>NC_092653.1:22775698-23975698 GCF_032118995.1 Asterias amurensis | reverse complement strand
ATAATTACGTATATTGAATTGCCGTATGACCTTATAGTTCTGATCAGACGAGATATGTTTCATGTCGGCCATACCTAAGCCTCATGTTGACGTCTTCTGTCTTAAATCCCCACCTGTCTTCATGTGTGTGCACTCAAACGTAATCAATTACATACCTCTTGGTGGGGGGGGGGGTTCAAATCAATAATGGATGGTATAGGTCTACTGATGTCGGTGTATGGTCGTTGGGCCATGTTTAAAGGTATGGTTTAGTAGTCTGGTGCCTTTTGATTCAGAGACGTACACGTTGTTGTAACAAAAACAGCTATGGGTTTCAGAACTTGCCAAATCAGAGAGTTTGCATGAAAATTTGCTATTATGAGCGCAAACATTTTGACAAAAATTCCATTTCGTACCATTTGCAACTGGTTTCTTTCTCTGTTTAGCGCAGCATTGTTATTATCATTGTCTGCTCAGCATATCTATGCAACTGAGCCAAGTTATCACTACAGGTTCAAATTGCATTGCTGCAAAATTAGTTTCTTTAAGCAGGCTTGTTCCAAGATTCAAGTGAGCCTAATATTTGATTCTAATTATTTTGCACACTTTTTTTTTACAAATCAAAGCAAACTTACAAAAACTGCAGGTTGTTTTCAATGCAACATACTTAGTTCACCCACTGTGATAGTGGCGTGGAAATATTATTTGTTTGAGAACTCTTGCTTTAATTGCTAAGTTTCCAGAAAAAAATGAAACCAAAAACCTTGAAAGGTTCTCCTGGTTGAACAACTGTTCCGAAACTGGGACTTGCTCTTCCTTCCTACCTATAGCCAGATCCGGTTGACATACTTCTGAGCCAGATCCCACCGGAAGCCTCCGCTCAGGGGCATTGGCACCGAGAAATTTTTGCTGGAATTGTCTCGGTAATTCTTTGTTTTTTGTTTCTTTTCATCGAGTCAAACTTCCTTGTTCTCCTTTTTATATGTAACTTTACATAATTTTATTGGACTTTTAAAGAGTATGTTGTTGAAGGCAGTGGACACTATTGGTAATTACTCAAAATATTTGTTAGCATAAAACCTTTCTTGGTGACGGGTAATGGGGAGAGGTTGATGGATATACAACATTGTGAGAAACGGCTCCCTCTGAAGTGCCATAGTTTTCGAGAAAGAAGTAATTTTCCACGAATTTGATTTCGAGACCTCAGATTTAGAACTTGAGGTCTCGAAATCAACCATCTAAACGCACACAACTTCGTGTGACATGGGTGTTTTTTTCTTTCATTGTTATCTCACAAATTCGATGACCGATTGAGCTCAAATTTTCACAGGTTTGTTATTTTATGCATATGCTGAGATACACCTACTGTGAAGGCTATTCTTTGACATTTACCAATAGTGTCCACTGCCTTTAAAACACGTGACAGTTACGTCTGTCACTGAAACATGTAATTCTTGCTGATTAAATATGTTTATACCAAATCCATGGGCATAGAACCCACGAGAGCAAAGGGGCAACTTCGGTCCCAATTCGGGCAAAACAGGGGGGACGATTCGGGCACATCAAGAAGAAAGGAACATGCGAAAGGAAACGGTAATAATACCTTTTGACCAAGACTTGTCTGCTTGGTCGCCTATTTGTTTTGAAACATGAATTTTAATATTTTTCTTTTGATAATTTCAAAAATTGTAACGTTGTATTTTACAGTTTACGCTGCCATCTATGATCCAATACAATCACAACAGTCCCGCCAATGCCTGGACAAATTTAATGAGAAACGTACAGATCATTCGTCATCATTACGGAGCTAAATTATGACTCGACGTTGCCATTATTGAAATTGAGTAAAACGACCCCAAGTTGAGATAAGTCCCCTAATCCCCATCCAGGTTTCAGGCAGATAAAACACAAGTGGGCGTGTATCTTTGTGATTGTAATAAACCTTAAATGGATGCACTTTTAACAGAACAGTTCGGGTTGAGGATAAATTAATATTGGAGTCGTAAAACGAAATTGCCTGTAATAATGCGTGCTCACACGCATTGTCTTGAAGTAAAATAATTGAGTGCGCTTTCCCTGATAATATTGGAAAGGCGTCCGCCAATAACTGTCCCTTTACATATAAAGTAAAGGATTGTTATCTACAGGAGAGAAATTGTTGGTTTAAGCGTATAGTGTCGCCGCCACATGACTTTTGTCACACAAAAAACACGTTCATGTACGTACACGATATTAGACCCTTCCCATGAAATATGTAAATTGCACATAGTGCGTGCGCACTAACGTTTTGGTTGGCAAATTGAGGGAACATCGCGCTGTTTTGTACACGGGTAATGGGTGCGTCACGCAGACGCGATTACGTACACGATAATTATTAAGAACGTGCGATGACTTTCATGTAAATCTGAAAAATGACAAGTTTATACCAGTTCCAATCTTCAAAAAAAAAAGTCCTTCCGACTGAGAAAGTCTAGAAAACAACACTTCCCGTCAAATCACCGTTTAATTCGATTGCCACAATATTGAAAACACGGACAACACACAAATTGCCTGTCATTGTTTTCTCCGAAACATATCCACTGAATTTGATTAAGGGACCACATGTTTGTACGATGCTTTATAATGAAGACCAGAGGATGAAAAGAAATTTGTTGCGTGAAAAAAACATCTCCTTTAAGGTGTGTTTGCTTGACGTTAATGCCATGTAGTCGCTCTTGTGCACGCCCCTCTCCCTCATTCTTTCGTGGAAACTAAAGAAGGCTGTTTTCGGTCACATGTTTATAGGAGTTGAAGTTGAGATGCTCACAGCCATTCTGCATGAATAAACCAACACACGGATATGAAATGAACTGGGCCGGGGTTGCATCACGGACGATTACTCTTCAATGTAAACACGTCATTCGCTACAACTGGAGGAACTGCGTTCGATATTCCTTCCCAACAGTGATTATTAAATTAAATCAAATACAGCCCGGAGATTGGTCCACAATCTGCCAATCCTCATGAAGACGGAAGTGAAAAGGCATTATCGAGAAGGACACGATATGATAATTTGTATAAGGGGTTGAGTTTACTGTTCGTGTCCACAAAACCAATTGGCGAGAATTGCGGTTTGCCATTGCAGCTCGGACGCAGACAGAGTGAAGATTCACTACTTGGACTTGGCAAATTTGCTGTCAGTTGTACCGAGTGAGAAAGCTGATCACGATGAACGACTCCAACACAGATGTGATGGAGGTATCTGATGATAGCTTCACAACTGTCATGCCCTACATGACTACCATGGAGATGAACACCACATCAGCGCCAGATGGGGCACTGTACAGCTACGGTGAGAGGGTCTTCATCGGCCTGAGCTGGTTGATCATCTCCATCTTGGGTATGACCGGCAACGGCATGGTCATCCTGGCCGTAGGGCTGTCCAGACGGCTCCGGACCCCTACTAATGTCTTCGTGGTCAACTTAGCCGTGGCAGATTTCCTGTCGTGTTTCTGTCTCCCGTGGAGTGTGGCTGGTCTTCTGAGTAAGAACGGAATCCCTGGAGCCGAGATACCATGCATGGTCACCGCTTTCATCAGCTATGTAAGCTCAGGCGCGAGTCTCTACCACATGGCTAGCATTGCTCTGAACCGTGTGCTTCTCATCAAGAGACCAATGACTGCTTACCAATGGCTCTACACCCCTACTAAGATCACCTTTCTTGTGACATTTTCATGGCTTGTTGCAATCTGCGTCATTTTGTTGCCACCTCTGGCTGGTATCGGTGGTCTTGGCTACGACGAGCAGGAGCACACATGCACTGATGATGACACCCACCGCCTGGCCAAGCTCTACCAACTCACCCAGGTAGTCTTCTTCTTCCCTGGTCCAATGATCATCATCGTTGTGTGCTACATTATCGTATTCGCTCATGTCCGCAGCCACTTCATCAAGCAGAAGAAGCGCCGACCATCCTACCAAATATCCAAGGACACTCCGAGTGGCCCCGTCAGCAGCGGCTATATCCCCTCCGACAGCCCGGCGGAAATCCAGGCGGGAGACACCATCGACGCCTCGGTCAGGAATCGCCTCAACCGGCAACAAATTCAGATCACTAAGAACTTACTGATGATAGTGGTGGTCTACTTCGTCTGTATCATCCCCTATAGTGTCATGCTCTTCATGGGCAGCGATCGCCACACACTCTACGGTGGTACCATCTTCTTATGCAATACATGGATCAACCCGATAGTCTACGCTACAAAAC
Source organism: Asterias amurensis (assembly GCF_032118995.1). Classification (NCBI taxonomy): domain Eukaryota; kingdom Metazoa; phylum Echinodermata; class Asteroidea; order Forcipulatida; family Asteriidae; genus Asterias; species Asterias amurensis. Next base: position 23,971,473 of record NC_092653.1, on the reverse strand, counting down.
ACCCCCAGCTTAAGGTAGTACTTAGAATGATGCTTCGATGCCGATGCAACAAGATCCCTGATCCATCCCGAATGGTAAGACGACTATCAAGCAAGACCATCAAGATCAACAATGTCAACCAAACCAAGGCCTAAAGAACTTTGTCATCAAATGCTCATGACTTTTTAACTTTAGGTCGAGACATCCACAGTTGGACTTAGATCTCCACTGCCTCATGACTCTCAAACGTTAGCTCGCTGAGGTATGCTCCGAGCGGCCTAACATAACATACTTTAAGGGGAATGCCCCCGTCAGTTGTCCTGACACCGTAAATATGGTTTGATTTCAAAGAGAAGATGCTTCGATTGCTTGTAACTGCAAAACCATTTCGTAAAAATCTGATTTGGTTTTAGAAGTGCTGAAATACTTTATTATTGTCAGACGAAATCAAAGGTATCAAGCAAATAAGTCAAGATTTTTCTCACTGGAAACCAGACGATACTTAAACACTGTGAATAAATCTGAAAATACGTATGTTTTGCTAAAGTAGTTCTAGCATGATAATTATGAAAATTGTGCCCACCGTTTAAGTAAATATTTGTGTGTGACACCATGAGAAAACTTAATACTCGGTGCATTGGATATTATACAAATAATTGAATGCATTTGAGTCTATTGTCGCAGGTGATAACCCTTTTCGCATGTGAAACCTGGACTATCCCATTTCACAAGGCGAAGTCGAGTAAAATGGAAAGGCCAGATTTTACCGAGTGATTATGTCTTGCGACAATACACGAACAAAATGCATTCATTATTTTTGTTTTTAAATATATTTTCTGTATAACTTACTGGGATATAGATTCGTATAACTTACTGGGATAGAGATTCGTCCTTCGGATGGGACGTAAAGCCGTTGGTCCCATGTGTTGTGTAACGCATGTAAAAGAACCCAGTGCACTTATCGTAAAGAGAAAGGGTTCGCCCCGGTGTTCCTGGTTGTGGCTGCTTAATGCGCCGTAGCACCTTGTAAACCCTTATAAGGTGCTAAATAATTGGGTCTCAGAATTCATCACTGCAATAACCAATCTTTCTGAAAGTTTGTATATACTCAGCGCCTTGAGTACCTTGTTTGGTAGATACGTGCGCTATATAAGACTTCGATATTATTATTATTATTAGTTATTCAAATTTGTTTACAATAAACACAAAACACGAAACTCATATGCAACCCGGACTCTGAAAACTCGAGGTATCTATAATAAAAAAAATTGAAAAATTACAACAAACAAATCAAACTCAAACCGTTGACTAAATGTCAATAACAATGTTTTCCGCTGGGACATGACATTGCCTCGTTTGGACAAACTGGCAGTAAATGATTATTCAAACGATGAAGCATCATTTAATTATCCATATTGGACTGCAATATTAAATTCTGGAGCGTCGTAAATACATGATATAACAATGGCGACACGTGCACAACCAATCAAATTACAATGATCTCTCTATGCGGTGTATAAAATCTCGTGATAGAATTGATAGTAATAATATGTAATCTGTAATTTAATCAGAAAAAAATAACATGTTAAATAACGTATAGTCTATGCAGCTAAATTAAAATTTAGAAGTTTGTGAAATTTAAGTTGATATTTTACTGCTAACGAAACTCGAGTTTAAACTCTTGTAGACATGGACAAGGGGGGGGGGACAATAGGAAAACTAAAATAATTTTATGGTTGGGATATTTTTAGCCTCAAAGTAAATGATGTCAATTAATACATGCTTTCGCTGTATGGAAAATATAACTGTTTTATGTTCATAAAACAAAGAAACAATCCATATTTTAGAGGGTTAATCATTTAGTAATTTGATTTGTTTTTGTAAACATGGTTCCAGTCAGTTTAAATTTATGAACTTGTTTTTGCGATTTTTGAAGTCGTGCCTCGTATAAAATAAATAATTAAAATAGATGAATAATAAAGTACACAACTGTGCTCTAAAACAGACATTGTAAATAATTCAAAGGATGCCATTAGAGTCAGATAATTAAGAATAAAACTGCAATTAGAATCAATCTTGACGACACAGGAATGAAATTCGAATAATCTATTATTAATGAGGTGATATAAGATTAAATCTGATGACACAGTGAAGACATTTGAATAATTTATCACTGAAGAATGAATTAATATTTAATCTTGATGACTTAGGGAAACACATTTGAAAATTCTATTATTAATGAGATGACAAAAGGTTCAATCTTTGATGACACAGGGAAGAATTTTGAATAATCTATCCTTAAAGGGCAGGTATATTTTGAAAAACATTTCACTTCAAAATAATGTGGCTACAATCGAAACAACATCGTCGCAACAACGCTGACAAAACGAACTTTGTTTTGTTATTGAAAACTCAACAAAAACTTCACCATTGACTGTTTTTAATCTTTTTTTAAATTAAATAGTTTAAATTCCCACTTATTTTAAATGTTTGATTGTCCAACTGTAAATTGCTTCATTTATTGTAAAGTAACAAGTATTGTCTATTACAATAGTGATAATAACAACGATGATATATAAATAAATGAACAAACAAATACATAAACAAATGAATATGATTATGCTTTTCTTACACGTTCATTTGCCAACTTGTTTTCTTAGTGAACTGCGTGATAGTCTGAGGCTGGTGCGAACACAGGATGTCACATTCCACAGTGTTTTGAATTTCGGAAAATAAAACAAGTCTAATCACAGGAAGTAAACGCTGTAATTTCCTCTTAATAGTGCCATATCATTCGTTTAGACCAATTAAGAACTCAATCCGCGACAGTGAAGTGATTAATGAAAATTCCCCTCGACCCACTAAAGTGAAGGTAGTCCCGGTCGATTTCCCCCTTCCGCCCAGGTAGATAAGCAGGACAGTTATTTTCCGAACTGAGAAATCCCTGTATTTCCACAAATCTACAAGTAAAATATAAAGCAAGACGTGTTCTCAAAAGAACATAATCTACAAATACACACTCATTGAAGCTCTCGAATTTCCAATTTCAAAATAGTGAAAAACCGACTACACAGTTTGCATGACATCGATTCGAAACAAAAATGAATAAAACGTTTACTGATGAGCAATCAACTCCAAACGCGAAATTAAACTATTTATTTCTCACCAAATAATTGTAACATATTTGACAGAAACATTTCAAGGGATGTTTTCTAATATAATCATCATTAGACCCTGTAAATTTTATGTAAATCTGTGAGTTTTGTTATTACCAACCTTTTCCATGATAACAAACACCCCACCTCAAAACAACTAAGATAATACTAATTAAAAGTTGCGGCAGCTATTTGATAATGCGTGACAGAAAGTTCAGGAAAACAATCAACTAAAACAATACATAAAATGTGAACAACAATTCGCGTTTCGTGAACACTTTTGCTTCAACCTGGACTGCCTCACAGCGACACAAAAAACAGCAACTATGATAGAAATAAATAAAAACGGTGGAGTTAAAATTGAACCTTTGCACTAAAACTCTGTCAAGGTTAATCAACCAATAGTGCCATAGATACAATCTAGAACGACATTTCATAATTGATCTAGCAGACGACAGGACGTACGAGTGTAGTTACAAAGAAAGGTAAAGACCAAGATAAAAAGGTCGAACAAGAAGAATACTTTATATCTCTACTACTAATGTAATAGATTCTACTGTGAAATTCCCCCAAAATGGGACTCTTTAAAGGCAGTGGACACTATTGGTAGTTACTCAAAATAATTATCAGCATAAAACCTTACTTGGTAACGAGTAATAGGGAGAGGTTGATAGTATAAAACATTGTGGGAAACGGCTCCCTCTGAAGTGTCGTAGTTTTCGAGAAAGAAGTAATTTTCCACGAATTTGATTTCGAGACCTCAAGTTTAGAATTTGAGGTCTCGAAATCAAGCATCTGAAAGCACACAACTTCGTGTGACAGGGGTGTTTTTTCTTTCATAGTTATCTCGCAACTCCGACGACCAATCGAGCTCAAATTTTCACAGGTTTGTTATTTTATGCATATGTTGAGATATACTGAGTGAGAAGACTGGTCTTTGACAATTTCCAATAGTGTCCAGATTCTTTAAAATTATTGTGTTTCATAAAGTGTTACGTCGGTCAACTTTATATTTCGTTTTGTGGCCAAAGTATACGATTCGGACTGCCTCTATAAGTACCCAGGGCCAATCTCGGTCGTTTTGTTGGTTAAACACTGCTCTACAATCACAAAATTGAGAAGAATTTTCATCGAGCCTGTATATATGTACAACAGTGAAATAGACTAGGGATTCTCCGCCCGGCCATGCGGAACTCATTAACAGACAACTGCAAAAAAGCAATCTCACTTGAATCATTAGTAATTTTTATTTGTCTTCTTTCGCCTTTGTCTTTGATTAGATCTGAGACATGCAGGCGCTTTGCTCTCCAATCATGACCAAGTCCCTTGTAAACAAAAACCGTTCCTAAACATGATCGTTATATGCGGCTGCCCATCATTCACAGGACGTTCAATCTCATTTTTGACCTGCCCCATCCTTCTTAATTATGTTATATTTGAATTTAACTTGCATTGCTTTCATGGAAAGAAATGCAGAATGGAAATGAACATGGCTCACTGAAGAAGTCTTCAATTTATTTGCTCAAATTGAGTCACATCATGTTTACATTGGGGAGGGGATTAACCGGTACGTCACTGTAGGAGATAGTTCTCCACGGACAGAAGTGTGTTCGATTTACAGAGAAAGTGCAGTGGCCATTTTGGAGGCACGATTGCGACCTCAGTGGGAAAGCAAGCGTACGGTGTATGTTCCTTTAAAGGCAGTGGACACTATTGGCAATTGTCAAAGACTAGCCTTCACAGTTGGCGTATCTCAACATATGCATAAAATAACTAACCTGTGGAAATTTGAGCTCAATCGGTCATCGAAGTTGCGAGATAATAATGAAAGAAAAAAACACCCCTGTCACACGAAGTTGTGTGCTTTCAGATGCTTGATTTCGAGACCTCAATTTCTAAATCTGAGGTCTCGAAATCAAATTCGTGGAAAAATACTTCTTTGTCGAAAACTATGCTACTTCAGAGGGAGCCGTTTCTCACAATGTTTTATACCATCAACAGCTCCCTATTACTCGTTACCAAGTAATTTTTTATTCCCATAACTATTTTGAATAATAACTACTAATAGTGTCCACTGCCTTTAAAGGTGAAAAACCTTGCTCTAGATTTGAGTCCAAAGACGTTTGTATTTGCGCTTACAAACTTTTTGCATCTTACGTCAGTCCCATAACTGAACTTACAACAATACTAAACCTTCCTACGTTTCGGCCTTGAGAAGCTGTGACTTCATTCCGGTAGAAGGAGTAAATCGGAAGTTTCTGACAACCACGTTAGTTGGTTTGACGTAATGTCCTCTAGGTGTGACTGCCCTATGGTCCGACACACCTATGTTCCGAAACCCGTATGTTCCGACACCACTCTGTTCCGAAACCCCCTCATCTTATTTTCGAAAACGAAGCAGTAGACGTGTCATGTGATCTAAGCTCCAATTTATGTATATAGGGAAAATATATTTGGAGCAATATCTCTTAGCTTAAAGGCAGTGGACACTATTGGTAATTACTCAAAATATTTATTAGCATACAACCTTACTAGATAACGAGTACTTGGGAGAGGTTGATAGTATAACACATTGTGAGAAACAGCTCCCTCTAAAGTAACGTAGTTTTCGAGAAAGAAGTAATTTTCCACGAATTTGATTTCGATACCTCAGAATTAGTTGAGGTCTCGAAATCAACTTGCATCTGAAAGCACACAACTTCGTGTGACAAGGTTGTTTTTTCTTTCATTATTATCTCGCAACTTCCACGACCAATTGAGCTCAAATTTTCACAGGTTCGTTATTTTATGTATATGTTGAGATACACCGAGTGAGAAGACTGGTCTTTGACAATTACCAGTAGTGTCCAGTGTCTTTAATTGTTTTCGAAAACAAACCAGTAGACATGCCGTGGTACAAAGACCAGCTTTCCGAGTATTTGCGAAGTAGTCTATCATGATAAGCCTGTTATCGTGATTTCTATTGTATGTCATAGGAAATGACACAATTTAATTAGTGAGCACTTGTCTTGCCAACACACAGAGGAATGTAAAAACGTTTCGTTTCTAAACTAATGAAAAGCTAAGGATGCCAACTAAAAACTTCAAACAACTTGTAGGTTATTCCATTTTTATTCACAGTCCATCATGTCAGTCAATGATTTACGTTACCATGTACCCAATATTAACCTGTAAATCATTAATCACAATGACATCAGCCATTTTAAAGGAACAGCTATGAAATGCAAACTATATTAAGAACATACACCTGAGCAACATAATTTTAATTTTGAGTAGCTAGGGCAAGCTCGTTTACCCGCTGGATTTTTCACAACATTGACCAATCCGCTGTCTCAGGGAATTCCCCATACACTCGTACACAAGCCTTAGTCGGCCGAATAGTAAGTAGGGACCCAACCCGTGCAAATGCTCATTGGTCCACCCCTGGAGTAGTCAAAATACAATATCTATACCATCTAGAAGACTGTGGGTTGGCTATCAAATAGTTAATAGTCCATAATATATGACTAGTATATTGAAACAAGCATTGCCAAGACTTTTGCGCTCCGGAGGGTTTTAATACCCAATGTGGTTTTCAAAACACAAACTGTGTACCACTACAAAGCAACATATTGACAGGAAATGTTTTACTGCAAACTTAGAAATAGGCCTACATGTAAAGTAGAAAAAAAGGAGAGCAAAGCAAACTAAGGAATAAAAGTGAAATCTTTTCATTTGTTACATCCTGTCCTTTTGACTTTAGGAGGATGTGAAGACCTGGATATATTGTGTTTATCTACCTGTTTCTTTGTAGGCCTGGTACACTTCCGCCATTGATTCCGCAGTTTGCAAAATGTTCAAGGATTTAAATGACCACAAAGGGTTTACTTACTGGGACTCTAAAACAAACCGCTGCCACTGGATAATTAAAGGGATAGCTTATTTCAACAAATTATGTGCAAAGAGTAAAGACTGAACGGAATGTAGGGATTCGAACCGAAACCCTGCCGCTCACATCACCATAGCTTGGGTCTGGCCCTGATAGATACCCCACTGAAGATGAAGCGCAAGGACTTAATGTATGACATAATATGATCTGTTTCACCTGACTGCATTATAGAGTGGTTTCAGATAATTAAATGTATAGGTACACTTGGCATACTTTTGGCTTTAATTATTATTGTTTGTTTTACTTCACAGTCAAAACCTATTAAGTAGACAATTAAATACACATCTTGTTAGTCAGTTTACCTACATAGGCTTGATACTCGGCAAGCTGTTTTCACATGTTACACATATTCTTGTTATAGGGTGTTAATTTGTTTTGGGCAAGTTAAAGTTATCAATTTTGTCATGTGGCTATAGTACCAGTTCCACATTGACTGGGTTTTAAATTAGCACCCAGTCTAGACAGAGGCCTGCTTTGATCAAACACAAGTGTTTTTCTCATTTCCATCTCTACAAATCTGATATATATAGGTGGTAGTAAAACACCAAGTTTATTATTTTATTTACTCATCCATATGGATATTAATGTCTGCAATTATTTAAAAAACACTCGTAAAAATATATACTTTATTTTTGATGATTTGAAAGACAATAGTATCATAACACGCTGTAATTGATCCGTCTATCTAACTCTACTAGTTTATTTTAACATTTCTTAAGTTCTAGAATTAATATACTGCACTATGAAAAGTACAAAATTCCCATTGAATTGTAAACATCAATCTATGTATAGAAAAGTATTACATTATAAGATCATGGCAGAATGTATAAAATCAAATATTCTGATCCATGCTATGATCTATTAAACATGAATCAATATACATTTAAATCTATTTTTCTTCATTTAATATAAAATGCCCCTACTTTCCATAAACATTAATTTGCCAACAGTAACTTGACCAATAATTCCAAACCATTTAACTTTCTAGCGCATTTTATACCGAAGACCCTAAAGCAACTATGCATGAAAGTACTCATTGTTCAACTCCATAAGCAACTGCAAAAATGGAGTTCGTAATACTAAAAATGTATTAGTATATTTAACCAAAATAATGTGCAACAATTAAATTGAACTTAGGTGCTCTAAACAATAGTAAGATGAGGTGAAATGTGTTAATAATCTTTTTAAAGGACATGAAAACAACATTTTTGGCGTTCAAAAGTACAAACAACTCTGTTTGTCTACATTACGGGAAAGCTCCAAATACGAATTTCCGAGTTTGGCCGCAAAAAACTCAGAACGTATGCACATCCTTCTCAGTGAGTGGATGTGTTTACATTGAATTACTTAGGTCTTAAACCTTAATATGATGAGCAGTTAATTTGCCCAAGGCATTCAACAGCCCTACTGGTTTGTGCATGATCCAATTAAGTCCACTGTTTTGAACAGATAACATGGAAATAACAGGTGGGAGTTGCCAGCAAAAATGACGTTATTGTTCAACCTTTTTCCTTAATGGAGCTTTCCTATAATGTACCAGCAACTGAAAAAAGGAACACCAACTAGACATAAACAAATCTACCTTTAATCCAATCCATTGATCAAAATGTCTTCCTCTCCCTCATCAAGCAGAGAAATGTCGTCTGTTTTGGTGTTGACAGAAGTTGTACCAGCTGCAGCACTCAACTGCCTTAGGACAAGCTTCTTGTAGATACCACCTTTATCTACCAGCTCATGGTGGGTACCCTTCTCGGCTATTTTACCATGGCTTATGACAAGTACCTAGAAAGAATCCAAAATGAGAAGTCATATAATGCTTTGATGTCAGACACTAGAGACATCTCAGTTGTAGGAACAGTCAGATTGGTGCATGAAAGCCTTTTGGGCACCTTTTTTCCAATTTGGGCCCTTTTTGGATACTTGGGGATGTTCCCAACCTAGGCACCTTATTCATATATTCTTAAAAAAGTGATGAAACCTGAGCAAGTCATCGCAGAGTCTCAAAAATGTTTTAGTCTGAACTTTTCAAAGTATGGCCATATCTCTTTGTAATCTCAGGTCACTATATATGTACCTCACACGCCTTTACTGCCCACGTATCAGATAGATGGCAATTTGACCTCGTTTTAGAAGATCAGCAAAAGCCTGTTAAGGGTAAATTGTTTTGGATTGAACAAAGGCAGGTCAACTCTTGTGACAATTAAAGGCCAAAGTGAGATCTGTTGGGTACAAACCGCCAATTCAGGCGCAGATTAAAAACAAAACCTTGGGCTTGATCTATCGGATAAGAGTTGATGTCTGTGAAAATTCTGAAAAATATCTTGCGGCCCTGGGTCACTCCTGATGTTACACCCTGAACCTCCCATTTGTTTACAAGTTTATAAACTCTGATGCATCCCCAGAATGTATGCAACAAACTGTTCTGACACAATGTGGATTATTTATCTCTCCCTTTGGTGACTGATTAAACTCTTTCAAGAAAATGTTGATGCTCAAAGAAAAGTTCGCGAAAAACCTGAAATTTCACGACATTGTATTACCAGGATTGTCTGCAAGGTAATATAATTCTATTTTTATTCTGTTTTCATTCTCAGAAAACAAGACCTGGTAAAAGAGAAAGTGAAAGGAAAACAGGAAACGAGACCCAGTAACAAAACAAATGTGCCTGTAAAGATAATAATAGCTACAAGACAATGATAAACATCTAAATTAACTGACAAACTGGGATGAACCAGAATTGACCAGATATTAGTGATATCTAGCCTCCATCTCAGAACTATAAGGTCATAGTGCAATTTGTATGGGTTTGATAACATTGCTTTAGGGGTAATTTAACAATGAATTGTATTCTTTATCCCGATGCAAAACTAATATCTTAAAGTATTATTTATTTATTTAATTCTGCCTAAACTGTGTTTCCTACTTCTTTAATTATTGTTGTCCTGTTACTAGTTAATTTTGTCAGGTTGCATGTTCCAGAGTGCAGCTCCTGACCCTCATATGTCTATTTTTATCCTGCTTGTTGAGTTTGCTCCAAATTGTAATTTCGTTTAGTAAGAGTCCTTGACACTGGAGCACCCTCTCGATCTTATCTTTTTTTTCCCTTCTTTTTTCCCTTGTTTCCTTGTTGAATAATGAAAAGTCCCTGTCACTTTTTAGCCAAAAGAGGAAAAAAAAAAACCATGATTTGAATTTTGTCAAGGACTTTGTGCATGTTCATATTGGGCTCATTTCAATTAAAAGCTATCAAAATAAGCAATTGTGTTTCTGCGGCATTCCAATGCTCATTTTTGACAGAATTTTCGATGGATTCTGGAGGATTGGCACTGGTATGAATTTTGATAATCAGTGAGATTTCAGGCTGAAACTTGTCGCTTTGTTTTGTCTGTTTCTAATCTTTGTTATTTACAATAAGTTGTTGACATACAAAGTTCTGCCAAACACCTGATGTGTTGGGGTTTCAGGTTACGAAAAGGAAGTAAACTTTGGACTCATGTTTTTAACATTCATCATTTGAATTTAAAGGAAACGTTCTACCAGACCTGGAGTTACATGGATGTCACGTACATTGTGTAGACCATGGCCTCTGTTGCCCTGTTGCCCTGGTCAAATGCCTCTTTAAGTGTTTCTCATAGACATAAAGAAAGTGCCCTTTGCATAATTGGAAATCGCCTTGCCCTCTCAAAAATGAAAATCAAGACTTGTCGACATTCATTTTGTGCCTCTAGGTTTGGAAGAATTATCTCCTTTACAAATTAATATATTATTAATCAAGAGACTTGAATTGATAGATATTAATCAAGAGACTATTGCTGAATTCTTTGGATGGGATGTAAAGCCTAGATCCTCTGTGTTATGTAAAGAACCAAGGACACTTATTGTAAAGAGAAGGGGCACACCCCAGTGTTGCTGATGCACAATCGCACCTTGTAAAACACACGTGTTGTACAGGAATTGGTATCATACTTAAACAAAATGTAGCTCCACATGTCTTGCAGGACAAAATGCTGAGCGCTTTAATACGTCCTAGGGGTGTGATAAAGCCCCATATAAGAACCTGGTAATAGTATCTTTATTATTGATCCAGATAATACCAAATATTTCTGTGAACGCATCTCTACTCACCTGAGAGGCATCTCTGACTGTGGAGAGCCTATGCGCTATGATCAGGACTGTGCGGCCCACCATAGCACGATCTATAGCCTCTTGAACTAAATGCTCACTTTCTGCATCAAGGGCACTGGTCGCCTAAACAAAAAAGATAAACAAATAGCACACATTATGATTTGGGAAGAATTAAAATGCCATTATCTTAACAGTGGTTGAAACAAACATATTTTTAAAAGTGTTTTGAATTTCATCAACTTCAAAGTTGAAACAATTCACTTTTAAAAGTGTTTTTATCCTGTAAAGTGTCTTTCAGACCACACTTCCAACTTTGTAAATGCTAAAAAGAATTTTCCTCTCGAGGAATCGAGAGAAAATATTTCTGTGAAATTGTTTTACTAATTTCTCAAAAACTACAGCACCTCAGCTAGTAATATTGTAAGGAAAGGTTCCTCCAATCATTATCTTTTAACCCTTTTAGTTTGGCAAATATCTGTGGGCGTTTTATTTTGTGGCGTACAAAAAGTATCCAAACTCTTTAAAGGCCCTCTGTCCCCAAGACTTTATCCCTCGTCACCTTACAGCCAATGATTTCAACTTACCTCATCTAGGAGTAGAATCTTAGGATCCATGATGAGAGCTCTGGCGATAGCAACTCGCTGCTTCTGTCCACCGGACAAACGCACCCCTCTCTCTCCAACCATCGTCTCATACCCTTCTTCAAATGACATGATGAAATCATGGGCGTTGGCCATCTTGGCTGCATTGAAAATCTATTCAAGACAAAGTTGACAAAACAACAAAACATTCAACAATAAAACACTTTGTATTATTAAAAATAGAACAGTAAAACACACACTCCATCAACAGAGGGCGCTAAAGCAGCTAGGCAGATCACAATGTAAACACAATCTACATGCCTAACATTTGGCGTAGCGATTAAGAACATTGGACTCAAGCTCTGGTGTTTCTAATCAACAGTGTGGGTTCGAATCCCAGTCATGACACCTGTGTCCTTGAGCAAGAAACTTAACCATTGCTTCGTCCTTGGGATGGGATGTAAAGTAGATGGTCCTGTGTGTTGTGTAACCCACGTAAAAAGAACCCAGAGCACTTATCGAAAAGAGAAGGGGTTCGCCCCAGTATTTCTGGTTTGATCGACAGCATATTGCACCACAGCACCTTGTAAACCATTACGTGGTGCTTTAAAAAGGAGTAGGTCTCATACTTCAAAACGTAGTCCCACATAGCTTGCAGGAAAATACTGAATGTGCACTTAGAAACAACCGTATTAAGCACCTAATAAATGTTGTGTATTATAATTATGTACAACAGTTTTATATGCCCTGGTTTCAAGTGCAGCTGAATGTAATGGGAGACTTTTGAGACGCTTGGTGGCAGCAGACTTACCAGGTAAAATCCATTGTTCTCGGTAACGGCGCGTGCCCAGCACTAAGTAAACAATGGTCATTTACCTGGTAAGTCTGCTGCCACCTAGCGTTCCAAAGTTCCCCATTACAGCTGAATCATAGTGTTGTGGACATACCTCTTCATCTGTTGTATCTCTCCCATATGAAATGTTCTCTTTGATTGAACAAGCAAAGAGTGAGGGCTCTTGGCTGACCATAGACATCTTACCACGGAACCACAATGGATCAAGCTCACATAAGTCAACACCACCTAGAGGAGCAAATTGTGGATTAAAGTTAATACGAGATGAACAAACACAAGGGAAATCTAAATAATTTTGGGTTATTTTAGATATCACACAAGCGCGAGTGGAATACAGAAAAATATAGCGCTTCTGCGTCCCATGTCCAACGAGGCAGAACGACGCACGCCATTCTGCTTGCGCGTTAAATATGAAGTACACGTTGGAATTTGTGTTTATTGAACACTACGCGATGCTGTTTTGTCAACTTACAAAATTGCCGCACAAACACACGCTGTGAGATGCTGTTTTATCAACTTAGAAAGTGGCCGGGGCCGCGTACATATGCCAGTGCGCCTTCTAGTTCTTACATATTACTCTATGGTAAAAAGTTAAACTTACCAAGCTTTACTTGACCCGAGTCTGGTAAATAGAACCTCTCAATTAGATTAACTATTGTTGATTTGCCACCACCAGAGGGCCCGACTAACGCCACCATCTGACCAGGCTTCATGTTAAAAGTAACACCCTTTGGAGAAAATAAAATATAAAAAAAAGGTTGGAATTAAAACTAAGCTTGCTACGAAAACGATTGCAATACTAATAATGTAGTGATTATTCTAACTTTATCAATGTAAAACCCAGGTTCATACTTCCATTGAATACTTCAAAGAACAAAACATCCTTTAACTCTGACAACTCACACCTGTTATCTCCATGTTATTCCTTTTCTTAGTTGGATCTGCACAAAACCAGTGGGGCTGCTGACTCTTTATCCATTAAATTTAATAACCCATGTAAGTCAAAGTAAACACACCAACTCGTGAAAAGGATGTATACATTCTGAGTTTTTGTGGCAAAACTCTCGGAAAAATCTTTATCAGAGTTTTCCGGTAATAATAATAATAAAACTAACACCTTATATTTTTACCTTCAGCACTTGGTTTTCTGGCCTAGATGGATAAGTGAAACACACATCATTAAACTCCAGTTCTCCATTAAAACCGATCAGTTCATGCCCTCCTTCATTTTTGACCAGCGGTTCTCGATCGATCAGGTCAAAAATTCTGACCGATGCCCCGACGGCTTTCATGAAGTCTCCGTAGAGAGCGGCTAAGAAGGCGAATGCCATGGCAACGTTGAGAGTGTAAAGCATGAAAGCTGGAAGGATAAATTGGAATCAGTTAATAATGGATCAAGATTTTTTTAAACAAGCCTTGATGAGGGTTACCTATAAATAAGTAGTAAACTTGTAGGTACAACTATGTAATTACATCTCTTTTGTGGGAGTGTTCGCTCCAAAAAGAGTTGTTCAGGAGAACAGAGTTTACTGTTCGAAACGTCCAGTCCACACCTTCTATTTTCAGAGTCAACACTCCCACAAAAGAGATTATTACACAATTTTACTAACTATTTATAGTTACTTCTTATTTTTCACACCATGCAAAGCTTCAAACACCACTTAAGCCTTGATTAGGAAATCGGTAGTATTAAGTTATTATTAACGGCAAGGGATTTTCTATAAATTTTAACTAAATACTCACCTGTTAGAATACCAACGGAGATACCCTGTGTTCCACCTGTAGTGACATTCTGATGGACAAGCTTCCCTCCATACCATAGCACTAAAGTAATCGCTCCCTGGAGTCAAAGGGAAGGTATACATTTGGTAATCAAATTTGTGATTAAATACCATTGAATTTAAAATCACTGTATACATGTAGGATCTTACATGGTGTCGTGGCCTAGTGGTTTAGAGCATCAAATTCTTGTGGTTAAGTAATCGGGTGTGGGTTCGACTTCTGGTCATGACACTTGTGTTCTTGTGCAAGATGCTTTACTATAACTGCTTCTCTTCAAACAGGGGTATAAATGGGCACATGCAAGGGTAGAGATTGATTCTGTGTATGAAAAAGCCCATGGCGGCTCAAGGCTGTATACTTCCCAGGGAGCTGAACAAGATTAAAGGAATGATATTGACCTGATGCCCAGCACTAATGTTATGCGCGGGGATACAGATATTGTAAAATGCGCTGTGTAACAACTAGTGGCCTAGTGGTTAAGAGCACCGGACTCAAGCTCTGGCGTTTCTGATCAGCAGAGTGTGGGCTCGAGTCCCAGTCGTGACACTGGTGTCCTTAAGCAAACAGTTAACCATGATGTTTTGGTACTGTGTGTTGTTGTATAACGAATGTAAAAGAACTCAGTGCACTTATTGAAAAGAGAAGGGGTTTGCCCTGGTGTTCCTGGTTTGATAGGCTGCAGATTGCGCCACAGCACCTTGTAAACCATTAAATGGTCCTAAGTAAAAGGAAAAGGTCTCATAATTCAAACGCAGTCACATGTACCTTGCAGGAAAATACTGTTTGTTAAAGCGCCTTGAGCGTCACTGGGTGATGGATATGAGTGCTATATAAGAAGCCACCTTATTATCCTCTTGCAACTAACCTGTGATACAATCCCAATCAGTCCATTGAAGACGCCAACTCCAAAGGACAGTGACTTGCCGTACTTGTAGCTCTTATCAATCTCTGTATTATAGGATTGCTGTGACTTTCTCTCCCCACAGAAGGATCTTACGGTACGTATGCTGGAGATAGACTCTTCAGCAGCCACTCCTGCACTAGCCAATGCATCCTGGAAATTCTTCTGAATGTTCTTCATGAACTTTCCTGAAGAAATCAAACAATTTCAAAAAGATCTGATCACAATTAGGGCTAGAATTCGACTGCAGGGCTTGTAGCTCAAAGTGTTTACTGGAACATAATTTTTGTGTATAAAACCAGAATTAAAGTAAGAAGAAAAACGCCTTATTAGGTTAATAACTGAACTGTTTAAATTTGAAAAAGCACTAAGAGAAGATTTATCTCATTTGTATATTGTGGGTAGAAAGCCCGCTTTAATTGACAAAATTATATATCAGACTGAAACTAAACATTTGAACACAAACGCAAGACCGTCGGATTTTTCCAGTCATGAGTTAAAGGCACTGTACACGTTTGGTAGTTGTCAAAGACCAGTGTTCTCACTTGGTGTATCCCATAAGCATAAAATAACAAACCTGTGAAAATTTGGGCTCAATTGGTCATCGAAGTTGCGAGAAAATGATGAAAGAAAAACACCCTTGTTGGACAAATTTGTGTGCTTGCAGTTAGGAATAAAAGACATCTAGCTAGAAGTCTTTTATTTTTTTAGTGAGAAATTACCTCTTTCTCAAAAACTACGTTTGTTCAGAGGGAGTCGTTTCCCACAATGTTTTATACAATCAACAGCTCTCCAATGCTCGTTACCAAGTCAGTTTTTAAGTTAATATTTGTTTTGAGTAATTACCAACGTGTACCTTCCCTTAAACTGGCCCGATGCTGAAATCACTGGCCTTGGGCCAGCGGTCCAGTGTAAGGAACCCTGACAATCAAATTCCTGGCCTGAATGAAGACATTATAAAAACATGTAGGTGTTGTTTGAAAGCAGCTCAATATTCTCATTGATTTGATGAGCAAATAAACCCGGTTCTGAGTATTGGCAGAGAAGTGCCTAGAATCTCACAAATTGTCTTACCGTATTGTACAGCACCTATTGCTACAATAGGCACCACAGATAATAGGACCCCAGTCAAAGCAGCACTCTGTGTGAACATGATGACGATAGAACCCAGGATTTGAAACAAGTATCGCACCAACATGGAAATATTGACCTGAAAAATGACAGAAATTGTGCAAGTTTTCATCAATATAACTCCATCTTTAAGTTGATGTGTTCAAGAATGAATTTCTTCCACAGATATCCTACATGTAAACGTAGAGCCTGTATTATTGCTGTATCAATGTAACAGACTTCCACCCAATTCCACAAGATATTGTAGAATTTTGAAGAACAAGTTTGTGGTAGTTGACTGCGGCTACAACTGACAACATAGCTGCCCATCATATGAAACACAGAGAGTCATGGCCGAGTGGTTTAGGGCATCGTATTCAAGTTCTGATGGTTAGTTCATCGGGGCGTGGGGTCGAATCCCGGTCTTGAGCAAGATGCTTCACTATAACTGCTTCGCTTCACCATGGGTTGATATTGTGAATGATTTCTACAGTTTGAGACTCATGTTAAACAAAATTTCAACTTACAGTGACTGCATTCTGTAAGACCTGGGTGTCCGACGACAACCGATTCGTCAACTCTCCCGTCCTATTAGTGTCGAAGAATGCCACCTCCTGCTTGATGATGGCAGCAAAGAGATCCCGACGAATGCGACACACGACACGATAACCAGCGAGGGTGAAGCACCATGAGCGTATTAGGGAAGCTACTGCTCCACCAGCCGAGATGAGGAATAGGGTCAGTACTGAGCGGTTGACATCATCTAAGGGTCGATAACGTCGGAGAGGACATTGCAGAAATGGAGAGGTTAGATTTAAAGACACTGGATAGCTTTGGTCAAAGACCAGTATTCTTCGTTGGTGTACCCCAACGTATGCATAAAATAACAAATCTGTGAAGAATTTAACTCAATTGGTCATCTATGCTTTTAGATGCCTAAAAAGGCTTCAGGCCTCAAGCCTTTTAATATTTGAGTGAGAAATCACCTCTTTCTCAAAAACTATGTTACTTCAGAAGGAGCAGTTTCTCACAATGTTTTAAACTATCAACAGCTATCCATTGCTCGTTACCAAGTAAGTTTTTATGATATTTTTTCTGGAGTAATTACCAATTGTTGACAGTGCTTTTTAACAGTTGAATGTACAAATAATGAGTGGTTTAGCCATTCTGATGATGTTAGCAACTCACTCAGTCAGTCCATTGCAATGTCAACAGCTCTCAACCTAAAATCATACTTCTGTCACAACAAATGCAATCCACAGTATACCGTTTTGAATGATTTTAACACTTACCCATTGATTTATATGTTGCTGCATCAACGACATACCCAAAGAACAGAGGAGCAGCCATTGTTGCAGCACTAGCTAGAACCAAGCTGAGCATACCAACAAAAAGCAACAGCATTTCCTGTGGTTCAAATAAATAAGAACCAAAGTAAGTTTGAGAAGCTTGCATCAAGCTACTGTTAAGAGAGATCGCCTAACATCACACGGCCACTTCAAAGGGCGGGCAACACTTGATCTGATTTGAGCTATCAACCCAAATCAACTGCCACCAGGGGCATGTTGCCACCTACTCCTTGGGCTGAAGCAGGGTTTGAAAGGATGTAGGCACAGGTAAAATTAGCATTGGCAAATAATGTGACATTGTATGTTCAACTCAACTTTAACCCAAGTTAACATGTTGCTTGATAGCATCACGTGAAGCAGATTTGGCTAATTTGACAACACAGTTTGTCCAGCAAAAGTGTCTAAAGCAAAATTGCTTTGGGTGAGATGTGGTACTACAGGAAATTGTCAGTTCAGGACATGAGCTTGCTTTGATATCACTGGTTGAATGTAATATGGTCAAATGTAACAAGCAAT
Source organism: Asterias amurensis (assembly GCF_032118995.1). Classification (NCBI taxonomy): domain Eukaryota; kingdom Metazoa; phylum Echinodermata; class Asteroidea; order Forcipulatida; family Asteriidae; genus Asterias; species Asterias amurensis. The sequence continues at coordinate 23,953,194 of NC_092653.1, read as the reverse complement.
GGACCCTTCCCATGAAATATGCTAATTACATTCACGTATAGTGCATACAGACCCTGTTGGTTGGCAAACACCATAGAGTTGTGCACTTAGCAGACGCGCAATCGCGTTTGCGTCGTGCACCCATTAGCCGTGTACAACACAGCGCAATGTTCCCTCATTTTGCCAACCAAAATGTAAGTGCGCAATCGCTATGTGCAATTTACATATTTCATGGGATGGGTCTATTGTGGTCACTACATGTTAGCAAAGTACATGCTACTTGTGGCTGCTAAAGCATTCACTTACCGGTTTGGCTAGTCCCAAGACCCTCCCTAGACTGGCCTTATTCTCTTCCACCTTCATCTTCTCTTCTTCTTCATCAGTGAGTTCATGCTTGATCCGAATCACCTGCAGTTTCCGCAGAAACATCGGGCACAATATAGCCACAATCAGCTCAATAAGAGAAAAGGCTCCTGCGCAGATCACTAGGACATTGTATGTGACATGCATCAAGTTATACCCTGGGTCGTTCAGAATCAAGTTGAGCACGAGACCTCCTTTGACTGCTGTGTACGCCAAGCTAGCGAATGACAGAAGGATCGTGGCTACATGAAGTAAGCGTTTTTTCTTGATCATGTCTGGATTGTACGGATCACTCAACTTCATCAGGGCTAGATCTTCAAGTTTTGAGAACGCATGGAAGAGAAAGAGCATCTTTACAATGCCTATGCATGCCAGCTCAAAAGTGGAACTTGTAATGCTCCATTGGGTGACACTTGATTCCAGATACGAGTCATGGCCGCCTGAGGAAAGAAAATAAACAATGAATGAAAAACCGCTAAACAAGAAATAAATTTAAAAAACATGAGATTCCATGGACCCCAGCTACACCAATGATACCCCAGATAAGAACTCATGGAAATCTTTGCAAGAGGAATTGCTCCAAGAAGTTCTTGTTTAATGTGCACATGTCCTTGATGTCTATGCTAAGATATAACCCACCATACACTGATGTATCTAAACAATTCTTGCTGCTGTACCGTTATCGCTATCGCCACCATGCATCCATGAACTTCCAGCTTGACAGCAAGCTTGGCCTCTGAGAGCCCAATGGCAAAGTCAAGCCCAAAGAGGTTGAGGCCACCCCACTTATGTAGACATACCATTAGGCAGGGACACTGCCATTTTTGTGACAGCAGATTAAATGTCTACATTCATGAGGGACAGGGAGATCAGGGACCACTGTTGGTCTTAATGATCTTCCCGTCAAGAGCGGCAAGCTCCCATTGAGCGGCTATGGAATTCGAAAATCAAGAAATTGTGATTCAGTTACTACACGTCGATAATTATTCTAGTCATTGTGAAAATAGGGGTTTTAACTTGGTAGGATTCAAGTCCAATCTTGTGATTGCAAGTTCTACAGTCTTACCACTGGACCTAATTGACTTGGTTGTAACATCATTGACCCTTGACCTAGGACACCAATCTTAATCAAAGTACTTACCTGCAAGCCACAGAGCAGATGAAGCACATCCATCAAGAAACACCAGCAATCTTGCAAAGTTGGTGAAGCGAATTAAGGGGAGGGTGTAATACGTCTTCCCCATGTTGAATCTGTAACAAACCATTTTGAAAATTAAAACAAAAGTTTAGAGATTGGGCAAGTACGATAAGATTGTGGCCAGCGATCATGAATTGCTATGGTGTAAGAACTTGTATGGGACACACAAAGCCTGACAATAATAATTACCAATATTAACTTATTGTGTACACGTACATGATAATAATAATAAACAGCATTTATAAGGCGCATTATGAATAAAAGATTCCTCTATGCGCCTAGAGCTGATTACACGCTTCAAAGCAATCAACAATACATTTAAAACTATTCAAAGTAATCTTTGGCTCCCCTCTTTGCTATGACATCAGTTCTTAAATTATGTTTGGATGATGTAATGGTGCAACCTGGGGGGGGGGGGTAAATGATCAGTGTATTGGGGACCATGAGGCCATAGCCTAGGAATGTTTGGGACATGTTGTTTACAAGAAATGGGAGCAAGCCTTGGGCAACCTGTTGGCATGTTATTAAAATTAAAGGGACATGAGGGAATATGGTGAACTTTAAAGCTTACAACAATACCAGTACAACTTTCACTTCTCTTTAGGACAACAGGGGTGGATTTCACAAAGGTAGTCCTAACTTAGGACTACCTTTGTGAAATCCACCCCTGGTGTCAACAGTCACTGGCAGTGGCATGCATCTTTGTTGAGAATGCACTGCGAAATGTGTGATTCAATCACAATTTATAATTGCTTTATAAAGCAATTAAAAATACCATAGTTACATGTGTGTAGGCCTAAACGACTGTAAATCTGGATTCAAATAGTCCCTCAAGTCATTGTTTCAAATAACTTTTTCAGACAAATATTTCATCAAACATTCCAAGGTGTGATTATAGTCTTGGTGCAAGCAATTCTCGCCTTCCCCAGATCAGAATTTATAACTTTTTAACAATTTTGAGTTTGATGAGTGAACTTTCTGGACCATCCTCAAGCTCAATGAGAATTCAAGGAACACGTCATCTAGACATGACAGAGTCCCACATAGAGCTAAATTTTGGCAAGATTTGATTCAAAAGAAAAGAGATTTGAATGCAAATTGCAAAGGCAAAAACAAAACGTTTGTGTTGTGAGGATGATTCATTCATGACTGCTTCATGGAGCAATAGCAGAATGAACCTAATGTGGTTCTAGTAAGAGTGGGCTTGATTTAACCCTGTTTCTGAAGGTGGGACGCTGCATTGTGTATAGGCCCTACTCATTTTTTTTCTTTGAAATTTGTCATTAACGGGCAATAACCAATTTCTAAAAAAGGGAGTACATGTATGGCCTACATATTAACTGTTGTTTCTCGACGTAACCCCTCCCGACGAATGGAGGAGGGTTACGTTATCTTTAACTACAGTAACTGGTTCTCCTCTAGTAGGCCTACTAGTTAACTTGCTACTAATTACGACAGTATGAATGAGTTTTCTACAGTCACGACATAGCTGCGATCTTCCGGCGGGAGGAGGGTTACGTTATCGCAACTACTAATATGACAAGACTTAGACTACGCCTTACTAAATGATAAATTGAATATTTTATTATATTATTATTATTATATTAAAATTAAAGCAAAGATTTAATATTGGTTGAACTAAACTAAACCTCTAATAGAGTAAATATAGTACACAATTTACAGCACAAAAAGTAGGCCTACACAGCAGGGACAGTACTACACATACAAAGATAGGACAAGCTAGTATTTAGTAGCTAGTAGTACTATAATAATAGCAGGTAACCAAAGTGGACTTAAGTACACAGAGTCAGCACTCTGTCTGTCTGTTTGAACTGTCTTGCTCAAGGTCAAGGACAAGCATAGTTGCGATAACGTAACCCTCCTGCCGACGGCGGAGCCGGACTAGGACAAGTATGGCAACGTAGCCATTGTACTTGATTGGTCATGAGGTATTGCTCCATGCTAGAGCCTAGGTACTGTAGTACTATATAACAAGTAGACAGAGCCAGGGCCACTCCATCGTCACAAGCCGGTGAATTTACACGGCCTCACGTGAAAATCATTTTGCTCTCCCGCCTGACTGAGCTAGGTCAGTAGGTGTAGAGAGACTATCTCTTCCTCCACACAGTTCAACATAATCACACAAAAATTGAACAATATTTTAAATTCAAATTCTTACCTAGAATGAAAGCTTTAGTCGCCCAGTTACTGCTGTAACAAACTCTTAAAAAAAAACCCGATTTGATAGAAATATCATGGATAGATAGACAGAGCACAGAAAAACGACAGTGACATTGCAGCATGCATCCAGCAGAACCATACTAATTTCTATTTATAGACGTTATGTCAACTCTCGACCAGTCAATACTTGCACAGCGCCCTCTGCCGACTAATATTGCCAACCATCCCTGCCCCCCAGCCTGAACGTCGGACGGACGTATCCAGTCTACCCCCCCCCCCCCCCGCGAACATCTGACATCATAATTCGAGGGGGGGGGGGGGCAAGTGTACCCCCCTCCCCTACTCGCCCATAAAATCAATGAGATCCTTTTTTATCAGTGCTTAGACTTCTCTCACTTTGATCCTTGTGGGTTACTTGATTTTGGTCCTGTACAAATATTCCACCCCCTAAAGAGTCTTGTGCCCCCGCCCCCCCCCGAATTATGAAGCGTTTAACCCTTAACTCGATTCAATTCAATTCAATTCAATTCAATTTTATTGGTCCTACCATGGGAGAAAATCATTTTGAATACATGCAATACAGAAAAAATTAATAACACACAAATCATATATGATAATAATAATAATAGTAATACAAATAATTGATACAAATTGGAACCATGCTCTTCTATAATAAGTTTCCAGGTTTTAAGCAATTAAAGGTCAACACTGAATACGTCTACTTTGACCCTACTTTCCAGGAAAATATGGGCATGTTGGACATTATTTTTTGCAACAATTCATAAAAGCAATGGCCCTCCTTTGTTTTACAGAACAAATTGTGGGTTTACGTAATATTATGGGGTGTCGTGGAAAAGGGGATAAGAGGACCGAATTCAAGCTCTAGTGATTCTAGTGTTCAGCAGAGTATGGGTTCGAATCCCGGTCGTGACACTTGTGTCCCTGCACAAGACACTTCAATATAATTGCTTCTCTCTGCACAGGGGTTAATTGGTACCTGTGAGGGCAGAGATGGTTCTTGTGATTGATTCAGCTGAGTACCACATTTGTTGCACAAGGCTGTTTATTCCGAGAAGGTTTTTTTAATTTTTTTTTTAATTAATTGGTTTATTGTTAAAACCACATTGCAGCCAAAGGCTGAATTACATGCAATTTACAAAGAAGAAAAATACAATATTAAAACTCAGGCAGTCTGAGGCAAAATTTTACAAGAAAGCACACTATATATAAGACTAACAGTCCTTAAAAGAAGATCAAGAAAAAATTATTAATTAAATTTGGGTGAACCTCCAAAAAATTGATTGGTTGATACAAAACGAGACTTAAGATCCAATGGTGGACTGAGAGGACAATATTGCACTATTTTCTATTTAGTAACCCAGTCATGTAAGGCAGAGGGCTTGTCCTGAATGTGGTAAGGAACACCTGTACGGTTTGAACTTGGGTTGATTTCTGAGCGACATTGATGATGTGTATTCAGAGAGTGGAAACCACTCAGAGAACTGCTGTGAGGAGCAAGCTTTTGTTGAGAAAACTCTGCAAACTTTCTCTCGCCTTATACATGAAGAGGTTCCAAATCTAATTTTGCTAGGGATTCATGGTAGGTAGGAATGATTCAAGGAATGATTTTAGGTTTAAGGAATGATTTAAGGCCCAGTGACCAGGGGTAATAATCTTGAAGCGCCATGAGCATCACTAGAACCAAGACTAGGGAGAGGGTGTTATATCAGTAGTTTACTTCTTTGGTCATGGTCATCTCTCCAACTTCTTCCCTGATTTTGTCTCCCTCTCCTTGAAGGTCCTCCAATGTAACAGGGACAAACCTAGTCACCAAGAACTCGTTCAGACGAGCCTGCCACTTTGGATCTTCATGCATCTTGAGAAAGTGGCTGACCAACGACTTCCTCAGTTCCTCTTGAAAAAAAAATGAAGAGAAAGAAAAACATAAGAATTGAACCTAAGGAAGTTTTTTACTGACAGGGAGTTAAACCTGTGTGCTTATTTGTAGAAGCATCTTAATATTGGTTTAATAAACCAATAATAATAAGAATTAAACCTAAGGAAGTTTTTCACTGACAGGGAGTTAAACCTGTGTGCTTATTTGTAGAAGCATCTTAATATCTCAAATCTGAGATACTTATAAAACTGTCAAAGATAAATCTTTTTGAACTGACTGTTATGCAAATTCAGATTTCTAATGGAAAAGTTAAAAAAGAGCTATCATGTCCTGAATAATTTTTTTTTTTTAAATGCAGTTTATTCTACTTAAATACATGTATATTGCCAGCAGCCATTTCACTAAAACAAATGAAGGATACAAATAGCTTTTAATAGGAATATTTAAGGACATCTTTGATCCTCAAAGTTATTTGCTGAGCGGATCTTAAAGATGGGCCCCTTGAGACTTTCAATGACCCTCCAGTCTTAAAGCTTCAGTTTTAATTTAATTTACCATCGGCAGGCAGTCTCAGTTGAGATCATGAATCCCGAATCCAACATGAATCATCAAGAGGGATGAATTCTAAAAAACAGGTGTAAGTAAATCCCCCTCTAGAGCATCGTACCTCGGCAATTTTGCAAATGTCACAATGAGTTGCAATCTCCGGTTAATCTATTGACTCAAAGTGTGTATGGCATTAGAAGTCAGTTACACTTCTATTTTTGGCAGACTGTCCAGCGCTTATTCATAATGCATTATACAAGAATTTGTATTGCTTGTGTATAATCCATGCAGGCCTTGATTGAAGTAATGTACAGCGCCTGCTAAATATTGCCCAGTTGTCCCGTTGCTTTTGCCAAGATGCCCTTTTCAGGTTTTCACTCCCCTTTACAATAGGAAAATTACTGTGCCCTTCAAGATAATTAGAATAATACTTGGATGCACAAAACGTTCTGAGAATTTATCTACTATGCTGAAGATCCATCCTCACTCTGACTGTTTTATTTATGGTAAAAAGTAGCTTACATGGGTTTTTCTTATGTTGGGTTTAGAAACAGTCTAGGAATTGCAAAGGTTATTTTTAGGCTGTGTGAGTCAATAAGAATGAGTGTATGTCCCACTGGGAGTCAGGGTCATCTCTAGGTCAAAGAATGCACCTCATGACTCGAGTATGAGTTTGAGTCACTGACAATTAACTCAATAGATGTGACTTTAGGCCAGAAACCTACGTTTTTATATTATTAATTTGTATGCAAGTCATGTGACACACAAGGCCCGAAGGCCATGTCAGGGTGTGAGCTATTAACAATTTGTTTTGTCCAGGGGCCATTGCCACCTACATGTATTCCTGAGGCTGAAATAGGGTTATCCCCTTTACAGTCCATATACGGATGCAGGCATGGGTATCCATAAGAAGCCTGGTTAGTAGAGCAGAAAGCACTACCTCCCCTACTTTATGGAGCGATCATGGTTAAGTGCCTTGCTTAAATTCAATCAGGTGGTATCTTTAGAAAATAAACCAAAAGAAAATGCACTTACCGGGTAATTTTGAGCTGACCACAGCAGGGTATACGGGTAGTGGTCCCCATGATGTGACAATGTGTAGTTTCTTCCTCAACTCTGGATCACATTTCATCTGATAGGAGAGGGTGTTGGAGTCGATTGCGGCACCGTCTACCATTTTGTTCAGGACCATCTTGATCGACTTCAAATGGGCGCCTGATGGAAAGGAATAGGGGGTCGAAAGGTCAGGGATCAGGTAGGAGTACCTTTAATTCCAATTAAAAGACGTGGGGATCTTAGTTGGCTATAGACATACAAGGTAATTTTCACTTTAACAAAAGATCTGAGCATGCATGTCTTTATAGCGCACATCCACCATTTAGGTGCTCAAGACACTTGAACAAATTAAGAGAAACACTTTTAAAGACAGGTATTTTGCAGTTTATGAAGAATTGTGATATCTTATGATCGCCCCAATTTATGTTGCACCTGAAAGGGTTTACAATTAGTGTTTTGCTTAAGGACACAAGCGTCAAGATCGAGACTCAAACCCACTCTCTGCTGATCAGTAACACCAGAGCTTGAGACTGGAAGGTTTGACATTTCTGACGACAGCCCAAATCAGTTTTAAAGTATAACCTTCATCTTATAATGGCCGCCCGCCTTGTGATGTAAAGTGGTATCTCATACAAAAATATATATAAAAACTAAATAGCCTAATTAGTAGGTTAGATGGCCTTAGCTTTCGATCCAAATTGGACCTTCTTCATCAGAGGCATAAACAAGTACAAACAAATACATATCCGTTTATAGAAAAAAAAGGGAAAGGGATTAAGGGAGGATCCAGAAAAAGAAAGCGACAAAAGTAACCATACCTGATCGAACAATGTTGCCAAAGAAATTTGCATTTTCTCCAATCTTCCGTAGTTCCCTGAGTGTTATGAGACATCCACTTAATGAGTAGTCGTCATTGTATGCCCATCTTGAACCACGCAGGTCTTTAAACTCTTTGAATTTAGTACTGCAAAACAAAAGAGAACTTTGGTTAGCACAACAAGCTTTTAACACTAACATACCCAAATCGTAAAAAAAACTATACAATTCTAGTTCTCATTTAAACTCAACAAATTTAGATTTTTAATATTATGAAGGCCACAAAAAGAAAGGATTACGAACAGACAAAGTAAAAGCACAAAGGAGTTTGGATTATTTTATGAAAGGGGTCACCAGAGCTACAGGAAAGCCACTTGGTTCGCACATGTAGTAGGTCCAAGAATGTTGGAGTGAAGTGACATTGGAGAGGAGGATGGTAGGCAAGTGGGCTTAGGGAGTAAGGCTTAAAGATGAAGATGTTAGGACAGGTGCGACATTCTACAATGAGCCTGACTATTATACAAACAATGAATGTTTATGATTGCAATTTGGTGCAAATATTTTCATGAGATGAAAGATGGAATGTTCCATTCAATGAGGCGACGCAGAGTTGAATGGAACACTCCTTCAATCAGGCAATCCTCCAATCAAATAGCAAGGATCTGCTTGGGTGTTATATAAAACTCATAGAGTTATAACTAAGAACTAGAGGGCGCACGAGTGATGCTTCGTGCACAAACGCCACGGGACCGCAAGATGACAAGCTCCTCATTCTGCACGCGCGTTGAATATGAAATACACGTTTCAGTTTTTTTTTATTGAACGCTCATGCGATGCTGTTTGTTCAACTTACAAAATGGCCGCACAAACACACGCTGTAAGATGCCAGTTTTGTCAACTTAGAAAATGCCCGCCTGGGCGCATGCCGGGCGTGTATATAGGCAAGTGCGCTTTCTAGTTCTTATATATATGTAACTCTATGATAAAACTTGATATTTTACCAATTATCTTTGTGGGTAATAACATCTGAAAAGTACATCGGTTGATCTTGAATGCGAGGGTCAGCATTTCCAGCAGCTATACCTAGGAGAATAACTGTGCTTTTTGGATCCAAAAACATGCGGTGGAATGTTGGAAAGCAAACAAATCCTGCAACGTGAATACAGTAAGGATTAATTTAGGGCAACAAGGCAGGCCTGGAATTATAGAGAGGCATGGCCTGTTTGCCTTGGCGCTACTTATATAGAACACAAGTTTCAAATAGACTCTAAGGCCTGGAATTTCATCTTTGAAAGGGCAGGCCATTTTCATTTTGCAAAGAGCACCACATTTAAAGTCAGTGGGAAATCTTTGAAGGGGCACCAAGGCCAAAACCAGGGGCCAATTTCATAGAGCTGCTTAAGCAAACAATTTGCTTAAGCACGAAAATAGCTCCCTTATTTTAAACATGTTACTGGCCAAAATTTCCTGCAATATACATTGCTTTTGACTAGTATTAAGCTGTTGTTTACTTAGCATTACAATTGAGTGGAGTCTTGGCCGGTAATCTGATTTTACTAAGCAATGATTTTTTTGCTTAGGCAAAATTTTTTGCTTAGAAATTGGGCCCAAGGCCAACGTAGGCCAATGGAAGCCTGCGTGTGAATGCAAGATTTTCAAACAGAAAATGGCAATGGCCTTGCCCTCTCAATGATAAAATTCCTGGCCTGATAAGGCAGTGAAAAGCGTAGGGCATCGAGGCAATTGCCTCCACCCTTTTGGGCGATTGCCAACACTCTTTGCCCGTCTGTGGTTCTACTCTTCCTCACCAATATCAGCATCTCCTGTTGTAAAAGGATCTACACGGTCAGCAGGCGGTCCAGACCAGCGACTCTCAGACAGAAGATACACATAACATTGTAACTTTTCTTCAAGATATTCCTTCAATAACTCAAAGTACTTGATGGGTACGCCAGGGGTAAGATACGTGATGAGACGTAGTCTCAGTGGAATGGCTTGGTCTGCCATCTTTGGAAAGAATTACTGCTACCCAAATGCTGACATGGAGGTCTGTTTGTTTGGTTCTGCAGGAAAACAAAATGTACAATGTAGTTAGCAGTTACAAATAGCATTATGAAAACATTTTGAAATATATTTGCCAATTGCTACAAGATCTGCGGAAAAAATACAAGGTATGTGTCGTTTAGGAATCCTACATCCTACACAACTGGTACTCCTCATGTCGCTGTGTATTTAGCCAATGTAAATATAACTGAGTACCAGCGCATGCATTGCAAGCATGCCCTACACACACAAACTACCCACATTAATTGCATGAGTTCTACCCAGTGAAGTAAAGAACTTAAGAAGACAATGAAGAAATTGAATAGTTTTTTTTTAAGGAAAAGTTAAAACCAACAAAGTAGGACTGAAAAACCCAATCCACATGCAAGAAGCCCTCCAGTTCTAATTTTGAACCGGCGTCCACAGAGTGGTGAAGTTTAGGGAGGGGACAACTACTCCTAGCTAGAACTATTTCGGTTTCGCGTCTATCGTCTCCCCCAAACCACCCCCCTAACTTCCTAACCTAACTACTAAGCGGATAAATTTCTGTATGGTGATTATGGCGCCACCACTTATGGGATGCACTCATTTTTACAAAAGAAAAAGGTAAATTAGGGGAAAGTTTCTGTATGGCGCCACCACTTATTCATTCGATATGAAAGAATATAGTATCAAATTTACCTCAATGAGATATCCCTGTTTGTAAAAATGAGTGAAAAAGTGGTGGCGCCATACGGAAAGTTATCCCAACCCTCCTCTCCCGATGGCCTTGAAATTTGAATCGCAACTCAGTGTGAACTAGAGTTCACTGCACTTGAGGAGGTGCACTGTATCATTATGCTGTTCACGTTTTGTTGTGTCAACTTTTCAGAGTTAATCTGGGAAGGTATTTTGATCCTGTCTTCTCCCATTGACCCATTGTGTAGCTAAAAAGAAGTTCATCTCCAAATAGCAATATCTTTATTAGTCTTACCTTGTTAGTAAACACTGAAAACAGAGAGAACATGGAGAAACACCCGTCATGCCTGTCCTTCTTTTCATTGATGAAACCGTCCAGAAATTCATTCAGCCAGATCACGATCACCTAGACACTTCCAAGTCTCTTTTAGATTTCCACTTTGCACAAGTTTTAATTTTATTTTAAAGTAACTTTTTCAGCACAAATCAACACACTTTGAAGCTTCAAGCATCAAACATATCGTCAATTTTCGTTGATTTCTTCTGCTGTTGTATCTAAGTTGAAGTAATTAGCTTTGTTGGTTCTGGATTTTGGAGAAACTTTTGTTTGCGCAGCAACGACTGTGTAAAGTTGACTAAATTCAGCAATCAGTCACCTGTTTTCTTTGTTGACCTTTCTTGTTAGCCTTTGAACTGTTGACCTCCTCAGTTTGCGCAGTGATTCATTATGACGTACTGCGCATTTTATTTTCATTGGCTTTGAGAGAAACAGTCTGCAGATGGCGCTCATCACATCACACACACACACACATTGCATGCGATCTACCGCGTGTTTTGTGCTGCAGATGATCACACACGACGAACAGATGCGGAAATGATGACGACTTATTAGGAATTCTAAGCACTTATCTTGGAAAGACACCGTGTATTTCACGTTTAACAAACCTTGATCATTGATTTTCTTGGAAGGAACACGATGTGGATTGTATCAGGAATCATGTATTACCATTAATTTCGTCATCAAATTGTAGCAGACAGTCAAAATGAACGGGACGATGGAGCAACATGACAACGATCGAGTGATCGATATGAATGAATTCTGCGAGGTGGAGGCTCAGAAAGCTGCGTCTACTTTCGCCTTCGCCTACCACCGGTTCATAAGTGTCAACCCCCCGGCCGAGGGTGCACCACCCGTGGATGAGAATAGATTTGCCCGGCGTTTCGCCGATCACTTCATGGACCATTTTGAAACAGAAGTACGGCGAGCCTACAACACCGTCAGCCCGTCTGATTTCAGGGAAGACCAGCGCAACGCAAATGACGCCGCCCTGGAAAGCCCCGCTAGCCCCGCGGACTCGGAGTCCAACGCGAACGTCAACACCAGGCTTTTGTCGGACTCTTTCGGAGGACGGCCTGAAGTCCGGAACGGGAATGTGTTCAATGGTGAGTCCAACAGTAGATACTCCAGCACCTCAAGCATTGATGGTAACAGCAGAAATATCCTCCCCGTTGGAGGAGGCGGACAAAGAACTGAGAATAAAGTTCTGCGGAAATTCTCTTTCCGGAACATGACTGAAAATGTAATGAATCGGTTTCGAAGGGGACACACGGTGGCCCAACATCGTGGGGTCAAGTACCAGCCAGAAGATATTGTCCGAGAAGGAAATGTGAACTATCTTGTCGGTGAGGACAATCAAGGGAAACAAAAATGGGAGCGAACTCGATTGATATTGGTGAAACGCCTGGAGGGGCACATGCTGGATTTTTATTCCCCGCCAAAGGTATGCATACAATTCAGCGAGTATAAAGTGGTCCAGTTTCAACATCTTAGTGTTTTATGCCTTGTGATGTGATGTGATGTGATGTGATTTTCTTAACCATCTCATTGAGCTGTTGCTCCACGGTCGTACATAGATAGCAGAGCTTAAATAGTTGCGATATTTCAAAGCCTCAATCCTCCTAAATTAAGGTCTAACCTTTAACTAATGGGATGTGACCAAGAGCAATAGCCTAAACACGATTATCGCAACTAGGCGTGAAGCAGTTAAAAGACCTTTTTAGTTTAAAAAGTTTCAGACAAAACAAACTCAGTTTGTTTTGTGCTTACACATTAATTTACAGCAAGTCAGTCTTGATGTTTACTGTCAATATAACTTGTGTTGTAAGGGAAGTGTTGAATCAAGACGTACAAAATGTTGAAAGATCAGCTTTATAAAGTTTCATCATATCTAGTTGAGAATGAAATACAGTAACTACGTATGGGTCACTGAAGACCACTTCCTGAATGCTGTTGGGGTAAGAAAGCTTAGTATGGTATTCATTGTATAATACCACAATTTGTTACCTCATATACATGTGGTCATACTATTACTTTCTGTTGATCACACAACTTAAGTAAGAGGTTTTGATCATCATAACTTAACTTAATAACTTAAAAATTAATATCATCATAACTATTATTTTGAGTACTTGATTCACTACACTTCTGCAGTAAATCAAAAAAATGCAATTCAAATCCACACAAAAGTAGAAATTTAAAGCTCTCTGCAAATATTTGTACATGCAGTGGCCAAGTAAGATGACTTCTTGAAAGACAGATTGTGTAATGTTCTGCATTATGTGTAAGTGTCTAAATTATGGTTTTTGCTTTCTCATGCCGCTTCATGAGACAGCTGTGGGAGCAATACTGGACCTCTCCCAACCATACTCCAGTACGACCAAGTTTAGTTGTGATAATCACAACCATTCAAGCATCCTCCGAACAGTGGGGAAGATGGAGGGGTGTGTTTAAAAAAAACATCCACGCCAAGTTGGGGTTGTCCCAACAAGAGTTGGGACTGACCCAACTGATGCCATTATAACAGCAGTATAAACATGTCCCAATAATGCCAATTGAGTTCAGATAGACAGAATTAGTCCAATGTCCAAGCCTGGGGAGAAAAATGCCCAGTTGTTTTCCAATTTCTTGTATCTAGGGCCTAATATCCAATTTGCCAGAGGGCAGGATTCAAAGGGATTGTGGCCTGTAAATAATAATGCCTTAACACTGGGTTGGGCATTTCATTTTCTAAGGTCTAAACAATTTTGTGTGGAGTGTAAGAGACGTACATGTAGGTCTTTAGGCCTAAATAGCTTTAGACGTTCCCTTTATCAAGGAGAAAACCTCTTGATGCCCTTTCCATTTAAAAACCAAAGCATTAAACAGGATAGTTGCCCAAAAAGTCCTTAAAAGCAATCCACTTTTTGCTCAATGGTGTACTTTGTGAACGAATGCCCTAAAAAAAGGCACCTCTGTCACTGTGGTCAGTGACAACAACACTTTCAATTTGCCTTGACCATTCTCACCTTGCCCAGATTGCAAAGAATATTGTATGTGTACATAGGGCCTTTCAGTTCATACTGAGAATATTTACATTGTTGGTCTTGTGTAAACATCATTCACAAACAGCCACATGTAAACCACACTGCATGCCCAGTAGCTTGAAAGGATTATAATAAGCCATTTATCTGCTTTATTGTGTGACACATGTACAAAAGGTCACAGAGGTTCAACTTTGTGAGAGCTGGTTTCAGAAAGGACAAAAAGGAAAGGTTAAATTTGTGAGTAATCAATTAAGCATTAAGCCATTTGATGTACACTTGTAGGGCATATTGTACTACAAAAGGTCACCATTGTCCGCTGGCCTAATGCCAGTTAAAACACCAAAGGACCAGTCAATATTTAAGCGAAAAAAGCTTAGGGACCAGTGAAATGAAAAGCTAACTGGTCCTGCTGGCTAGTCACTAAAAAGTTTAGAGCAAACCTGGAAGTAGTAAGTAAACTTTTAATAATCAACAATGTAAACACATTCTATTGAAGCATTGTTTTATTGAATCCAATTCAATGTTGGATTCTTTCTCTTTTTACCAATTAAACAAGAAAAGAAAATTGGACGATACCAGAACAGTGGATATTTTTTAACAATATCCACCCCAGATAACAAGTTTTCTTAGATTGGAAACCTTTCCCCATCCTTATTTGTAGGCCTAATACACATCATTGTAACAAAAATTCAAAACATTTGTTGAAGTACTTCTTGTAAGTGAAGCTGACTTGGCTTCCAACCTCATACTGTCTACTCCAATTGAGACATGTTAGTCTCTTGGGACAAACTGAATGTACTTTTCAAAGGAAATAGGACAGATTCCTTAGAAAAGCAGAGTTCCCAGAGCAATGGGTAGATCACAATCTGAATGAAATCAACCAGCCATATCATGATACAAAGTACTGTTGACATGTACTGATGTACTGATATCCAATACAAGTAATGATAAATGTTGTTTACCCATGTTTAGTGTGTAGTGAGTCATGTCTGTTCCTGTTAAGGCAAACTAAAGGTTTGGCAATTTGAAGGAAAACGACATCAAAGCTTTGTCCAGGGGCAGCCATGGAGGCAAATGCCTGTCTGAACAATTCTAAGGGCACCATAGCATTGACCCAGGTGCATGGACAGAACTGCCTTATTAAAACAATTCACAGGGCACCAAAGCTATGGTTAGGGGCATGGAGGCAATTGCCCTGTGAACAATTCACAGGACACCAAAGCATGTGGCATAATGGAAGGAACTGCCTCATTGAACAGTTCAGAGAGCCAAAGCAAGGCAACTGCCTCTCTGAACAATTTAAAGCGCACCAAAGCTTTGACCAGGAGCATGGAAGCAATTTTCACAAGCATCTTTTAGTACCCACCTACTGTTCAAAGTTTATGACTTAAAAGTACAAAAAAGGTGCAATATTTCAGTTTAAAAATAGTTTTCCCTTAAGGTTTGTTGTTTGTGATGGTCACATCACTTCACTTTCAACAACGTGTTAAAAAAGTCACCCAACATAACAAATGAATTTCATAACTTCTTTCAAGAAACCTTCAGCTGACATCAGCTAATATATGTTATGGCTGGAAGTACCTAATTCCCAGGTAGTAATGACCTGGGAATTATTTAAAAAGACCTGGAAATTATTTAAGATGACCCTGGATGATGAGCACAAAGGTTATTATGACACCTGTCTGTCTAGACAAGTGTCTATTCAATGGAGTGACCATCAGTGATTACACATTATTGTACTCAGTCTACTGAGGTTGAGTTGAAAGGTTTACTTGAATAAAACTGACCTTGTCCAGTCCGGTATGTGTTGCAGCCTGGATCCTCCTTGACTGGGGGAAGACCAGGGTTCATCAACCTTACACAACTCTCCAGGGCCCAATTTCATGGCTCTGCTTACTGCTGAAATCTGGGCCCAATTTCATAGAGCTGCTTAAGCACAGAATTTTGCTTAAGCAAAAAATTCATTACTTAGTAAAATCAGATTACCGGCCAAGACTTCACTCAATTGTTATGCTAAGTAAACAACAGCTAAATACTAGTCATAAGCAATGTATATGGCATGAAATTCTGGCCAGTAACATGTGTAAAATAAGCGAGCTATTTTCGTGCTTAAGCAAAATTTTTGCTTAAGCAGCTCTATGAAATTGGCCCCTGGCCTTACAACCACCATTCTCCGCTTATTGTGCACGAGCCAAATTTTTGTGGTACCGTAGCTTTGAGTAAGCAAAGAATGTCTATTGAAGTGGAGTGTACGCATGCATGCTAACCTGTTTGCGTACGCGTGGAATTATCTGCTTCCGTAAACGATGATTCTTTGCTTACGGTAAGCAGAGCCATGAAATTGGACCCAGCATTCTCTTCGCTTTGCCAGTCATACAGTGTACCAGAAACACCTGTGAACACCCCAATTCACATAAAACTTTTTCTTCAAGTGGTCCAGCTGAATTGTTCATTGCTTCTCAAACCTATGTAAAATAGACACTTGCTTTCAAACCCTATTGCTGAATCAGGGAGTTCAAAATGTAATTCCAAGATGCATACAATGCAAGGGATTTCCAAATCCCCATTGCATTACATAATGTACAAAATTGTGAATATGAAACGGATAGGCCTACATTTTGCAATACACTAATAACAAGCATTACAACAGGGTATGTGTGTGTACAGATTAGGGCCTTTATGCACAGAGGGTAATTTGCCAATGATTTTTGTCTGAATATTTTTTCCCCATTTTATGTTTTACCCACTGTAATACCTTTTCATTGTACAGATATGTATGAACAATCCATCATGTACTGGACAAATGACCATCTTTACCAGGGCCACAGAGCATTTGATTAGCACAAAACATGGCAAAGTAACAACATTACATTGTACATCAAGAAAAACGCATCCATAGACTACAAAATGAATGATACAACAGCAGGAATAATTTATTAGATTTGAATTTGATCAGTCTAATGGAATATGCCTTTTCCAATTAGGCCATGAGCAGATGGAGTGGGAGTGGTTTCGAGTCTGAGGTACATACTCATACACAGAGACCTTGTAGAATGTCAGTCTCCAGACTAATGTAGGACTTTTCAGTGATAAATTAGTCGTCAGTAATGCCAATTAAGGAATCTTTCCTGAGGCTGATATTGAATAATGGATGCTACAGTATTTGCTACGTGTATCTTCAGTACACACAATGTAAATATTGACTGTTTGGAGTGCTATGGTTAAGACTATGGCTCCCGAAGTGATCCCGGAGCGTTCTACAATGTACACTGTATATTCCAGAGGCAAAGTTGGGGGGAGGAAAAAACAGTACTTTAGAGTCCGAGTCTAAACCATGGCATGTCTAATTAAGTAGTCAATATTTGTTTTACACATAATTCCCCATACCATGGAGCATTAAGGATGTATACACTTTAGGTACCAATGAGAAGATACCTTTGGTATGGGTTTACTTGTACACTTTTGCTAGCTACATTAGACCAGTATGCACATCATTCCACGCCTAATGCGCACATACCAAGTATTTGCAATAAAGTCTATGTGGTTGCCCATTTCTCCCATTCCCACCGTAGCGCCAGGAAGTTTCCATCCGCAAAGAAATTGTATTTGAATGCAAAAGTGTTTGTATTTGTAGAACCCAATATCGCTCAATGCACTTTATTGCATTCCACCCACTCATGCTTGTTGACATTACTGAAACCGTGGATGGTGCTGAACAACTTGTCGAGTCAACAAGCAAATCACAGCGACTTGTACGTTGTAGACAGGAATCACCATTCACTTACATTAGTTGGATCTGCTGCTTGGCCAGCATGTGGGCGTTCTGTTCCTTGTTTACTTGACAATTCCTAAAATGACAAGACTGAAATCATATGCCATTAATGGCTTTCTAATGCAGACTTTGTATGAATAGAAAGGTTGCAAAGGTAATCGCTGCTAAAAAAATCCAAGAAAAATAATTGGAAGAAGTCACCAAATCCATGTATTGTAGTTTGTACTGTATTAAAGCCCTTTTCTCACTACAGTACCGAGTACATTGTACAGATCCATGTAATTAGCAACCAATGTAAAATGCCTTCTACAGAAATTAAAACTGACCAAGAGATTCCTTTTTTCAAGAGAAAAGTTAACCCAGTTCCATACTACCGAGATTGGTTGGTTAACCCAACCCTAGTCCTTGGCAAGGTGCCATTTTTTTCACGGAGCAATGCATTGGCAGGACTGATACTTCATGGAGGCATTGAAAGCGATAATGCCTAGATGCCCCCATGGCTCTTGCCTTGTTGCCCTTGAAATGATAGTAGAAATTAACAGTTTCCTCATAGGGCATGTACATTGAGGGTGCCCTTTTACCAAGATGAAAATGCTCAGGTTGCCATTGCCCTTTCAAAAACGAAGCACAGGCCTGCATTGGGTGCATGGATTTCTGTTGTTTGTACAGCTGGTATTGTGTTTTCAGGAAATCCCATTAGGCTTGTGCACAGTAGACTTATTTCTGTACTGTCATCTTCTATATGTACATGTACATCTAGTTATTTAAGGAACCAGGTTGAAACACTGAAGAAGGTTCCTCAGAAGAGGATGACAGAGATAACCAATGGGATAAGACAAAGCTGTGTTCTATTTCACAAGGCAATGCTGAGTGAAATCATAGAGCAAGGGTGAAGTGAAATGGAACTGATAACGATGTCCTCAGTTAATAGATTTAGTCATGTGCCTTAATGCCCACAGTCATGACAGTACACACAGTGCTGAAAATAGAGACATTTTCCTGTGTAGCTCACATGTCTTGTGGTGTAGAAAATTGAATTTTTGTATACGTTGCATTTTAAAGTTCAGTGAACATAAGAAATTTCTCGTGACACCTTGTGTATTATGAGTCAGTGAACGATTTCCCTTTCACATGTAGAGCAGAGCAAAATGCAACGAAAATGGGTCGGTTGCTCCTCAAAAAACATCATTTGCTAATTACTCAACATTATTGCATTCAGTGTGCACAAAACTATTTCAGTCGAAATACTTTGCTATACAAAATTGTTGGATAACTCCATTCCCTGTGAGTGTTTTGGTGGTTCTTAGAAGGAATGATGGACTCAAGTCTCAACATTTCAGGCCTTACACTTTGTTTGTTGACAGGAAACTGCCTTTAGACCTTTAGAGCGATTATATAGTAATACAATGAGAATATGATGGCAAAGACCGTATTGAATATGACGTCACCGTTCAAATATCTGCCCTACAACATGGCGTCTGTGAGCGTGTGTGCTTGCAGGGGGCATGCTTCATTTGGACGCACTTACGGTTTGCCCTACAAGATGGCGCCTTTCATAGCAAAAAAAGAGAGTTATTCAATACGGTCTATGGCATACAAGTAGCATACATATACACAGAGATTTACACTTTGTTTTTGTATAGTCTACACCATGTCTACATTGTATATCTGTACAAAGGGCTAACTCTGAACATACCATACATTACGTGATACCTACAACAACAGCAACACTGTAAACTGACACCAATCCACCATCCTTCAAACCTGAATTCAAATGTTTCAGATTGAAAGGTACATTGTGGATATAGATTACAGAATGTCAGTGCATTGTGCGTCTGATATGCCTCCCTAGGGCACTGCATAGATAGTAGAAGTGGGCACGTAGCGCTATAAATATCTAATTTGGGTACAGAGATGACGCAGTGCTAGCGGTTTCGACGATGTCACCCGCAGATGCCCCGATACACCTCAAACGCAATAACAACTTGTTTATTAAAGTCAAAGCGAGTATCTGATGACTTGCCTGGGGAACTTGAGAGAGGAGTTTACTAAAACGGTAACTTTCTTTTTCCTTCGGAGGAGGTTTATACAGTCGTCCAAGTGGGAGTGATACGACCACCCCAGGGACTGATGCCACACTGTAGTGTACTTGGAAGATTTATTTTCTTCGTGATTGTTTATCTCATTATTTACCGAATGCTTTCAAGAAGTCTGTGATTGAACTCTTGGTAAACATTGTAAAGGGCATCTTTCTGTTTATAGAAATATTTTCAAGGGGCACTTTTACAAAAATGACAGCCTGACACAGGGCTTGGTTGTAGGGACTTTTGTTTTACGCTTAGTACACACACCACATGTGTAGGTGGATCATGTAAAACAAAGCAATTTGCACTAAACAGTTATGACTCTATCTAAACAGTTATGACTTCATCTTAATAGTTTTAACCAAATTCTTTTTTAAATCTTATTATCTGCAGGGCCAGCAGTGCATTATCTTGGTTTAACTCAATCTTAAGGCCGAATCAGAATTAGTGGCTATACAGAATTAGTGGCTACACTTTCCAAAGGGTGTTGTTTTTAAATATAACCTGTCCTACTCCATCCCATGATGATATGCGATCCAGCTGAAGCCTGTAGCCGTAGCAGTAGCTGCCAATTTTTTTCACCCATAAATTGAATTAAATTTAGTCAGCATGCCTGATACTTCATGGAGGCATTGAAGGCGATTGCTTTCATGCCCCCTGGTCATTGCCTTGGTGCCCTTGAAATGCTCCAGTTGAAATTTACATTTTCCTTTTTGGGTGTCCTTTAACCAAAGAGAAAATGCCCTTCCCCTTTCAAAAGCGAAGCGTGTTGTACAGGCCTGAGTCAGTTCATTATAAATCCTGTATCAGGCGTGAATCTTTTCTGCTGACTTTTTGTCTCTTTCCTTCTTTCCTTCGATAATATTGTTATGCCTTTTTCCAAACAATATGTAGTTTTAGCCTCGGCTTAGTCTCTCTCTGCCTGTTTGAAGCTTCGTATCGAAAGCGCATTTTATCAAAACAACTGACAGAGCCTTACTAGCGCCAAAGTTGTGGTTGGCCAATCCTTTTTTTTGCTTTAGAATATGTTTGTTTTTGTTTTTTCATCAAATACTTTTATCTAAACTGTAGTCCGAATTGTTTATCTAATCTCTTATCTTTTTCTTTTTGTCTGTCAAACAGTCGAGCAAACCAAGAATTGGAATTTTCTGCTTTCTGATTGAAGAAGCGAGAGAGACGACAGCGCTGGAATTACCGGAGAAAGACAACACATTTGTCTTGAAGGTAAAGTCCTACCCGTTCACTAAGGCCAAGTAAAACAAAATACCAATTGATCATCCAGGTTTTTCCAAAAAGAGGAGTACTAGGGCTTTTTTATTTTTTATTTGTAATTGTTTTCAGAGGTGGCCGCCAAGCAAACTATGGCCACCAATTCTTCAGGTTAAAGTCACCACTTGTTCTTAAAGGTTTGTAAGTTAAATGAGAAATGCACAGAAAGTTTGTCAGTCTTTTCTTGAACAAAAAAAATCAAATAAAAAATTATAATAACAAAAAAGGATGAGGAAGGGGACGATCAACTGATTTTTATTTTATTTGGCCTCACATCTCACATTTCTTTTAAACAAGGAACTATTTTCAATCAGCAGCAGGAATTTTACTTGATTAATTTGAGCTCTTGCCTCATGCAGTTTATTTTTAACTCTTCTGTTTTTCACAAATTATGGAGACACTCTTTGAAAATGTATTATTTATATTTAAGGATCTGTGTACATGCATTTTACATACCCCTAGGGCTCAAGTCTCAAGCAAACATCCATAGGACTTTGCCCTTAACTACATGTAGGAATATTGAATACAGGACAATACCTTTTTCGCTTCCCTTTCTGAGCTTTATCTGGAAGGTTTAGTTTAGAGTTGAAAATCTCACATTGTTAATTGACTATACTCTGCGTCATTTGCTTTATCTAGTAGTATGATATTTTATTCAATCCGAGTTCAACTATTCAACTACAAAAGAAAAAAGTGTCATGCCAGTATTTTCACTGCCAGCTGGACACCCCAGAAATAGAATAGAGAACAGAAGGTTAGACCCTGGCTGTCTGCGTCAACCTGCAGTGCAGGCCTACTGGAAAGTAGCTTCGTGCAGTGGGAAAACAGGATACTTATCAACTCAAATAAAACTTGCAAGTCCATTCACACATAGAAACACTTTGGAAGGTTTTGGGAACTGAAATTTCCAACATTTGGAAAAGCCACTGAAGTGAGACAGCAAAGTGTCCTTTATTGTGTTTCTTGTAAAATTGAACAAGTTGCACTTTTTGTATACCACATGTGTATATGTAGGCGTGTACGTGTATTGTTTTCTGACTATAATATTTACAATATACGTCACTTGCTTTCTCTAGTTTGATATTTTATTCATTCTGAGTTCAACTATTCAACTATTTCAAAAGAAAGAAGTGTGATTTCATTATTTTCTCTGCCAGCTAGCAAGCCCCAGAAATAGACTAAGAATAGTGTGGTTAGACCATAGAGCTATATATATTGACTAGAGCACTAACACCCCGTTATACACGCACTAAGGTTTTGAAGCCGTGTGGGCGCATCCATGTTTATGTACAAACCAATACAAAAGCTTAAAATTTTGTATGGCAATTGTACGGTTATTTGCATGATAGTGCGTTTGTACTTTTTTATGTGTCATCAAACCCAAAAATGCAGCAAATGTGTGTCATGTTTAAAAGGCGCCTATACTTTTTTTAGTACGTCAATCAAGTTGAAGTTCTGGTTTTCGTAGCGCGGACGTATACGAGTGGACAGTCGCGTACGTAAGCCCACACGCCGAATGTAAAAAAATCGCGGCAATGTGTGTTCTCTTAAAATTAAAATCGTTCCGAACTCATGCAACACATCAAACATGTCTGCGCTCAGGGTGGCTTCAAAACGCAGAGCAAGTTAGCGCTCTAGTCAAATAGCTCTATGGGTTAGACCCTGGCTGTCTGCTTCAACTTGCAGGCCTATATTACTCCATGGGAAAGTAGTATAACCGCAATCAACCTTGTTCTCTACAGCAATTAGTATCCTGGGTTTCTTTCACTCAATCTCTAGCTGTGAATAAACCCTGTGGTCAAGCATCCCATGATGTGCCCCCCTGTGTTACTCTGTATTCATCAGGAGGCTTTGTTGAAGAGAAAGTACCTGGGATTCAATTCATACCCTGGATTTTCATTCCCGGAGCTATTCTCAAAATTATTAGCAATAAAGGGGGTCAATAAGAAGTGCAGACGAAATTTGCGGGTTACCATATTTTCAAGGCACAACATGTACAATGTACATGTGTCATGTTCGTATATGATGTACATGTAGGCTACTTTATGTACAGTACAATGTAGTATTGGGATAACTGCTCTTTGCCCCCCCCCCTTTTGCATTCGCTCCCCCTCTTCTTAACTAGCCTTTCGTAAGACTTCAAAAATGTACCCCACAGTACAGTTTGTATAAGTGTTCAATCTGTAAAATGTTGGCAAATTAGACATCTGTACGTATAGTGTGCAGAGCCGCAGTTATGGGGACAAGTTTTTTTGTGTCAATTTTATGAAAAACAGTTTTAAAACCACTGATGTAGGCTACATGAAGCATTATCTGTATGGTATTATTATTAAACTTGACAATCACTGTGTCTTTGATGAATCAAAAGTTTGATCATGTACATGTAGTTTGAGTTTGTCAGCACAAGACCTGCAAAGAAACTCAATATTAGGTTTTTTTTTTTTCATTTTGGTGTCTTTGTAAAAAAAAAAAAAGGGTAAATGATTGTGGCTGTGCGCATAATGTAATGCCAGCTGTGTACTAGAACGTCTCATTCCACATTTACCTGCCTTTTAACATTCAAACGAGGAAGCGATCCCATTACCTATCATACACTATATAAATAACTTTTACTATCTGATTTCAGTTACTAAAACCACTCATCATTTACTATAACAACTTACATTTTACATTGACAGGATTGCAAAAACAGGAAGTTCCCCTTTTGGTTTTAAAGGCACTGGAGTCGATTTCACAAAGAGTTAGGACTAGTCCTATCTACTCTCCATCAATGTTGACGTTTTATTTGAAACCACTGAACTACAATGTACACGTAACTTGCAGGGAATTCAGTTTCTTTATTATTTGTAGAAAGTACAATGTGCATGTAGGGGTAGTCCTAGGAAACAAAATATAAATTAAGTATATTTTTAAAGGAAACCATGCTATTCTGCCAAGAGGAACACGTCAGCTTTGAACATATTTTGGCATACAGAAAAAAACAACCAAATAATTTGACATCTTGAAAAATTCCTACATTGCTAAAAATAACCTGATATTAAAAATGCATTATAACATGTGTGCATATTATTATGAAGTATAATGATTGATCAATGGCCCGTTTCTGAAGTATTGGTTTCTCACTTTACCATGAAGTATAGCACTTCAAAGTGTTGAGCAACGCTGAAATGCGACGCCAGCACATTGGCCTGCAGAAAAACAGAGTTTTAAGACAAAGTACAGTGTACTATTGGTTATGTGATTATGAAAACAAATTTTTGGAAGCTGACATACTATAATGTTCATTACCAATTGTCAATACTTCAATTTAAAATTACTGTAAAAGACATATTTTAAGATTAGAATGATGAGAGGGGTTTGGCGTCGAGGATTAAATGTGTAGTGGGGGTGGTGGGGGGGGGGGGGTTCACAAGAGGGTGTATTTCAGGTATACACAGGTTCTATCTACTCTCCATCAATGTTGACGTTTTATTTGAAACCACTGAACTACAATGTACACGTAACTTGCAGCCTTTTTTAAGCAATACATGTCAAACATTGTAATTAAATCCAATACTTTTATAAGGTGCTATGAAATTGGCTCTTGAGTGTGGGACCTAATACTTAGAAATAGTAGTTCTACTGCCTCGAGTCTTCTGAAAACTACGGATATAACAGTTTGTAAACCTCCCTGAGAGATCACATACCCTATTTTGTGCAGTGTCTTTGCCGCTGCGACCAACCTGACAATTAGATAAATGCGCACTGACAGATGTGGCAGTTAGCTGTAAAGCAATACACGTCAGAGTGAAGTGAACAGACAAATTTGTTTGTACCATGTTTATCGCCGAACATCCCATTAGGAGAACGAACTCCCTTGTGGCTTTTGAACTAGACAGAGAAAGGATCTAATCAAGTCTGTTGAGCTGAGCAGAGCTTGCTGAGACAGAGAGACCCCAGTGGAACTGACAAATTGCATTCGTCATTAAAAGTTGTGTGTTTGTTCGGATGGGCATTCTAATTTCTAGAATCCTTTGTTACCTAGATACTGCACGCTCATTACATATTCTGATTTTACATAGCTACCGGAGCATACATGTACTAGCCAATTTACATAATATGTGAATGAGAATGATGCACAATGTAAATGACCAGTCAGCTTCAATTATGTAACTAATTGCATATTCAGAAACAAAAGTGCAGGTGCAACATGTAGTATATTACTGACACGCTGACACTGACAGTTAATTGAATAATGTGTTGACAGTGTACTACATGCATGTACCATTAATATCAAATTAAAAGACGAGAAAAAGGAAGGTGTTGCAAATTGTTTACCAACCAAAATGACCTGTGGTGGTGGTATAGCATGCACTAATTTTTATTGGCTTCACGTTTCGACACGAGCTAACATAATAACTGTAAATTTAACTCACAGATTTGTTTGGTTTCACACATACTGGTAAACTATCCATGTACATTTATACCCTAAAAGTATGAGTGTGTCTAAAAGAGAACTATGACTCTTACTTGTAAGCTTTGTTAACCTTTAAGTTGTCCTCTTTATTCATTTTCAGATACTGTCGCCATTGCCTTATTAGACGACAAACATTCCTATTTGTGTATTCCATCAATGGCACCAAGGAGTTAAACAAAAGAGAGCTCAGTGACTGACTCACGATGCCTTGGGTTGATTTTTGTTCAAACCTGGGCACTGCTTTCAAACAAGAACTAAGTTCAAATAGGCCTTAAGGGAGGTCCTCACTTTAAAGGGTTGACAAACTTTCATCATTCACACGTCACACGTACACAATGCACAATACCACGTACACAAATGCTGTGTACCCTACTGCTAATGGAACACCTTGTGAAGCATGCACTCACTGCACAGTCTCTGAACTTGCAATGGGAAACAAACATGTACGGTGTATGAACATAGATTTAATAGACACAGTTCATAAGTTCTATTCATATAAGTTCAAAGAGGCCCTCAAAACCCACTTTTTCACACCTGCTTTTCATTAATTTGTGTTTCTTCCTTGCGCCATGAGCATCACTTGTGGTGGATACCAGGCACTATGAGTGTTCATACTATTAATGTGCTTTGTGTACAGACACTAATTAACAGACACCTGGTACAGAGGCAACTGTGTCAACTGCCCACTGGTCATTCTAGGTGTCCCTTGATGGTGTTCCTGCTTAAATTTAATGTTTCCTCGCTGAGTTCAAGCCATGAATTTGGGGTGGCAAGCCCATTTTCATTTCACAAAGGGCAGTGTCATAGGAAAATCTTTAAGTCTATGGAAAGCTTTAGAGGGGCAGCAAGGCCAAGATGGCAACAGAAGCATTGCCCCCTGTGGCCTGTGGCTTTTTTTGTAAATCTAGGCATACATGTAAGAGGTACTTTTAAAAATTTAATAAAGGACAAATCGCCTTGCCCTATAAATATTAGTATCAAAAATGTTGACTTTGAAACATTGAATTGACCAATGGATGTTTTTATTTCTAATTCCAGGCAGAGAACAACCTTGAGTATGTGATAGAAGCCCAGAGTATGCAGGACATGCGTTCCTGGCTGACCAATATACTGGCATGCATGCATCTTCCTGTTGTACCAAGGTGAGCTCAAACTGTCATTGCCAGTTGTTAACTTAAAAAGTGCTGTAACGATCAAAGTTTTGAGTGTCCTCAAAACTTCTCCACACATTCATAGCCCATGCAAAACTTGTAAAAATGCCTGCAGCTCTTCTTACATGTACAACTTTCCCCTCGATGATCCACGTCCCCGATCAAAATGTCACCAGTTCCTCTCCCCTCCTTTGTAGAGTTTTCTCCCCTTATAGACCTTCAGACTGCGTCTCCCAACAGCCCACTTCTCACTTCACACACATGTACCTATCTAGTCCCATGGATGGAGCCTGTAGCCTTCAGGCAACCCGTGGGTACATTGGTTTGATCTACCCCTACCTCGCCCTGAAGTCAGTGCAAATATCAAGGGGGGCTGACATCGCCTGCAGCCCCATGAACTTTGTGCTCATCTCCCTCAGTATCAACTAAACCTCTGGCATAGTTTCTCAACTTTAATGGGTTTTGGATCTTTCCATGCATGATACTTCACAGAGGCAACAGAGATGATTTCCCCCACGCCCCCTGTTCATTGCTGTGGTGCCCTTAAAATGCTCCAGGAGAATTTAACAATTTCCTCATTATAAAATGTGTTGGTGTCCTTGCCATTTCAAAAACGAACCAAACGAATGTACAGGCATGCTTTTTGTAGATCAAGTTTGAATCCCTATTCCCTACTCACCGTGACTGAAGATGTTTCAATTTACCTGTAGAAGTTTTAGCTTCATTAGTCGGCAAGTTTTTGAGAGAGAAAAGAAATGTTTTCAGGAGAGTCGCGTAAAATGAAAATAATACTTTCCCGGGAAACACGTTTGTGTGTTTGTCATACGATAAGTACCCAAACCCTTTAATTGTTACATAAAAAAGCAGCATTTTAGGTTAATCCCAGATGCTTTGTGTAAGCGAAGTCCTCAGAAGGTACTGAGTATCCTCGCTGATCGCCCTGAGCTAAGTGAGTACTCAGTGGCCCCCGCACTCCTCCTCTGTGTAGCCTTTTCGTAAGAGTAAGGTTGACTTTTTTCATGAAGTGCAGTACATTTATGTTTCCCGGGAGCAAAACAGTGGGGATATGAGATGGATAAAGTGTTTGACAGACAATTGATGCCTGCTACAATGGAAATTTACACCAAAGTAGATTTAAACAGTCAGGTCTGGAATTTCATCTTTACAAGGGCAAGGCCATTTCCATTTTAAAAAGGGCACCTCCATTGGAAAATCCTTAAGACTATGGGAAACTTGAAGGGGCACCAAGGCCAAGACAAGCTTCATGTACAGAGGCCATTGTCTCTATGGTGTCTCTGGCTTCTGTATAGTCGATGGATTGCACATGATTTGATTGTCCATCCTCGTTGATGTGAAACAATGGAAACGTCCACGCATTTACGACTCTCAGCCAATTATGGCCTTTCACGCGTGTACGATTCATCAAAGATGGCAGCCATTTCCAAGCCTGAACAGTTTTGAAATGGTTTCTTTTGCCTGTCATGCCTGTACAAAGTACACAAATTTGAAGAAGAACACACTGTACAGTTTGTCAACTACACATTCAAGCTTTGTACAATCTTAATTTCGTCTTCAAATGGAGAAGTACTTTTTACTAAAATAAAACTGAAAACGTAAGCTGTACATTTTTGCTTGTGACTGTAAAGTGAACTTGTAATTGTACTTTACTGTACATCTGGCCTTAAAGTAAGCCTTCAGTGCGATGACTCAGGTCTTCATTTTCGGTCCCATGGGGGTTGGAACGTGTCAACGTGTAATGCACATATTCAGGAGAAAA
Source organism: Asterias amurensis (assembly GCF_032118995.1). Taxonomy (NCBI): domain Eukaryota; kingdom Metazoa; phylum Echinodermata; class Asteroidea; order Forcipulatida; family Asteriidae; genus Asterias; species Asterias amurensis. The sequence goes on along the minus strand of NC_092653.1, from coordinate 23,924,565 downwards.
AAAACCTGTGATTTACAAGTTTTTTTTTGTACACTGTGGGTGTACATGAGTGTTGCATGTATATTTACGTACATCAAGAGTACATCATCATCTACTACAGAATTGCAATATTAAATCATTTGAAATATAAAACCTGAAAAAGGAGGAATTCAATACTTGTCTACATTATGGTGGGTGGAAAAAAACTGATAACATTGCAGCCAATCTTTTACTGTTAAATTATACTCAAAGATCTTTAGTAATCAAATGCGGTAAGACTATCAAATTTCAGTCAATGTACTCAGGAAAGTAAGGAGTGTACGTAATGTTTAGTGCTTTTTATACATCTGTGTGAGGTTGAAAACAAACTTCATTAGCTATCCCTGATGAAAAACTAACATATATTTCCATTCCAATTCTGGTCACAACTTTACATATGTTCACAGTGCAAATTGTATCCCTAGACTTACTTGTCCAATGGTGAGTTACTGGCCTGACGCGAAACTACTTTAGCAGTGGTCCAATACTGGCCAAATGCTAATTAAAACACATGCGAACCACTCATGCAGCCGATTTCACGAAACGCTAGGATTAGTTCTATCTCGAGTTTATAGGACGAGTCACTTACATTAGGATGGGTTTAGTGCGCCCTAAAGAATGGATATGGATCTGGAACTTAACTCATCCTACGTCCTAAGATTAATCCTAAGTTAGGAAGAGTTTGGTGAAATTGACGGGTGGCTAGTTCAGTGTTGAAAAACATCCCTATAGTTCATTTCAAATTTTGACGAAGTGTAAAAAGCTGAAGAAAGCAGTGTAAAATGCTGGCCAGTCACTGAAAAATTTAGGGGCAAACCCTGTACACATAAATTCCGTGAACATGTATGTGTACGCTGATCTTCTAATCTTACACAAGTATCTAAATGTACACACATAAAATGATTTATATTAAACAATTCTCAAACGCTTCACTTCAATTTTGATAATGGTGTGTACAAAAATAAGGAAGTACCTGATTGTAAATACTCATTGTAGCCTACATGTACAGGAAAAGATTTAGGTTGTGGAATTTTGAAACTGCCTACTTTTTTGTTTTGTGACAGTTCCGTCCTTCATGTTGAGTATTAGTCACAAACCAAAGGTTCCTGACACATTCTGTCCCTTATTATGACATAATAAAGGCAAAGTATACCTTTGGTTTCTGGAACTGTTCGATTGTTTTAATCCTACATAAATTTAGATGTATTTATAATGTTAATGTAATCAAATTTAATTAAATCTTTAACTCGTCATTTTCTTTTTTGATGTAATAGGAGACCATTACCTAGCGTGCCTCAGTTGCCTGATGTACCCTCATCAACTTCCTCCACTCAAAACTTCTTGAGACCAAAACCAAATCTCACAGTGCAAATACCACAATCAGGTAAGAGCCTTTCTCCAACAACTTTTCAAAACGAAACCTCAAGTGACCAATCCCAAACTCAGAAAAATCCTTGCCTTCAAGAACGTTTGTGAAGTTGAGACCCGAACAGACCAAACAAATCTCTCCTTTTTAAATTGTTTTAATTACTCAAGAGATTGCCTTATAAAAAGACCATGTACAGCACGGTTACTTCAAGGTGAGGGCTGCACTGATTTAGGCTATCAACCACAAAATGAAGTGCCACCAGGGGCACGCTGCCACCTTCTCCTGGAGCTGAAACAGGGTTACCCCCTTCACATTCTGTAATGGATGTAGGCATTGGTACACTGTACATGTACATGTTTACTGTTATCCACTAGGAGCGTGGCTGGTAGAGTAGAATGCAACTGCTACCTACATTGTACCTTGCAACTTTACGATGTACAGGTACATGCAGGTTGCAGTTCAGATGATTGCTCATCACCCATCTTGAAAACTAGAGGATAAAAATGAATTGACTTTTTCTGTAATTTTGCATCATGGATGTGTTTTTGCTTTTTATCAGATTCAAACGGTCCCAACTCAAGGAGTCCCTTAACACCAGAGCATTCCATCGAGGGTTTCTCCAGTCGAGACCCAAGTCCCCCTTCATCCCCGCCACCGCAGGTACCCCCTAGACGTCGGCAAGGCAACAGTCTAGATCGGTTACCTAGCGGCAACTCAGATGTACCAACAACCCCTGAAATGCCTATGCAGACTCAATCGCGTTTACAAGGTGAGTGTTTTTATGAACAGGCAAGGGCCAATTTCGTAGGGCTGCTTAAAGGGACACGTTGGTCCATGAAAAGCGTTTAAAAAGCATTTGAAACCGTTTGTTGTAAATTGCATAGTTAAAAAGATGTTTTAGAAGTAGAATATAATGATCAACACAAACATGCCTCAAAATTGCGTGGTTTTCCTTTTACTTTGTGAACTACACGCGGTCGGCCATTTTATGGAGTCAAAAACTTGACTCCACAAAATGGCATGGCGTTCCGTGTTACATGTAGTTTACAAAACGTCATTACATTATAATGGTGGACCTTAATCCACCCAGTAAGAAGAGGGATGATTATTCAATTAAATCTGAACAATAGGCCTAATGCGGACGGAACAGAGCGTTTCAAATTCCTGGAATTTAAATAAATGAGATCACCATGTTTTCCTCTTGTCATTGGTAGGGCCTACTGTTTTGCATAATTTCCAAGAAGTGATTATTTACATTTTTGTTTTTAGCGATCACCTTTCAAACAATAGTTTTTTATTACCTTACCATCAGTTCCTACTTTTACATGACTGGTCTGTACATGTCCGGTCTTGTGAAACAAGATTGTGCACTCGGTGCTGTTTTTACGTGCAGTGAAACTTGCAAGTGTACGGTGAACTGTACAATTGTATATATGATGTGTAATGTAATGCAATTAGCTTAATTTCCACCCAATATGCACAGATGTCTACCTCATTCCTGTCCACATGTTTTTTCTGTCAGACACTGAGGCACAAATCTAATGCATTAGTTCCACCCACATGCTTCTGATTGGAGGCTCACACATGCTGATACAGATATTTTCCAGGAAGAGATTTTTACAGGCCAACGACATGTGCAATCATGTACGTCAACTTATACGAGGGTTGGTAGTGTGAACACTGGAACATGTACATTGGCCATCAGACTGACTGCTTTTAACAAAGTATTAAACTGTACAAAACATAAGACAAAAGTTACAGTGTGCAATATTTACATTGTACAAAGTTATTGTAGTACGAAGTACACATGTATGCAAACAGTACAATGTAACATGTACACACATTTTTGCACATGTAGGCCCTGTAAATCAAGGATTCTCTGTTTTTTAGTTCCTTTTGGTTTTGTACACAAAATTAATGTGTGGACCATCACTCTTGTACATTATACATCCCCGTGTTACTCCACCATGTTGGTTTTTTTAAAACATTTTTTCTTCCTTCAAAGGTCTAAATTAATTGAAAAAAATTGTACAATGTTTTGTATACATGTATCTACAGACAGTACAAACAGTAAAAGTTTGTACCATGCACAGGCATGCATCTTTTTCAGCTGATCAGCTGATTTCCTTGTTTCCTTAAAAGAAAACAGTGCCATAAAAAATAGGAAAAACACTGCACAAAGTTGTTTTCCCTTAATGGCCATTTCCTGTTGTTTTGCAGCTTCATGTCTGCGTTCTACACTAGTAGTACATGTGTTTCAATCAAGAGAACTTGTTTGATATTTTTGAACAAAGATGTCATCAATGACCATTTATTGGTTAAACCGAGACCTAATTTGTAGTTGTACCAATGGGGATTTGTTGAGTTAAGGCAGCTGCTGGTTTAAATTGACCGGACTATGACCAAAGTGATTTGTGAGTCATCTCTCCGTGTGATTTGAAAGAATAATTTTGACTTGACCATAACAATGTGAGTTGACCTTTGGGGGGAGGGGGGGGGGGGTAGGATACACCAAACCACAGGGCTTGTAGGTTACATGTACATCATCATTTGCTGGACCAGCATTTATTTTACATGCCCAGAAGGTATAATGAGAGAGGACTTTCTTCGTGGTTTGGGGTACATGTGTCTGTTTTTATTGGAACATGCACTAAGTATTTTGCTCTCACCATGAATACATTTGAAAGATATTATTTTTCAATTGAAAGGTAAAGATACATGTATTGTTACACAGTGAGGTTCTTATAGTCAAATGAAAATTCAAAAACAAACAAGACCACTGAACTTGTCCAGTCCTGAGTTTACTGGCCAGAGGCTAAAATCACCGGCCTTGTGTCCGAGTTGGCACACATGTTACATGTGTTGAGTCAGTTTGGTCTACTTGACTTTGAAAGGTAATGAAGACATTTATGAAGTTGTTGTCATATCTCCTTCAGATTTGATTAAGGAGCAGCTTCAAAGATCTAAAGTTCGCTTTAACTCGCAGTTCATTCTTGTACATGTACATGCAGGTCACTAGATGTCATCCATGTGTGTACATGTATACGCACACTCGTACCTGTATTATTCATATCCTGTGATATGGTATTCAAAGTGTATCAAGCCAGAGTATAAGTGACAGTTTGAAAGGCACGTCGTATTAACAGATTGCTAAAGATATACAGTACCGCCATGCCTTGGCAATACTGCACAAGCTGGTGGACTCTAAGCTGTATGGCTGGGGTGTTTCCGTAGGGTAATGGCTTTGCGTGCGACTGATTTCTTGTAAAAGTGAAGGAGTCATATTGACATTTATTGGAGAGGGGACAGGAACCCTACATGTATGAGAAAGTTCTTATCAGAAAAGCTGAACTCCAAGAAGTTTTGATAGAAAATCTCATGGTTTTTATTCATACAAATTGTTTTCTTACAAGTTACAGCATGCAGTCAAGACATGTACACTCTAGCATTATCAATCTGGACGTCACTTTAAAGTTTATCATATGCCTTAGGCCTACTCTTGTTATTCCTCAAGAAAAAATATCTAAATATTTACATACATGTATGTACATGTCAATGAGCACATGTACATGTACATGTACTGTACATGTGCGCTTGATATTTACTGGCCTTCATCATGTTCATGTACAGTACACGTAATTAGTATTATGAGAATATAGAATAACAATACATTACTACATGTAGCTGTTGCAAACTGCTTACCAATCCAAAATGTAGCAGAGGATTTCTCAAAGGCAAAACATGTTGTGTTGTTATTTAGCCTATAAAATTATTTTACAAAGATCATCCCATTTCATTCTTTAAAATTCAAAATTGTATTGCTCAAAATATGTTCTAAATTTAGGGAACAAACATAGCCTACTACAGAACATGATTTATTTTACTTTCTTAATTTTGTATTAACTTATAGATGGATCAAATCAAAACTTAAACCAACCGTCATCAGACCCAATGGCCTCAACATCGGAACACCTGAACGAGTTCCCATGGTTTCATGGTACGTTATCAAGGGTGGATGCAGCACAGCTTGTCCTACAAGGAGGTAACACAAGACATGGAGTATTCCTGGTCAGACAGAGTGAAACAAGACGTGGGGAATGCGTACTGACGTTCAACTTTCATGGCAGACCAAAGGTAAGAGTCAATAATGGAGAAAGAAGTCTTTGGGATGTGTCAAAACTTGTTAGTTTTTCCTTATCTCTCATGAACTAACACTGCACGCCAGTTTGTGGAGTCACAGTTTTGACTCCATAAAAGGGCCAGCCGCGTTAGTCGGAAAGTAAAAGGAAAACCACGGAATTCAGAGGCATGTTTGTGTGGATCATGACTTTTTCTATTTTGTTCTACAGCATTTACGCATGACTCTGGATGAAAGCTGTCGATGCCAAGTCACACACATGTGGTTTGAAAGTATTTTTGACATGCTGGACTACTTTCGCTCCCATCCCATACCACTGGACAGCAGAGATGGTGCTACCCAACCGGACGTCACATTGACTGAATTCGTCCCGAATGCGCAGTCAGTCAGCACACCAAGCACCCCGCTTACACCACAAACGCCTGATGGTGCCAACAGAGGGCTGGGCACCTCAAATTCCCTCATGATTTCAAACGAGTTCTTAGGATCCGGCAGCCAGTTTTCCTTGTCCATGAATTCGGCCGGTCAGTCGCCTTCTCCACGGGATGGTCAGAATGGCCATCGGTCATCGGCGAGGGCAGTACGGAATCAGTATTCATTTGTCTAAACAAGCTTTCAATAGACCCTCCCCATGTAATATGTAAATTGCACATAGCGCCTGTGCATTAACCTTTTGGTGTGCAAAATGAGGAAACATCGCGCCGTTCTGTATGGGGCTAATGGCTGCATGGCACATTTGCCAACCAATAGGGTCTGTATGCATGCATGAATATAATTAGCATATTTCACGGGAAGGGTCTATTGTTTGGGCACAGCAGCAACTTAAAGAAGCAGACCAGTCAAAGGTCATTTGAAACACTCTTGAATATGCAGAGTATCTTTATCTCATTGAGGATAATTGTCTTCATGTAGCAGTACATAATACATGTTGTTATCCATACTGTAATTGTGTTGCAATTCGATATGCTACATATTTCAAAGTAATGAGATTAATTTGGAGACTTATGTAAGATACTCTGCAAAAGTTGATGGCATTTCTTGCTTTTGTGAAATTTACTAGAACTTTGTGTTAAAATAGATGATCAATGTTTAGCCTGTTTAAGTCTACATAGTTCTGTAAGAGATCCAAAACCTAGATTTTATATTTTATGTTTAGAACGCCCAAAATTAACTTTTGCCAACAACAATTCTTTGCAAAATCTACTTGTCCACTCGCTTTTTTTGGACCTGTATTTCTGTAATTTGTTTAGAAAATCACACTCTGTACCCATGAATAAGAATAGAGCACATGATACAGTACATGTAGATGTAGATGAGCTGCCTCGTTTATTGCCTTGATCAAGCATTTTGCTTTGACGCTTTTTTTTTTACCTATTTGCAATTTTTATAAGGATACAAGCTCTGAAATGCTCAAATTTACCTTATTTTCAATGCCGTTAATTGCTTACACTCAACACTGAAATCAACAGTTTGATATTACTTTTTAACATGTAAAAAAGCAAACCCATTTGCGTTTAAAAAAAAATGTAATCCCAATTTTGCTTTTGTTTTTTAATAACCTGATGAACAATGAGAACAACAAATTGAAATGATTTAACATGAAGAGAACACAATCACAATTACAAGTACTTCAAAAAAAAAATCGTGTAATTTTTTCAAATAAGGAATTGTAACATTGCTTTTTTCATGAAAAGGTGCTTTTTGTTTTAGTATTGGCATCTTATAAAGTGTGCATATTCGTCACTCAGTGACGCTCCTGGCGCTGTAACATACAGTACAGTATTTCCTGATTGGGACGGTTCGAGGACGGGGTGGTCTTACAGGCCTGGAATTTCATTTTTAAAAGGGCAAGGCCATTTTTATTTTGCAAAGGGCACTTCCATTGGAAAATCTTTAATGTCAATGGGGAACTTTTGAAGGGGCACCAAGGCCAAGACAAGGGGCAATGGAGGTCATGGTGGCCTGTGTGTAATTCTAGGCCTGGACTAAGCAATTTCAAAGGTCATTATTTTTGTTTGTTGGCTGTCAATACATCAGTGGTGCATTATTTCCAATTAAGAAGAAAAATTACATCTTGGATTATGAGGTTTGTTTTTTCGAATCTAAAAATAATGCAGATGTTACTTACATCATTATTTGTGGAAAGAAAACGAAACCTTGTCATCTTATCAACAATCCAGATGACCTTATTGAATGAAAACATGAGTCTCTTTTTATTTGCGCAGAGCTCCTTTTTGTTTTTCCGTACTCAAAAAGGGGCAAAATTGTGTTAAAACTAATTTGATCTAACTTTTTATCTTTAAAAAAGGAAATACAGTTTGATACAATAATTAACCAGTGACTTTTGGTCTGCTAGAAATCCTTTTGGTCATGACTTTTACTGGAAAAAATAGACTGTTGGTTGCAGCAAGCTGTTTGTAAATTGGTTCCAACTGGAGGTCCCTTCGAATTTGTGCATTGTTTGCACTTGTGTATACAATTTGTTATATGAGTTTAACCAAGATTTTTGTATTCGTTTGTTTTAATATAAATGTATATATGGCTTAATTGACTTTTGTTGGGGCTTGTGTTTTCATCAAAAGAATGTAAAAAATAACTTTTCATTGACACATGTACAAATATGTTGTGATTAGTTTGGTCAAAATGCCATGGGAGTTTGGTGAAATGTTTAAATGGCTTAAGTTGTTCCTTATTGATATGCATTTCCCTTTTTTATCTGCAAATAGGAAGTAACAAACGACCTAGAAAATGTTTCTTGAACTGAGTATGCTTTTCATTTGAGGAAATTATACAATTGTGTATTTTGTTAAAATCAACCAGCTATGTTTCATTACAATTTTGTTGGGGGAAAACAACTCTAAATAAATAAGAAAAATAAATCAGTTGTAATTTTTGATGCTGAGCTTAGGAAGGATGACAAAAGGGTTCAAATTTTAAGATTTTGAAAGTTGTTTTGTGGGTTAGCCTGTACCACACTTTTGTATTAAGGATCACATAACATGCATGCTACACAAAAAGGTGCCAGGTTATGTTGGCTGCATAGTCTCGATAGGGTTGGAATTGCATAGGAATAACAAGGTAGTACATGTATGATGATGTTTTCTTTGGTTAAAATCGTCATTTGAAACTTCGTACATTTATTTATTTATTTTGCTTTTTTTTTTCCATTCCAGATATTTTCATTTTTTTTTATTTTGTAAAGATAAAAACACAGCTGTCGTCATCGCTTTGGGCAAAATGCAGATATATAATGTTATTGTACATGGAAGGCTCTTTGTACAGAAGATATTGTTAATAACTTTTTGAAATGATATTTAAGATATTTTTCTATTTGTGAATATTATAATAATGGTATGGAAATGTTGTAACTCCTACTCGAGAAAAAATTAATCTTTGTAAATTGAGCAAACAGACTTGGGGCTGTCTGAAGTTTGGCAAATTGTCTAAGCTGTATAGTGAATGCTGTTTCCAAGCCCCTCTTAAACTTAATAACATGGATTCAAATTATTCTATTTTACATTTTCACTACGTGTATTATCAAAAAAATATGTTTTCAAACTTGTTTCATTTACAAATGTATCTACAGTTCCCTAAAAACCATGACAACTGAGAAAATAATGACAAATTTAACAGTTCCTGAGCTGCTCGTGTACAGTGATGCTGGTATTATTTTGAATATGTAAAAGTATTGGTGTAGGGTATATAATTTGTGTTGAAGCAATCATGGAAGATACTCGGCAGAGTGTAATGTGTTAAGCAGAGAATAATGGATACCAGAAAGTGCATTAATCAATCATGCAAACTTTAGTTTCACTCTAATACTTCAAATGGTTAATATACAGTTGGTTTATTTGGAGACTGCTTTAGATTTTTAATTATATTTGTTATTTTTAGTACTGTATCTGACTGTAGCCCTTGACCAATGTGTGTTGTTTTACCGACCACAGCTACATACACAACGTTTATCGACCAATCGTCGCTTGAATTTCTTATTCATGTTTGTTTCTGTGGTGACTAAAATAAGCTTGAAAACGAAAGGGTGCTACTTATTCTTTGATGTTATAGATTGATCTGATATTGATTTCCTCTAGGGGTGGAATTCACAAAGAGTTAAGACTATTCTTATCTCGAGTTAGGAGGAGTTACTCGTTCTAACTTAGGACTAGCCTTCAGTTTTTAATGTCTCATAGGACTAGTCCTAACTCTTTGTGAAATCGACCCCTGGATATAAATATGAAACTTACCTAAAATGGATTGGTCTAAGACAGTTATGGAGAAAATATTTTTTAAATGGAGTTAGTGTAAATAATGGTTTGACTTGTTTCAGCTTTATAAAATTATGTAGTAGTATAACGTTCCTGTCTTTGCACTTACATACCCCGTATACAAATATTCTCATTTGCTTGATTGCCCGGTCTTGGCCTCGGTGACCCCTGCTCAAAAATATTCTTCGGACACTTTGTCTTGAGCCATCTCCTCATGTGTAGAGATAGCATAAAGTGTTCTTTTCTTTTCATGGGCAAAAATATAGGCCTGACAAAAGATCAAGCCTTTTGCTTATGTAGTTTTCTGACTGGTGCTTTTTGACAGTTCAGCTTAAAGCTTACTTCAAGTTTTAATACTGGTAACAATTATTTTTTACAACATTGTGACCAAATGCGCATTTTGCGAGGGTTACATCAACTTTAATACATTTATTTATAAATCACAACACCAGGTGAAACAGTTTCATTTTTGACCAATTAATTTAGAAATGTAATGACCACTCACAGTGAATGAAGAAACATGTTGATAGTATGCACCATCTTCGGCTGTATATTCACCCCTGACCTATTTGACCAATTATTGCAGATATGAAAATTATGTTTTTAGGCATTTCAAAATTAACACACTAATTGTGTTCGTGTCAAATTTCACAGAGCTGCTTAGGCAGAAAATAATGCTTAACAACTTTCTGCAAAGCAAAGATAGGCAGGGTACCAGTCACACTTTGTACAAGTGGCATAGTATTTGGCTGGTGATCTTATTCTGGTAAGCAGGATTTTGTAATGCTTAGCTAGTTTCTTGTGCTTAAGCAGCCTATGAAATCGACCACGTCGTTACAGGCTATAGGTTGTATGTGTTGTGAATTCTCACAGCATCTGTTTATAATGGGGAGCTCAGGAACAAGACCTGATAATGCAACATTCACTGTCTAAAGTTAGTGCCTCAAAATATTAACAGGTAGTTGGTACGGTGTAATGAATTATAACTGTGGCAATTCCAGTAATAGTCTGCTGCTGATTGTTTTATTATTTTGTACAACATTTGACCAAACTTAACGCACATTTGGGTTTGGGCAACAGTCTACCTAGATTACTTCTCAAGTTGGTTTGTTTATAGTTTTGCAGTATAAGTGTTTAATGTTTCTTTCCCTTGACACAAATTGATTGACCAGTTTTCTAGCTCAATGATTAATTGAATGAATTGGGCTCGATTTCACTGACAAGCTGAGACTGCGCTTGTTTAGCAAGTGTTATGTCACAATAAAAGTCACTATGATAATACTGACAACTCATCATAAAGTATCTTTTGATCTTACTGTCAAATCTATGCTGTAAGCTGCACTGCCAAATCTACAGTGTTAAATTGACACCATTTATGTTGTCACATACAGATCACGAAAATCAACATTTAGACCTAAGGATGTTAAAATGAGTGCAAACAATAATAGAGTGTTATTTACACCTGTGGTGTTCATTTTCACTCTGTTCGATGTCTATATGTGACAACACCCATGTTGTCAATTTTAACATCCCAGGTTTTTGCAGCGCTTCTGGTATTCAGTATCCATTGTCAGATAACCAAATCTCCACTAAATTACAAACATGGTAAACTCTTTTAAAATATCATTTTAGCTATTAAAGGCTTTTAAAATAAGAATAACGAACATAAAAATGGCATGACATTTTATTTTGCATGCTGTTGTTTTTCGTACAGATTCAATTGCATAACTACTTGTTTTAGAAAGCAAAAATTATAAGATATCTAATGAACATATTAATGAATTTAGATTTTTAATAAATATATTAATGAATTTGTCAGATATCTTTTAAAGTTTCTGCAATATAAACATAAACAACTTTTTTGAGATGATATAAACTTTTTAATGTCATTGTAACATAATAAATATTGACTCAGCTTATTTTACATGTGAAAATATATTTTGAAAGGTAGAGGTCTCTTTAAGCATACACGGTACGCATAATTAATAACATTATAATATTGAGGAATGTTAATAAAGTATTGCATTCAAAACCTGTCTGCAGTATTGCCTGTCAAGTCAATGTTGTTGTTTGTGATTTACTAATTGTGAACTCAGGTTTACTCATTATGTATCTCTATGGAGACCACAGGGATCAATAGAAAAAGGGAAATTAAAAGGACTCCATTAGGGAATTTTAAACCCTGTCCCCACATGGAAATTTGTGTATAAAGTCTATGGGAAAATTGTTAGAAACTGAGACAAAGGGAAAACAAGAGATGTCTCCACCACAGGGATGATGCACATTTTGGTCTCCAAATAATTGTCTAAGTAATGAATAAAAACAAATTGGTAATCATTCTGTATCATAGTTACTGGCAGGAGGAATTTGTTACCTACTTTTCTTCAAATAGTCTCCCCTCTTCATTCAGGGGGGGGGGGGGGGGGGGGGGCATGCTGCAGCTGAGTCAACATGCAAAGACATGTTTATTATCACAAACGTATTATCAATCGATTCCTTATATAAGTATCCGTGAAATTCTTTCCCGATCGATTATCTCATTATATAATTTTTGATTTAACTTTCTTTGAAGTATTTGTTATTTTATAAATCACCATTAAATGGACCTTGATCTTCTTCCCTGCCACATTAAACGAAAAATCAAAAGGGAAATTCAAGGGTTTATCAAAGACCAACGATCTGGGTCCATTTTCATAAAGCTGTTAAGCAGAAAATACTGCTTTGCAAATTTATATGCTACGCAAAAACAAATGGGTGGGGCACCAGTAAAGAGTCAGATGAGTACGCAGGGGACTGGCCGTAGGGCCAGTGGAGCTCTGTCCCTTACGAGCGAGCCTGCACGGAAGACGCAGTCCGTTATAAAAGCACGACCAGAGGTCGGGATCAGTCACAACTATATCAACTGTATGGGCTTTCTGCTGGTAACCAGTTTCTGATAAGTAACATTTATTTGTGCTTAGCACGTTTGTGTGCTTACAGGCTTCATAAAATTGTGCACGGTTCAAGATTGAGTATCATTTATTAACAAACTCAACACTATAATTTGGGGGATAGGCTGACTATAAATCAAACATATCATGGGCCATTACACAGTATGCATTCCACTGCTCTAAAGAATGTGTTTTTTAATCCCATTCAAATCGTCAGCACAGATACTTGGCCAGTTATCAAGTTTCTTTCATCATTGCACCTGTTGTATGCGCGCGCATGCCATATTGTTACCATTGGGCAAAACTTTTGTTCAACCAATAACACGTGATTACACGTGTGCAAGCGTGCGGTTCGTGCGTTAACTAATGAAGAGCCTCACAAGTTTGCGAAGCTAATTAGCATAATGACATGATTAGACACTTGAGTGCATCAGTTACACAGGACAACACTGCAACGTGATTTTAAGGATCAACTTCAACAATTACAAATTTAACCTTGGAACTTTGGACATTTTGTATGTTATCCTTGGAGGAACTTGTAACTTTCATTGTGGACTATCGCACTCGGTGAGATGGATTTATCAAATGAGCGTTCGTTTTACGGTGGAAACATTCAAGAAAACTGGGATTTTATGCGAGACTTCTGTGCCGTCTGCAAACTTTTTGAGGGGACCATCAATGACTTTGGACCTGACGGAAACGTGTTTACCCTTGGAACATGGAGGCGGTATTTCTACCATGTTTGGAGGAACTTTTGACATTGTGGAATACGCAGTCGGTGAGATGGATTTGTCAAATGAGCGAAGTTGTTTTACAGTGGAAGTCTACAAAAAAAAGAGGGATTTTGTGCAAGATTTCTGTGCCGTCAGTGACAAAGTTTATGCCAAACTTTTCCAGGGGACCTTCGATGACTTTTGACCGGCGGAGGAAAACGTGGTTCGACCCTCGACGGTTTCTTGCAAGAAGTTTCCTCAAGATACACCAAATGGATGGGGTGAGTCCACAGCTGAAAAGTTGTTGAAAATGATGTGAGTTGTACACAAATTCATTCCCCCGTAAACGTGTGGCGGTATTTTGAGATGGATACTGACAAATTTTAAGTGAGACATACGACATTTTCGAGTTAACCCAACGGTTCTTTTCAGAACCACCCCAACTCATTTAGAGAAAGTCATTACATGGTGTTACCGCAAACTCTTCTATATACGACATTTTGTTCTCCCTTTTTTTTTAGTGCCCAGACATTCTTTATGAGCGAGATGTACTCTTTCCTTACAAGTTAACCTGATGAGGCTTTGATAACTATGAGAACCACCCTTCCAGAAGAAACAAACAAACGAATAATAACTCTTTCCCAAAACTTTTCTCCGAAGTTCATTTACTTTACTGGGTTCTGCCTCAGAATTCACCCCCCCCCCCCCCCACCATACCCCGGTGTTTTAATTTGGATAGATTTGTTTCGAACCTTTTTTAAGTTGTAGGCTATAACTTTACATTTAATTTGGTCATGTCAGCACTATCCATGCAAAAACCTTCAAAGGAGCTTTTGACTAGTTTATCGTATCGGTGGCTGAAGTTTCGTGGCATACTTTCATTGGAAAAATCATAAACGGACGGTAGGCTGTGTTGTTGAATAATGCGCAGGTTTTATGAGAGCAGTTCGCGTTTGTCTTGTTTTTGACTTCGATGATTTTTTTTAAAATAACGTAAGCTTTTCCGTCTATAGTTTCCAACTATTTTGGTCCAAAAACAACATTACAGTTTTGCGAACAAGTCTGACGACCTTTAAGTAATATTTGGAATAGTTTAGCGTACTGGTAATTGAAGTTTATTGGCATAATTTTATTGGGGAAAAAATAAACGGACGATAGGCTATGTCATGTATGTTGTTGAAGAATGTACCGGTTTTATGAGAGCGTTTACGCTCGTGTATTTGTAAGTTAGGGGATTTTGTGAAGTAAATGTAATTTAGGGCTTGTTAATTTTCCAATTATATTGGTCCAACCATTCGAGTGGCTATAGAGAAGGGTTGAAGGCAACTGCCCTCGAGCAAAAAAGTACATTTTTTCCCCGGAGTATTGGGATTGCCCCCAATGCCCCCATAGTATAAAAATTAAGTTGCTGTATAATTTTTTTAGGTCGTCTGTTTTACAATTAGTACATGAAATGGCCGCGGGCTATGGTGGCAGTGGAGAGTCTTTTCATTGGTCAATCAATTTCGCTCAACTTCATTGGCCAGTCTTTTGCTCATTAGCATAATTTGTACGGTAATGTTTATGACGTGCTTTGTTATAGCATGGTTATCGTGCACGTGCTGTCATCCTGTACGTGACTTTTAGGCTGCTGGTCACGCCCACAAAATAAACTAGTAAACAAATCGTGCCTCTCGGGGGGGGGGGGGGGGGCGGCGCGTACTATGTATGTGTGCGGTCCATGCATGCTCTGCATGCAGCGCGAGTGCGGCTGGCTGCACCACCTCGCTCTCTTGCTGATCGACCCCGAAATTTGTAGAAGGATATACCATGGAGGTAGAATCTACCTCCATGGTTATACATACATCTGAGAAGAAGGTCATATCGTACAGCTGTTGTTTATGTTGTCAACACGTCAACGTCAGCAAGCTGGAGGTAGGTTACAAATTCTACTTCTAGTTTTACTAGTTGTATGCTGATATTTATTACTTAAATGTGTTACCATTTTTATAAAGCTAAATTAGGTGCCAAATCTACTTCTATCTTTACAACTGCTTGAGAATTAAAACCAAGAATCCCAAGATAAAGTTCCATTATTGCTGTGTGTGTACACACGTTGTGAATGTGAATGCAATACACAGGGGGTGCAGCGGGGAGTTTGGCAAGTTCTTTTGGCACGATGGCAGTGCCAGTAGCAAGTGACATTGATTCTTCTGCTATGTGCTGATGCCTAGCTACTGTCTGTATACTGTTGGTAGTGCTCTTGTTTTGTTTTTGTTACCAAGTGCTACTCATCAATGCTATATTTCTACCTCCATACCATGCCCTGGGCATGATACAATCACAATGACAATGGGATGGTCGTCCAACCAATGGAGGAAATAAATATCCCCCATCCATGCTAATTTATTGTGTAGACTGAACTGTAAGTGATAATGTTTTAGCCATTTTAGGGAGACATCTTACATTCCCAGTCTTTTAAGTTTAATGTTGGATTACATTGTATTTAATTTTTGACTTGGTCTTGGTAGTGAGTGGTATATGCCAACGTTTATTTTGACAAACCCACTAGCATGTCAAAATTTTCTGACAGTTTGTTTTTACTCCATCCCACTTGTAGTTGTCCATCTACATTCTGCAAATAAAATGGGTGGTACTGTTCAGTCCTTTTTGATATTGTTCTTCAGCATATTTTTCAACAAACTTCTCACTCATTTTAGCTTTTAGTTTTCGATGTGTTCTGCACAATTTTGCATTCATGACTCTGAATGCTTCAGGATTTGATGGCATAAACAAAGATCGGACTGACGTCTTGACAGCACGTCGATATAGACCATCAACTGATAGAAACTGGTGTGACTGACCCCCTTCACTACAATAGTACAACATTAATGAGCAAGTTGTGTATGGGTCTACTCAATGTACATGTTCATGTAGGGTTGAACTCGGTTTATCATGCTCCTTTGTGTCAAACAAGCATCACTCCACCTATTTACATGTAGTACTCCCAGTGCAATAAAAAACTTCAGATGATTGCTTCACTGTCTGATAATATTTCTCCTTCTTGGCACTGATATCGAAGGTGACATTGATTGGAGTAACAGCACAGTCAAGCAATAGGCTTTTGCTAATGAATCAACTAACTGTCAACTCCTCTGGAACATTTGTAATGACTTATTGACAACATGGAGCAGCAGGTTTTTGAACCCACAAGAACTATGTACATGTAGGAATCGAGCCAGCAACATCCTGTGCCTGATTCTATCAACTCATCCTTACTCCATCAAAAGCACCAAGGCAGGAAGGAACCATCATTCTGAGTGAACATGTCCACTACATCAGTAGGAGAAATAAAGAAGATTCTTCATCTACTTCAAGGGAGATACATGGCTGTGTTAAATCTGACTTTGAACTGTTGAAATCTTTCACAACCGCTTTTTCAGTGGCAATACAATTAATTCTTAACGATCCTCCAACAAGAAATCCAGCAAACAATAGTGAAAACATTCCCATTAATTAAAGTTTAAATATCTCATGCTAGCCAAGCTTGTTACTCTCTACATTGAACATACGTTTGGTCGTTTAGGAAGAAGGCCAGAATGTACAAAAATGTGAAGACTTCTAATTCTAGAATTGCCTAAGACCAAATCAAGACATGGATGAACGTGCATGCAGAAGAAAATTGATGCCTCCTCCCGGTCATACACCAACAGTATGCTGGAGGATCCTGATACTAGTGCTTCATCAAAGCCAAGCAGCAGGACAACACTGGTATCTTATCTCTGAGACACAACATTAAGACAATCACTGACAACTCACTGACAGCTCGATGCCACATTATCAGAGATCCATCTTATCTGCCATCTTTCTTCATGAAGGTGACATTGATTGGATTGACAGCACAGTCAAACAATAGGCCTATCCTATGAATCAACTAAATGTCAAAACTCCTCTGGAACATTTGTATTGAATTGTGTAATGTGCAACATTGACAACGTGATGGACTCAGCAGTTTTGTTTTGAGCCACATAAAACAAGAACGAAGGAAAGGGCTATCAGCAACATCCTGATTCTAACGACTGTTCCTAACTCCATCAAGAGCACCAATGTAGAGCAAGGAATCAGTGGTCATGATGCAGTTCTGAATGATGTTCTGCATACATCCTACCATCAGTAGGAAAAATTCTTCATCCACTTCAAGGGAGATTGCTGCGTCTGACTTTGAACTGTTAAAATCTTACAACCGTTTTTTTCAGTGAGCATTCTCAAAAAAACTAACGAGAAATACAGCATATAAAGTGCATTCCGACTCCAAATATCTCATGCCAGCCTAAGATTACATCAAACATTGAAGAGGGCCAGAATGTATAACTTACTTCTAGAATAGGGCCAATTCAAGTCATTCCGGAGGAGTGTGCAGAAGAAGATTCAGTCCTACTACCGGTTGTGTACCAATCGTATGGTGAATGATCATGATGACAAGTATATATGTATACGTACAAGAAAAGTTTCTGCCATTCATCAAAGCCGAGCAGCAAAAAAAAGGACTGGTACAACCTGTATCTCACCTCAACTACAAAACAATAGGACGGTCACTGAAAACATACATTGACACTTGACAGTTCGATGCTGCATTATCAGAGATCCATCTGCTGTCATTCTAAAATGTGAATTCAACATTGATGACATTGATTGGACTACTAACAATAACAATATCAAAGTCTTATACAGCGCAAGTATCTACATGTAACAGCACAGTCAAGCAAACGCCATGCGAAACCACCAAGTGTCAACTTCTCTTGAATGTTTGTATTGACATGGAGTTATGGAGTAGCAGGTGTCTGAACCTACAAGAACTAGGGATCGAACCAGCAACATCCTGGACCTTATTTTTACGACTCGTCCTAAATCCACCAAGAGCACTTAAATAGTGGAAAGAATCAGTGATGGATGTTGTTTCAAGTAAAGTTGACCTACAATGTACATCCTACAAGAAAATTCAAGCTAAGAACTTATAGCAAGATCAAGCATTTTCAACGATCCACCATTGAGAAATCCAGCTGTAAATATTGAAGACCATTTCCAGTAATGTCCCAAGATGTCATGCCAGCCAAGCTTGATACTCCTTACATCAAACAAAGAAGAAATCAAGAATGTACAAGAATGTGAAGAACTCTAATTCTAGGATTCGACTTGGACCAATTCAAGTCATTCCAGATGAGTACACGTGCAGTTCATAAGATTTGTGTCTTCTACTTACATCCACAATGCTGAATGATCAGAATAACATGCACAAGAAAAGTTTGTGGCGCTTCAAAAAAGCCAAGTGGTGCAATATCACCGGTATTTCAGCCCTGATGACACACAGCAATAAGACAGTCACTGACAATTAAGAAAAAAGCCAACACCTCTAACATGCAGTTCGAATCAGGAAGGTGTGCACAAAATCCTGAAAGAAATTAATATTACTGAGGCAAAAGGTCCTTACTTAATTCCCGCTCACCTTGAAAGAGATGACAGAATAAATTTCACCTTCCCTCAAGACGTTTGATTGCAGTACAGGCTAGGGTAAAATAGTTTATCGATCATCATCTTCAGCTAAGTAATGAATCATAATGACACACAAACAACATTCTGAGTGACTGTCAACATGACTTCAATCCTGGCTGTTCCTGTGAGTCGCAACACATCATCACAGCCAATGACTTTGCAAAAGCCCTTTATGACTGAAAAGAACTTTGCTTCATCATCCTTGACTTCTCCAAGACTTTCTTTGATCAAGTACACCACCAGAGACTCCTCCCATAAAACTACATCAGTATGAAGTTTGTGATCTCTCTTGAAGTGGTTTGAAAACTTCCTTATAAAGCGATCCCAGCAAGTATTGGTACTTGTAGATGGCAAAAGTTTGGAGTGGGCAGATGTTTTCTCTGGAGTTCATGAAGGCATGAAGCTACGACCATTATCTTGCATTCATCTAAAATATCGACTCCATCTATCTTCTATTCACCAATGATTGTTCGTTAGACGAGCCTAGTAACACCAAGGATGACTGCAAAAATATTGGTTCTCTACTGCTGTCTTGGTCTTCGAAATGGCAGATAAAATTCAAGTCGACCCAGTTCCATGCAATGCAAGTCTCCCACTGTACCCACAAAACAGCTTTGAGTACCACCAAGGCATAGACGTATTGAAATCAATTTAAGAACATCCAAATCTGGGGTCTAACCTTCACACCCAAGCTCTCCTGGAAATCTCACATTATATCAAACATCACCCAGAAAGCCAACTGAATGCAGGGACTCATCAAGCTAACCTAAGACACTGTTGTCTAAGATTGAAAGACCAGGCATAGATAGTACCATCTCTATTTTGAGACTCCATCTAGAAAACTGCTCGTCCATCAACCAGGTTTAAACCATTGGAAGAAAGATTTGTGCAGTTACATCCTACCGGACCAAGAGCATAATTGAAATTCTCAGAAGTCTGCAGTGGGCGTCACTCCAATACTAGAAGGGGTAAAGAGCCGTACCTCATTCACCAGTAATTCACAACCATGTCTGATGCAAGACTGAGAAACAACCATTCAGCAAAACACTGTCAGCTTCTTACAACCCATTCCTAAAAGGACATCTGCAAGTTCTCCTTCATGCCCATACAGCAGTCAGACTATGGAGCTTAATCCCTGCAGACATTGTCACCACTCCATCAGTGAGTGGGCATTTTTAAATCACATGCACACTCATTTAATACGTTGTAGCTTGAAGGATTTTTGTTTAAATTGCACTTTTTTAATCTTCACAACTTTCCACTATTTTTCACTCGGCTTTACGTCCTGTCTCATGGACCCTACCGAGTATACACGTAGAAGTACATTTAGAAGAAGTATTACTAGTGTAGGCCTAATCATAACCATGGTGATAGGGTACATGTACAAAGTGTGGGGTGGGTTAGGGTTAGGGGCATTGGTTACGTAGCTTAGGGTCAGTGCCTGTATTTGTACTGATGTGATTAATTGTATTTTTTTTTAACTGTTAACTTTTTACTTTCCACAGAGTGACATACTTGTAGGTAGATCAGCCAATATTAATTGTGATTACTTGGGACACTATCTGATGATGATTTTTGAGAATCAACAGCTTGTCTATGAAGGTTCTGGTTCTATCTGCTCTAAAGGCACACACTGGGAACTTCTCATCTGCTCAACGAATAAGGTACTCATACTTTAAATAGATCAATCTCATCAATTTTCACGTCTATAGCCACACAGCCATCCCTAACCTTTCAAAATGTTTGATGGTGTTCAGGGACTGAGATATGCACAAGTAAACTAAAATTATGTTTTGCAAGGGCTTATGCATACTGCAAGAGTCAAACATTTTGCTGTTGAGTTACCATTTTATGGTGTTGGGTTTTGTTAGTCAGGAAGGATCTCAGTTAGACTCTCTTGGAGACCCAAATGTTTCCACGGTGGATGTGTTGTGCAGGGCTAAGCAAAACTCACAAGGATGCCCTTACATGTAGTTTCTAAAGAGATCAGATATAATCAAAAAATAACTTGTCATAATAATCTATTTTTGCATCAGGGATAAAGAATAATATTTGTTTTTACCTTTACACTGATGCGTAATAAGGACTGTCATGAATTTATCTAATCAGTACATTCCCAGAGTTCTGTAAAAGAAATCCACAGGCAAATTACTTGGGTTGGATTTGAACCCACGACCTTTGTATTGCAATAGCAGATGTCTTACATGTACCTGTAGACCACTGAGTTAGCCCGGTGATTTGCCTGCATAGTCTTCAGTCAGTTAGAAACGCTGGTGTAGATGCTGCTTTATTCCACAGCTCCCCCTTTCAGGGCCGCCACCCCGCCCTGCTAATATATTTATTTAAAAGTGTATAAATTGTACTCTAAGACATGTAAGAACACAAACAAAATGTGAGAGATTCAAACTAACCGTTTCCATTTTATGTTTTCAGTGACTTTTTTAAACAAGATGGCATTGAGAGTGAATTAGTTGATAGCAACGGCTTTAGCAGTGGTGTTGACTTCAACCATCATGTTGTCATGACAGCAGCTGACTGTGTGCTCGCCATACACGCCTACCGCAGTGGCAGGCTCCTCCTTGGTAAGATTTTGATTTTTAAAAATGTAGATTTTTTAGGCTTTGCAAGGCTTCACATGTTTCTACTTGGCATGATAAGGCAGAGCGGTTTAGTGAACTGAACTCAAGTTCTGGTGTTTTTATCATCAGAATGTGGGTTAGGGTTACGTTCTTGACACTTGTGGAGGAAAACAGGGTTAATTGCACCCAAAGTCTTCCCACATATGTACTGGCCCACACCCACTTTGAAACTGAGTATCAAATTGACTGGTTCTTTTGGGGAAATACCTTGACAGCAATTCATAGCTATTAGTAACAGCACGTAATCTACTTCTAAGCGCGCGCGCGTAATCTATTTCTAAGCGCGTGCGCGAACACACAACCCATGAGCAGCAGAGTCTTCACAAAGTTTTTGAAAAAAACTATTTTAAACCTTGAATTTTCAACTGTCAAAGTGTCTGTAATTGTATTTTTAAAAATTTGTTTAACAAAAGGGCATTTATGAATGGGAATAAAAGAGTAGTGACTCGTTCTTAATTGTCCCTTCTAAAACCCTGTAGGGTTGTTGCCGTGCGCTAAAAGCCCTCGCCTTCGGCTTTGGCTTTTATCACATGGCAATTCGACCCTGCCGGCTTTAAACGGCCGTGTAAGAACTTGTCGCTACCCTTTTATTCCCTTATTTTAAACAGACAGGGTCATGGCCGTGCGGGCGCCGCCTTTGGCCGTTATCGTGCGGCCACGACCCTGTCGGTTTTAAACGGCTGTTTAAGAACTTGTCCCCACTCTTATATTCCCTTGCTAATTGGTCATTATATCTGTGCTTTAAAAATGGCTTCTGCATCTAGCATGTCTAGAAAGATTCTATACTGCATATGTGCTAATTTCTAAGACCTTTTGGGTGTTTTTCTGTTGCAGAGTGTCCTGTACCGTACGGCATAGTGTTTGGTGGCACAGACATCAATGAGTATCCTAAGAATCATGAGAAATTACGGACCATGACTGCAGTCATAATGAAAGCAAGGTGAGCTTTGAATTTATTTTAAAGACAAATTACTACTGGGTATTTTTGTTCTGGTTTCATCCGCTCCTTTCACCTTTGGGACATAGATGGCTGTGCCAATCCTGCTAAGGATCAGAACCTTGCATTTGGGTTTCAGTTCCTACCTGAATGCGTGGGTTTTCCCCATTTGGGGTTTTCCTCCCACATCTAAGCTTTAGATAGTTTTAACATCATTAGCAAATTTTCTTGCATCATAATTGGAAAAGTGTTAGCCTATGTATCGATTATTGCTTCACAAAAATTCACTTAGCTTTCGCGTGAAGTATAAACTGTGCTTTATAAACGTATGATCATCCTTTTCTACCCTTATTTATAACTAATGCAGGTTCCTATTTCCTATTACATTACTCTACTCCAGATGTAAACATGAAACCAATGATGCAAGATTTAACCTTCATTTTTTTCGGTACTGACTTTCACTTCTAAATACAATCTGCACAAATTTCTTTAGTACAGTTTTTATGTTAGTTTTGTCAGACAACTTAAAATAGCACATCAGAAAAGGGAATAGTTTTGTCATTGCATGAGTTATGGAAACTGACTGAGCTTCAGTTGTTGAAGCACCAACTAAAATTTTCATGACCTGTTTGATAAGATTATTGTGTGTAGTTTTGTTTATTTTTTAATTTCGTTTTAATATTACAGGTTTCTTGTGAGTTTTAATCAAGCCATGAGGGATCAGGCTGTTACATTATGGGTAAGTACTGTCATTGTTTGTTTACATATTATTTGATTAAAAATTATTTTTTCTCATGCCACTCAAGGCAAAAGCTACAGCAAACTGTAAACAAAAAGGTTGTGGTTATTTGCGTTTCATTGACCATATATTCCAATATCTGGGCCCAATTTCATAGAGCTGCTTAAGCACACAAATCATTCAAGCACAGTAAATATGGCTACAATTCAAACTACCATGTCACATGTAGGCTACAATTTGTGACTGGTATCCTGCTCATTTCTGCTAAGCAGAAACGTGTCAAGCAAAATTTCATGTTTAAGCAGCTCTATGAAATTGGGCCCTGATTGTCAAAATATAACTTTGTAAGACATGTTCAGGAAAACCAAGCTCCATTATTCATGGCTCTTCCTGCCATAGAAATTTGTTCTCAAGTTCACCATTTACCACTTAAATTACTACACTATTTGTGTGAGCAAAGAATGCTTAGTTATGTGTAGCATGCATCGGTATAAACAAAACTTTCTGACTCTTTCTTTGAACTAAACTGGACATTTTTTCTACTACCGCAGTATACTGTGGGCAACAATGTTTTCATTCTGCGCATACATGTATGGCCTACAAATTTTGCACTGTGAGTGCAGAATTCTCTGGTAATCAGTGGCATGATCGACAAATTTACATTTTTCATAAAAAAAAAATTCCCATGAAATTTTGATCCTATATCAATGCAAATTGAAAAACTGTGAAATTACCCTACTGCACGTTAACATGTTTAACTTAAGATTTAATTATTTTTTTTCAGCCTGACATTGGTAGCAGACTGTTCACCCAGCCACAAGGTAAGGATGCTCTTGAAATTAGTGGGGAAATACGTGATGTTGAGTCTCACACTTGTCTCACACTTGTTACTGCACAATCTGGAACTGCCACCCAAATTGCCGCACCACATAAAAACTGCCCGATCTGAAACCAGTTTCTGCTGCTTTTCTGTATTTATAATTTATATTTCATTTTGTAACTTCTCATTCTGTATTCTATAATGATTTTCTTTGGTAAGCGCTTTGAGACACTAGATGTGTGAAGCGATATGTGAAAGTCTAATCATTATTGTTCTCCATGAACTTTGACTCTTGATTGTTCTCCTGCTTTAAAGCCATTGGACCCTTTCGGTACAGAAAAAAAAAAAAAAGTTCACAGATTTACAAATAACTTACAGGGTTTACAGAAGGTAGTGGTGAAATACTTCTCTTGAAATATTACTCCATGAAATGCTTTACTTTTTGAGAAAACAGTAAAACAATATCAATTCTCGTTAACGAGAATTACGGATTTATTTTAAACACATGTCATGACACGGCGAAATGTGCGGATACAAGGGTGGGTTTTCCCGTTATTTTCTCCCGACTCCGATGACCGATTAAGCCCAAATAATCACAGGTTTGTTATTTGATATAGAAGTTGTGATACACGAAGTGTGGGCCTTGGACAATACTGTTTACCGAAAGGGTCCAATGGCTTTAACTGCTTTATGAACTTTGGCTCTTGATTGTTTTCCTGCTTAATCCACCTAATGAACTTTGACCCTGGTGATTATTTGATAAAAGTCTACTTGTGTTCTTGATCTATTTTAGGAGTTGTAACCTCACCCTCCAGCCATTTTGATTTTCACCTCCATCTTCAGGATGCGTGTGGCATTCCAGATCACAGCAAGATATTTCTGTTGGTGGCTGGAATGAGACCAGTCAAGGATCCATTGTATCTGGCTCACCGTTTTTCAGGTATTCTGATTGTTTCTTTTTCTTTTTATACAATGGAACAATAGACCGATCCATTAAGCTCCGCCCCATTGCGTTTTGACCAATCACAACGCAACGAAGGTCCGACAAATAAAGTCCAACATGCGTGCGCGTATGCTTTGGCGCACGCGACAGAGTTGTGCAGAGAGGCATTGGAGAGGCTCACATGTTCTTGCTCACACGTGCATCGTGGGCGGAGATTAATGGATCAGTCTATTACTTCACTCACTTGCATTGTTGATATGTTTTTGATATTGTTCATACTACAATATCTTTGCACCACTGACTGAATGTTTTTTACTTCAAAGGCAGCAAGATTTTTTTTTTTTTTCAAATTCTCAAATAAAAGTGTACATCAAAAGATGAGGGTTGCTATAGTCACAAATTGTTACAGAAAACACAACATGAAAGGAATAACAAAATCATGATAAACTAGAAACTTGGATGTAGATGCACTTCACTTACCTCTTAAAGACACAGTTGAACGCCATAGACTTAAACGGACATGGCTTAAAGCTGCAGGGGGGTCAGTTTCCTTTTGTGTTAGATATGTTAGTAATATCATTGTCCAACATGGACAATGTGCTACAGATGAGAATTTTTTTTCAGAAGGTCTCTTTCCTTGTTTTCTTTTTACAGAGTGGCATAATGAGAACAAGAGTATTTATCTTGTCATCATGGGACCATGTTTGGACAGTCAGTTTGCAGAAAAGGTCAAAGTAACCGTAAAACGGTATGTAGTACTTTTCTTTAGTTCTTTACCATTGGGGCTTGCTGGGACATTGGGGGAGGGAGGGGGGTTGGTGTTAAGGTTACGGGAATGTATGCGGCACCTTGGATGTACTCTTCAATAAAGATAATGAAATTTCACTCTAAGGGTGCGTTTGTTTAGCTTCCCTGGGTCAACCCCGGTCTGCCCTCGGTGCGTTCGAATAGCTTTGGCTTCTTTCCAGGTGCTCACCCGGGTCAGCCCCAAGTGCCCTGCTTGTGGAGTGGGTCACTTGGGGGTGACCCGAGGTAGTGCATGACGTTACCACGAGAGGGTGAGTGTGATGGTTCGAATAGCTCTTGTCAGGGGCTCATCTGAGTGAGCACCGCGGGTCGACCCAGGGAAGCTTATCGAACGCACCTAAGTGAGACACAACATCATGTAGATTGAAAGACTTGTGTGTTTTTAAAAAGGTTGTATTTATTGTTTCAGTTTTACCTTAACCCCAGTGAGCATTGTTTCATGCCTGGAACTACACAAAGGCAGTGACCTCTCTGGTGCACAAAGCCATCAAGATTTTTCAATGGAAGTGCCCTTTGCAAATTGAAAATGGCCTTGCTCTCTTTATGATGAAATTCCAGGCCTGCTGTACAACATCTTGTCCAAATTACACATGGTCAGGTTGGAGCTAAACACGCGCCCTTGACTGACCAATTTTTCATGACTTTGTGGCTTTACAACGTTGCTGTTGATGATGCTTGCCTGTCTGGTTGTCAGCAGTGTCCTTACATTCAAATTCACATTCTACTCGGGTGGGGTTAGAACCTCCATTATCTTGTTGACCTAGCCACTGGACCACAGAGTGTGCCTGGTGACGAGAGTCCAGTTGACATCATGTATTTTTGTTGATATCATTATTTCTTTTTACTTTGTGTGTGCAGGTTGCCAGGGGTTGAGATGATAGAACCTTTAGCACAAGATGACTGCCATAAAGCCATGCAAGAATGTACTGCTGTAGTCAACTCGTCACTGAGTGAAGGCATGTCCACTGCTATACTAGAGGTAGTTAATAATAATAACTGGGTGCGTTCGTTTACCTTCCCTGGGTCGACCCCGGTCTGACCCGGTACGTTCGAATAGCTTTGACGGGGCTCACCCGGGCCAGCCCCCGGTGCCCTGCTTGTGGAGTGGGTCACTTGGGGGTGACCTGCGGTGCATGTCGTCACCATGAGAGGGCGAGTGTGATCGTTCGATTAGCTTTGTCAGGGGCTCACCCGAGTGAGCACCGCGGGGTCGACCCAGGGAAGCTAAACGATCGCACCCACTGACATGTATATAGTGCTGGTGTGGCAGGATTTGTTGTCCCCTTAGAGATTCTGTCCCCCATACGGCGAACTGTGTACTGGTACTTCAACAGTGTACTTCTTTTGATAGCGCCCTCTTTTGTTTTATCCTCATCCAGCCCATGTTAATTTTCCAAATGGGGGATAGAATTTCCTGGGACTAATTTCCTTTGAACTGGTATCAAGCAATTGTGATGCTCATGGCTCAAGAACACAAGCTCGTCTGATTTCTGGTTCAGATTTTGTTTTATTCTTGACCTCCTTGTGTACATGTACTACAAGCCAATATTGGCTCGTATGCACACTCTCAGCTTAACCACATACCAAAGACTGGCCAGCTCGCCCTAAAATGAAGTAAATTTACTACAGTGTAGGTGCTTCAAATAGTTGTTTAAGATTCCATGCAAATTATAAGACAGACTTTTCAGTGCTGAAATTAAAATTTGTTATAAATTTTTAGCTGCTGTACATTGTATTTATTGAAGTGACGGTAACTCTTAGTTTTGCCCACCACTTGACCGTAGTTGGCACAAAACACTGTGACTTTGCAAAGATGGGCCAATAAATGTACATATTTTATCTCCTTTGTGTAACATTGCAGGCTATGGATTTATGTGTACCAGTGATAGCACGCAACATACCAGGAAACAGAACACTAGTTGAGCATAGACAGACTGGTCTGCTGTATGACACTCCACAGGTCAGTACCTGTTGCATTGAGTTAGCCAGGGTTTGCTGTAACTAGTCAGCAGCACCAGTTAGTGGTTTCTTTTAGATTTCACAGTCAGATTCTCCACTGATCCAAATTTCATGTTAACTATGATTCAACAAAACCTGGCTACAACTTGATAAAACCTGTGAGCACAAAGCTTGCTAAGCACAGACAATTGTTGCTTAACAGAAACAGGTTACCTGCCAAAAGGTGACACCGTTGTGACTGGTGTCCCACTCAATTTTTGCTCAGCAAAGAATTTTGTTAAGCAGTTTTTTTCCGCTTATGAAATTGGGCCCAGGTGGGACCACTTGGAGAGAATATTTACTAGTCCTGTGTTATTTTAACCATCATTTGGCCAGTGGACCACTGTTAAGAGGGTACAGTTATATCCCGCAGAAAGGGAGAGGGTGTTGGGGGGGGGGGGGGGGCTGAAGGCAACCTGTTTCCTCTGGCAGCATGTGTGATATTTTATGTCAATTGTATTCTATTCTTGAGGTGTCTCTATTTCATGGTTAGCCTAGGGGGAACACTTACTTTCCCCTCCAGCTCAAACTACCCCTGGCCCGAAATCCTATCTTATAAACCCACCACCACAAACCCCTCGAACTTCCACACCCCTCTGCTTTGAATTACTTGTTTTTACAACAACAATTTGTAAACTGAATTGCATTTTTGATGTAATCTCACTGGTTTAATTACAGGTATTACAAAGAAGTTTGTGATGAACTTTTGTCTCGATATGTTTCATGTTATTCCAATTCTTTTGATTTGTCCGATTTCTGTTGCACAATATCTCCTCTTACATATTCCTAATTGATTTACATATTTACCTGTCACTGATTAATATGCTATTATTGTATTGTATTTGTACAACTCACTCCAAGTGATTATAAATTTTGTAATATTTTTTAATTGTTAACCAATGAATTCAATGAACTGAGAATCTCACAAATCAGTTGTTGTTTTGAACCATTTTATTTGTCTCTCTTTCCTTTGACGAGTGAACCATAAAATATAATTTAATACGATTTGAAAGACTTTGTGCATACAATTATATTTTTTTGCAGTTCTAGTTTCTCCCAACTGTTTAAAAATAGAGAGAATTTGTCTTGTGTTTTTCTATGACGTTATTTTGTATCTTATTTCATTCCAGTTTTCAGTATGTTTTATTTATAAATGTACATTTACTTGTAAAGAAATATGGTATAATTTCACCTTCGTTACTTGGCAGCTGACACACCAGATGCATGTAGCTTTGCATTGTTTATAATATCTATATATGCACTTGTTTTATGAGAAGAAATGATCACTGGCAAGTCTGCTGCCACCTAGTGTCCTCAGAATTTCCATTTTCCTCTGGTTCAATCTGAAACTTACTTTTCCCATTTTTTCTTCTTTATAGGAATTTATCTTCTTGGCTAAAGATCTTCTGATGAACCCTGAGCAGCGGTCAGTAATCACTGCAAAGGCCAAGCATTTGGTCGAATCCCGTCACTCAGCAGAAGCGGAGAGGTGTGTGTACACCAGTCTTACCAAGAAAATGCTGCCTTGACAGAATAAGCTGGCAAGCTGAAGCTTTGAATGGATCCATCGGAAGAAGAAAGCAGTTTATATAACAATAATGAACCATTCTCTATGCGCTTGTGTTGAACTTGTTCACCAATTTTATAGGGACGGGATAAAAGGCCTTGAGTCAACCCACCCCTTGTCTGTGCCAAACAAGAATAATTATTCGGTCAGCATGAGAAAGAATTCTTGCTTAACAAGGGATAAACAGCATACCCAAATTTGTTTGAAGTTGAGGTAAGGGAAAGAGACGCAGGGGAACTTGCTTTAGCCATTGTATGTAAACATGGGAGCATCTAGATTGGTTTTTCTATAATTTTCCCACACTTTAATGGATAGTGTGCTGTTTTTTAACCAAGCTCCAAATCTGCCTAAAATAGACATCAACCAAGAAAATCTTGAAAATTTACACAACTGAAAGCAATAATTTGTTTAAAATATTTTGATAAAAACCACTAGTGTCACAATATCGAATTGAAGCTGACTTTCCCACCTAAATCTAAATAGATTTTTATCAAATGATTGTATAGAAAACGATTATATTGTGATTTTAAAATGATTTGTATAGTACTGATTATTAAAACATGCTGGCACGTTTTTTAAATTGTTAAAATTAAACAAAAGTGTTCTCTCATTAATGTTGATTTCATTTGTTTCAAAATCTACTGTCTTGTATTACAGTATAAAAACGTGCAAGAAATTTCATGGCCAGTTTACCATGGTGGGTGTAGTATGCAATTATGTCCTCTATGCAATACTATCTGGAGAACATTATTGCACATGCAATAATGTTCGCATGACGGTTTTGCATATGCAATCGTGTCAGTCCTGGCGCTGCTGCATAATGCAATTGTGTCCGCCCGGACACATTTGCACATGAAGTTGTGTCCGCCCCCGTGCAAAACCGTCCTTGCAGTAAATTAAACGCCCTTGGCATTTGTTTTACAAGCTAAGTGCATCATCATGTCATGAAATGTTCGGCCTTTTGGGTATTTTCTACAATCATATACGTGCATATTCATTGCTGCATAAACGTAGGTTCAGTGAGTGCTTGCTCACTTACGCGCGCACTTACATGTACAGTCATGTACATGTCCACCGGACGGTTTTTGCAAAGCCCCGGACATGATTGCATATGCAAAAGTGTCCGGAGCGGACACTATTACATGGCGGACACAATTGTGTCTGACACGGGCAGTGTTTATTCAAAACCCCTGAAATGTAATAATTAAAACCAAGAGGGCGCACTATCGGCATCACGGTAACAAATTGCATGATGAATAAAATAATGGCAAGCCATGCGAACCTTGTATACTGCCACCATCGGCTCTTTGTAAAGAGACGGCTGAGACGGAAAAAGTGATGTAAATTAGTTGTTCATGCACCCCCCCCCCCCCCCGCGTACCCCACCCCATTTTAAAGCTGAACGATTGAGTTTCAAATGTACATGTATAATGCAAATCTAAAGTAAAGTCCAGCTGTGTGAGGTTTGTCAGGAAGTTTCAATTTGGAGGATTTTAGATCTTTGATTTGTTTTTCCTTCCTGTTTATATTATGTCACCAAATGAAGAAATAAGGGGTAAAACTTATCATTTTTTATTGGTTGATTGAGTCATTCTTCTTGGTTTCAGGAGTATTATCCGTAGGCCTAAGTGTTGCAAAATAATACCCCTGCAAGTTTCCCTCAATGATCTTCCCATCAAGGGAACTCGGCAAACTCCCACAAGGGGGTATAAAGACCAAGCTGGCAACAGCCATCTCCCTCTCATTATAGACATTGGTTAGATGTCTATGATTTTTTTTAAATTGCACAAATCAATTTGTGATTCAGTAATTACACGACAATACTTGTATACTTAGTGATTTTGAAATCAGCGGTTAGCTTGGTGGTATTCGAACCCACAACCTCTTGATGGCAATTATTGCATATTGGTGGATCTTTGTTGCAAGTTAAAAGCAACATTAAGCTAATAGTGATAGGTCTGGCGATAGGTTTACCTTAACTGATATCTTCTGATCAATTTAATTAGTTTTTAATGTTACACGGAGTCATTATATATCGGAGTCACGAAACTTGTTGAGTAATGAATTGTTTTTTATTTTTTGTTATTGACTTTGAATTAATTATTTATTTCCCAGGGTGACTTTCAAATGAATGATTTTACAGTCAAACGACTTTTCTGGAAAAGAAAAGTTATCTCTTATAAACTGAAATGTTAAGTGTTGTTTTTTATATATATATATATATATATTTTTTACGGAAACAACAAATCTTTACCGATAAACATGCATAGTGGATGGAAATGCACCATTATGTACGGAATTAAACCACGGCAACCAGAGTAAACAATAAACAACTTTACATAGAAGTTAAACAAGAGATAGCATAAGAAATGAAAATAGGCAATTGATTCACTTTTCGGTTACTGTACAGTTGGACATTACGTAGTTACTTTTGTTCCTAAACTTGTTAAAGGTTCTTCAGAGAAAACAATTCCCTCCCGTTCTTATTGCACAGTGTATTGCATAAAATAATTATGTTCATGTTTGTGGTGCCCTCTATCATACCTGGTCTGTCTACTGCCACCTACGTCTCCGAAAGAGCATGGTATAACAGGCTTAAACTGTTTTTGTTTGAATCGACAATCTTCGTGCTAAGTCGCTGGTAGGAAGATCACTGTAACTAGATCTATTGGATTTGTTGGGGGTTTTCACACGTTTTCCCCTCAACTCAACAATAGTGATTTTGTCCAATCATTACTTCTGTGACATTAATAATGTTATGTACTAAAACATTCCACAACTTGTAAAGCAACAACGAAGACGTAAATCCGTGAACAAAAACGGCAATGTATTTTGGACACACTGGCATTCTCACATTCTCATCATCATTGCATCCTTGTCCATGCACAATAACAGTTCCCCATAGATTTTGTACACAAAATGTCCCTGTGTGGAGAGTCCGAGTCTTAAGAATTTCCATTTGGAGTCCTTTTGTTTCCCCTTTTTTTTGGAGGCCTAGCGAAAATGAGCACATGTTTTGGGACCACGGACTACTCAGTGAAACATCCACACTCAAATAAACAAAACGAACACCTTTACCACAACTATGGAAATTATTGCTGGTGATTATTAACATTTAGCTCTTATTTTCATTCAATACTATTTTTGTGATGGGTAGCCAATGAGAAGAAAATACCAATTACGCATAATGTTGACAGTTAATTGTATTGATTTCCCTTTAATTGGTTAATGTACGATACATTGTTTTTTTAAAGAGAGCGTTAATCTATTCTCATCAACAACCACTTCAATCCACCCGACTTGTGACGATGTCATTAGAGTCGTTTGAGTTATTTGCCAATTTCTGAGTTTTTTTTTTTTTTTTTTTTTTTTGGGGGGGGGGGGGGTCTCACCCTCGATGTGCCAATTTCGGTTTGGTTTATCAACATAACTACTGATTTTTTGAGGATATTTGTTTCTATGATGAAAGTAGTTCAGGCCCAACTATTTTCAGAGTGTACTGTGTAAATAGAAATAGGGGTCTAAAACTTAGGAAACTTGTAGTATAAACTTTTGGTTTCCCTCGTTTATAACCATACATGACCAAGAATAGATAACGTCAGGTCTATAAGTGTTTGAAACAAATAAGTAAAACATAACTTGAAAATATCATAAAGTAAAACTTTAAAGCTATGGATGATTATGGCGAATCTTCCGTTGGCAGAGTAGAAGTGATAATCGATGTCATGTTGGAATACTGATAATGCTAGTTAAACAAATACAAAACTAACTGAACAGTATTTTCAAAACTCCTGGGTGGATGGACCTAACAATACACTGTTGTGTAGTCTATTTGGCAAAAATAAAATCCTGTTCTATATTGACAATTTACATAGCTAACATAATAATTCCATAAAAACTTGTTGTTAATGTTATAATTAGTTGTCTAATATACACAATCACATTTTCCCGACAGTTTTGTTTGTCACAAACCACTCGTACAAATTGTTCGCTGTAGCGCAGCACTTTCGCTCAGAAAGAGGCCGTTGATGGCAGATCGCACGTTACGCTTGGATATAAGTTATTTTACTGAAAAAGTCCATAAATACATGAAAATCAGATTACTCAAGTACATGGTATTAATTATTAGTCGAGTTCCACATGATTAAGTTCCACGTGATTAGGTTTATTGTTGTTGTTCAAGGGTTATATACTCGTACAAGAACTGTGGGCGATCACGTAAAAAAACAACTTTATTTTTGGGCTCACATTACGTCATTTCAGGGCTCGATAGATCTACAAAATGGCTGACGATAGATGTTGTTGTCAATGATCATCAGCTTCATTTAAGATATTTATAAAACAATCTTCAAGTGAAAGAAAGCACATTGACAGCCATGTTGACAGACTATCTATTCGACACGTCCTATAGTAGGCACTATTCATGTCCAATATGGACTGTGAATATGATGAGATCGAATGGTTTCGATGACAGTGACGGAGTTGTTCAGTGGTGTCTGAGGCTACCCCACAATAGTGATCAGTCTGCAGAGAGGCATCTGCACTGTTGGTCGCTTGCTAAAGCAAAGGATGGTCGCAGTGGTATACGGCTGCAAAATGCCCAAGTGGTCCCGTGTTGTTTTCAAAAGTACCCGTTTCTAAAACTGTCTTTCCTCTAAACCACCAATTAGGCCACTGCCACCAAACGGCGAATGATCATACAGTAGATCTTAACCTGCTTGAACGCTGGCATCAAAGTTTTCAATTTGTTCCACGTTCAAACAGTTTCTTATTCTCATACGAAGACTTGAGCAAAGAACTCCTTAGCTCGAGGAGCCTCCAACATGATTGTGATGGTACCAGCCAAGACACCACAGATAAGTTAAAGTTATCCTCCCTCTAAACCATCAATCAAGCCGATGCCGCCATAGCGAACTCCTACAGTAGATCTTGACCTTTTGCATGGCTTCAACGCTGGCATCAAAGTTTTTAAGTTAGTCCAATTCTCATATGAATGCTTGTGCAAAGAACTCCTTGGCCAAAGGAGCCTCTAACATGATTGTGATGGTGCCAGCGAAGACACCGCAGAGAAAGATGATGAGGAAGATGCGGTCTACTACCATGGCAACGTACTTCCAATCCTCTCGTGCCTGTACAGAAGAAAAGAATAAATCACTTTTCATGAGCAATAGTCCGATCAGTAGATACCCTTTTTTGGAGTGATCCTTGAGTGTAGTAACAGTAATGAATCCGCTAATGTTCATGATCATACCAAAAAGCCGTGACGCAGTCAGATGTTTTTTTCCGATCTTTTTTTGTAAGGGGGTGGGGGGGGGGGGGGGCTCCCCAGGAAAGGGTTTGACTCCCACACCCCTTCTAGTCTCAATGTGGTTTAACAGATATGTAGTGATTCAATATGGTAATGTAATGATCTACAGTAAAATCAGGTTGGCTCAGTTGTTCCTTTCCCTGTCTGTCAGCTTTGTGGACACTGGTTCAAATCCCACCTCAGAGCTGAGCCTTGCATGTGGATTGGGTGTTTCAGTCTCTACCTTTACTTCGTGTTTAAGTTTTAGATGTGAGAGGAAATTAAAAAAAACCAGGGTAAAACCAATGGGTTTTCCTTTATTGGGTTTTTTCTCTAAAACTTAACAATTTTCTTCCCATTTCCTATCTAAGGGGCCAATTGTGTTGTTGGGTGTTAAATAAATAAAATAAAATAAATATATAAATGGATGAGGCGATTGAGGTTAGTTGCTTACCCTAACCAAGTCATCCTCGTTTCTATATCTCGACGTCATGTACATGATTTCTTCCACTGCCCTGTGTACATTCATGGCCTCGCAGGGGTCAGGATCGTGATTGGTAGAGGGTAGGAACCGACTAGATGACTGGCGCTCTTCTTGACCCGCTGAAATAAAAATGAGCAAGGAGGGTTTTATATTGTTACATGACGGCCTACCTCATTATTATTGATAAGTGTTATTTTGCTATAGCTATTACAGTGAACAATTGCAACCAGTGAACAACACCGAGCCAACACCCACTAACAAACAAACACCCACGAACAACGACCCTGTCACGACTACGTGGTGCCTTTTCCGCTATATGGAAGTGTTTAAGCGTGTTTCGACAATTCCTTTGTTCGAACCGCCACTCTGTATTCTCCCCTGTTCCCAATTCTCACTGAAAAGGCGGAACCCAACCTCGTTCCCACATCATGATTTCACCGCGCAATCCCCCCCCCCCCCAGCATTGTAGATCACTTTGGCTATAGGCGCACTGCATATCGGAATCTATTGTATCGTTTGGAAGTGCTGGCCTTTTACTAAAAGTTAAACAAGTTAGTGTGCCCGCTCCCACCTTTTTTCTTCAAAGGTAACCTTCTTTAATACTCAGACGTGTGGGTTTTTCTGTGTAATTTTTGATCATGCAGTGAGCTCTTTGTAAGACAAAAGTGCCTTGATTTTCCATGCAGTCAAATCGTCATAAAAAGGTTTTTCGTTATAGTAAAAAGAAAAAATTATAAACTTGCTCTTGTAAATCAGTTGACAATATCTCTCGACATCTTCCAAGCTGTGAGTTCAACTCCATGCATTTTGTGATTGGTTTAAATTACGTTTTACTGATCGCGATTCGGCATCAGTACTTGGTGACGCAAATGGATCTCTCCAGGTTCATTCAAATCTCAGCATCGGCAAAAGCTGGCAACACCACCAGCTTTTTATCTTGACAATAATCTGCGTGTGCCTATCATGTTTCTAAAATCACCGTTTGCAGTCGCACGCAAACCAAGCCTTATATAGGAAGATGTGCCCACACTAATTAATCCTGCCTTTCTTGCCGAGGGATAGAGATTTTAAACGGCGGCAATTATTGCTCGTCTTTCATACATCACATGTACGGTCTAAAATTCAAAGGCATCAAGCTATTTTCGTGTGAAATTTCGCCACCGGCTTGATTGAGCAGATTTACCCCTCACATCATTACGTCTGACAAAGATTTTTATTCAGAGAGTACGGACTCTTCATTTTGTAATTGCTTTCCTAAACTGACAGATATGCGGTCCCTCTGCCGTGCCCTTGGGGATACCGCTAGTAAGTGGGTCAGGACTACTCCAAAGATAATGCGCAATAAGTATGCTTTTGTCTACGGGCCAGGATTTTAATGCTGATTATGTCATGCTTTGGACTTGTAAACAAGCGTGTTTGGGGTATGACCGAGGGATGAAGTTAAAGCTGATGTCTCTTGGGACCCAATTATTGGTGCACGGCCCTTGATAAACAGAACAATCCCATGCTTTTTGGCAGATGAAACGGTATGATTACAAGAACCTATATTCAGGGCCAGATTGACCCGGAATTGCAAACCAGATGGTCCCCGGTGTAACTATTAACCCAGCAAGGTGACACGCATTTAATTCCAGTGATCGACATTTTAAATATGACACTGCTGACTTTAAACTTTTATGAAACTCCTTGAAACACTATGTAATAGACCCACAAGAGATCTTCCATTGGACCATGCTGGGGTAATGGCGTAAAGATTTGTTAGTCTTCTGTCTTTCTTTTCTTACCCAAGTGCTCTGACTTAGATAATCCCAGTTGTACTGATCTGTGGTGTTTGTTTTCCGTATTGAATTTTTCAACAAACTGGACAGAGTTCCCCTTTTGCAGCAAACATCTTTATTTACATCCTGCCAGGGGATACAGTGACACAACATACTTGATCGGGTACCATTAAAAGTATAGACGACCCTCCGAACGACTGTGCGTAAGCTGGATAGTCTGGCACCTAATAAGTGGTACCCAATCCATGCTCTCCAGTATGCCTCCAGGGTACTCTTGACATGGATTGCCGACGGTGTGAAACCTCTCAATAACATGGAGGAGGCAACTTCCAACTCCAGTACAACATCATACCATTGCGATGTGTTGTGACCGAGTGGTTAAGAGCCATGGACTCAAGCTGGAGTGTTTCTGATTAGCATAGTGTGGGTTCGAGTCCTGGTCTTTGCACTTGTGTTCATAAACAACTGCTTCGTCCTTCGGATGGGACATTAACCCGTGGTCTCGTGTACTATAGGATTGTACGATAGGATATCGTGCACGTAAAAGAACACCAGAACACGTGTCATGAAAGTGTAAGGGTTAACCCCGGTATTTCTGGTTCCAATTCACTTATCTAGGCACTGGTTTGCAGGATTCCCCAGGCTTGCGAGTAACAGTGATTAAGTTCACTTATGGGTCGTTAAGCCATCTCCCATGTAGGGTTGTTGTTAACGGCATGGCAGCTAGTGTGGTTACAATGAACGTCACGCTTACCAGCACGGTTTGAAGCCTAGTGTGGTTACAATGAACGTCGCGCTTACCAGCACGGTATGAAGCCTGGGTTCCGGTCTCGGCTGTGGCTGCGTGGATCATTTTGAAATAGATCGTATAAGTGGAAGAACACCGCTTCAAAATTGTCGATGATGAGTGAGAGATAAAGCAGGTGTTTTGCAAATGCCCAAGGGTGCCGAACGACAAAGTATCTGTTTGGGATTATTTGCCGGTTCCACAATAAAATAAACCCTGTCTTATTAGGATTTAAATTACAGCCATTCTACATCTGCAGCATAATGCAGATAAACCCATGTGTATCAGTCGGCAAACACTGATGGATTAACCACGATACTCGTATACCGGGGAAATACTGCATAAAAGCTGGTTACATTATAAAGTAACCGCACAAGTGTACTTGTCTGAGATTACGATAGAGAATGAACTGTGAGAATGAACTGTGAACAAGTCTTCACATTATTACAGTGATCTTTAATTAGTTTGTATGAGTGTTGTAATATTTAGTATTTGATGACAATCGCATAAACACGGACGCACACCGGAGTTGATATGAGTGAAATGGTCTATGTTCTTCATCACCGTCATTGACCCAGCGAGGTATTATTTTGTTGTTGGAGTAATTACCTTTACGCATGGCTCAATTGATATCATTTTGCAGATGATATTGCATTTCGATGATTGATCATAATCAGGGCTGACTGATTTGTAATTAGACTAGTTACCTGTCCGCTCAGTTGTGGAAAGTTCTCGGTTCCTGCGTTCCAACATATGTATGGATATCTTTTCTATACATCTCAAACAAAATATTTTACTTCCCCGTTTCTCCCATACAATGTTTAATTGTTATTGAACAGTCATTTGACAAAACACATTAATCAACTTTAAACAAGCATGCAAGTGTAACGCAGTGGGGTTTATGGCTCATAAACACGGTTGGTCTCGTATGGATTAAAGTGTCTCTTCTAAATGCCCGGTGCGAAATCCATTCTATTATACTGACTGGAGAGCGAGTTGCCTTTGTTCATTGAAGTCACCTGACGTCATTTTTTGATCTCACAAGGTAGCATGATAGTCCACGCATAATTTGCATGTTTTGATGCAAATGAAGTATACATTGAAAAAAAATAGCAATGTGGACATAAACAATTTTCAGGAATAAACAACAAGTTTTTGATGAAATTTGTTGTTTTATGTTTTGCAAATTGAAAATGGCGGCTGCTTGTGTGTGACGTCTCCGTGCCATGGGCTTTGTGCACACAACTTTTACAGATCCGGGTTGTGGGGTCCTGCTATTGTTGTCCTAGTATTCTCCGTTCTTAAGATTTTTTAAGTGGGGTCCAAGTTGGCCGAAGATAACTTTTGGGAAGTCTATGATTTCATTCTGTGAAATATCCCAGAAGGGCCCTATCCTTTAATACACAAGCTTAGTCCGGACCCGCTACCCGCTTCCCAATCAGCATAGAAGAGATTAGTGTTTAGACCAATAGAAGTACATGCCATTGTAGCCTACAACCACGGAAAGGTCATTATACACACAATTTGGGTAAGGTCCTAATGGTCAGTTTCTAATACCAAAACGTGTTCTAGATACCTGGACTTGTTCTGCGAAGTCCGTTGGAGCTAGATGGAGTGTCTGCCTTGCCAGTGGCAGAGGAGGCAGCAGCGGCCCAGTAGGTGGGTGTAAGGGAGAAGGATGGGTGTCTACTCCCGGCCCCGGCCCCGGCCCCGCATGCATCACCATTCCGCTCTGTGTGCAATAAAATACACCTGAGCTAATACAGTGCTATGTGAATAAGCATTTTTAGCCTAACCTAAAACTCACATAGTTAGAACCATTGCACATTACCCACAGTACCCCGAAAATTACTTTAAGAACTTTCGAAAGGACTACTAACAAGTAAATAAAGACATGTGCGAACTAAGCTACTTTGGCTACGGCTATGGCTCTTGGCTGCTGCCATCGTTAACAATGATGCTGAAGGGTATCTGATCATGGCCTGTGAGTCGAAGTCTTTATTTTTGATTATATCTGTGTTGTCAAACTGAATCCCAACAAGAATGAAAGTTAACTATCATGCATGTTTGTTGGTTCCAAGCAATTGTCTCAATGGGTTAATGTGAAGAATGAGAGTGTGGTTGCCACTATTACAAGCTAATAGCTACTTGGCGAGTGTCATTGCATTACTAATCAATGGAGTCTGTGAACATCCAACAAACAGACAAATCATGCTCAGGCGGTTCTTTTTCTCTCTCCTGATTGTACTCACTGCAGAGCATTCTACCTTGGCTTATAATATAATATAAAGTGTCGTGTGTAACTTCCTACACCCAAAACGCACATAAGCTCAAGCTATATTTTGATACCCTTTTTAAAAATCGTAACATTGATCATACGAACATATTTTTTTGTATTATATGGCATTTAGGTTGTCCAACCATGATTACCTGATGTGATGACGTCACCATCTGAATCTGTCTCCAGTCCATTTTCACGATCCACCTCATTGCGCAATCGTACTGTATAACTATTGCCCTTGCTCTCCATAACAAGTTTTTTTGCGTCTACATATTTTGTAGTCACTGCCTCCCTTGTCAACGCAACTCCAACGTTACGACACCTCTGGTCGTATCGCTCAGGTCTTTTTAAGGCAATGTATTTTGGGAGGATATTAATGAATATGGTTCTGACCCACTTTGGCATCTTATGGGTGTGGGGCGATCGGTAGCGAATGTTCAGCACAAACACTGTGAGAATGATCGAGGAAGACACCACAACCATCGTGAACAGAAGGTACTTGACGATTAGAGGGAAGTTGTTGCCTGTGGGCGGGATGCGCTGCGTGACAAGCAAGAGGAACCACGCCATGGACAGCAAGACGGAGGTACAAAGTGACATTTTCTCACTGATATCCGGTGGTAAGTAGAACACCAAGACGGTGTTGAAGGAGATTAGGCCGCAGGGCAGCAACAAATAGGCGAAATAATACAACGGCATCCGGCGTAGGAGAAAAGTACATGTGACATCGACGTACACCTCGGCACAGCACAGGTAGCTGATGACGTGCCGCTCGCACGGAGACTGGATGATCGCCCATTCACCGTTCTCCCAATAATCTTTCTTCTCTGCACTCGGGCTGGAAGGTATCAAGTCAATCTTTCCAAAGTCGTAGGTCCACGACCCGAACTTCATGGTACAGTTCTGCTCGTCGAAAGGAAAGTACTGTGCGTCGATCTTACACGAGCTCTTGTAGACTGCGGGCGGAGACCAGTTGACGTTGCCGTTGCTGTCTACGCTCGCCCAGGCTCCAGTTTGCATGTCAAACGACCCGTTGGCACTGCAGTCGAAAAAGAAAAAAAAACTTGCATAAATTGGCATGTTAATAAGTGAGACAGCAGAGTTTTGATGACTATTTTGTAAGAATTGCATTTAGAGCAATGATGATATTTTGGTCTCAATAATGATGATGAAGATATTCTTCATCTTGCGAAGTTTGGCAGACGTTCTTTTCACCCCCATCTTTATACAATTTACAAAATTGAAACTTCTATTGAGCCTAATTACTTTGTAACAGTGTTTCCGTCACAAACTTGATTCCACCATCTTTATACCATACACAATTTAAACTTCTTATGTTGTCCCACTGAGCCTGTTGTGACCTTTCAGGTTGGTGTAAAAAAAAATCGAGCGCCCTCTAGAGGTTTTGAAAGAGGATATCAATCACACTTACTTATTGTATATGAGGATATCCGGAATCCATATGGCGTCACTGGGTACCTTTATCCTCTCGATGCCGTCAAACTCATCAGGATTCCACTTGAGGTTGTAGTCATTCCACACCTGCGTGAAGAAACACATCACTCATTGACCTTTAAATATTGCAACCACTGTTTCAAGCAATGCCTAAAGGCTGTAATATCACAAGCTTCGCTCGGTGCAAACAGTATAGTTACCGGTACTGGTCATCCCCTACCTCAAGTTAGTGTCGGCTTTGTAAACAACATAAGACAAACTTTGTGCAGCACGAAGAGCATTCGGGAGACAGTTGCTTCATCAGAGAGAGAGGGTCGGTGTGCGGAAATACGCAAGACAATATAATGTCACAGCAAGCTAAATGGAGATGGGATTGGCACACTGCCTGGAGTCAATGAAGTTTCTCGTCATACCCTACCGCAAGTTAGTGTTTGCTTTGGCAACAACATAACACAAACTTTGTGCAGCACGAAGAGTAATTGAGAGACAAAATGCTTCATCAAAGACAGGGTCGGTGTGCAGAAACACGCAAGAAAACTGGAGTTTTAGACAACAAGTAGATTACAACAAGCTACGAAGACAGTCAAGTTA
The DNA here is from genome assembly GCF_032118995.1 of Asterias amurensis. Lineage (NCBI taxonomy): Eukaryota > Metazoa > Echinodermata > Asteroidea > Forcipulatida > Asteriidae > Asterias > Asterias amurensis. The sequence goes on along the minus strand of NC_092653.1, from coordinate 23,882,490 downwards.
TTGGTCATTCCCTACCGCAAGTTGGTGTTTGCTTTGGTAACAACAAAACACAAACTTTGTGCAGCTCAAAGAGCAATTTGAGAGACAATGCTTCATTAAAGACAGGGTCTGTGAGGAAACACGCAAGAAAACTGGTGTTTGGGACAGCACAAGTAGATTACAGCAAGCTAAATGGATATATGGGCTGGACAAATGGATATGGGCTGGACAAATGGATATGGGCTGGACATACTGCCCGAACTAATATAGATTACTATTATGGACATTCAACAAGATGGATTGGCAACAACAAAACACAAACTTTGTGCAGCTAAAAGAGCAATTTGAGAGACAATGCTTCATCAAAGACAGGGTCTGTGAGGAAACTGGTGTTTGGGACAGCACAAGTAGATTACAGTAAGCTAAATGGATATGAGCTGGACACACTGCCCGAACTAACAAAGAGGCAGAATACAGAAGAATGGAAGGATGACATTGGATCATTTTGCAGGAAAATGTAGACAAAAGACAACAAGGACTGAAAATTGCATTTTAAAGAGAGCTACATCCCTCACACTAGATGAATACAGTCCACGTTAAATAAAAGGATCTGTTTGATTGTTTCTTCAGGGATATCTGCCTTGGGCCTTTCGTATTTAGACTTCAGTTTAGCTGTCGAGAAACGACCAAAATCATTAGGTTTGGGGAAATGTAATTTGTAGTTAAACTTGCTTGCAAACCTGTCGACCTCCCGTTAAACCAAAGATGACACAACCAGCTGGTTATTGCTCAGCACGTGTCAGGACGCGTCCCTTCAAACTACTCGACTGATAATGCATTTAGACAGCCAAGTATAATAGATGTTAAGCAAAGTAGTTGTATTATTTTAACACTCTTGTATATTATACTGTTTAAAAATTTACAAATTGTTTACCTGTTTAACCCACACCTTCGAAGTCAGCACTTGGTTTCTTTCATCCTGTGTGTTAAACAAAATAATTATAATGTAATGTATTTATACCATTTTTGGGAAGTGATTGTGGAAAAAAATTGTTTAAACATGTGATGTCTCAACTGATACCGTTTAAAGAAATACCTCACAGAGAGATCTTACAGAAAGAAAGTTTTCATTTAAGGTTCATCCTGAGAGAATATGCTGTCTGGTGTCTTTAGTCTTTATATAAAGTCTGTTGTTGCCCCATACGGGAAGTACAACATCAATTTGATTTACTTGTTCCTCTTCTTTGATCAGGTTGCTACAACATTGTATGTACACAATGTGACTGTGTAATGCCTTTACTTGGGTTGTTATCAATTTTTGCATCATTATAAATTGCCAGGGATAAATTACATCCAGTGAATGAATTGGTTTGAAAATCCTACAGTCTCATCTATTGATTTTAATACAAGCTCCTTCGTCCTTCAGGGTTCAACATTCAAGTTGTATCAACACTACCGCTCCCTTGTTTATTAGCACCAATCCCAATTAATATAGGGTCGGCAATGTGGAGCACGTGGATTATGTAAACCAAACGCCTGGTAACTGTCAACTCCGGTTCGCTAATGACAGTGTTATATCACCACAGTGTGTGATCCTCAGACCGTCACGCCCAGATATCGCTCCGTGAACGTACGGGTTGATGGCACATCGGTGTCAGCCAGTGGCTGAGTAGCCTCTAGTCAAGGCGGTTGTCTTGAAAGAGAGTGCGTGATGTTGTACCAAATTCAGCGATGGTTTAAATCTACTTGAGAAGAAACTAGCGCACGGGGAGGAGCCCGATTCTTAAAATGCTTGCGGCGAATCATAGGAAAGTGCTTCAAAGAATTTTTTGATGTTCTCTGTCAATAGCATTGCGAGTTTCTTTTCTCCTAGGGATTCGCAGCACATTGACTATGTCTCAAGGGAAGTAATAAACCGGGCGCTGAAAGCATAGATCGTGTGCATGGTTCAAGCTAACGAAGCCATTGGTACACTGCCATTGATATAAGAGGTATCTGTACATTAAAGGCATGTCCCGAGTCTGAGTTTCAAAACATTGATTCTCGACGTACAGGAAGCTGGGTATTATAGTCACTCAAAGAACCATGCAGTCATACAGGCGATCCTTTGGGCGTGATCAACCGTAGAGCAAAGACCGGGGCCCAATTTCATGGCTCTGCTTACCGCCGAATTCTGCGCTTACGATCGCGATTCCCCGCTTACGTGCAAGCGCCGAATTTCTGTGCTAGCCTTGTAAGCGTAGAATGCCTAGTAACGTGGAGTACGCACGCGCAGAAGCCCAAATTCGCCGCTAACCCGTGAAATACGCTTGCCGTAAGCACAGAATTCCCTGCTTCCGTAAGCGCCGATTCTGTGCTTACGGTAAGCAGAGCCATGAAATTGGGCCCGGTTCTTGCTCCATATCTCACACATTTTAGTCTTATGATTTGTGACCACACCCAGCTTCCCAAAGTAAACCCTCCCATTTGTTTCATCGGTAAAACGTTACTGTTAATTGGCTGTTTGAGTTATAATTTCACTCCTGGACTTACTAAATAAGTCGACTTGGTCACCACTTTAAAAAGTGGAATGGTACCCCTTGAGTCTGTATAGTTTTTTTTTGTTGATGTAGTAATTCCACTCTGTGAACTGGCTTCATGCTAGTGTGATTAACACGGCGATTTTGGGCCCCATAGTGTCATCTTCTGTACAGTGTGTAAAAGTGGTGAAGCTTTAACACATTGATAAAATGATATGTGTTTTATTATTAGTAGCATAGGTTCTGTCTGTATAGTCTGGTAACTCTTTTCATCTCTACTTTGTCTAAACAGTTGAAATTATCACATGCCACTAAAAACCTTTAGTGTTGTAGATTGAGCTGCTGTTGTGACGGGAATACCGCAGCGATAGTCTTATTAAGCATGTATAGGTTTAGACTCTATTATGATAGACATGTCTGGGTAACTCTCTTCACCGGAAGAATCCTTCAGATCGATTTCAAGCGTTCATACCCATGGTTCATTGATAATCGTTAGGTTATCCGGGCAATCAACTTTCCAATTTGAGGCCGTGTGTTGCAACTATATTGTTTTATATGAGATTCTGGAACTTACTTGGTGGAAAGGGGCCTCACGAAGGGGAGTCGGCACTTTGAACATTTAAATAAATCGCAATGTATACCATCGAATGTTTGGCTTGCAACATTGTGTATGATTGCAACTCTCTTTAAACATACCAGTGAATGGTAAGGGAACAATGTTCCTTTGAGTGAGCACATTAAAGAAATTTGAGAGCATTTAAAAACACTGTAATTTTGTTGGGATCAGTGTACATTAGCCTTTCCTATTCAAATTTGTAATTCCTTTCATGTACACAATAATGAACTCTGCCAATTTACTTTATGTATGGTGGCCCCGAAGGGACATCGCATAACGCAAATGTGTGCGCACACGTATGCAATGTCGTGAAACAAATCGCGAATATATTCGCACACGTATACAATATCGTGAAACAATTCGCGAATATGTGCGCACACGTATGCAATGTCGTGAAACAATTCGCGAATATGTGCGCACACGTATGCAATGTCGTGAAACAAATCGCGAATATGTGCGCACACGTATGCAATCTCGTGAACCAAATCGTGAATATGTGCGCACACGTATGCAATTTCGTGAACCAAATCGTGAATATGTGCGCATACGAGTGCGATTTGTTTTGCATTGTCGTGAATTTTATTGCATACCATGTTGCATACCATTAGGATGATGTCATAGTTGTGGATAATTTGTTACCGATCTAGGGAGTACTGTGGCGCTACAGCAGGCTCCCTCTGTAAAGCATGTATATACCCAGGAACTTGGCACCAGGCCAAGGACGACCACACGCCTCGCTTGCCTCGCAACAAAGACTACTGCTGCAATGACTACCGCTTATCTCACTGTTGGAAAGAAACCCCCCAGATCATTAGACATTTTATTCAAAGGTATGCAACATGGTATGCAATAAAATTCACGACATCGCAAATAATATTCGCAGACGTGTGCGCACATAAATTCGCGAATTGTTTCACGACATTGCATACGTGTGCGCACATATTCGCGAATTGTTTCACGACATTGCATACGTGTGCGCACATATTTGCGAATTGTTTCACGACATTGCATACGTGTGCGCACATATTCGCGAATTGTTTCACGACATTGCATTCGTGTGCGCACATATTTGCGAATTGTTTCACGACATTGCATACGTATGCGCACACGTTTGCGATATGCGATGTCCCTTCAGGGCCACCATATTATGAATTCGAACGGCGCAAAAGGTTGCAATTTTATTACAGACGGTTGGTGCAATCCATCACTCTGTCGTGAAACTTGCTTTATATTCAGCAAAGAAGAATCCAACCGATGCTTATACACGTATTTAATTGCACAGGTGTTCAGATGCACAATTTATTCATTTGTTAAAGTGTTTTAGAAAACTTGGTATTCCTCAGTGACATAATACCGGTCGAATGTTCCACTCATTCCAACATACCGGCAACTCAAGAACTTGATCTCGCTGAGCTAAGTTTAGGAGATCCCCGATGACATATTGAATTGGGTCATGAGTTGAGTGATTAGTAAATGATATTAGTAATGACGGGAGGTTTGATGAATGAGTTTATGGGGCACTGTGGATGAAAAATTGCTTCTAATAAGAGATTCGCACGACCGAGGCTTCCTCCGGTGCGAAATATGATAATATTTGCAAAAAAAATAGCAGAGTCTTTCTCATAGGCTAAAGAAAGACTCTGCTTAGCCAGAAACGTCAGGCCACAAACACTTTTTTGTGTTCATATAATGGGTCATTAAAGTTGGTATGCAGTTTGCAACAGCTAATACTATTAGTTTATTATAAGTGTGACGCTCATATAACGCTTCAAACAACATTACCCGGTCACTGGGCTATTTATTTCACTCGTAAGCAAAACTCGGCCTGTGCTGCTAAACCATTCACAAGAACCATCTCTGCCCCTCACAGTTACCCATGCATGAAGAAAAGCAATTTTAAGTGTCTAACCCAAGGACACAAGTGTAATGACCGCAATTCGAACCCACACCCCAATGACTCAGACACCAGAAATTGAGTCAAATGCACCAACCAGTCGTCAACGACACGCCAATAATGTTATGCCTCAGTGATAGGAAATTTAATTGATTACAACGTGCAATGTTAGCATCCAACCCTGAAATAATAGACACCAATTACTTGAAGTAACACAATTTACTTTTTTATAGAGATATGTCTTTGACTACAGAATGCTATAGTTGTAGTCCTATTCTTTGATTGAGAAGACATGTTTCTTTTAGGAAGAGATAACAATATTGGTTGTTTAAATATTAGGCCTTATAATACATTTCTATATAAGAACATGATGTATACGTTTAGATGGCGTTCTCCTTCTGGAATGATATGAGAAAAATAACTAATATGGAATCAAAAAAGGCTTCTTTAGTTTTTCATAGAAGCATACTAAGTATTATCCATGAAATGAAGCCGACTTACCACGTCCACTATCTGCGAAATTGCTAGGCTGAAATTGATGTAAAGCTTGTCCAAGGCGCCCTTGACAGGTAGCGCCAATTTACTGTACCCGTCAAAGAGAAATTCTTGAAGTCGTTCTTCTCCAACAGACGCATCTGACTCTGTGCATAAATAGAAAAGGATAAAACGTTTTCTGTAATTTCGTTAAGTCTTTTTGAGACACCGCACTTCAATTTTAGAGTCTATTCTTGTGGTATCAATATGGCGCGTTGTAATTAAGGAAAGACGCACATGTTTTGACCCTGGGACTCTGGTGCATAAGTTGCTTGATGAATCGCTCAGAAAACTTAACAATTGTGGAAATTGTGCAACTCTCAGTCGTCTGTCTTTGGTGGGTGTTTTCTCTTCAGTAAAGAAGAAAAAGAGGGGGAAGGGGAAACTAGAAGAAGAAGAAAATCCCATAACAAAAACCGTCTACGTGTATTTATTTTCTCCCAGAGTCACTATGCCGTTAGGGATGCTTGTAAAATGCCATGCCTGCTGTACCTCAACCCTCCTGGGAGGAAGCGAGCGATTGAAAACCGATATTAATTTCTAGTGCATCTTACACATTCATGTGTTTTCCATCCTATGTGTTCTGGAATGAATCTTGAACCCCTTCTGTGCATTTTCTGTCACAATATTGAAGGGGAAACATGTCATGGTCTGGAGAAGTTGGTTATAGTAAAGGCATGATCAGAACAGCAACTTATCCAGAAAAGTAATTGAAACAGCTGGAATCTAAAAGAAGGACTGAGTTAAGCTTCGGGAAATAGTCTAAATAGAAAGAAAAATAGAGGTAGAAGAAAAGCACACACGTAGCATCGTTATTATGTTGTCACTCGTTGTTAATCGTCATTTGGTACCCATATTTATGGATTCGGCCAAGCAGATCGCCTTTTTCAATCAGGTAATAGGCATAAGCTGAACAATGTGAATCATATCTGAAACCTCAACAACTGTTCAAAATTATGCTTTTTGCTTTTGCTAAAAACCCTTTCACTATCATAACGTTTACAAACATCTCATTGAGCCTAAAACACTACTTTGCAGCGAACGGATTGGAATTTATATTTCAATTATTTGGGAACGTTTATCCCCTAAATTGTATCCTAGGGTGAGCAGCGGGCTGCCATTTTGTTTCCTGTATCAAATAACGGCATAGACCAAACTGAGGCTGCAACTGGTCTCCTAATTGGAGTGAATGTAAAAACCCATGTAAGTGTATCAAAATGTGTCAAGAGTAGAAGCGATGATGAAAGTTTCTAAGAGCAGACTTGCAGCATCTATATAAACACTTATTAGCCGCTCAACGTCCAGTCCTTGTGATGTACGTCATTGCGGCATTCTTCTGTGTATTGACCCCGCATCTCCAAGGGAATTATTACAAATATCGGTAGGCACTTCCTTCAAGAACTTTGGTTCCCTTCTCCAACTATATAGTGTTCCCTTTCTTATTGACCTCCGCCACGGGGGAGCTCCACTCCGTCAATTTCGGGTCCATCCCAGGCAGGATCTAGTTACTATTCCCGGTGAAGTACCATTCTCATCTCGTGCACTACTCCAGCACCATTCCTCATCGCAATATTCTTTTCTCTTCTGCGGCTTTGGCCCTCCAGAAATATCAGCTTTCATTCTTCCTCGAGTTATAAGAAAGCACAGCTTGGTTATTGACAAACCGGCTGCATGCGTGTCTGGACTATGGCTAATTTTGTTTTGGGAGTGAGGTTGTAATTCTCTCGGTTTTTGCACCTGGGAATTATGCCTTGGAAGTATATCAATCAGCTTTCGTTGTCATTATGAAGTCGAATCATTCTGAAATTGTTTTTGTGTTCCTTCTTTGGGCATTTTCTTGATTAAAATTCCACAGTCCCCTCTTTAGTACACTATACGTGCGTGCAAGAATGAATTGCTTGCCTCGCAGCCAACAAGGACACCGACAGAGTCCAAACTAATGACGTCACGCTGACTAACCCGTGCATGTATTGAAACAAAAAGACCGTTTTATAAAATCGACCACCATCCATAATTTGATGTGTAATTTAATTATTGCTTTATTGTATACTTTGGGACTTAGCTACTGTGGCTTTTTGTTTACACAACGGGCGTGTAACTCACAAAGGGCAATTGTTGTTTAAGAGAACTATTCCCATTGTTAACTCAGACAGAAAGAGAAAAAGGTTTATATATAATACAATTTTCGATCTATGAAAAAACCTTAATTTCAATGACTTGTGTATTCTCTTCTCCCTCTTGACGGTCCATAAAGCATTTTGTGTAAAAAAAAAACCTATTTTCTTAACAAAATTGAACCAAATTTTGATTAAATTACCATAAGCTTAAAGTTGGAAGACGTCATACTTTAAAAAAAAACATACTAAATTATAAAGTATGTTTACACACTTTATACGCACTTCAACAAATTTACACAGTTTATCTTTAATTTCACATTTTTCGCTGCAGTTTCATTCTGCCATAACCTGAACAACTAATGCCCCTTTAATTCTTTAGAAAAAGAGCTGGAAAAACTTGTTTTCGTACAGGGCTGTTATCTCACAGCCTATCGAGAAGGACTCCTTCTTGTGATTTGGACGCAAACAAATTTATTTTGGTGAGCACCCACATTTTCCAAGCAAGCTGTTCTTAGTTAAGTTTTCTTTTCCTTTTTCGGGCGTGGGGGAGGGGGTAAGATGATGATAGTGTGTCTTAAAGACTTTTATGAGCAGCTGCCTGGACTGAATTGGCAAGCTCAGTACAGGAAACTGGCTAACCTGAGCCTAAAGACGAATCAATCATTCGGGTTTAACATTTCTGCGTGGTTTATTGAGCGGATTGTAACAGTCATCGCAAACCAATTCTCCACGGCAGAGATCGACACCATAGCGTGGTTTTCATTCTCCAAATTTGACGTCGCTCACCCCAGGGGCACATTGTGGTTTCCCGTGTAAAGAGGCGGGGAATAGAGCGAAATAACAGGTTGTGGACACGATCGTGATGAATGAAAAGTTGGTGTTTAATTGTTCTTTAAAAAAGAACATTCGGTTAGAAGTGATTTTTTTTTAGTGATTATTGTATTGTAGTGAATATTATTTTGTAACTGGATAAAAGTTACGTTGTTAGCCTGAGGGCAACTTTTGCAGGCAACTTTGGAGGCAATATTATGCCTATTGCAGTGCATGTTACCGGACCACTTTGGTAGTACAAGTCTTTTTTTCTTCAGATTGCAATCGCCAGAGTGGGCATACAAAGCAGAATGTCCTTTCTTCTTTGTAATTGCCTGGCCCTAACATTACCGTTAATTTCCCTTGTTATAAGGCCAGTGTTCGAGTGTGGCGTTTCGTCATCTTTTGCAGCCAGTGGACACAATTTGCTTGTAATAACGACAAGAAATACCAGTCTTCCGTCAACGTACTTACGTTTGTGCCGGCGAACGGAATGTGTTAGTGCCGACACACGGAATTACGTTTATGGGAAACGGACTGTCCCCGCAGTGGGCTGGGTATAGATACTTGTTTTTATGTGTACTTGCTGTGGTTGTGTGATTCTAAGTATATGAACGAGCGAATACACCCCCAGTTCCCACGTAGGGCTTTACCGTCCCTGTCTTTCCTTTGATTTCAAACAAATCTTCAAGCAAACATAACAGAAGCCACCCTCCTATTTCTGGAGGGCTTTCCTTTTCTTTAATTCTACAGTGGCTGTATACAGCACATGAAATACTCTATTTTTTCATTACCGCCCAACCCCATGTCAGATTGCCACTCCAGCAGTATAGATTGACTGTGGACTTTACAATAAATGACAAATTATGAAGGAATACAAAAACATGGGCATACAAGTAATCAAATTTAAAACTCTGTATCATCAATTGTCATCATGTTTGTATACTTAAGGATATTATTCCTAAAAGGTTATGCTAAAATTTCTGTCCACAAAGGCTTGCCACAGGATAATATTGTTCTCTATTGTATCTTGCGGCTATTAGTCCCCCAGCACGTGCATGGCAAGTCTCGTTGCACTATCACAACAAACCACGCATATCCTTTAGCTTTTAAATATACACTTGATACCCAAGCAAAGTATTAATTTACATCATACTTGGGGTATTAGACCTCTCGGCGTTTGCTTTTACAATCGATTACGGGGGCTTTCCCCTGCGGTGCTTTTCACCCCGGACCGGAACGGCCGGCTGCGGTGAATTCACACGACCGAGTCACTGTCACAAAAGCTGAACCGTATTCTGCTCCCTTTCCCCGGGCAAGCAAACACGGTGAAGATTAGGAATGACACACCAAACCTGGTACCGGAGATTCTGATTTGATTATAGACGTAATGAGCCCCACGGCTGGTAACAGAGTCTATACAAGCAATCGATGGGTGAATGGACTGCGTACACTGGCAATAGGCTCAGGCCAATTTCCTAGAGCTGGTTAAACGAACTTTATCCACTGAAGACTTACAATTTTCTTTATTTATACCTTCTTGTGTATAGCAAACAATTAACAAAATTTCGGTAGAAAAAAAATACCTGTCAAAAAGATAACAGTCCGAATTTCCTTGGGATGATAACAAGTTTTGAAGAAAATTCTTTCTACGAAAAAAGGACAATACAACTTTTTTAGAGGTTTTGGTGTAGAATTTGGCAGACGACCTTCGTGATCGCTCGTTCCCAGTCGGTAACGTTCGGCCATGTTTAATGAAATATTTGTGTTTATTGTGTTTATAGTACACACTGAGTGGATATGAGTGAACTCTGCCCCATAAAACAATGATGGATCATACCTATAACATGTTTTGACATGGATTGACCGAGATTGACTTTGTATCTGGCCATTCAATCCCCCGTTACCGGTGACTAACGAGCAAGGCCCAGCTGTTGTCACACATTGTCTCCTCCCCGTGCATTCATGTAGCTTGAGATGCCCCCGTTACCGGTGACTAACGAGCAAGGCCCAGCTGTTGTCACACATTGTCTCCTCCCCGTGCATTCATGTAGCTTGAGATGCGCCCTTGTTAAAGCAACATTAAAGAATTGGTTTTTGCTAACAAGACAGTTGCTGGCAGTGAAAGAACTTTATTAATCCACCATATACATCAACTGACAAACTTGTGGAAGTTTAAGATCGATCGGTCATCTGGGTCACTAGAAAATAGTTCAAAACCGACTATACACACTTTGCGTGACACCGATTCAAACACAATTAACACTCACTTAGCGATAAACTCCAAATGGGAAATTGTATTTATTTCTTAGCAAATTATGACATTTAAGACATAAATATTTCAAGGAATATGTAAATCTTTGACGAGTTGTTGTCTTACCAATTCTGTAAGGTTCCTTTAACTACCCACATAAGCAGTGATAAGCTGTTACTTTATTATACGATGGTTAGGCCTTATGTATGGCGGTATGTTACACAGTAATTGAGAATTCTCTTTAGGCAGGTGTTGATCTCAATAGATCCTTGACTGTCTTTTTTTTCTTTTCCATTTCATCTTTTTTGTTTCCATCACTGTGACCGTCATCTCAGTGATTTAAATAAACATTACACTTGAATAATCACAATGACTAGGGACGGGACATTTATACGTTTTTAATGGATTTAGGGGTATGCCAATGAAGGTCTGCCGCCCAGGTGTTAAAATACATTATTTTTTATCCTCGGCACTCGGCAGGTTGGTACCATCAATAAACTGTGGCTGTAAAAATGTCACACTAGAAAAAGACCGACCTTTATGTTATGATCATCATTCTGTTCAGCTCATTCACAGAGTTTCCAACCGTCGAGGACTTTAACCATAGCTTTACCTCTGTATAAAGAAAGAGACTGTCCTTTCTCTCTAATGCTTTAACAAAGGGGCACAAAGTGGTCTAAAGAACTGTCTACCTCCATGGACAAACAGAGTACGTACTTGGTTTGGTTTCATCATGGAATGTACAAGACCATTGGGAAATTTGAAAAACGGGATGGAGAGAACATTGAGTAAGTCGTTGGATTGACTGTGTCGACAAACAGTGTCAGGTATTTTGAAAACGTCTAGCCCTGTCACAAACTTAAAGGGGGACCTGGGGAGTGGCCGGTTGGGGAGAAAGAATAATTAGCCATTTTGTTAATCCGCCATCAACCCTAGCCTGAACATCTGACGTCACACTTTGAGGCTCGTGAATTACGCATTTTAGCCCACGTCCATAATTACCTCCCATTCATTTATAACGGTCTTCATGATTCTGAAGATTCGCAGTTTAATCTTTTGTGCCTAACCAAATAAAGACAGGGGACCAGTCTATGTTACCCCAATTCCACTAGCACTGGTGGTAACCCGTCATCCCTGTAACCACACCACAAGTTCACAGGTCACCACCCACGCTAAAATTAACCCAGGTGAACTTAATTCTCCCACGCATTGTGCCACATGTTGACGAAGCACTACTGCGGCTTGTTGCGATTCAATTATTTCCCAATAACCAAATGTAATTAATAAACCATGTCTCCCCCATCAATTAGCCGTTTTCATAAAGCAATGCAGCTTTAAAATGCCCCATTTTGTTGGTAAGTTTAATGTAGTCTTCGAACACGCTCGTGCATTGAAGTAATTAGATTTAATCTCTAAGTCAGGCAGAGACGGTGCCGCTCTTTCTCCTATTTCCCGGTTCGTTTTTACTTGAGTCAAGGTCTTTAAAGATTTATACAATCCCGTGAAGCAACTCTCTACACGGTAATTTGATAAACAAAATAAAGAAACTGCAGTTTCCCTCGCTGTAGTATTTGTTTTATATTGCGACATTCAAATAAACATGAGATGAACCACTTGTGGTTACCAGAATCACGTTCAGCTTTTGCAATGTTTATGTGAAGTGTTAAATCGATCTAGAGTTGGGCTGGATTTCAAACCCTGGCTCCAGCTTCTATTTTGATTTGTCAGTTATTGTAATGTGGTGTAGACGGAGCATAAACCAGAGTTCGATCCATGGTTCAAAGAGGATCCGATCTCAGACTTGTTGGAAAACTCATTTAAAAACTACTCACGAGTCGGAAATAAGAACCAAAGTGGGTCAGTACAACCCAGATTCTGAATGTAAACGCCCCTGATCCCGGAGAACCCAGTACATGATTCTGGAACAAAGTTATTGTGGACTCCTGGTGAACATGATGTTGATTCTCACCCAGTAACATCACCCGAAGTAAAACCGGAATACGGGTTAGATTGGGCTGTAAACACCAATAATAACTGGTAATGGTAACACAGAAAGGGTTCCGACCCCCTGGAACCTCGATCAGGATCATTCTGACCCAAATTTCCTAAATAACAAGTAACAAGTTAAGTAGCTCTTTAATGCTTCATTTTGGAAAAGCTGACCCCTTTTTCACTGTTGCATTTATGTGAGACTACTTGTATAGCTAACCATTCATTTGAACTTTCGGTCGTGATGACGTCACATTCGATTATGTACGATGGACCCATGCTAATCTACTGACCCTGACCCCGGTGAAATACGGACAATCCATTGATTTTGCGCACTACTATGGATTCTCAGCATAAGCTTATGAGGGCGCTTCTATAATGTATATTCACTAATGACGTCTGAAAAACAACATGGCTGATAATACTTCTTTTTTTTCAAACAATTTAACGTCAATTCGTTGATGTTATAATACTATATAATATACAATTTCAAAATTATGCTCATTTAATTTTGTTTTTTAAATTATTTTTCTTTCTGTTCATGTTCTGAGCAAATATTGTACTACTGTTAAACTTAAGAACAACATTACACACCATTGAATTGGGTTCAGAGGTCAACAGTTGTCAAAATTTCATATTTTTGTCAGAATCTCACTGTACATCTTTCCCCGGTATCATTTCCTGCAGTGTGGCAGAATGAAATGCCGTTGCATTTCAATGCAGATGTTGTCCAATCGATAGTGATGCATTGCCTCGGGTTAGCCTGCACTCCAGCGGTTAAAGGCCCGTAGAGAAATTTATTCAAATCCATTTCATGACAAAACCATATCAATGGGATCTCGCAGCATCAGCTTGATATTCATAATTGTAATTTTTAATTTCCTTAGTTGATCGGTAAAGGGCTTCACAAAAATAGAAGCTCAAGTTTGAGGTGATGTTTTTAGGGGATGCTTTGTGGGTGTGTCTCCATGGAGACAAACCTGTACAAACAAGCAGCTCAAGAGCGAGCAGGTCCTTGCGTTTCAGACATTCGGGGGAGAATAGACCTGTGTTTATTTACTGGAAGTTTAAAAAGAAATGCAATTACACATTTTGTTGCATTCCTCCTCACGTTAAAGGGGGTGCTCAAGCCCTGGAATGGACGCATTAAATTTTGTGTATTTTTCATTAAATGTTTTGCATAACCTAATTGGTAAGAGTAATTCACGGAATTGCACCCAACATACATGGTATAAAGATGGTCATAGTGGAAAAAACTTCCGATGAAATATTTTTGCTTGAAATGCAATAGATTTTTTGAAATAAAAAAACACAAGTTCATAAACTTAATGTTCGAAAAATAAGTTTGTCCACTTTTTCCTCGTGACTTCATTGACCGATTGCGTTCAAACGTTCACGTATTTGTTATATGTCCTTGCATGTGTTGGGTCACATCACGTGTAAATACTGGCGTGTGACAATGACCAATGTTGCACAATTTATGTGCTTTAATTTAATAATTTTAATTAAACTGTCCTTATGCAGACATATCACAAACTATTTTCTATCCTCTTCATGTACAGACATCGATTGTACATACGCACTACTACAACCCCTCTATTAATCTGAAATATGCTTCATTGTGCTCACTGGAAGCACAAAGAGGTAGGCTTTATAGATTTTGGATTGAACTAATTCATGTGTTCATTTCAAAGGCTCATACTCATTGCATCAAAATAAAACTTATTTTAATCACTGCAGTACATTTAAACTATTTTAAAAATAATATTAATCTAGTAATACACCACACGGAACTGACTGATTTACTCAGTCACTGACAGTTCATCAAATCAATTATTTTATGCCGAGCAAAAAGTTGACAATAGATTGGTCCTGTATATCCATGTCTTTGTCCAGCAAACATGTCCGCCGTTTTCCCACTTCTGACAAGTCTTCATCTAGTGAGAAATTAATCCTTTCTTGTGGATTTTTCTTTCTACTGTTTGGGAAGCAGGCCCAAAGACAAAGATAATTTGTGCCCGTAGTATAAATCATTGTATGCATTGTATGTCATTGTATGGACATGGGGCTATCGCATTGAATGCTTGAAATGTCCGCGGTTTACCTTGGACTGTAACTCTAGAGGAGGGTGATATTAGAGAGCTGTAATAGAACCCTGGTCTAAATTGGGCTAGGGGTAGCCCGAGATAAATCCAATTAGCAAACAACAAACTGCACGAGAAACTTAAGTGATATTCATGCCGATGAGTCAAAGACCCGTGCTCGTACAGACTCCTTTGATGACATTATAAAAGAAAACCCTATATAGGAATGGTAGTTGTCGACAAAAACGTGTTTAGCATCAGTCTAAAAGCTTGTTGATTCTAAACTTCAGAAATAATTTTCAGAGACGTGCAAATATCACCTTGAAGAACAAAAAACCCGTCGCTTAGTCGATTACCACACTCCAATACGCACGTGTGAATGTACGAACATACTTGACAACATTTAAGTGTTTTTTTGTTGGTCCCCAAGCGAGCACATTAATTTATTGATGACGTGTTTCCAAAGTTTTTTGGATGGTAAAGCTCTTTGAGGATGTTTAAAAATAGACAGGGAATCAGATTAACCGATGTTTACCGTCCTGTGAGAATTATGTTGTATCGCCAAAGAACCGGTTCCAAGATCAAGACAGTTTCTCCCCGACTTCCGAACGTCTAAAAGTATTTTTTATTCTGATTATTAAGCGTTCTCATTGTAATGAATGTTGCACAGAAGTTTTGATGTACCATAACATAAATTAGAGATATAGATACAAGTGACTCACATCTAAAAAACATACCACTGGTAGCATGGCAGACAAGAGGCGTACATACAATGGTCTTGACTAGTATGCAACAAAACTATGCAGACAACGTAGTAACATTCTTAAAGGGTATTTTATGTCTGTAGCTTTTTGAAGAGTAAATTCAATTCCCTACCTAATAAGTACATCATCCACGCCATCCGACCAACCTGTGACAAGTTCATCAAATTAGGAGATCCCGTTTTTAAAGCTAATTTAAATTGCCCACCGGTAGACCTACTGGCAAGGTCGTATCGTTTGTAAACAGCGTGACGTCATAAGTGAGTAAGAAACTAGTTGGAACGGACTCTGGGATGGAGGTTGTGTGATTATCAACCGCTTCTTGAGCGGCGCATGTCACTCATCGCGTACTCATCCAGCAGACAGACGCACAAAATTATATGACAACAAATATAAAAGGGGCTTAGAAGATTTCTCTTATCGTCGATGATGAGACTAAGCCATCCTGTTGAAAGTTTCGAGGCTTAGATCAACGGATCTGGGTTGGGGTATGACCCGGAATAGATAACCTCTTTTTCTGGAAGTTATAAAGGCCAGAAATATTTAGTGACTTCGATAAACAAACCAGTGCGTACAGAGGCAACATTGTTGCCAAAACAACGAAATCGTTAACAAACTGTATAAACTCTTTTTGACAAATTCTCAAAAGAACCATAACCTGTCCAGCAAGTAGATATGCACATGGTGTTACCGCAAACCAGCGTTACATTAAATACAATGTTTGTTTTAGGAGTGTTATATTTACGTTTAACTCTTCGACACGCAAGCTCGACGTGTTTTTTCCCGGTCCGCTTCGAGATGATGTTTCGGTAACAAAACTAAACAGGTTGTTTTAGAAGTGGTGTGTTTATTTTTTTCAAAGAGGTTCAGTCATGTCAGATATGTCATAACCGTTATCTGAAAATCTAAGCGTAATTTTATTTATTTTGTTTTAATGTCATGTACTACTTAATAATTTCATACCAAGAGTGGCTTTGTGGAGGCAAGGCTATGTAAAATTAGGCAATATAAAGACATACGGCTGTCCATTGTTTCTACTCAATACTGTTTCAGCTGCTGCTGCGAAATGTTGCAAAGAAACACCACACACAAACCATTTCGTGACAGCCAGGCAAGAGTTCAAAATCGCTAAATAAAAATAAGTCATTTTGAAAGATCGGAACCCACTAGGCGCATTTTAAACGAGCACCACGCGCACAAAAGCAGTGCGTGCCACACATACATCGGCATATCACGCCTGAAATTAAGTCACAGACCTTGTGACGCTCATGAAAAAACAGATTATTTTTTTACAGAAATGTGTTCATCCCGAAAAGAAAAACCTCAAACAAACTGTACTTTCTAAATTTGTAACTTTCCTTCTTTGCATTTGCATCTTTGAACGTCATTACTTCCTTCAACGTGAAGTAAACATCAGCCTGCTGTAGTTTTACGTCTTATTAGAGATAATAATTTCAGGGAAAGCAAAGTTGAGGGTGAGGAAGTTGCACTATATTGACGATGCTACTTCTTCCAATGGTCTTTTATGAGATACTGATACACCTCCATTACGCGGTGTGTGAGTAAGCAAATATTGACGTGTAGTGTAAAAAAGTGCAGGGAAATGCCCATTTATAGTGATGGGGAGGTTGTAAAAACAGTCTGCATGGCAGAAGTTTACAAAACTCTTCCTTCTCGGCGACCAGGGATTTCAGATCTTTACTTAAAAAAACATTCCACATGACTAACATGATAAATAATTTGCACCATTACAAATTTGTCTTTACTGCACTACAAGAAGTTAGAATTGACCCGGAAAGGGTCACAATCTGTTTAATGGACAGTGAGTGAACGATGACCTCATCTTCAAACTTTTGCTTTAAGCACAAAAAGTAGATAAGCACAACAAAAGTATGCATTAAAATAAGGTTACTGGTAAAAATACAATATTCCAAATGTATATCTGTGACTGGTTCCCAGTCATTTAAGCTCACTGCAATAATTGCTGCTGAAGAAGCTTTAACAAATTGGGTCATGGTCTGACCATGGTTTGACCTTCGACCTGGTCAGTCCAGCTGGAAAAAGTATTACACTGACCTGCAAAATTGGTCTGGTCAGTTCCGACCCGGTATCTTTAGGGTGTTACCTTTGACATGTTGTTAAATATTATCTATAAAGTACATCCCTACTCGCATTTTAATCCAGCCCTGTCTAGTCTTATTTGCTTTCACATTCCGTGCCGTCGATTTCATTTAGTCGCTACGTCCAGCCGTTGACACACTTCATAAACTTCTCTCGCAGCCTGCTTGATGACCGTGACGATATTATTCTTGGTTATGTCCTTCTGCGCGGCTTGGGAGAAAGGTTATACCCGAGGCAATTTTTTATTAGGGTTTCACATTTTGCAATTTTACTTTTGTCCTTCGTAATGAATAAATGAAGTGAAAGTAGACCTGAGATTAATTTAAAAAATATTTTGAGGTCAGGAAAGAGTGAAGAAATGAAAGTGCATATCTCCACCTGATATCTCAAGTCATGACTAACGTGCCGTATACGTGTGATTCATTGGTTACAACATCACTGTCGATAGTGCATGCAGTATTCGTAGAGAAAGTGCAGCCACAACAGTAAAATGTTCCAAACCGCCCACCGAGAAACATAAAACCAACTTGTACCATTTAATGTCATCAGTGAAGAAAGTCTCCATGTGCTCCGAAACCATTACACATAAGATACGTCTTTACTGATCAAGCTGACTCGGAAAGTGGTTAAAGATGTAATATTTTAAGTCGGATTCGGTGCCAGTTTGGCCATAATTCTTGGTCATTTTGACACAGACTCCAATCAGGCCCCCTGGGACCAGGAATCCATTGACCCGGGAGTTTTTAGAGTGACCCGAACAATGAAAGGTCACTCTAAATCGATCCGCTATAGAGAACTATTTCCGATTGATAATACTGTCAAAATAAAGACAAAGAGTCCCATGGCAAACCAGAAACAATTTTTAGTTGATTTCACTTAAACGTGACTCTAGATATTGACGAAACCTTTTTAGGTTGGTTGTTGTCGTTGTGTTGATTAAAATCAAGTAGATGCGAAAAAAATACTTTAAAAAGAATACAAACTATGTTTACTTCTCTTTCCTAATCTACGAAAAAAAATATTCATTTCCAGTATCGTTATCACATTCATGACTGATTTTGTTAAAATCTTACCGGAGGGAATCGCAACTAAGGGAATTTAATATTCCAAAATCGCATAGATTCGATCGAACACAAACTCATACATTAATCATGTGACGGCGAAATTGATGTCGGTAGATCTATAAATAAACGCTGAAGCAGTGATAGGCCCATGAGAAGTTGCGCTAATAATCAATTGCAAGGGAATCATCTCTCTCTATGATAATTCAATCAATTATCGCACTACCTGTGTTTAGATCTGACTATAATTGACATAAAGCACGCGAGCACACTGGAATTGTCAAAGACCATCATCATCACTTTTTGTGACCCAACATTTACATGAAATAACAAACCTATGAAACTGTACGCTCAATCGCAAGAAAAAAAGTGTAAATCTCCATTGATAATGCTAAAACTGTTTTCAAACATAAGTTTTTGGACTCGTTGGATACAAAATAATACCCATTTGTCAAAAAGCAGAGCAACTTAGGCATAATTATTGTTAGGAAAGTTTTCTAACATAACACCTTTAAACCATGTGAATATATTGGCAGTGAGTCTAACAAATGCTTTGCTCAACACTGAACAGCAAGAGACCTCTTCTACCACATGGAGTGTTGCTCCCTGGACGGCTGTAAACAATCATTTGCAGAAGAGAAAAATCATTCGTACATGATACAGAAACGTCCAGACTATTCCCTCCGCCTCGCTGTCATCCCCTAGCCTCGGTTTGGTCATATTGATTAGAACAGGTGTGCAACCAAACTTCTTCGCCATGTCAGAGGTTGATGACGTGCTGTCCAGAAATGCTCACATATAGACGGTAAATGACAAAATGATTATACGTCTGTCTGGCTTTCAAGAAATATTACGGAAAATATTTTGGGTTTACCGTAATGATGCCCCAGTGTGTATTACACATCGATTATTAAAGATAAAACCGAAATATTCTTCACCTCAATGCAGGTTTGTTACAAGAGATATGTGAAACTGTTATTTGATTAACAGTTTTGGAGCAAACTGCAAGGAGCACTTTCGAGACGTTTCATTTGTTAAGTCTTGAACACGTTGCGTTGTTTTCATCTGAGGAGCTAAAACTGTAAGACATTTAGACTTTGCCGACTTGTTATTGAAGTATTTCAATTTACTTATCTGAAGTTATTCAACCGTCCATACTAACAACTCCAAATACTACAACTTATTTTCCGTGACAAGACACCAAACAGCAATATTGAACACTAACCTCATTTACTTAGTCCTAATGATTAAATTAACCGAACTTAGTATTAACGGCTAAAGATCCGTAAATTTAAACTAAAAGAAGGAAATGAAGATAACTTCATTAGGGTAACATTCTTGATTAATGAACATTTATTTTACAACAGTTCACACTTTAAAATAACTTCAGCAACATAAACAAATGGTCTGAAGAAATTATACATGCAAATCGGAAGTCCTAATTTATGCATAGCTAATCCCGTATCCTGCGGCGATCAAATTCCATTCATTTAAATGCATTTTGTGAGTGATTTGTGACACTTTACTTTAACTCGGCAATATCCACTTGATATGAATTTCAGTTTCCGGTGGAACGGTTATTTACTGGATCGCTCAAGGCATATCGGCAACGCATACAAAACACTCAAAGGGAGCACCATCCAGACATCCTCAACTCCAGTCTGAATGTGGCTTCTTAAACAACCAATATCCCCTTTCTCAAAACCCCCATTTATCAAAAGGGAGGCAAATGGCCTAAATGCGGATTCTATAATTAACGTGAGTTTACTTTTCAATTACGTCAGGATTTGCTTTATTTGCTATGCATTCGTGCGCAGCTAATTTCCGCGATGAGGCAGGACCGGCTCCAGCCCTCGACTCTCTGACCCCGGGGGATACCATAAACGCTGCAAGCCCTCACGAACGGACTGTGTAAGTTTAATCACTTGTACCGTGTTTGTTTGTTATAACAAACTGCCCGTGCCTCTCAAATGTATTTTTTCAACACGTGCTGACAGTAAAGTGTGCGTCAACAGAATCTGAATGATAAAAAAGGGAAAATGTAAATATTGAACCACGTCATACAAAAACAACTTCAAGATCAATTGTTGATCCCTGCTTTTAAGTTGTAAATATTCTTTATTGACTTGATCAGAGTTGTTGAGAATGAATGTTATGTATATGCAATATAAAATACGTTTCTAGTTGAAAATAACATTCTTATGTACTGCAATGATTATTCTTCACATGTCATGTATTGTGTAAATCCCTTGGCAGTCTGCGCACACCATGCTAACATAGGATTTTCCATATGCCCCATGTGTACATTGTTTCGTCCAATTACTTGTCAACCAGATCTATTTGTTGGTTCAGGGCCTTCATTTTAATGATTGCATTGCCTTAAACTTGATTCGTTGATCATGAAGTACGCGATGCAACATATGCATTGTCTTCATGCCCCTGGTCATTGCATACCCCACTTGTTTTGAGTCTGCATAATGTTACCTTGCTGGTAATTGCAGACAAAGATAACCACATCTAATTAAAGCTACATGCGGAATACAAATCTTGCCACATAGATTTGTGAACTTATGCAATTACGTTATAAAGAAGGATATCTGAAACATTATACAAGCATTTAAAACAAATTTGGGTTGAACAAAGACTTAATTTTTAATTGTCAAACATTAAGACATGTAATTTTAAGACATGATGCCAAACAATTACCGTAACATTTACGGATTGTTCTTATAATGCAAGAAGTTCGAAATTCAACTGTAAATTACATCACATAATATAAACAATATTTAATGGGGAGATATAAACAATATTTAATGGGGAGATCATTGCACATCTCCTACCGTTGTATAGATTTTTCTAAGGCGTTACCAGTAAAATGACTGGAATTTGTTTACGTGAATGCCAGATGCCAATGATACAGTAGTGTTTGGAACTTTTTCCCCCAAACAAAACTCGTGGTATGAATCATGGCATTCACTTGTACCTTTCACAGGTGTTGCAGAGGTTCGTGTTGGTAATACAGGCAATGCCATCTCTTGTTTCCGCACGTGTTGATTTAAAAGGCAGTCCTTCTATCTATTCCCCCTCTTTTTCAACTGTACATCCTGTAACTCGAAGCATTTGTTAATCAAGTTATGTTTGCTTTGCCATTACCTTTCATGATGACACGAGCGGCTGCTCAAAAAATGAGCTGTACTGTTTGGGAGCACTGCAGATGAAATTATTTGCCACCAGAAACACGTTTAATAACATTTATTTACATAATCTCCTGAAGACGAGCACAGCACACTGGTCGAAACGTCGACATAAACGGCTCTGATCAGATTTGTCATTACTCAATAGAGATGTCCAAGCACACATCACCGCAAACACATTCATTAAACCATCTTGCATAGCTTCAAACCTTATCTAGGTTAATTTAGATTTCGTATGCCTGAAATTAACAGGCAATTACCTAGCAATGGCTAGATTCATCAGCCAAGGTAATTATTTGTCATTTTATTTAATCGGTAGGATTTTTTTTTTAGCTAAACAGATTGATGACAATGTTCTCGTCAATTGTAGTTTCTTTGATGAAGAAATTCTATTTTTGTTTTGCTTTACTTTGAAGAGGTTATTTTGTTTGATATCAACAATTATTTGTGTTGTCCGTTGGAGTGCATTGGTTTGACCGTTTAACTAATTTCAAACTAATGCAAAATGCTATTTCTTCTTTCCATTGTTGTATAGTTTTCGTGACTAGGGAGATCAGTGCGATGTGATTTGTTGTTTGTTTTTGCGTTGTTGTTGTTGATTATTTTAAGTTAAAAGTAAACATTTCTTCTTCGGGTTTGCTTTTCCGTCTGACAGCAAACTGGTTTTATTTTAAGCTACCTTTAGACTATTTATGTTTCTCTGTTTTGAAAGCATTCACCCCGTTAACATAATTTCATCACAGACTTAAATCGCTACGAAAACACGGAAAACTGGATTTGCTCTTGTCGCATTACAACGCGTGTTTGAACAAACTGCTGATCACATTATAAGGCGTCGTGCTAAATTACAATCAGACGATGTGTAAAGCACTTTACAGAAACAGACACACATAAAAAAGGTGGGAAGCTTGTTGATTTCCCCTTGAGTTGCGCGCACATGCCTCATAACACAGCCCCCTCTCCTCCGGAGCGCTTGTCTTTAAAGATTCATAGATGGAAACCGGAGCCCAAAGATCGCCCTCAAACCTCATCCCCGCGGTAGCCGCTCTGTAGTAAGCCCCATTGATAACACATTAACGGTCACAGAGAGAAGGGTACAAGTGTGTCACCATTTAAAACCAATCCATACCAGATCGATCCAGTTCGGACCGGTCCAGGTGAAAGCCCCATTTGTGTCTTTCTGGCATTTCCCCCTCCCTTAAATCTCGTTTAAATGCCACCTTAAATCAAACTCGCACTGAAGGTCGTTTTAATTGTATTAAAACAGGCGCTGGTATTGATTTTCTCATTATGTTTAACAAGCTGCCAGGCTTAATTAAGCTTAATTAAATGAATTCAATTGAATATTGCACCCTTTGATAAGTATCGTCAGTTCAAAAGTTGAGCTTGGCGCACCATAGCTCGCTAATTAATTAGTTAATGATAAGCCACCGGTTGAGCGTGTGTGGTGATAAAATTAGCAAAATGAAATTAAATGGCTACATATGGTTTTTGTAAGACAGAGCATTATATAACAATTAAGCTTTGTGTCTGAAGGTGTTTTACACAATGTTGCATATAAAAATGTGGGTCAGTTGTGCCACAGTTTGTTGACTCATATACCGAGTCAGAACGAAACGGTGACCCGGATCAATAATTTGTTTTCAGTGTAAACCTTTGTTTTAAATGTTCGTAAACGTATAAATCTCTTTAATCGGCACCACACTGATGCCGCGAAGCACCGTCCTTCCTATGTTAGGTTGGCTTATGTGCATCGATTCCTCTGAAGTTTATGTATCTGGTATTTTTAGGAAGTATCATGGGACCACCAAATTTGAAACATCCATGCGGGTTGTACTAAATTACGGGCATGTATTCTTCTGAAAACAATGTAAACGTAGTCCTAACAAGTTTTTTAATCGTAGAAGGTATCATAAAATGGGTATACCGGTGTAGAATTGTATAAAAACATAAAATATTGTACATGCGTCACATTTTGTTTTTAATAGAATGTTTTAAGGCTATAGTGTAAATGCATCGCTTATTGGAACCAAAACTGTTTTAGTGAATGCACTTGTTCAAATTGAAATTCACTTGAGAAAACTCCCTTAAAATGGATGTCCACAGGATGTAAGTTTTTTCCTCCCAGTAAAAATGTCCAAGAAGCCGAAACTCCTCGGAAAGGACACGAACTGGGAGGAGGAGCAACGTGACAAAAGTTGCTCTCAGCGCAAAAACACTTAAGCCCCATGTTTCCTCTTCAATTTGTAGCTATGCCGCGGCATTTCTTGAATTTCAATTGGAGTGTATTCTGGGCCCTGTGTCTAACACAGGACGTTAACTGAAGACACGGGACAAATCGATAGACTCCATATAGACCGAATTCAGAATGAGATCGTATCTAATTAAAAACAGAGGCTTCATTCTAGTATGCTTCGGTCGTTAACCTAGTCAGAGTGTATAGGCGGAGAGATACGATAACGCTACGTTACACAATGAGCTATAAGTTGGTTGAGTTACATTAATGTCTTTAAAGGGAAGGTCTACTTTGGGTCATCACTCTTTAAATTAACGGCAACAAAACCTTTTGGTTAGAAGCCTACAACAACTTGAAATGTATGGAAATTATAGCAGCGAGCTTCAGGTTGAATCATATATTTTCTTTGGTTAAAATAATGTACTCTGTCTGGGATCCAGGATCCAGTAGATTTTGATATCTTTCGTCTGTGTGAAAATTGATCCTGTGCGTCGTTCCATGAAGTCCAATGGATGTCAAAAACATAAGAGATGTATCACTGTAGAAACCGAAGACAATCGTATGAGAGCGTCTTGTTCTACTTAGAGCTTTCGTATTCGTCTTGGAACATACCATGTTCCACTTTGGACATCTTGTTCTATCTATAGAGTGTTCTTGTTCCACTTGAAACGGTCTTGTTCAAATTGGAACGGTCTCACTTGGAACGTTGTTGTTCCACCTGAAAACGTGAATGTTCCACTTGAATTCTTGTTCCTCTTGGAACGTTCATGTTCCACTTGAAGTTTCACTTGGAACGTTCTTGTTTCACGTTCTTGTTCCAATTGGAACGTTGTTGTTTCACGTTCTTGTTAGACTTGGAATGTTCCTAGTTCTTGTTCCGCCTGGAACATTTTTGTTAATCTTTGACGTTCTTGTGTCACTTGGAACGTTCTGGTTCCACTTGAAAACGTTCTCGTTCCACTGCATATTGTCTCTTGTTAAATGCAATTGAAAACAACCCAAACGTTAACAATATTTGTCGGCAAGCTCAAACCACTACCACTGTTTCTGTCTACTCTTGATAAGTTTACCCATCGTGTTGATACATTCCCTATACAACTTCTATGTAAAGGGTAACTTTATGCAGTGACCACGTTGTTCCAATT
Source organism: Asterias amurensis (assembly GCF_032118995.1). Classification (NCBI taxonomy): domain Eukaryota; kingdom Metazoa; phylum Echinodermata; class Asteroidea; order Forcipulatida; family Asteriidae; genus Asterias; species Asterias amurensis. The sequence continues at coordinate 23,857,176 of NC_092653.1, read as the reverse complement.
TCAAAAGCCTCGATTCTCTAATTTCCGCTGTCCCCTCTTTCCTTCATGTACTTTTCTTTGTCTATCGCACGCTTCTTCTGACCGAATTTTGCTCCTTTATTCCCACTGCTATCCGACCTGATTCTGTTACAATATACTTGTATATACGTATGTATTTGTATTGCTGTTTATACAAAAGACCCTACTATGGATTGGAATATGGAGCCTTGTACAAATGTTTGCACTTTATATCTCATGCTCTTTTGTTGATATACAGTTTCCATTTCATTTTTAGTCTCCGATACCATTTCCACATACAAAATTAAAAGCAGACACTCATTGGTTCAAGAACGTAAATATTCTAGATTTCAATATGGACGAGATGATGGTCCTTTAAGCCATTCACAATCTTTTTACTGTCAGGCTTTGCCGGATAAGTGTGATTTATCACGTATAATGAAACAGCCCAACCAAATATGTTTCTGGTTTTTAATAATATCTGGCCGCGGTTAGATGCATCCAATATAATTCTTTGTGGGATTTCTGAAGACAGGGGAAAGGAAACACTCCAACGTGTCTTAAGGCGTGACAGGTGACGTCGACGTAACGCTGTCTTGTGTAACTCAATTTCAATCAGATAACGTCCAAACATCGATCATGATCCCTCTCTTATAGTTGTTGAATGTTTCGGTAACTCACACTATTTATGACCGCTCAGATTTTAAACTTTCATTCGAATCAATTCAACCGCACGTTCACTTTTCGTTTCCTTTCGGGTTTTTTTCGCTTCCTTTTTCTAACGATAGCCACTCTCCCGCATATGAATCAAACACGTTCACTCTATACCCGGCCCATCTGTAACAAGGTTGGTAGCCATATTGTGCACTCGGTTAAATTGGGTCTAGAATAAGCTCGCCATGCAACTTTACACACATTTTTGACATCGATAGTGACATCTTAACATTTCCAGCTGTTGCTGATATAACTTACGACTTATCTTGTTTTGTTTAATTTAATTAATTAATTAATTACGTTTTAAAAATAGTAGTAAAACAGATGGCTCCATGTATGTGGGGTATTATTTATTTTTATTTATTATCATTATTATTGAACTAAATAATGACTGTAAAACATTGCTTGTCCAGCCCCCCCCCCCCCCCACACCTCGTGGAATAGTCCAAGCTAGAATATCAAGGATTAAGTGTTTCATTGCACTTTTGAAAAACTAGCAAAAGAACGAAAAATATGTTATGATTAATTAACCATGATCTGTTTACATGCCTTTAGTATGGGTTACCCATACTAAGGGTTACCCATAGTGTGAATACACGTTACAACATTACTTCGCAACACATAAGTAATTAGAGCAACAAACGGATACTATATAAACAGTAACAGTTTTATTTTTGGTATCTTCGTTTAAAGAAAAAAACTCTCCTCATAAATAAAGTTGATCCCGCCTGTGATTCATCTTTTCAGAAATGAATTTTACACTTGACAATAAATAAAACATATTAAATGCGCGCCAATCTGACAAGCCCCTTCGCCCGACTGAACCGATGAAAGAGTGTTCTTTCGCCTTCACTGACGCGAGAAAAAATACATATCGAAGCCTGGGTTTGTTTAAATAATTAGATTTTGGAAGCGCTTGGACAGCGCGATGATATATACCCTAGCGTCGGTCTAATGGGTGTAAGACTTGTGTATGTGGAAACAAATACACTGTCTGTAGCGTGATGAGAGATGTGCTGTTCAGTTTAATCTGTATACCACAAAGGCAATTCTGGTTTGATTTGCTTCTGTAGTTTCTGCTCTAGATTTCAAAATGTCTGAACATGTTTAAATAGCAACAATTAAGATCATAAGTGAGTTAGCCAATGAAGTTAAATACTATTTCCAAAACTGTGATATAAGAACTACTGCAGTGTTTGGCATATAGCGGTTAAGGTCTCTGCCTCGCTATCTCCGCACTAGGTTTCATAAAAGATTCTTCACTATATAGGCTTAAATACTAACCATTTAGATGTTAAGATAAAGTAAGCCAATTAAGTTAATTGCTATTTGCAAACCTGCGATATCAGATACGAATCTCTAATGGTGTTAACTCATTTCAAGTTGGTGCTTGGCGAATTTGGCCTCTTATCTTAGCCAATTAGTTAGTTTAGTTGCCAAGCAAAATGAGACATAACAACCTATATCACTATTGAATTGCGTTTATTGGAAACTTGATGATTGAAACTCTTGCTTTTCCTAGAGACGTTCATGTAACACGCATCCCTTGCACTGTCTTAAGTCTTTTTAAAATAGCATTACTTCAGAAAATCAATTATTACTATGGGTTTATCGAGCGCATTCCCAAAGGCTCCAATATATAACCAGGCGAAGAGAAGCACATTATGGTAATGCGCGTCTGGCTCAAGGACACACTCATGCCCTGTCCGCTACTATTTGAACTCTAAACTCGACGGGTCAGCAGTCACATAGAGCTCAAGTTAAAGTCACCTGGAAGTGGTATTTTTTCAAAATAAAGCTTTTGTCACTAATATATGTGTTTTGATGAGTTGAATGTGAATAAACAGTTAACTAAGGTTTAAAAAAAATCAGTTCTTATGTTATTTACAAATTTAAGAGTAGACCCCGACCCGGGAGGGCGCTGTTCGTGACGTCAATCGAGGCAGACTTTGCCTGTAATGCGTATAGTAAACACAATTGCAAAGTACATGTACGGACCAAGTCGTGAGTTTGTACGTTCCAAAAAAAAATTGTTTTTTTTCCGGCAATGCCGACCAGGTGTATTGCTGCTGAATGCAGAAAAACACTTTTTGAAATGCACCAACTCACGACTTGGACGTACATGTACTTTGCACGTGTGTTTACTATACGCATTGCAGGCAAAGTCTGCCTTGAATGACGTCACAAAAGGGGTAGGCGGAGTCAGCCCCCAAACAACTTTATATATTTTTTAAACATATAAATCGTGACAAACAATTACTAAAAAAATTGTTTTATTGTTCGTAAGCATATACTCTTATGTATGAAAGAAAAAAAAAATCTATTTCCAGGTGACTTGAAGTGCGCATTTCAATAAAGACGCTTAACAGAACAGTTTGCTCGGCAAAGAATAGCAGGGTACCAGTCACCAATATGGAAATTACGTGAAATTTTAGCTGGTCACTTCTCAATCATTAAAAAAATAATTTAAATTTTCAAAAGCAGGATGACACATTAATGGTATCAGGGACTATAGTGAGGTAATTATAAACTATATATCCATTTAAAATGTTAAATAATTTTACTCTGGCTTTTGAAAATAAATTGCAAGAGAAAATGTCCCCATTTGTTATTGGTCTTATAAGACCCGCCAGTGAAACAAATGTTCAACGGTAGATGAATGTGTGTATATTTTGCGATAGTTTAAAGGATAATTGAAATCCATTTAGTCATTATCAGTCCTACATTATGTTTTGATAAGAATGTATGGATGGAAAAATCTCATTTCGTGGCTACTTTTGAGTGGGTTGTTTTTAGGTAGCCTTTAAACTTTGCTTTGTCATAACAAGATTTACTCCGTTAGAAAACATCTTGTATCCCAAACCAGATGCTCTAAAATGATTGTGTAAAAATGAAAGATAACATATCCATTGCAACATATTACGTGGGTGAAAAAACATACTCCGACCAGCATTTGTTGGATTCAAGTAAAGCTTTTCCCACTGAGTGAACAGGTGAATCGGCGGCACCTCAAACGAATCACAAAGTCCTCCCGGGATTTCAACTGTATCCTTCCGTCTACTTTAAGCCATGTAGCACTCTCGGCAAAAGCCAGACCATGTCAATGCCTTTCGGGATTTAAGAAGCATTATAGCATAGCGATTAGCGACACTCAACAATTGGGTGAATCACCCTTCAGATGACGTCACTTGTCTTTCTGACCAAACAAGGAGAATTTAATTTACAAGATTTTTATGTAAAACAAAACCTATAGAAAAAAAAATGTTTTCATAAAGTGAATCCCCACTGTGATCACTATAGCATTTCATAGACAATGTGTTCATAGTGTGTTATATACAACAAAGTTGGAACTAGATCACAGTGTCGTCTTCTTCACAGCGTGTCCACAGTTTGGGTATTTCTCTATGGGCCAAGCCACAGTGATAATGATGTGCGCACACTGTGGTGATAATGCTCCCAGTTGGATCACCCAGTGCACATACTGTGGTATTTGTTTGACTTTTATTCCAATAACATAATTGAACACAGTCATGTTGTGATTTGGTAAAGCTGATGGAAGGAATGCATTTGCTAGTTTTTCAACTTTCAGCGGGATATCATGATTGCAAGATGCTGTGCTACTCATGATGGCACTGTAAAATAAACCCCACATGGTTTTATCCATAGTCCTTAAAGCACATTGAAACTTCAGCATTTGGTTATTTGAAAACTAAAGTGCCTCGATCTTATCTTTAATAAAAGAGAGACATTTGGCCAATTATGTACACTATGACGGGGCTGTGGCTGAGCAGTTGGCGGGGGCCAGAGCCCTAATGCATCGGCATCTTGTTTCCGTCTTAAGTTGCCATGATGGTCCGATCGTTCCGGTCATGCATACTCTCTCGTGGCGTTCGATCGAAGGATCACAGCGAGGTGGCTGCTGATCGCTAACAGAACTATCAATTATTGGTAAAGGTCTGACTATATAGCCTTCCAGATCATCCATTTCGATACCATACATATACCAGTTTCTTAAATCGGTTGCTGAAATCATTATCCAAACCCCATGTTGATATTTAAATTTATCACTCATCAGTGGCATGTCTTTATACAGCAAATTATTCATCCAAGTTTATAGTAAAGTAATAATGTTTTATCCCTAAAAGGATTAACGAGTGGCAGAAGTATTTATAGTATTGACTATAACTACCAGCTATTGAAGTCAATAAACTGCCGATGAAATAGTAATGTGTATAAGCACATAATTAATTTCCACAAATCGGTTTATTTTTGATCGGTTTTGATTAATTGTCGATTATTGATAAACAATTTCAATATGGCCATCGATCAATGATTTGTAATATACTAAAAATAATGTCTATACGAACTTGCTTCTTATTAATCATGGACGTATCTGTACTGTACAAGAACATTCAATTCATATTGATTTTTTAATTGATTATTGATCAGACAACTCCTTAACGATATTTGTATCGCAGTTTTTAGTACAAAATGTTGTAGGCCTGTAGTTATCGACCAGCTGTTAACATATCAATATCAGAGTTTAGTCTAGATCGGAATTGGAGTGACTGGCATCGCCATGTTTAACCAGACTTGGTTACGATAACAGAAAAATCCTGACAAGTGTTTAAGTGTATTTATGTTGGGTAAAGAGAAACACTTTGATATCCCCAAATCGCACTTCAAAAGAAATTGGTACATTATTGGTATTTTTGTCAAGTACAGCTGTTTTAAAACTCCCAATTCAAGAAGTTCTTTTATACATACTGTTCTTGGGTTGTAACAGTATTTCCAAAAATAATGTAGCCACTATAAATAATCTTTGTGCAGGAAAATCATGACAAGTGTTTTATGTGGAGAAGAGGGAAAAAATGGAACATTATTGATACACAGATATTTAAAAACTTCAAATTCAAGAAGTACTTTGTTAAATTTGGTTTTATCAGCATTTCCAAAAATAATCAAGTCACTACTTTTTCTGTGCGTTTCACGCCACCCAGTGTCTTGAGCAAGATGTACCCTTCCCCTATCTCTCCGTGACTGTTTGTTCTGGATGTCTTCACTGCATATACCCATAGAGACAGTATACCCAAGCCATTCACACTGCCAATCATGGCCATGAACTCTCCCATGCCCAAAGGCAACCAACGACTTGCATTACCACAGTCAATACAGGCCTTTAGGCTAGCTAGTTTAATCCCGTCATAGTAACAATAGGACGTGCATAACCAGAATAAGGTGCCTAAGATGGTGGGAAAAGACATACCACTAATATGACACTTCGCATGACTCAAGTATGGTGGCAAACACGGCAGTAAAAATAATGAATGCACCGCGACGAATTGGTGTAATGTAATTAATCCGGTGCATTAACGTATACAGCGCAATGAACCCAATTTATTAAGGCATCCCCTCTGCCATTTTTTGGTATCTCTAAAGTTCGGTGCTCGAGTTCAGCGTGTTTTGTTGTACAATGCCGTCGGCTTCAGTGGCATTATTGAAGTAGGGGAAGAAGAGGCCACGTCATTAATTTTAGAAGTGGAATAAGCTTAAGCTAACATTCTTCTTTGAATCTATAGTCTGGTTGCCCTCGGAGTAGACGCCCAATGACCTTACTTGTATACGGGATATCAGACGAAAACAGTTTTCCTTTTGCATCCTGTCTTCTTCAGTAAATTTATTATGGTCGATATACATTTTTATTAGTTTAAAATTGTGTTAATATTCTTCTATTTTTCACCTCTCTTTTCGTTTGCATAATATACTGGATCTGAAATATACTGCACCCTAACCATCGTTTTGATTTAATTTAATAAAAACAACATTATTTGTGTAACTTACTTCCCAAAACGCTTAGGCATAGGACATTGGGTTTAAGGTCGAAGGTCGAGATTAAAATTGGATGACGTCACCAACGACAGCCCACCGTAACACATCGGTTCATTTTGTTTACACTTAATGTAAAGTGACTGTTTCAAATTATCCAATTGAAATGAATAACTATTTGATTAAATGTCTGCCGTACTGACTTAACCACATTCACTATAAAAGTGCTCAGCTTGCTTTTCCCTCTGTCTAAAAATAAATTGTCATACAACACACAGGCATTGCTATGGGATAACATTAAATTCTAATGAATATTCTCCCCGGTTTTCTCTTGAAAATGATCCGAGCTTACTAATCGAAACGTCGGGTTTGTACACCACTGGTTCTTTTAGTACCAACATAACTTATTATCAGAAAACCTTTGGATATAAGGTAAAGGGTGTATAAAACATTGTAAAGGGTGTATAAAACATTGTAAAGGGTGTATAAAACATTGTAAAGGGTGTATAAAACAAATGTTCGTATTTACACATAACTTTACTGATGGTATAAACTTAGTCGTGGTAGAAACAAATTTCCATGAAATATTTTGCTGGTTATGCTGTATAGTTTGAGAAATGTAAAACAACTACTCAAAGACAAACATTCAAAATGGCGGAATGTGGGCGAAATGGGCGAGTCTCCCCAAAAAGAACAAACTCTGGTTTGCATGTTGCTGTGGATTTACAGGTTTTTTTCCGGCCTCCTCCAACATCCAATATGACACTAAGAATCGCCCCTCGCCAATCTTGTTTTGTTGTTTTCATTATTGGAAAAGTTAATGCCTACGGAAATTTCTCACCAGCAGCAAAAATAAGAAATCAGACTGTGTCTCTAATATAAATTCAAATCTTAATGGAGCATCAGCTTGATGAGCAATGTCCAAATTGCTTTACAAACGGCCCTCGCATGTCCACACTCAATCAGTGCATGTAGACGTAATTACTACAGTCTACACAATAGGAACGTATACGTGAGTGCACAATGCTTTTGTCTCCCCCATGACATAACCAGCCAACCTGTGTCACTCGTTCCCCTCTGTCCATCTTGTGAAGATAGTGAAGATAGTTTGGTAATCAATCTAATATTAATATCAATACAAACTTTCTAGGCTCAGAAGAACAGCAGTTTTCGAGAACCTTTGAATCTGGGAAGCATTACCGACAGTAATGTCTCTCAAATTGTGTATTTTATTGCAAACTATTTTTCATGCGTGGACATAATCACTTCAGAAATTCGGCAATATTTCAAATTTATATAGGACTAAAACAATCATACGGTTAACAAAACAAAGGCATATTTTCCCCGTTAAAATGCATTGGCTTTGGAGAGACAAATCTGTTCAATTTGTAGCTCTCGTTAGACACATTTAAGGCAAAATGTGAAACTAATCAAGTTAAGTGAATTCGTTTCGGTGAAAACAACGATTCGTTATCGTGAACTTTGTGCACGTTATAGACACTGGACAGGTTTTTTATGTAAAATGATAATTCGCGAGTCTTTAAGTTATTTCTGGACTTTGACAAATTTTCGAAACATTCATTTTTTTCTAGACGATTTGCAAACATTTGAAAGTATCATGAGCTTCCAGATGGAAACTTATCATTTTCTTTTCCCCGTAAAAAAACAATCACTGTTACCAAAATGCAGTCTTTAACGCAGACTAGCCTACATCCAAGGCACACCACCAGTAAGCATGTTACACTAATCCAATTGCCCTAGACGAATCCTGGTGATTACACCAAATGACATGCGCCTTTTTGTATATACCAAACCCCCACTAATAGAATTGCGAGATTCCTTAGTGAAATCTCATTGCGAGAAGCTGTAAGCCAAAATCCTCTAAGGACAAGAGTTTTCTTGTCATCTTCAAACAGTCCAAAAATGGTTTGCATTTTTTAAAGCTGCAAGTGTTAAAAATAAAATTGCCAGTGACGCATACCTATTATCAGATACGGTTTCGTCCCTATATACCAAGGGGGTGTTTGTGACCGATCTTACGGCATGGCTCCACGGTGACGAGTGACCTAATTTACGATAACCAGTAATTATTCCCATGAAAAACAAGCTGTTAAGGTTTATTAGTGGCTTGTCCTCGTGTTTTGTTTACGGGACTGTCGTGCGCTATCAAAATGAAACGAGCAAATCAAGCTTAACAAAATCATCTTCTTTGACAGATATCATAAATCAAGATAAAACCATCTGGTATAAGAGTTGCGAACAACTCTAACTGGTGCAGTAAAATTTAACAGTCTTGAAGTTGACTTCTATCTGTTGTTTTTGCAAGAATAATTAATTGATGTAGTTTTCAATAAAAGTACTACAAGCAACCATAAAGGTCTGGGATTCTTTTTTACATTCATGTCAGGCTCACTGTGGCATTCGAAATACTCAAATTATATTTCACTGACTCTGCTATGTATCTCATACTGAACAATGTTGTGTTTTGTATCGGTCTGAAATAGTGAGATTTCAAATTGAATTGAGTAAAACAATTTCCAACTAATTAAAAAACTGTGAACTTCAATTTTAAAAGGGAATGTACAATTAGTACAACTTATTGTGGCGTAGGCGTACCATAATTAACGCGGAAGCGCGAAACCATTTCAATTGTAGACATTAGTAAGAGGATCGCTTGGGAAGGTTCTTTTTAACGAAAATCCTAACCCCCCCTCCCATTTGGCCAAGGCTCATGTATATTACTTTTTATTTTTGTAGGCTAGTGTAATTTTTGTGTTTATGAAAGCTTGTATTAGCCATTTGGGGATAAGCTCACCCGCTTACTGTGGGACTCGTGACGTGTTTCGTAATTAATGGATGACACAAGTGTCATTACAAAAAAACTGTTAACCCATTTCTGCCGATTTGTTCACGATTTTCTTTCAAAATACTATAGCTACTGCGGTAATCTTAAAAGCATGTCACTTATTTTCCTGTTAGATATCAGCTTTATTTTTTATAGGTCCTCGTTTCTGTTTCTGATTTTTGTTAGAATTGTTAATTCAATCAGGTGTTCCACTTCTGCGCATCTAATGAACTGGAAAATGATTTGAGTCATGGTCTACTTTGCGCGCACAAAAATAGGCACTTCGCAAAATCGAAGCCATGTGCTGTGTTTGTACGTTTGTACAACACAAGCTGCAGAGTGTTACCAGTTAAATACGTGGACCCACTTTGTATTAAAAGCTGTCCTCGTGGAAATCGCTAACTCCTAGCTCTATACCTAGATAGAATGTCATGGCACTGTTGAAGCTCCATACCTTTTTTTATCATGAGTGGTTGTTGTTACCAATAGGGCCTACTCTTACTCCTGACTAAGGTTTTAAAACATATTCATCTTTCTTATACGATTGCTGAATCACATAATAATTCAGCGAAGTTGCCGCCCGGGGTGGAATTGACCTACCTGAAGTTATTATTAAAATCCAATCGCATTGATGACCGCGGGTTACATCTTAAAACACTATAGTATTACAAATTACTAAAACAAAATGTGCAGTTTCTGGAAATCCATTTCTCTGATGAATTATGCCGAAACAAACCAGCGAGCTCTTGTAATTCGATTTGGTTTTTTTTTTTATGTAGAATTAAAGTGATGATGTTTTAGTCTCAAAGATCAGCTTGTGCTTGGAAAGTACAAACTACTAGTATGTTAATAGTGGTATATAATTTGGTTGTACTCATACCGATGTGTGTAATAAGCACTGTGAACTTCAGAACTGTCGTCCCCCAGTTCTGTGAACAATATATAGGCTTTTTTACTCAGGTTGGATTCGAACATATTATATTAAAATAATAGTGATGTAGGTTGTTTTAGGCCACAAAACGTTATTACCTTGTTCCTCTTTTGGAATTAGGGTTCATTTGGAATTGTCGCTTGGGATAAAAAAAAGAAACAAAATCACCGGGTAAGCGATTATTTTGTTTCATCCAGTCACTCGAATCAAGTGTGTCTCTTTGCAGGACCGCGTGACTTCATTTCCGAATAAAGGCCTAAATAGTAACAAAATGCCTGCAAAGAACATTGCTTGTCAATAATAGCATCCTAGGAAGTAACTGTATCTTATAGCCTATATCTCTATTTGGTAACGAGACATAACTTCCCTTTTGCTGCTTTCGAACATTTCAATTTTAAGCTCCGCGACATTTTCATTAGACAGGAAACGTCGACACGTTAGTGTATCCGTTCTAACGAACCGCGTCTGGTAACTCGGCCCTTAATGTAACCCTTATGACGAGATCATGCATACTGTATATGAAATACCTCCTGGGTCCAGAGTGTTTCCCACCCACCAGGTTACACGCAGAGAGCCACTTGCCGGATCGATATGTCAGGGCTGGGTTTCATCTCGACCTGGGTTCATACTCAGCTAATTGAGTGCCCATTAGAGAATAGCTACCCAATTTGGAACATTTGCAGGAATTTGTCCAAACTTGTAGTTGGTTACAGTTCAACCTTTTTGAATCCATATCCTGTAATGAATGTTCATAAGCTTTGTCAGGTTGGGGAGGCTCCTTGATCCGACGAGTCTGTTCAGGTTGTTCAAAATTCGGCCCAAAATGCAGAAATATTGCTTAACAATTGTCTGCTAATCAGAAACGAGCAGGATACCAGTCACAATCTGTACAAGTGACATTGTAGTTTGGCGCGTAACCTTTCTTTTGGTAAGCAACATTTGTTGTGCTTAGCTGCATTTCGAGCTTAAGCAGCTCCATGCAATTGGGCACTGATCGTTTAGCTATCCAAACTTCTGAACAAAATGCTTCTCATTGTACAAACGTTTCTCAGCAACTATAATTAAGTGTTCAAGAAACGTTACCTATGATGGTAATGCTATCAGCATCATGCGAGCTCATCACAACAAAAACTCTGTATAATTCCTCGAAAACAGAATAAACTGAAATGGACAGTAACATTTCCTGGACTAAGTTGGGAATCTATGGGAAATTGCACATAACTTCACATGGTAAAGTATTTGAGATGATCTCACGTAAACAAACTACAGACTGATGAGAAAACATTTTTAGGAAAGCAAAAATACAAATTAAGCACCATGGGACTGCAAAACTGGGGTGTTAAATTGATTCTGTTGGTATTTTAGATGTGACAACACCGACACGGTGTTAATTTCACCAACGATATAGTAATGGGGGATGAATAAAGCACTATGTTGGTGTTGTCACATATAGATTCCAGGAAGAATCGATTTAACACCCCAGTTTTTGCAGTGTGGTGTCATAGTGTACTCCCGTATGCCGCACAGTGTTTCTCTGTGATAAATTAAACCATGTAGGATTATGAACATAATTTTGCAACAACGAATTTAAACTCGTTGCTTTCGTCTCGTTGCTTTCGTATTATGAATTAAACTAGAAGAGGTTTGTGTTGCCGCAAACCTCCCATTATACTTCCACCATGCAAAGTTTCAATACCTACTTATTATGTGTTTAATCAGGACATGATCGAACTACCCTCTGATGACCAGTTCAACCAAAGGGTCAACACAGCTGCAACAACCTTGTCCCTGTAGTAACAAAACCAACACATCTAACTATAGAACCAAAACAAAACAGTGTAGCATGGGTTGGTACCTTCCTATTGTTCCTGACTACATTGGCGCCATTTTGCCTGGCTGCCATCTGTGCTCGACGGTTGAAACTGTAGCTAGCAACAGATTGTAACAAAAAAAAATAAACATTGAAGTTGTTGTTCCACAGACCTGGATGTTTATCCAAGGTAATTTTGATTTAATTGTTCTTTTCAAAAATAGGTTAGACTTCTATGATTTTAATCATTTTAAATTGCTTTTTCAAAGAAGGCTTTTGTTGGCGACCCTTTTTGCTGACGGCAAAACCTGAAAGCTGCAATTAAATAGTACTACCTAAATTATGCACAATAATGTTGTATGCTGATTACTGGAGTAATTGCTGTTTATAGTGTTGCTGTTACGATAATTATTCCACCAAACAAAATGCGGCATTTAGTTGTAAGACTAATTAAAGTAGCCATCTTGTTTTTCCTACCGCTTAGATTATACGGTAAAACCGAAGCTATAAAGGGGAAAAGGCCTGGTCGCTCTCTGTGTCATCATTACTGATAGACACTCTGCAAACCAGCCAATCCTTGCGCGTATTCTTCTGGGGATCTTTAGGAATCCTTTGAATTTCAGTTAAGATTAACGTTGTCTTTGTTAATTGGTTTTCGTATGAATGGAACACAATCGCACACTTGTCAAAATTTTCGATGAACTTAGATAAAACCTAGCATTTGCTGTGAGAGTGAAATGAATGATGTAAAAGAATCTACTAATAATATGCATACCACAATGCAAATCTACAAGTCTTATCTATGATCAAGAAGGAACACTGCAATAACCAATCACCGTTGCGTAAAACCACCTGGAGCTCAACTGTGGATACGAGGTTAAGTCCACGGTTCTCTTCACAATCTCCACAACCTCCAGTGGATGCGTTCTTCACAAAAAAATGATTACGCCTTAATCCCATCCTTGGATGTTTTGATTGAAGTGAATGTGGTTTACAACGAGAGGTTCGCTCGTTGGAAACATCTCGTGATGAATCCATCCGTACATTATGTAACTGGTTTTAATTGTACAACTAATGGGAAAATACAAGAGCGAGCTATGACACTCTGTGTGCACTCACACTTAAAAACCAAAGAACTTCAGCAAATAAAGATAAAACAAGGGAAGTAGTGGTAGCACTTGTGACTGCTAATTACATTAAAAAAAACTGCATAAGCTTTCGTAGCAATAAGTTCGTCATCAGATTTGCATCTGATGAATATAGTTGTTGCTACGAAAGTTTGTTACGCAATTGGTTAGTCTTTAAGTGCTACCACTATACCTTGTTTTATCTATCTGACAAACACGAGAATGTTTTATTATTGCAAATAAAGATGCACCATTTCGTCTTAATTGATCAAACTGCATGATATGAAATGGCGACAATTAGTGAATCGTTGCACGGATGTGCTACAAATTTTGAACGATGTATGCCATTGTTCAATAATTACTGTTAACACACTAATAATTATAATACTAATAAAGACTTAAAATGCGCACATATCAACCATGCTGTGTGTTCAATGTGCAGTAAAACCCCAAAAAAACCGAAAGAAAACAGACACAACAAAATTAGTCCTCGAAAACCTGTGACATAAACTGGCTACCAACCTTTTTTTGTATGTAGTTGTCTCCTGAAATATTTATGATTCTGATAACATAGTATAGTCAACGGAAAGAAACAAATGTGTTTGCCGTTTGAAATGTGCAACTGGGTGGTCCACCGATTCTTGAAGCATGTTGATATTTTCTTCAAATGATACTTTCTGCACAGGTGCAGCGTATCAAATGTTCCCACATCTTTCCCGCAAGAAAAGTATGTTCCAGGGAATTACTCATTCGTGAGTAATGATAATGTGCACGTAATGGGCGGACCCATTTCCAAATAATTATTTGTTTTTCTTTGGAAATGACCTAATGGACTGGAATGAAGTGACGAGTCTACTTGTTAATTTGACGTGTCATATTGGAGCACCACATTAACTGCAGCGTTTATCAAATAATGATCTTGGTACACAGAAATATAAATAAAGACATACAAAATTTAACGAAAAAATAAATACCAAGATACAAAACTTGAAAGTGTGTCGTAGGCTTCTTCTATGAAAAACACGTCACCATTAAAGGAACACGTTGCCTTGGATCGGACGAGTTGGTCTATAAAAAGCATTTGTAACCGTTTGTTATTAAATGCATATGATTAGAAAGATGTTGTAAAAGTAGAATACAATGATCTACACAAATATGCCTCGAAATTGCGTGGTTTTCCTTTTACCTCGTCGACTAACACGGTCGGCCATTTATGGGAGTCAAATTTTTGACTCCCATAAATGGCCGACCGTGTTTCTTCGCGACGTAAAAGGAAAACCGTGGAATTCTGAGGCATGTTTGTGTGGATCATTATATTCTACTTTTAAGTTATCTTTCTAACCATATGCATTTTGTAACAAACGGTTTCAAGCGCTTTTCAAAGTCCAACTCGACCGATCCAAGGCAACGTGTTCCTTTAAGGCATTTGCAAACCCCAATTGTCTTTTGTTGGCCTATGTTTTCAAACTATATCTTTATAATATTATATTATTAATGTACATCAATGCATCAGTGTACTCTATTCGTCGAAACAATCTGCCATTTTCAAATTGAAATGCATATGCATGTATTCTCCTTTGATTCATCGGTTCTATAAAAAAAATCGATCCAAAGAACTTACCCTGAATTTCCAGAATTGCTATGAAGAGCACTAACGCCATCCACTTGTAAAGCGCTGCCATAGCTGCCCACAACTGCTGACCAGCCTGAGGTCGCTGTGAACAACACGTGCAGCAGCTGATGCTTACCGTTCAAAAACTTTCCAACCAATATATCGTCAGATGTCGGTCGCAACGAAACATCCATGTGTGCCCGGCCGTCCCCGCGTAATGAATTCCTCCACAGCTGCTACTGTCCAGTAATTTTAATTTTCATAAAAGAGCAAACGTAGACGCCGGTGCAGAAGCGGTACTACACGAAGTTGTCATGTTGGACTGCCGGAGCTATCTGAGGGTTGGCGGATCTCTGAGAAGAACAATATCGCAGTACGGTGGCATTTTTTTTTATTAGGACATGACAGTCTCCGGCCGGCGGTGGCAGCGCGGGGAGTGCGTTGTGTAATGACACCGCTGGGGTTCTTGTCTCTTTTACTCTCTGCGCTCTCTATCTCTCTCTGTACGGGTTTCCTGCGATCGATGCGGGAATGTTATCGTGTATTTCCTAATGAGTGCAACACTCGTAACCTAGATGTTAGGAGCCGCAAGTACTGTTACTACTGGGGAGCAGTACACGGTGTGGTGTGTAGCTTAACCATGCGCCTGTGCCTCTCGCACCTCGTGGTATCAGGAGGTTCCGTCTTCTCTATAACACATCAATTCCGCTAACCACGCTACTGTACATCAAGTACAGTGAATGCAGGAGTGTGTTGTTGACCGTGTCGTGGAGTGTAACCTGGTGGCCTGAAGGACAATCACCGACCCTGACTCGCCAACCACGATCGGCGGGACATCACAGTAATTAATTTGACGGCTCGTTCGCCATTCGGCGACAAGTTGAAGGAAGAAGACACCCTTGTCCATTGCCTGAGGTCTGCGTAGGGAAATCAAATCAAGACATGAAAGTAGATTAGATCTTAAGGTCTGTTTTCAACTGGATACAAAGAACCGATGAAAACAAAATTCATATACAAATAAAAAACAAACAAACAAACAAACAAATAAACAATCACCTCCACAAATACAAAATGTACGTTTCGTCCATTTAGTTTATAATAGGTATACGCGATAAAATGAAACATAGCCCAAAGAAAAATTACCTCTTTCATAGAAGTACATGGATATGGGTCGTGTATATTAGTTATCATAGAGGTACAGTCCCAATTATAACCCATACTTTCTGATTGGTGCGACCCAGTGAATACACAATTCAATTATGAATATTACATTAGCTAGTCATGGACCATGAGATATACCAATCTGGAGATTTTGGTGCTGATTGTTGGTGTCAGTTTGTTGTTTAAAGCCAAAGCTGGCAAATGATAATCATAAAACTTGCGGTAGCAAGCGACACATCAATCAACCGAACGTACTGATCATACTGCGCGTAATATTAATTCTCCCATAACTTGTTCCGTTTCAGTGCTTTGTAGAATAACAGCTCAGTGCATATTAAATGTGCCAACATTGTGTTAGTGTTTCTGTATCCTTCATAACCACATGAACTTTTAATGCACATGCGTTTGTGTTATTTGAGCAAACTTGACAGGAAAAGTGGTCGAGTGCCGAGTTCACGTTCTATTTTAGCAATAAAGTATCATCGTTAGTTGTGATAATATGCGACTAATTTGCTTTCAGGCAAACAATAACTGATGTGTGTTGACGTTGTCTTGCAACGCAACTTTCTAGTTTGAGAGTAGCCTATTGGTTCTGAGCGTCAGCCTGGTATTCGTCCGCGAATTCAAACGTGTGGTTCCCACACGTGGGTTCATGACAAACAAATGCAGATGACGTCATACGTGTATCCGACCCACAAATTTGTTGGTGCGCTCCCGTGGTGATTTCTTTTGTTCTTTCTTTTAGCCAACTGACTCAGAACTAATTAATGCGAAAACACAAAAGGCCTTTATTCAGTTTGTAGGTTGCACAAATTAGGCTGCAAATAATTGCCGGGAGGGGGATATTATTAATATTGATTAGGTATATTTTTAAGAGGTTAAATTTATTAATTTTTAAATTAGCAATGCCACAGTTATCTTTTAAGTGGGAGAAAATACAAGCCATATGACCGTAATTTTGTTTTCGCGACCCCGTTTTTACATAGTTGACATTTGGCTTGAAGGGAGTCGTCTTTCAAGTACAGGAATTAACCATCTGGTTTACGGCTTACGCGGTCGGATCGCCGACGCTTCCAATTCTCTTGTGTATCTCTATGGGATTAAAGCTGTCACAGCTGACAAGTGAACATTCATGGGGACTTGAGACTTGTATGTATACTGACTGAGACGTGCTCTATTTGAGTTCGCTGACTTGGATGCCATAAGACGATATCATTGCTTTTCCAGACACCTTAAAGGAGTTACTTGAAACCCTTTGATGAATGAAATGTTTATAAGACTTAGAAGAGCAAAATCAATTTGCGAACCAGCTTTTGATCGACTTAAACTTTTCACTTAAACTTTTCTTACGTTAATATTAAAAGGCGTAAACAGTATCATGTTTTTTTGAAATTTTTATATCTTTAAACAGGATACGAATATCAGCACACGGCTGTTTTACATAAAGGTCCTGTGTCGTAAAAAACAATTATGTTTAATGTATCTATTATACTTGTCTTATCTTATTCTTTAGTTTCAATTCTAAATTAACTGAATTTCCGTCCAGGGAAACGTGTTTTTAAGAACATTTGTTGCCTTACAAAAAACACAGGACTAATATAAGGAGGCTGTTAAGAACGATCAAGTTGACTTACACAAAAGCCGCGCTCATGCGGCTGGTGACAATTGCCATACTCTTAACTGGTCCCCCGCTATTGTCTGCTACATCGTAAATCCATGTAAATAGTAAGATGTAAGATCAGATGTGGGTTGAACAAAATATCCAAGCTGTATAACAATAACATGTTCTGCTGACATTGCTACCTAATTAGCCTATTGGTTGAAAATATTGATTTGGCAAAGCTTGATTTTGCGAGCCTATCTTTTTTGCAAACCTTGTTTTTCGAAAACAGATTTTGCAGACCTTGTTTTTTTATTTTATTTTATTACTCTTATTCGGCAACAATTTCTATTGTAAAAATATGGTTTGCAAAACAGAGACTTGGTTGAAAGTTTTCAAAGGCGTTCACGGATTACCGGAGCTAAATTTTGTAGTCACTTTAAGTACACTGGTAAGTCCCCTGTGGTGTATAAGTGTAATATTGAAAAAATGCCGTGACATAGAAAAATTATGGATCCGTGGCCGATATTATTCTATTTATTGGGTCAAAGTGGGACGAGCCATGGAGAAATGTTGATCAATGAAACCTTCACATTCTTTTTGTTTAAAGGCAGTGGACACTATTGGTAATTACTCAAAATAAGTATCAGCAGAAAACCTAACTTGGTGACGAGAAATGGGGAGAGGTTGATAGTATAAAACATTGTGAGAAACAGCTCCCACTGAAGTGACATCGTTTTCGAGAAAGAAGTAATTTTCCTTGAATTTGATTTCGAGACCTCAGATTTATAATTTGAGGTCTCGAAATCAACCTAAAAGCACACAACTTCGTGTGACAAGGGTGTTTATTTCTTTCATAATTATCTCACAACTTCGACGACCAATTGAGCTCAAATTTTCACAGGTTTGTTATTTTATGCATATGTTGAGATTCACCAAGTGAGATGACTGGCCTTTGACAATTACCAATAGTGTCCAGTGTCTTTAAAGCGTCCTCGAAATCGATGGTGCCCAGAATTCTATTTTATTTTACTCTGTTTTATTTGGGGCACATTGTCCGCATTTTTAGAAAAATAAATGTTTACTTTACATGAGCTTGGTTTTGCTAAAGGGCCTAATATAGTGCATGTAGTGCATGGAACGTGACCAATTCCATTCGGGACTGTGTGGAGTTCTGGTATCATGGGAGAGAGTGCAAGGAGTCAATGTTTTGTTTATTTTAAATTGCTGACCGTATTCACACTAACACAGGTCCATTGAGACTACAATAAGAAGCATATTCGTAATATGAATATGAATATTGCCCACGTTGGACTATAATAAGGGTATGGGAGGGGGTATGTTATTCCCTACGAAGGGACGGAACCGAAGAGGAATGAGGTAATGTTGAATAAGGTCAATGAGCTGTTTGAGAAGCCTACACTCCCAACACCAGCAGCTCTGTGTACTCTGTGGACATTCCTTTGTTATGTAGTGTACACTTAGGAAAATCCTATCCGTCAACACAGTTACAACACTGTGTGGACGTTTGTAAGTCCACATAGTGTTTCATGTCTCTAGATTATGTGGACCTCTGTTGTTCCGTGGTGCACACTTCGTTCGACACACTTTTTGATCCACCCGGTTCGGTTAGTTCTTTATAGAAATCAGTGATGTGGGACAATGGCAATTTTTATCTTTCCTACATTCTTTACTTTATATCCACGCTGGCTAACTACCTCAACCAGGTGTCTTTTTAATGGTAAATATTTTGGTATTTCTCGTTTGAGGTTGCGCTGTACATTCATTGGGTTTATCGTCAAGATTCAACTCTCAAGGGGGTGTCTGTGGTCCTCAGTTTGAGTTAGAAACTAATTCAGCCCGGGCAGAAATATGCATGTGAAGCAGCCAACGATTTCAGTATATTGCAGATAATTTTCCATCCCGTTTCCATGAAGCAACACTTCCGACACGAAGGTCATTCCCTATTTTGCATACTTAAAATAACAATCCAAATCGCGCATGCGCATTCCATGGGAAACACTTAACTGATCAATATTAATAGGGACCTACGTGTGAAATTCGTTATTAGAAATTTCTGGGAAAATCACGAATACTCAGTTTAAAAGCGCTGTGGACTGCCGTATAATAAATCGTATATATAAAAATCACGTTCGCGAGAAATGAATTCAATTCTGAGAGTTCCTTCAATTCTTGTTCAATATTTTAAAGGTGTATACTGCACACATTGTAAGACAGCCACTCATAGATCACTCAGTATATGTTTAATGTCAATTTACATAACTTCTAAATAATATGTAAATTTCTTACATTCATCTCCCCAAAGAAACCTTAATGGCGTTGATGAGATATTTATCTGAGTCCCTGCTAGACTGTAGAGATTCGTCTCATGAGATTATGAATCTCTTGATGTACCCACGAAACAGGTTTTTAAGAAAGTGGTGTCATTTGCCTTTATCAAGAGTGGTGTCATTTCTGCGCCAAAATGGGATGAGACCATGCCACATTTTCTAGTTCTTAATGGACATAAAATAATTATCGTAATCAAAACCAATCGTCTTGGCACAGTTGACAGCTCTCATTGTCATTCGCACTAAGGTTTAGAGGCAATTAATGCATCTCGTGTAATACATTCCGAGAACCCTAGGGGTGTGTCCTCGTTATCCGTCTTGTTTTCATGGGTTGTAGGAATGCAGTCGTGTTATGCAAAAGTTCTCTATGAACAGTTTTTACATTATATGAAGAAAACGGAAGTTCTCGGACATTTTGTAATGTAAGACTGTGTGTACATTGTTGAGTGTTTAAAGGGAATGTACACGTTTGGTAATTGTCAAAGACCTGTCTTCTCACTTGATGTATCCCAACATAAGCAGAAAATAACAAGCCTGTGAAAAATTGAGCTAAATTATTGGTCATCGAAGTTGCGAGAAAATGATGAGAGAAAAAACCTTGTTGGACGAATTTGTGTGCTTTCAGATAGGAATAAAAGACTTCTGGCTAGAAGTCTTTTATTATTTTAGTGAGAAATTACCTCTTTCTCAAAATCTATTCTACTTGTTTTATATTATCAATAGCTCTACAATGCTCGTTACCAAGTAAGTTTTTAAGTTAATATTTGTTTTGAATAGTTACCTTCCCTTTAAGATAATGTAAAGGTTGCCCATAGGTGGAAACAATTTATACTATTTGAAGCAATTAAACATGAGCGTTGTTGTGTAATCTCTATATACATTAAAAGCAATTAAAGAATGGCGTTAATTAGGTTGACCGCTAACGCTTATCTATTTACTTGTGCCTTCAATCAAATGCATTTTTATGCATTAGCTTACCAGAACAAAACACACTGCTCAAAATATTCGGCAAACAACTTCAGTCTTTGGAAGATTATCTCTCTAATTTGAAACTTGACATGAGCAGCATCCTGACCTTATTCGGTGTCGGGTCACTTTAATTTGACATATGCAGTTTGGCCTGAGGGTCAATATTCAAAACTGGTAGAGACTGCTCTGTGTGATGCGATGATTAGGTGTAGTCGGGTGCCCGGCAGGAGGACGATTTATGACCTTCCGCACAACATTGCGATTCAACAGAGTGTCGTAAGCAGCAACATGAGTATTTTGTTTGAGAAAAACTTCGCGAGTGCCATGTTTGTTGCCGAAGTTACTCCAATTGAAACATTTAAACTCGGGTTTCTTGAAACACAATTTGTACATTATTTACTTAGACCTGTTGCGGCTGTGTACACTTTTCCAACCTTCTGTCTGGAACACAATTTTTATTTTGTTCAGCTTTTACAGATGATGTTCATTGGTAACATTGTAGAAATTGTTAACTGTGGTCATTTTAGTTGACCACTGATGGACTGAGTAGGAAGGAGTCTGGTTCGTTTTACGGCAATTTCCATCAACGCAATGGATACAGGGTACCCGACTTAATAGACAAAGTCCATGAATACACGTTTTGGCAATGGAATTGATAATAGTCAATAATTGATGATTGATTAATCAGAGGAAGAGCCAGACTATGGAATAAAAATACAGCGGAGGCTCAGAAAGAAGGTCATCACCGATACTACCCCATACGTCCCACGCACGACCATACCCGAGAGGCCAGCGCACCGTTCACGGTGAACGGCAAGGGCAATGACACCATGGAATTACCCCCACTGCCAGCAGCTGATATCCGATCGAAACGGGACCTTTTACCCGAGGACACAGAACCCTTACCCGTTTATTGAAGGATAAGTGGGGAGGCAAGAGCACCAAAGATCGGCAAATTATCCTCCTCCCATGGCTTAATTAGGCCTTGTAATCAAATGGATTAGAGCATCTGCCATAAGCGATAAGTTGGTTTCTGTCGTGGTGTATGTAAACCTGAGGTAGACTTTCAGAGTATGGCACCATTCAGATGATTATAGAGTGTGAGTCAAGGCCCTGTGGTATACTTTCTTTGAGTCCACTTGTGGTTAAACATTGTATTCTGCATGTAAAGGTTAAAGAGGGGCTCCAAGGTCAAACTGAGTTCGTGATGAACTCGTTTGCCAATGAATAGAGTCCTTCTGAAAATGGAAAAACAATCTCTAAACATCACTTTTAAATCGAGTAAAACCCACTGTGTTTAACACAAGTGCATTTTTTTAATTTTATTTTTTAATGTCGACGTCTCATTAGAATGTCTTTCCAGGTACATGTTTCCCTCCATCCTATACACTGGACTGTATATAGCAGAAATACCAATTCATATCATCAGCTCCCTGAGTTATGTTCAGGCTGTGTATTCTTTTCTTCAGGCTGCAGACTTGCATTAGTCTGAGAACAAAAATTAACCTCCAGCATCTTACCAATCAAAAAGGTTAGACTTTTAAACGGGCCAAAAGCCCTACTCTTTCAAAGTCGGCGGTGATACGTTGTTAGCCGGCTTGTGGGTCTTATCAATATGATGTTACTCGCTCATCCTTAGTACTTCCTTCAAAATCTGAGACACTTTTTCTATAAATAATTGCTCCGATGATCAGCTCATTTTCAGGATAGAGTGCGAAAAGCACAACATTTTATTATTTTAATTTCATGGAAGTTGCAAATACCTTTAAGAAGGACCTTTAAAAAAGAAAAACATGAAATAAGTCTACGGAAACTATTTAACATAAATATCTGGACAGAATGATTATTTATACAGTATTAATCAAATTTTGCCATGATTTAGGCTTATATCCAAGTAACATCCTTAGCTTCTATAATCATACAGGAGCTGTTAGTATTAACTGACATGTCAAGTTGTAACAAAGTAAAGGTTGTATCTAAACGTGTTTGTTCCCCAAAATGAGCAATAACATACAGGAGTGCTTGCGTACAATAATATCATTAGCTAATCAAAGCACAGTTTCATAAAAAGAAGAAATATACCAGCCAACGTCTTACCTATACTGTTTGTAACTTAACTTTTCATAGCAGGGTAATACTTCAGGCAGTTTTGTGTAAAGGTGAAACTACACTGAAACACACTTCTATAGTTCAATCCTTCATTCGTGCTGAGCGTTTGAGCGTGTGTTACACATCTCCATTAAATGTTGGCAACGTTAAAATTTACCCCAAAATGCCGATGACCCAATATTACTGATGTGTTCAAGCTTGAAATATTTTTTATATTTTAATTTTAAATCAAACACCCCCAAGAAACAAGAACAGTAAGACAAAAAAGTTATTCGGAGATAACTGAGTGCGTACCTCATCTGTGTACACCATCGCCAACAGAGGGCGTTCGGGTACTTACCATTGAAATGCTGAATTATGTAGTAATGTATTCCTTGTACTTTGATATCCCTTGCAGTTCCAAAGTGTGAAACTTGACTAAAGAAAAGGGAAGGGCGTTGTCAAATCAAAATTACAATCTTAATATTTGTATTATAATATACTTATTCATCGTGCACATGTAGCACATATCATTAGCCTATTTCTTATAAAAATCAAGTTTTTTAAATAAGATATTAAAATAGCTTATTTAAAAAGCTTTTTCTATTTTCAGGGGTGTTGGTTTAATCCTAGGTTCAGAATTAATCCAGGGAGTCAAACTAAGCTGGGTCGGTATAAACCGGCTTTCTAGTTAAATTGAACAGGAATCATGGTCTGATTGACCCAAAATTTTGCATATTATGGAACCATGGGCCATTTTGAACCGAAACGGGTAATGCTAATATACCGTAAATCGGTCATTTGAACCGAATTGGGTCGTGCTAAACCGGAAAGTGACCGTCCTTGACCGGAAGTGGGTCTGACCTACTAAAAAACAGATCTTAATTTTGCGGTTTTCTTTCCGCTTAGTCACGGGTATGCATAATTACATGCTGAACGTTTTGTCATTACCAAGGTAAATGGCAGTGCCATTTATCAAGGTCATATGACATCAACCAATGAACCATGGTCAAGAATTGTTAATTAAAGCATCTCTTCCAGCAAATGTTCGGCTAGTGTGGACGATTTAAAGAATAATCATCATACTTTTCGTTTAATATTGAATATCTTGATGACCTGTAATTGGAAGGTGGTTCTTAGTTCGCGAGGACCCCGCGGTGACGTGCACGCTCGGCTGCCTGCAGCCGCTGGCTTTTTTCAATTTAATACTGAGCAATGTTATGGGGTCACGATATTAGTAAAGTACATGGTATTCCATAAGAAACAGTAAAACTGTCCAAGTAAGAATGATTCCCAATACCAAATCCAGCGTGCAACCTTTCAAGGGAACACGATCCTCATCCCAAAATAACCAGAGGTTTATTCTAAGCAGTTTGGAGTTGATCGTATAAGTTTAGATATTGAAATAGATTTGCATGAAGGTAACCCATCACAAAATAATGCAATTCACAGTCTACATTGTAACTCTTAAGGGTCTTTGAAATTTAGGGACTCATATACAGGTTGGGCTGACCTAAAAACCTCACTTGATGGTTCTCGTATTTTGTGAATATACATTTTGTAAACCAACATGGCGACCAGCTAATAGAGTATTTAGACTTATTCTTTATTAACTCATGAAAAATGTAGACTAATATTGCTAACTCCCTGTCGAACTCCGACCCTCACATTTTATACGATTTCAGACACACTTGAACATTTGTACCTCAGATCGACGACTGACCTTAAAACCGGTAAATTTGAAATAAGTATACTCTCTGAACCATTGAGGGTCAGATTGTTGTCACATGGTATCCTTATACCGAATTTAGTACTGAGATAATATTTGATCCAATGGAGGGTCAATTTGAACTTGGCAAGATCATACACCTGGGTCGTTTCGGTTAATGTGGCACTATCACTGACCCAATTATGGGGAAATCCAACCCCGACAATATCAGACAAAATATCTTTGCTCTGTGATCTAACCAGGGTCAAGTGGATAGTCACTGATCTATTATCGGAGATGATCGAACACCAACAATAATATCTTATACAGTGTGATAATCATCATGGTCAACGGGATGCCCGATGACCTAGTGAAGGAGTCAGTCGAACACTGATATTGTTAGACATGTGATATTGTTAGACATGTGTGACTTATCCGGAGTCGAATACTCACTAGCCCACTGAAGGGGTCAACCCACTGACGGGGTCAATTGATCCCAAATAATGATCTAACGCATGGAACACTTATCCAGGGTCAATGGGATGTTAATGGATTATGGTTGGCTTATCCAGGGTCAAGTGGATACCCATTGACCCAGTAACTGGGTCAATGAGCTTCCAATGTGAGACTTATCCAGGGTCAAATGGATCCTCCTAGACCAAGTTCTGGATCAATCGAACGCTGATAATGTCTGATCACGGGAGGTTTATCAAGGCTCAATGTACTACTCCCGGTCTGGAGTTGAATCGAATCCAATATTGACACCTGACAGCCTTGTCCCTACTCATTTGGGATGTCTGACACATTGTCAGGATCAACTGAACCCTTATTGTATGAAGCTGACACATTCGCATGCGTTTATAAGTTAACCATACCTCATACGGGGCCAAATGGCCCGCTACGACATATCCCGAGACATTGTCCTGCTCAAGATCTCATCCTTGAAGGGGCTCAGATCCACCGTCGGCATAAAAAAAAAACTGCATCCAAGAAGTCATTTTCATGGGCTAGCAATTGGTTCTTATCGTCATAAGATATACGAAATCGTATACGAAATCTGTGCTTGCTGTTAGGTTGCTTAATCCAAATTCTTCCAGGTTAAAAGCTAATTCAAAATTATTTACTTCTTTGTACAAATACATAACTTACCATTGTCTCAAAGACAGTCAGAACACTTTTAACGAAGTTTCGCTGCACAGCTCAAAAGAGGACTATATATATATATATATATATTATTTATATGTAAATTATATCCACTTGTTTCATACATTGAGGTTTTTTGTAGCAATATAATTCCACACGACTAGAGAACCTACGCTTAGCAGAAAATGTGGATAATAATAGTCTATGTATAATGTGTAATGGAAAATCACCGCAAGATAATGCATCAATATAATGTTATTTTCGAAAATTTTAACCATCGGTACTTTGCCTTTATGCAAAAACTGCAGCTGAACATAGCCTGTGGATTTTGTTCTCCACAGCCGTAGAACTTGGGAAAGCACTGAGTATACACTGCCTAATCACTCATCGGTGAAAGGAACACAAATTCAAGAAAAAACATGTTGGAGATTGCCTAGATGCTTATCATAAAAGTAGGCCTAGCTGTCAAAAAATGTGAAGGTCAGTGTTATTTATACTTTTTTATTCAGCATCAAAGTACCTGGTTGATAGGAATTTAAACGGAAGCATTTTTTGTGGATGAGACTATACACCTTTCACTGTTATTAATTAAGGAGGGTCTGTTCAACATCAGAGATTCTTCTCTTCTTCATGCACCGAAGAAGAACTCCTTAGCGTGAGGGGACTCCTCTTCTTCATGCACCGAAGAAGAACTCCTTAGCGTGAGGGGACTCGAATATGATTCCCGCATTGCCTGCAAAGACGGCACACAGGTAGGCGATGAGGAAGATGCGATCCACTACCATAGCAATGTATTTCCAATCCTCCTTCTCCTGCAAGGTGGGAAGAGCAATCAATTAACATTTCGTTGGGAAAAGACCTAATAATAGTAGGTATGTCATCACGGGGAAAACTCAGTTTCCATGGGACTCTTGTAACATAAACCAACATGAAGTAACGAATTTGTGTGGTTAGAACTTTCGGTTGTAACAAGGTGTCGAAACAATCATTGAGCTTTAGTGTGGCTAGTATAAAGTAGTGTCGCATAAATCGAATATCGTTTACGTGATCGTGTAGAATCTTAAACAGAACAGTAACTTTGTAAATGAACATAAATGAACATGCTGCTTTGTAAATCAACATAAAATTGCTGGAAACATTTGACCGTTTAGGTCGCGCCATTCTCATTTGCCGTTTCTTCTCGGGTCTGCGGCCTTAATAATGATAATTAATTTATGTATGTAGGTTTCTCATAGGGCAACTCAAAATGCTTATCACCTAATAAAAGGTTTACATTGTGTTTTAACTCAGCAATTACCAACACGAGGACAACCCCCTAATTCTCTTATAGATAAGTGTAATGGGTTCTTCCACGTGTATTATACAACACACGGTACCAACGGTTTTACGCCCCATCCGAAGGACGAAGCAATAATGGTTTCGAAGCATTAGAGGAACCTCACTTAAAACAAGTGTCCAGACCGAGATTCGAACCCACACTCTGCTGTTAAGAAACACCAGTGCGCTTGGCCAACTCGATGGGATACTCCAATAATATCGCGACAACCAAAACAATTATTTTACCCTTTTGTCGTCTTCCTCATTGGAGCATCTTGTTGTAAGATACATGATCTCTTCAATTGCATTGTTGACAATCATGGCCTCGGTACACTCTGGATCTACATGTCCAGTAGGCAAGTACCGCAATGGCTGCATATTTCCTGCGAAAAAAAATATAACACAAAAACATGAAGTTATAGTTATTCCGAAGTTATCTGAAAGTTAAATATACAATTTGAATGAACCCTGCATTGGAAAGAAACAATATTAACGTCCAATAAAGGATACTGTTTTTAAAACGAACGAAGCTAAAATGCGAATATATACCGCTTATGTAGTGCATTATTTTAACGACTTACGTTAACTTTTCGGTTGCCTCTCATCACACAACTGACAGGTTAATCAGCGCGTGTTTGTTTCTAAAATTGTAAAATTCCTTGGAAGAAATGCCACCAAGAAGTGTCATTCGGAGCGCCAACATATCGTCTTCTTTCTCAGACAGCAACCAGTTTTATTTGCTTGCATTTAAGACGGAAATAAATGAACGCAGCCAGGTCGTGGCTGGACGGTAGATTAATTTGGTACCTCTTGGTTATTAATTTTGGCTCTCATTATTAATTGACTACACATTGATCAGACATAAAGTTTATATGTCTGGCATAAGACTGGTTGTCAGTCACACATCTGCGCCAATAAAGAGCAATGGATTGAAACATTTGGAGGTGTAATGTCATGGATATGTAGTGTGTTAAAGAGGCAGTTAATATTTTTATAACACTTGCTGTAGACCAGAAAACTTTGGTTTTAGCAGCAACTGAAATTTTACCGATTGATTGTTTAACTTAGGGTGATAAGTACTTTTTAGAGTGGTTTACATGGAGTTACAAGACATGAATATAAATGTCGACTAAAGACCGGTTTGCTCGACACCATCAGCATCCACCGGTTGTTTCCTATCACTGTGTTTTTTATTCCAAATTGGCCACGTCTACATTCCCCAATTGGACAATCACCTTGTAAGTCGTTATCCGACTCGTCATCATTGTCCAGCTCAGCACGCATGCGCACTGTGTAGTTATTGCCCTTGTTCTCCATGACGATTTTCCTCGTGTCCAGGAAGTTGGACGGACCAAGCGCATCTCGTGTGATGCTGACCCCGACATTGCGGTACCTCAAAGAGTACCGCTCCGGTCTCTTCATCCAGAGGTACTTGGGTAGTGTGTCTATCATGAGCCACCGTACCCACTTGGGCATGGTGTGGGTCTGGGGAGATCGGAACCGGATGTTCAGAATGAAAACGGTGAAGACGATGGACGAGGACACCACTACCATGGTGAACAACAGGTACTTGACGATCAGCGGGAAGTCAGTGGCGTTGGCCGGGATCTGCTGGGTTACCAACAGGAGGAACACGGCCATGGACAGCAATACAGATGTACACAACGCCATCTTCTCGCTGATGTCCGGTGGTAGGTAGAATACCAGGACCGTGTTGAAGGAGATCAGGCCGCACGGCATCAGCAAATAGGCGAAATAGTACAGTGGCTTCCTACGCAGTATGAAGTGGCAGGTTATATCTATATACAACGACTCACAACACAGGTACTTTTTGACGTTTCTAAAACACGGCGACTCTTTCATGACCCATTCGCCATTCTCCCAGTAGTCTTTCCTGCCGGCTTCCTGCTTGAGAGGTAACAGATTCAGGGCGTCACCGTCGTAGGTCCATGACCCGAACTTCATGGTGCAGTTCTGCTCATCGAACGGGTAGTACCGGACATTGATACGACACGAACTCTTGTAGACTATTGGCGGGAACCAGGTGACTGTCCCGTTGTAGTTGATGTTTGCCCATGTCTTGGAGGAAATGCCGAACGGCCCATCAGCGCTGAAATGTAAAGTGAAGTTGTCGGTTAATAATATTGTTTTGGCTGAAGCTGTGCCATTTTATAACTTCTTCTTATCCTAACTCTTAACCCAATATGCATCAACTTTGAGATGGAAATGACGAAGGTTTGAACGCAAATCTGACAAAGAAGAGAACCTGAACCTGCTGCGTCGTCCCCTGTACTTCTCTATTACTTTTACCCCATTCCCATTGCGTTATTGTGTGAATAAGGCATCCTGTGGAATTGTATGGTGAGATCGGACACCAATTGGAACGAGGTTGCTCTCAATTCTTCTTGCATGATACAGATAATTAGTATCAGATAAGTGTTTCGTTACACATGGTATTAAAGAGCAAATACTTTACTATTATAACGACGACCCTGCCTATATGAAATACGGTGCTTTGAAAACTTGAAACAGAACCAGATCCGAACCTTACTTAAATCCCAACATCAATTTCAGTTTTGCAAGCATTCATTTTGTTTTGCACTCATGCCTTTGTCCTCGTTTCAATATTGGTCCTTCGCAGAGAGTTGATAACTTTTGATTGATAACTTTTCTACACAGCGCCCCCAAGAGAATGTATGCCAACTTGTTCTTACTTGTTATATATAAGGATATCAGGAATCCATATCTTTTGTGTAGGGACTTTTATGTTGGTGATGTCAGAGAAGTCTTTAGGATCCCACCAAAGCTTTGGATCTGTCCAAACCTGCAAGTAAATCACAACATAAATTAATTTAAAGCAGCACTAGTTACAGTCATGATTCAAAGTAATTATCCAACCGAGGAACGGGTACCCGTGTGTCACTCGGGATTACTCGTTACCAAATGCAAGCGATTAAGAACGATTACGCACAATAAATTATCAAGCTTGCGAGGTCCCTAATTGGGAAAATAATTCGTTGTGAACCCAGAAGACTGCCATACAGAGTTCCTGTTTTCCGACACACAAGTTTTGTCTCAGTAATAGATGGTCATAACGATATTATTACTGGGACAAAACTTTAAAAAAAAAAAAAAAAAATGGCTCCTGAAAAAAACAACGTTATTCCTGTTCTCACCCCAAAGACATCATACATTTCTCCCCCATGCAGAATATGACTTTCCTATAGGATGACTTTTAAATGGCAGAAAACAAATCAAACTCAACCCAAATCGTGTTCGTAAATGTAGCCCTTATGGTTTTTTTTTTAGTTTAGTTGTCACAACAACATATTTTACAGTGTTTTAAGACTAAGACTTTCAATAGGAGAACATTGAACTTTTAGCTGATCATGTTCCACTCTTACTATTTTCAGAAATGCTAAAGTGGTTTTTATTATGCACATGTTCATAGTAGGTACCAACCTGTTTCATCCAAACCTTTGACGTAAAGACCTGATTTTTCTCGTCCTGTAAATTAGAAGAAGAAAAAAACCAGCACATTAAAACGCTAGTGTCTCGAATAAGTAGACAGGTGCATGTAACTGTGTCTGCCAGTCAGTGTGGTTTTCGCCGTATTATGTTTACGTCCGTATACCTAAAGGGTGATATGACATACAGAAATCGGGGAGAAAAATGACTCTTCTTCGTGCATTTTTCAAACTAGTTGAACTGTTATTTACTACTATACATTGTGTCTTATCCCTACACATAATAATTGGTCATATTCAAGTTTGTTGGATTTTGTACCTCAAAATAATGCCACCGTTCATGTGGTACAATGTTATTAGCAGTGTGCAGGTTGTCAACCCATGATCAACCTGTCATAAAGTAGTAGGCCTACCTCAAATGGTTGTTATATTGTTTCGTTAAACTTTTGGTATACGTTGATATTTATGCTTCGTGACCACTCGAATGTTCGAAATTACAACTACATCACATCTGGAAATGGACCAAATTAATAATTCAATACTCACAACATCAACTATTTGTGTGACAGCCAAGTCGAAATACACAGTCAGGATGTCTGAGGCGTTGACCACCGGTAGAGGGCGCTTGTTGTAACCGTTTTCGAACAGCTGATGATGCAGTCGACCCTCTGCCTCTGACGCCATACAGCCTGTGGGCAAAAACAGAAATTAGACTTGTCAATTATCAATCAATGAAAATTATTAACAGGCAGTTTACAGTAACAGAATACTGCATTATCGATTGCATGGATTATGTTCCCATGTTTTGCTCCCTATGAAAGACCTTCGATTTTCGAGCCTATGTTGGTTTTGTGTCATGGCGTGTTATACAGGTATCTTGTAAAGCAGACAACTTAAATCGTGATTTAATATAAATACAATAATATGTAAATGTTTAATTATTGTACCGCGATCTTTGTGGTTCTATATGTGATTTTGATATGAGTTTAATCAGCCGTGGCAAAGTAGTTTCACGTTCGTGTTACGATGATGATTTGTGCTGGGGAATTAAATTAAAATCGTTATTACGTGAAATGTACGTTTTTGAATACAGAATCCAACAAAGTTGTATGTTTCTTATGATTTAAAGCGACTGCATCCAAAAAAACAACAGCAGTATTAATCAAAACAACCCTTTTTCGATGACTGTACTCTTTATGAACAAATTGAGCTTACACGGTCAAATAAAAACCGAGAATCCCAGCACTGAGCGAGGATTTGTATTTGCAGCTGTACCGTCTATAGGGTCAATCGACCGGTAGGCTCGAAGTATGGATGAAGCCCACGATCCTCGTAAAGCTGTATTAAATAAGAAGCTAATCGGGGTGTATGTTTTTTTCGATTGCATGTCGGATAGGCTAAATCATACGGGATTATGGTGGAAATAGTAGTGTGTATATAAATAGTCCAATAACTATGTTAACCTAGTTTCAGACACCATGAACCAAAAGGGAAACAAAATCAGTAACTGTCCGATTGCTGCCTGGTATAGCAGAACTAATGTAGTAACATTTGGCCCGTAAGCACTTCATAACCGGTGAATGACATGTAGGAATTGTGTACCATCTCCGTTGTTGCTGTGTAAAACTTCGGGTTGATTCTCGCTCAAAAGGTATGGCTGGTTAAAATGTACGTTTGTTTGGCACCACTGCTAGCCCAGGTAATTAACAGTGGAATTTCGTTACGGTGCGCGTGCAGTTTGCCGTTTCGCTCAAAACCCACAACAAAAACAAAACACACGAAAGTAGGTTTAACAGTGATTTTTAGTCTGGTAAACCTACTTTCGTTTCTAAAACCTGCATCCGTTTCTAAATATAATATGCATATCGATAAACGGAATTATGCGAAAAAATTTGTTCAGATTCACACATTCGAAAATGGTTCATTCTGCACTGTTACAAACAACTTTGCACCATGTTTACAAATCGTGCCTCCAAACCACCTCTAGCATCATGCACGGCTACTATATGTCCCTGCACTTCACAAAATCTCCAATATTCATATCAACCATAAGACTATCAATCAACGGCCTTGAGTACTGCGGCGTGGGCAATTCACGCCGAGATATGTCCACTAATTACAGCGACGACGACCGAATGGCACACGCTGCTGTTTTATTGCCATACTTACCCGGTCGGCCGTTTTCCAATTACTATCAAAAAAGTGTTTGGGCGGTGAGAAAAAGTCGGGTTTAACGGTAATTCTTTATGGACTTCAACTTAGAAGATAATGCAGGCGTGCTGCTTCGCTAATAAATAACTATTCATCACCAAGCGATTGTAATACTTTAAGTCTCAGTGATGCCACTTTCAGCGTTGAAGCAATTTAATTCCGATCAGTACAGCTGAGGTGAACAGTAGTTCTTACTCTCTCTCTTCTCACGAACTTTGAACTGTTCTTATGACTATTTTTGTTGTAGCCGCTCAAAGAGTCAAACGTTGTAAAAGTTGCCACACAAGTTTGTACGTATGTTTTAAATGTATATAACTTTTGCAAATGGCAATCCAATTTAGTATACCCCAAGAACGACAAATCTTCAAGGGCAGAACATTTTGGTGGGATGATTGTAGGCCTTGCAGAAAATTTTAACATCGTAGCCAACTCTGGAAGGGCTCTGCAATGCAAAAGCACATGCAAAGGGAGCAGCCAATCAGTGACGAGTAAGCACGTGCATTTTGTAGGCCCGCGAATGACACTCATTAATTGTTACCATGCAAATTTTTCCCATTTACAGGGACAACTTTGCTTAGGAAAAATGCTTTAGTTTCTTCATTCTTAAGGTCATGACAGTTGATTGTTAAATAGTAGATTATTTGTATGTGTTACCAATGCGTGTTGCGTGTTAGCTACAGACTAAGAAATTGGTATTTATAAGACAGCAACTCACCCGTAAATCAAGCGATTTAGCGTTTCTTTAATCAGCCTTAAATACGTCATGCTTAGTGAAACGGTTGCTTTGGTTACCCTTGACATTGAGAAGAAATGGCGAACATACTAGCCAGACAGAATGAGGAAGGGCGCCACGACCGTTCATGCATTGAACGCTGATCTATTTATAGCCATCGCATGTCCTTGCAGAAAGAATTATATTGTCGAGGTAGGATTTTCTCTTTCTTTAAGAAAGGCAGGAAGGGAATAAATCCTAAAATAATTGCTGCTCGGCAGATGTTATTTATGTGTTTACTTCTCTACACTTCGCTTCATAGTGCATGATTAATCAAGATATGATTTTTGCACATAGCGGGCAAAGCTTACCAGCCGGTATGAAGGCACAGACTCGGGTATTCCTGCTATTTGTGTGGCAAAGGTTGTCTCAGGCAACTGCGTGTAAATACCAAATTAACTTTGATGAATACCAGCATTACTATGTGGAACACACGAGATTGCTTTATAATTATATGGATTACAGAAATCTTTCGGCAATGTCATCAACTCAAGACAAGACTATACAATACAGAATTCAGAAAACAGAAAAAGCATTGACGATTGACACAAACCAATAGTATGAATGAGAATTCTTTTAGCACTTTAAAGTCCGAGACGAGTTAAATGTATTGATAACCATTGGGCAGGATTGTACAATATAGAAAATCAAGCACTCTAAATATAAATCGCCAACGAAAATGGAGAGAAAAAAAATCGTAACACAAACAACATCTAAAATATTATAGGGAACCTTTCTTTTAAACAATCATAAATGAGAAAAATACCAACAGCGATATTTGTATTATTCGAGCAATGCTTCGTGTATTGGATTCCACAATCCACACGATGTATAATTTTATTCGCAATTAAGAATTCTTCAAAGAGGTCAAGAGACCAAGATCAAGAGGTACTAGAGGTGGCGCGATTCATCCTCACTCTGTCTCCACAAGATGAGCAGAGGAGGATTTTAAGTGCCTCCATCCGACAACAATAACTTCGAGATGAAACCAAGGAGCGGGTTGGTTGAACCCGAGTGGCGTTCGTTCGGCCAGGACCCAGTTTTAGCAAAGATGCCCTGACCCCAAGGCTGTCAAGTTTGTGTTGGTTGACCGGTGATGATGAAGCCTGGGTGTAGTCAAAGTAGGGTAATAACTCTGGCAATGATGGACGTTCCAACAATATGGGATTTCATTAACATGACCACGAAAAGGTCAAAAAACGTTCAAGCTTCGACCCAAAAGCTGTCAAGTTGGTCTAGATTGACCGGTGATGAAGCCTGCACGGGTGTGGCTCGGGTAGGCTTATAATGTTCCTGGCAATATTTGGCATTCGTAACAAGGTCAACACACTTCCAAATCTGGATTCTGACAACAATCTAAGATAAGTGTACAGACTCGAGCTCCGATGACCGAGTCATCTGATCGTGAGTTCAAATCCGGTCACGATGTTTTTTGTCTGTTTAGGCAAGACACTTCTAACCATAAATGCTTCTCCTCATACAGGAGTAGGTACGTATACGTCCAAATGTGAAGAATGTTGAATCATGATAACCTGTGCGACTATTTGGCTGTCGGTGCAGCATACTCCAAAGGAGTGGAAGATATTTCAGGCATGCTTAAGGCTCAATGTATATAGAAGTAATATAGAGGCGGCGAATTGTTGCAATGGGTGTTTCCCCAAAAGTTACCCATCAACTCCTGCACCCAAACTGGGTTTCCCACCCAGTACCTATTAAGGTGAACACTTGGGTTGTCAGTGCCTTTCATGAAATCTATAGCTGGGTCAAATTCAGGTTGGCTCAAAGATACTGGAAACTCACACCTCTGTTTGTCATTGATGTACCGACTAAGAAGTGATAGGTTGTACATCGTACATTGACACTCCAGCGCTCTTTACTTCTGTATTGCCAGGTGTTAATGGTATCGTTGCGTAGTGTTGAATTCCTAGAGTCAGACCGTAGGGTTCAGAAGTACTCGTTACATCACATTCACGTATACATGACAATATAAGTCGTTGAATGACCTGATCTGGTTTTCTTCATGTAGCATTGATGTTGACATTTACTCAAGAAGAACATGCAATTAATTCGTATGGTGTTTGCATCGAGCATTATTAAAGGGATAGATCATTTGTTTTTGCATAGCTATTTTATTGATGACTGCGTCTAAAATGGTACGGCTACGGCCGTTGCTAAGAGTGTTGCTCGGAACGACCTATGTTCAACGTATGGTCATCAGCCACAGCCGTGTAGCTGCAGTCACCAATTCGGACACGGCCTATATGGAGCTATATTTTAGTTCGGACTACAATACCCAATTGGCTTACCAAAAATGTCTGAAGGTGCGATAAGCGTTTCTTGTCGTAATGCAATCCCATATTTAGGCAAAAATCAGATATCTCTCTAAATGTGAATGCCGTCTCTGATTGCTGACACCAGGTGCAATATGAGCCGTGCGGAGACCCCGCTCTTACAGCCTCGCTTGACACTCTCCCTGCTCGGCACGTGGCGGCACGCGCCATCACACTACGCCACAGTCCCCCATTGAAACAATCCCCTATGCCTGGTAAGAATAATGCTAATCTGTGCTACAATCGGTGATAGGGAAATTATCTTAGAAAACAGCCCCTGGGAATGGCCAAACATTAAACACGGAGGGGAGTTATTTTCATAAACGTGCAACATGTTGGGCTTTAGGTGGTAAAACAGCACTCGCAATATCTAAATCGAATATAGAATAACAAGAAAAATATGCGATTAGGTACCAAGCCGTTCCAAGGGGCCAAGCTCCTGGGTAACTCGGCGGATGTCCGGCATCGGGAAGATTACAAATAGTGACAATTTCTCCTAGCAAGACCACAGTGGAGATCGGTCATACCAATCCTAGTTTTATAACTAAAATATGGGGTTGAACAAGTCAAATGCAGATTCTTCAAATGCTATGTCTGAAAGTATGTCAGACATAACTATTTCAAATGAACTTCCAGATGAAACTACAATGCAGTACTTGTCTTCAATTTTCTGCTTATCAAATCAGCTCCATACATTACTTATTACATTTTTCCTGATTATTGCTAACTTATATAGGATTTGAAGCACTGCATGGTGAGGTATCAATGTATGTTTGGTTTGCGGTAACACCATGTGTGTATCTACTTGCCAGGTAGAGTTTGTTCTTAGAGAACTGTCTTGCTTTATTCTCCCGAACCTCCGATTATCTACTCCGCGGCAGTAGAATAAGGCAAGACAGTTCTCTAGGACCAAACTCTACCTGGCAAGTAGATACATGGTGTTACCGCAAACCAAACATATATTGCTAACAATGTAGGGCCTACTTGTTTGTTACGAAAGTTTAGGAAATAAATGTCTGAATTAAATTGAACTGAAGTTCCATGTGTGCGACACGAAAACTTACATCAGGGCAACGTGCTTTTCCGGTTAATGTTTGGTTTAACAAAAATATAGATTCAATGAAATATAGGACATAGTTGACCACTGAGTTCTATTTACTTCACAGATACCAATAGAACACGAATTCGTGCTATAATCTAAAATCGAGCAATTATGTGGCCAACTATATCCACCCCTGTTGTGTTTTTTAATAACTACTGATCGTAACATTGAACTTTCCCCTCATCCTGGAGTCATTTGCCGTCTCGGTGTGTTCACCGTGCGTCACACGCTCAACGGTGGGCGGGCAGGGGCCGCCGGCACCCACGGCTCTCGCCCGGACAAATCACCACTTTTGTTTCTCAGTTATGTTTTAGTCTTCTTATAACATTCATCACCAGCAACTGCTTGGAAGTTGTCCTGTCAATTATTATTAATGAGGAGCTGTTGAAAGGTATCATTTAAAAATACTAAGCACCGTGGAAGTCCTTTTGACTGAGCTCATGAGCACAGGAGAATTCTGGTCAGCACGATCAGTTTTAACGGGTCAACTTGGGGTCAACATGACCTGGACTCTTAGTCAGTTGAGTGTGTTTGGATCAGATGCATGTTGACTATACACAAAGGAAAAGTAGGACCTATACCGACCTGGGTCAAATCAGCCTGACCCGGTGCCGAAACAACACTGCCCATTGGTGTATCTGCAGAGCCCACAGGACAATCTTCAGCACGTATTATATGCCAAAATATAGTTTAAAGTGCTAAACAATTTCCGAGTGCAGACATACATTCGGATAGATGGACGGTTGGGCAATATTTAGCAAAAATGAACAGTATTTGGTAGGAAGTTTGTGGACATTGTGGTAGCAACAATATTCAACAGGATCGGACAGTATTTGACGCTTTTTAGAAATGACCCGATTATTTCTACGCTCAGCCTCCCATAACCCTTTAGTCCCTGCACCGCCCGATTTCGCCGAATAGGTAATTGGTTTTCAAGATACTTCCAGTAAATTACTAGAATCGTGGTTTAAATTTCAGAGGATAGCCAAGGCTTATTATTTATCTACTATTGTGTCATTTTCGGTAATATTTATTCAGAAGTAATAAGTCCGTAGGGAACAACAAACGCCTTTCGTTAATTGCTTCCGGTTATTTTTGTATAAAGGCTGAAATGAACACAATAACTTTTCAATGCTTTTATCTTGCTCAATGCTCATACTGATTAATTGCTAAGGCATTAGTTTTCGACAATATCATCAGTCATGAAAGACAATTTAATTTTGGTTGAGTAACAGCTGAATTATTTAATCATCATTAGCTTCGACACTCTACAAGTCAACTGTGAAGAGGAGACTTAATAATGAGCTAACATGGATTGACCAATGCGTATAATGACTACCTCTAGTTAATTATGGCGCTAATTTTTTCTACAAAAACAAGCTAGCAAGGTTTCCTCCTACTGCATGTTATAGTGCATCGCCTTAGGCAGCTTGGCTTGTACAGTGAAAAAAAACAGTTTAAAACAGTTTATTAATTTTTCCGACCAAACAAAATGCTTAATTTTGAAGATAATGTATGGTACGTTGATCAAAGGACGCACAGACGGCTATGCTGACATTTTGTATGGTATAATGTACGGATATCAATCAGCAAGATGCGAGAGCCTTGGGAGGGGGTGCACTCTGCCTGACCTATCGATGTGGACATAACATACACTCATCATACATACACTGGTTAAATAGAATCGACATGATGACTGCATCGAGAGATAAAACATCATTGGAAGGGTACAACCATTCATGTTATCCTCTGGCTTCCAAACAAAACACTATAATGCAATCAATGTGTGAAAATTTCATCAAATTAGGTGAGCAGAGCATGCTTTTAGTGAGAACATCAAAATGTTCCTAGTGTTTTTGTTATATACGATTTGTGTAACTTAATCTCGTGTTAAAGTCACCTGGAAATAGATTTTTTTTCCCTTTCAAACATAAGAGTATATGCTTATGAACCATAAAACAATTTTTTTAGTAATTGTTTGTCACGATTTATATGTTTAAAAAATATATTAAGTTGTTTGGGGGCTGACTCCGCCTACCCCTTTTGTGACGTCAATCGAGGCAGACTTTGCCTGCAATGCGTATAGTAAACACACGTGCAAAGTGCATGTATGTCCAAGTCGTGAGTTTGTACAATTAAAAAAATGTGTTTTTCTGCATTCGGCAGCAACACACCTGGTCGGCATTGCCGGAAAAACGCAAAACAATCTTTTTTTGAAACGTACAAACTCACTACATGGACCGTTCATGTACTTTGCAAGTGTGTTTACTCTACGCATTGCAGGCAAAGTCTGCCTCGATTGACGTCACGAACAGCGCCCTCTCGGGTCGGGGCCTTCTCTTAAATTGTAAATAACATAAGAACTAATGTGGTTAAACCTTACTTAACTGTTTATTCACATTCCACTCATCAAAACACATATATTAGTGCCAAAAGCTGCATTTTGAAAAAATACCACTTCCAGGTGACTTTAAGGTCGATGACATAGCCATATACTAGCGTAACCATAATAACCATAACCATAACCGTAACCATAAACATAAACATAACGTAAGCATGACCAAAGCATTACCATTACCATAACAATAATCATGCAAATATTGTTTTTTTTCATATTCATAAAAAACGGTTAAAACCACATGACAATCAAGCAATCATGTGTACAGCGTGTGTCTTTTTCATATAGTATAAAAGATCGAACATAACATTCATGATGTTCTCGGTTTTGCCTACAAGATCCCTGGCAGTGCGTTAAAGGCTAAACTTAATTGGCGAGATCAGTTTCCTCGTCATCTGATCAATACTAACGCAGATTCATCGTAATTTCAACTTAAATTCTCTATGACTGTTAATTTATTTCAATAAGTTACACTGGTAAACCAATCTAAATCAATAAGTTAAGAAATTTTAACCTGACGCACAGTACAAGAGATGAAGCGGTTAATATGTTACTTTATTTGTGTGTCTTTTTCCTGTCACATGAGATCAATGAGGAGAATAGATTCCTATCGATATTTCCACCTGACTTTGCCTTAATGTGATCGCAACGTAAGATCCATTTCACTGTTCTAATTCAGGAACTCCTACCAGATCGATCATGAAACTCGGTAACGACTGACATTCACCCACACCCTATACCCCATCCATGCTACCCTCTTCAAACACTCTTACAAGCAATGTTGCAAATAGACAAGAAAGTGAACCATGTAATGGAGATCTTAGCCAGTCTGTTCACAACATGGGTTGTCATGGTACTCGCACGGTGATTGGATTTTTTGTTGAGAAAGTTCTTTTTCAAAGAGAAGTTTCAGCATTGTACTTTTAAGACTGAGTGCATTTCAATCTGGTCGTTTAGCAGAAGCGATCCATATTTTGTTGCTTTTTAACACCCAAAATGTTTCATGTGTTTCGTCATACATGTTGTAGTGGGCTGTAAGGTAACTCTTGATTTATGGACCACTATGGGTCATTGCTCTTCTCAATTCCTCTTTCTTCTTAAGTCAGCAACAGATTCTTCTTCAGCCAAAAACATCATCAAAAGTAATCCGGACAGATTGTCCCTAAGCCAAAGTTCTATACAGAAGCTCACAGTGACATATCTTCCAATTTATCAGCCCATTCCCCTGCCGTTATCCACTTCTAATCCCCCATACAGTATCATCCTTTTTTTCTCATACTGTCTTCCATGAATGAGTAGTACCGGTTTGCTCAAGACATGACGCTGTGTCTCACTGTGGAACCATTCCCGCTGATTGCTACAAGTTATGCTGCAAGCAACGGCTATTTGGTTACCGGTCGCCCTGGGACCACGTAACACGAGAACTCCGCAAACCCAAGGGCGCATAAATACTCCCAGGAAACTAACACAGAAAAGTCGACGGGGAAAATCCCAAAATAAACGCGCCGTGGAGCGAATTCTCAAATCATTCAAGCTTTCGCAAAAAGTGGGGGGAGAAATATACACGCGAGTAAATGGTTTTCGCTCTAAAATAGCTGCCAATTAGGTTTGGGTTTATACTTACTAACGAAGAGAGTCTCAGATTTTAGGTAGGGAGTAAGAAAGGATTGTTTTTCCTTTAAGATTATGAAATTCCATCGGTTATTATTTGAAATTGTGCATATTGGTGTAGCATTCGGCAATTTATAAAGGTTGGCAGACGCGACCTGAGATCCTCAATGGGTTTATCTTGTCATATTATGTACTAATTCCTTGAATATTTGGTATCAACTAGATATCGTGTGATATTATTTTACTTCAACATCAATGACTGACAGTAGGTCGTTTACGGGCATGGTAAGACATAGCTGATGGTTATTGGTAGCCAATACAAGTAAAGACTGCAGTTGTTTCAGTTCGAACTGCTTATAATGATACTTGAGAAAAGTTGTGGGCCTACATCATTTTCCATAAACTGCCTGTTTTCATTAAGATTACCACTATTTATGAAGGAATTGATTTGAAGATTGTATGTATTAACAGTATCTAAAGCTGCTTCACATGACATTAATGAATACTGTAAAGCGCCTCAGTCAGTAAAAAGTATCCATATATAATGGCAGCTACTGTAGCCCATAAATGCGTATATAGTCCGAACCTATGAATGTAGACTGAATTACACCCATATCATATTGCTGAGTGTTGATACAGGCATTCTTTTAAAGACCTGTTACTGAAATACTGCTTAGCAAAATTTTCTTTGATTGTTCTCTAAGTTATTAGTATAAAAGTAACAAGAACAAAACTTTAAAGTGTACCATCTACAATATATGGTGCACCACTATGACGTCACTTAATAACGAGTCTGACGCAAGACGTTTGTTATTCGTAAACAAACCCGGGTAGTACTTAAAACTTCAAACGTTTATTTTTTCAATAAATGTCAAATGTTAAATGTCAACATCAAAACAACTTTGAAATTGGATCAGCACACTTAATAATAATCAAGAGTCCCATGCCTGGTAAAGGAATTATGCACCAGTTGGCATCACACACCATATATAGAACGCCAACTTCCGGGGCCCGTAGGCAGGCCTTATGACCACTACCCTATCCCCATCTCCTCCCCTAATAAACACAGTGGATTCCATGCCAATTACTGAACAGTGTAATTTCCAGTGGGTGTCTGGTTAAATATTTTATCTTGGCCCGAGACGGCTTAGATTGAAACTGTGTCCTAGGGCTGAACAATCTTTATCTCTAGTGCAATGCCCAGTGCCCCGCGCCATTCTCTTCACAAAAGCAGCAGCCGCGGCTCCTTTTTCAGTCTGCATTATTCCTGGTGAATGCTCCCAGTTTGGCATTATAGTGCATTATTTTGATCGATGTGAAGTTTCTTTAAAGAAAACAATCAGGCCACTAGACGTACATGAATAAGCCAATTTTGAGACATGGTGGACACACTCGTATGACACTATGGTTTAGGTAAATTTGTCTGCACCCAAAGCAAACAGTGCGGTGCTATAGTGTCCACCATAAAAAAAAAGTTAATTGGATTATGTGTGATTTGACGCTTTGGTCTGTGTTGAAGCAGAGTTCGTTTGAGTCACTGAAACTGTTGCAATTTAGTTCTTCCATAAATGAGCCTAAATCTATCATTCCAACTAATAACGTTTGTCAGGAAAAACGTATAACAAAATCAACATTAACACTGTATACGCTCTTTCTCCGCCTTCAATCTTCACAAATCGCCACCGTTTTCAAGAAGAGCCTATAACTTACTTAAGTGCCTTGTTTTGTTTAATCAAAAAGGGAGGGCATATATTACAATAATTGCATTTTGCACTTTCACAAAGGCCATCCCCAAAGATACATGTAATGGATTGCAAGAGAAGAGTGTAAATCTAGGTTAAATCGGGTTTTTTTCAGGTGTCAAGAGGAACCACTAATGTCAGTGAGCGCGCCCCACCCATTTGAACACGTTATTCAGTTGTTTTGTATGGCATCTCTCTTTTAAAGGAATATTACAGAATTGGTTTTTGCTAACAAAACATTTGCTCTCAGTGTAATATAAGCACTTTATGTAATCCACCATACACATAAACTGACAAACCTGTGGAAGTTTGAGATCGATCGGCCATCAGTGCATGCAGTATAAAAACACTATGGTGATTATACCCGGTGATGAAAATCTACGTTATAAATCACTATACATGTAGATCGATATCTTTTTTTATTAAAGTGTTTTGGTGGGTAAAACATCAGTAAATTATAATCATTACTTTAACTCAGACACAATGAAACTTAAAGAGACAGAAGTGTTGTAATCGAAGAGAAAAACATATGAACAAACATATGCACACTGTTTTAAAAACACATACGCTATCGTAC
The DNA here is from genome assembly GCF_032118995.1 of Asterias amurensis. NCBI lineage: Eukaryota > Metazoa > Echinodermata > Asteroidea > Forcipulatida > Asteriidae > Asterias > Asterias amurensis. The sequence continues at coordinate 23,813,767 of NC_092653.1, read as the reverse complement.
TGAGAAATTTGATTTATAAAGCACCAATCTTTGCATTAAGTAGCCTATGATCATAATATTATCTTGATTCGTGAAATACGTTTTTATTTCAGATACATATACATACATTTTACATTAAAGACTACCTAATAGTCCATGTCACTTAACACAAAGTTATGTTTATGTGTTGTGCAAAAACGGAGAGTTTATAATAAGTTTATTCAGTCTTTCTATATTCATTGCAATTATCATTAATGTTTAATTCAAATTTTCGATATACTTTATTTATACCCTCTTAGTGTATTTAGATTATTGCTTAATTTAGGGTGCAATGATGTTCCCATCAGTATAAGAACGATATGATGCTAAAACGTACCTTATGGTTTGCAAATTATAAATAAAGCCTCCGGCTGTTTTACAAAATTAATTATACGGAATTGATCTGCATACCGGTGTGCTGACGACGGGGAAATGTTTTCCAAATGCACACCGGGTTTAATGTTATTCAGCATCTTCTTAAAATGTATCATAAAGGGAGGCAAATTTGCAATAGTCTTAAGTATTCTGAAGTATCTTACTCCTGAAGAATGTCAAGACCACCGGCTCTTTTCAGAGCCAACACTCCCACAAAGGACATTTATTCATAGTTTCTTCCATGGGCAATATATTTTTTTTAAAGACTTTTGAAGAGTTTCCATATTATACAAACGTACATTTTTCAGTGTTTCAATGCACATGCCACCATCAGTTGAATCGTAGACTATACATTACAATACTAAACATAACCACCCGGCCACAACTGTATGTCTCATCAGAACGATAGTCTGTCAGTGATTAGAATAACACTGTGAACATTGACTTTGTATGTTGGTCAACTCCCATCCATCACTTTAAACCTAAAGTAAACTTGCGAGCTAAACCATTGCCGGCACTTGCGTGACATAAATATTTACAAATTGCTAGAGAGTTTGAGATATTAGTAATTTGACAACGCCTATTAGCTAGACAAGCAATGGCCCATGGGTATTACTAACTTGGGTATGTTTAAGCCGATTAACTGTCTGCCCAAGATGTGATGAAATTAGGAGTGTACGGTTGAGTAATATGTTGGCCTAAATCCCTGGGCAATACATGTGCACAAGTAGATGGATGAGCTGCAACATCTTAGACAGTTGTGACTTGTTAGGGCGTGAAATCTGAACAGACATTCAAAGAGGGGTTTCCTTGTGTTGTGAAAACATCATCGTCATCTGGATATGTCCAGCCATTGTTGGATCAATGGTTGGATGACGCCCTTGTCATGTTTACCCTTGTCTCCTGTGTATCATTTAATGTTAACCTTCGGGGACATGATCAAAACTATCAGGATGTGACATCTTGGACAGTTGCGACTTGTTGGGGCGTAAACATCATCGTCATCAGGATATGCCCAAAGACTGTTGGATGTTGTCCTTGTTTACCCTTGCCTCCTGTCAGTTGATGTTAAACTTCGGAACTTCAGGATCAAAATCATCATGCTGTGTCGTTGCACTGTTTTGTTGGTTGTAGTCTCCATATTGTTCAATTCTGAGCATATCAATGGTGGGCGCAGTTCTCCTCATTCCCCTTCCCGCAAGTTAATTTCGTGTCTATGTCAACCTTTGTGTGTGACATCGTCAACGTCAACACCATGTCCGTATAGTGTAAAAAAAAACCACGATGGCCCTCCCGTAAGCCCTCTGTGGAGTGTAGCCGTCCCCACCCAGTGCACCGCTGGCTATTATGTACGATGATTGTATAATAAAAACTTTTAAAGGAAAAGAACAAATACAAACATCTCTGCAGCGGGGTGCTTAAAAAAGTGGTTACCTACAAATTTGATAGAAAATGATATATCTAGTTTGGAATCTTAGGACAACAAACGCAAACCTTCGCGTCATATTGATGTCAGCCCTCCAACGTCGAGCTCAATTCACAATACACAGTTCAATTCAGTGGACGTTTATTGTCAGAATTCATGACACCCTTTAAAAGAGACTACTAAATAAGCAAACAATCAAAAAGAAAACATGTAATGCAGATGGCTTCGGGGCATTATAGCACCGTCTTAGAAATCACACATTTGGCGATTACTCTGCATTCCAATGATTATGGCAAGCATCTATCATAACGACAGTGTGGTATTTTCATTGCTCCGGTTACAACTTGTGTTTCCGTGGCTTGAAAGTCGGCCAGCCAGATAAAATCCTTGTCTTGAGTATCAACACAAGAAAGTGCTCTTCAAGTGTTGGTGTGTGAATATTAATCTTTAAAGGTGTGATACATCACAGATTTTCTGAAAGATCATTCCCATCATCTATAATTTTCGATATACAGAACCTAACAACGAACCTTCAAATATGTCAAAAAATGTTTATTAAAACGTGATTAAAAGTTGGTTTCTATTTTGTGGTGGATTACGTTCGATCACGTGCATGTTTATTTTACGTTACGAGGCCTCTGCACTAGTTTATGCCCGACCCATGCAGTTGGCGGAGAATATGCCGCAATAATACATTTCATGCGTCGACGTAACTTTGGTTTCACACATTCCCACAAGCTTCACATAATAACTGTTGAACAAGAATGTAACAGTTGAGAATTTGTTCCTTTAAAGGAGGCGACTGCAGTGAATTATCTCTAATTGCATCTATCGCTATCAGAATCCAGAAGCGAATAGTGAAAGTCTCATAGCTTTCAAGTTGCAGTTAAGAAAAATTTCAAATAATTGTTTGGAGATGAAATTGGAGATGTCTTGCTTGTGTGAGGTGCATACAGCAATTCATTTAGACTGAAAAGTGCCCATTTTAAGTTCACTAGAAGATGAAGATTGAGTAGTTTCTGAAGGTGTGGAACAGCCCTTTAAATTTGTACAGTTAACCCACCAACTAAGAAGATGGATTTCCTATCGATTTGCCAGAAGACCCGTCCTCCTTCCCCTGCAATTTACTCTTGAAAATCAGCCATTTCCTTCGACCATTGATCAAAATGACATTTCTGTTTAAATGCGTTAGTCCCATATTGATTAGTGTCTACCTCATGTTTGCTGAGCCCTCGCATCGCATTTCTCAGACTACTCCTTTACGTCTCTGCCGTCTGAGGTATAATTGGGCTCTGGGTGATGCCATTTAACATGTTTAGTGGCCGCATGTTACTGCATTAAACTAATTCAAAAAGTTAACTGGTATGCAGCATGATTGTCATATAACAATGAATATATCCGGACAGCGACCAATGAAGGTCAAAGGTGAAACTACCTTCAAAGCAAGGCCGGTGTTCTGCCGAGAGCCGTTTGATTCTCAGGCTAGGGATTTCTCTCTTTATCTACGCGACTATAGTACAATTTCTATTTGATACAGTGTTATTTACTCAGATGCCACGTTGTTATTAGCGTCAGGCATCTGGTCTGTGACCACGCATACTCTTCGACCTCATCTGGTCGGAGTTTTTACATACCCTCAGGCTTCTCGAAGAAAGACCCCACCTAAATATTGCTGTCATATCTAATGTATGCTTACCGCACTTAGCGTTTTCTTAAGGGTTTGTTAAGCTCTATTTCTAAATTACGTATTTCTAAATTATATCGACCACTCTATTCATACGAAATTAAAATAGTTTTATTGGGTTCTCAAGATAGAATTTCAATGTACCTCAAATGCTGACCGAAATCCAATTCCGCGTGGTGAGGAAATTATATACGATAGGGTTAAACGTCTGAAGAAGTTTCAGCTTGAATTAAAGGAAGAAAAAGTTACTAATGTCTGTTTTAGTTATTAGTTTTCTGTAATACATGAAAACACGATATCGTACCATCTGGAGAAACTCTTAACGGCTGCTGAAATCTAGTTTTCATTTAAAGGCAGTGGACACTATTGGTAATTACTCAAAGTAATTATTAGCATACAAACTTACTTGGTAAAAGCATTGGAGAGCTGTTGATTATAGTATACAACATTTTTGGACTCTGAAAGCACCCATGCATATGAAAATACACACTTTAGTTTGTGCAACAAGGGTGTGGGTTTTATTTAATCTTGCAACTTCGATGACCAAGTGACCCCGATTTTTGTATTTTATGTTAGGATACACCAATGGTAATACTGGTCTTTGACAAAAACCAAAAGTGTCCGGTGCCTTTAATTTGAATATTTATTATATAGTACTCGTTTCAATCTAGTTACTGATAGGAGGTTCGTAAATAAACAACATTGTAAACTAACTTGTAAAATTGTACACAACCTGTGTACAAAAAGTGTGTGTGTATGTGGTCCCCCCCCCCCCCCCCCTCTTTTCCCGCGTCTTTCTTCTCCTTTTCTAGTGTAAACTTGGTTGCCAATCCAGTATTCACGCTGTCGGTATGTTGTTATTCACCGGTGGTAGTGTCTATAACATCTCCATTAAGCTGGTTTTATTGTCCATATGATGTATCTTAATCCAGTTGTCATATAGGTATGTCAACTCCTCTAGCCCCAAAGTTCCTTTAAAGGCAGTGGACACTATTGGTAATTGTCAAAGACCAGCCTTCACAGTTGGTGTATCTCAACATATGCATAAAATAACAAACCTGTGAAAATTTGAGATAATAACGAAAGAAAAAAACACCCTTGTCACACGAAGTTGTGTGCGTTTAGATGGTTGATTTCGAGACCTCAAGTTCTAAACCTGAGGTCTCGAAATCAAATTCGTGGAAAATTACTCCTTTCTAGAAAACTATGGCACTTCAGAGTGAGCCGTGTCTCACAATGTTTTATACCATCAACCTCTCCCCATTACTCGTCACCAAGAAAGGATTTATGCTAATAAATATTTTGAGTAATTACCAATAGTGTCCACTGCCTTTAAGCTGGTTTTATTGTCCTTATGATGTCTCTTAATTCAGTTGTCTTATAGGTATGTCCACTCCTCCAGCCCCAAAGTTCCTTTAATTTTGTGTAGGCAACGCGTAACCAAAGTAGCTGATTATCTCATAGGCATAAATCTGTTTTCATATCGCAGTGGCTATCAAGTTCAACATTTTAAATCAATAGTCCACGCACTTAGCAAGCGACTGCCATATAAATAAAGATCGATACAAACTTATTATGTTCTTGTTTTCTGAAAATGGAAAACACTTAAGGTAAAACAGGTTCTCCGTAATGGTTTACTTCACTTACATCGTGACATCCATTGACCCTTTAAATAATAACTCAAAAACACGTGCAATTTCTTAATATTTAAGAGCAAACATGAATGGTTATAGTATTGAGAAAAAATAACTTGTTTTCATTCTGCAAGCTCAGTTAATTTTAAGTACATGCTCGAGACGAATTTCACGGCTGAGCTTAAGGCGTAAATCTGCCCTTGTGGTCAAGGTTCTCCGCTCAGGGTCAGCGCGATGTTGGAGCGAAGTATGCTCAGTATAATGAATTACGTCTGCGCGTAACAAAACAACTTCTTCGTCAGGCGTAATTACGCATTGTGGGTTTCGCTCATGATAAGCAGAGCCATAAACTTGGCCCAAGTACCACGCTTAACAAAATCGGTTAATCCGGACGTCACAGTTTCAAATGCCCTCTATGCTCAGCCTCAAAATAAAAAATAAAAAAACATGATGTACAGAATATGTTTCTATTATTAATCCACAAGTATCTATCTCTTGTACACGATCAGCAGACATACAATTTTTTATTCTCCTCTCCATCTACACGTTGATGTAGTTCGATAAGATGTAAAGTGAAACACAACTCTGATACTGTGTGTTCATGAGGAGCAGAGGGGACTATATTATCAACATGGGCGAAGTGTGCAAGATGACAGGGACTCGGGCACCCGGGGGAAATAGTGCTTAATTGGCCGCGTTGTAATTGCGAAATTAATATGTAGACCTTGCTGGAATAAATTTGACGGTTTGCGTGAAAACAAGTTACAGCTCTCGCGGATCAGTCATCCACATTTGACTAGCAACAGCGAGAAACATGATTAAATAAACAAACTGATTTCCTTTGCGCACCAATTAAATGTTTTTAGAGTTAACGGGATTTTGTTTAATTAAGAGTTTGCATAGCATATAGCTTTACCACAAATATAGGTACACTGTAGACGCTATCAGAGAACCACATCGTGTGATACAGAACTGAACGAACGAGCGAGCCAGAACTACAGTTTGTACCATTTGCTTATATGCTGTTATGTTTGTTCGTGGAGTTTAAACAGAATTACGTTGACTATAAACGTATACGGAGGTCACATGGATTTTTGGCGTAGTTACGCATGATTTTTACGCTAAATTTGTACACCTTTTTGCGTTTATTAACGTATTTTTACGCTCCGTTTTTCCTCTTGTAAAACTGAAAGATTGGAATTAATAAAAATGTTAGGATGGTGACAGCATTTCACAAGGTTTCGTCAGATGAAGGATAATAATTGTATAGCAACAATTATCTTTACATAGGGCCTACTTCCATTCTATAAAGGAAACTCAATTTATAAAACCCTACTTGGGGAGCGTCTTTCCTCATTGGATTGAAAATGGGAAACATGCATTTAGAGCATATCGGACAGTTCGTCAGACAGACGGATCAAACCATTAGAAAATAGAATTCAATCAAAAGGGGGGACATTCCTTGTTCGAGCTATAGCTACTGCTATAGCCTCGACCGAAACCAACAAACCAGATATAATATTTTGATGAAGTTATAGTAAACGAAGCCCCGAGGCCATCAGATTCCTGTCCCAATCGGTAATACAGCCTAAAGGTCTTCGGCTAGATCTGCGTGCCGGTTAATGCATGCATGGTTTACATTTGAGCTAGGGGTAACACCTCGTGTGCACATCCCATCGACCCAGTCAACTTGATTCAATATCTTGTCTATAGAAACATGAGCAAAGATGTATCTACAGGGCAAGGTAAATTCCTTACAAATGTTATTAAAGTGAAAGTACATCATCGCTCTAGGTAAGGATATATTCATTGCAACACACTGGTTCTTCTTGATAAAAAATACCATACAGACATTCTGTGTAAACTTCATCAAATTCTGTGATCGGGTTCTAATGTTATAACAGGTTTCGTCAGGAATTTGCGTGTTCACATGATCTGGATCGCAGCGATCGAAACAAACAATTTTGACCTGGGGTCTTCTGGGCTTCAAGTGTTGTTTACTCGACTTTGAAAGTATTTCAGATACTTTTCTCTGGAGGATCGGCACGTCATCACATTAAAGCTAATTTTTAAATGTTGTCTTCGTTTTAAAGAGCACAATAAAAGAGAATGTAATCTTGTGTTAGCAGACGCTTGTGGTATCCTTTATCCAACTGTTACCTGGATACACTGACAATTGATATCTAAGTGTCTCCAGCTGTCTCGCATGAATTGTTTTTTATTTCTAAAGGAAGACCGGAGAGCATGTATTATATAAACATTTTTTTAGGTTTTTGAACATTGAAACATTGCTTACATTATAGTGAATATTTTAAAACATTATTGAAGTCTGAGTACGCCTACATCTCTAGCTTATAATATTTTATGCCCAAGACACAAAAGAAATTGAAAAAAAGGTTGCGTGCAATCTCTTGTATAGAGAAGTGTTAATTTGTTTTTAAAATTTAGCAATCTGTAATGAATCGAATATTGTTGACCTGATTCAGTTTCATTCTGATAAACAAAACAAATAGAATATAATACCTTCACAATGGGATTTAACACCGCCATTGATTCAGAACAAATACCCATACGCGTTTCACAACCCAATAGCTGCAGGGATAAACAACCCAGTATCGACTCCCGCCTGGGCCTAACCTTGCAGAGTCACTGAAGCGAATAACCGTAATTCAATCAAAGCCCTCCTACAGTGTGTTTGTCTATTTGTAGTTATCGATCCCAGTAATTGAATAATGTGGCCACAAATGGAGGGTTATTCGGGGGAGATTTAGTCCCAGATGGAACTGCCATTAACGATGCCCGCGCGATTTGCAACATGTGTAGCCTACATGCAACAGTATACTGTAGACGAATATAGTCAAAGTGACAGATCGACTGTTTGAATAATTTAAAGATACCTCGACAGATTCACTAAGATACCCAATCAGATTATTGTTTTCCTTCTTCACCAATGTTTTAAGCATTCACGCAAACGCCAATAGCAATCCCATATACAACATGAATTCTCCATTTGATAACTTATAACCAATACTAGCTCATCCACTGACGAACTTACAGCACGTACCCGGAGATTTCTGTTAACTCTTAAAATCACCAGACCAAGACTACAAACTATAGTCTGGTTCTACTTGCAGCTTTGGGCGAAGACGTCATCACTATGTATAAACCGGGAACATGAGAAATACTGTCAGCACACACTAGAACCTACTTGCTCGTGAATTTTGGAGTAACTCCATTAATTTAATATCAATTAAAGCCTAGTCTAACACCGGTTTGTAAACTTTCTTTGTATCAAATAATGTAAACGCAGTGAATAAACCTCGTTGAAAGACTTTTTCGTTAAGCTACGGTGATATTAACATTAAATATGACTTCTGAAATAAAATTTTATTTTATGCTAATTGAATATTTCATTGAGGATTACCATGCAACTCAAACAGTGTATACGTTCGTCGCTTGATAAATAAACATCCACATCATTCCTTGCTTCACGTGGCGATGGTTACCCGACCCCAGTCTTATGTCACACCACGTAAATATGCATACTGATGAGGTACTTGTACTGTACGTCAAACCACACAGCAAGCCGACATCAAAACTCAATAATGATTATAAACAAGTGGACAAATAAGATTCCGATAATTTCCCTCCACAAACACCACCTCAAGACAGACCCATCCGCCGAGACAACCCTCAAAAGTTGCCCGGAGCAATACGGTAGACCGGCCGGCAACGAGCTGGAAACATACCCGCAGGAAATCAAACACTTATCAAGTGAAACGACTGTCTTTTCTTTGCTTGTGGTATACAGTACCTCCATGATGTGGTATGCCTACTACATGTATACGCATAATATAACAGAGAGCACATTACAGATCCGATTCCGATACAGCATTGTGTTTGTAATATAAAACAAAAAAGGAACATGTCCCCCAAAAAATTGCGTGTGACCATTTAGGGTCATACCCTATAGTAGAAAAATTACTGCTTCCTTATTAGTAGGCCGGCTGCTATAATATTGAGGGAACATTTAAGACAAAGAACGAGATTTGTAAGGTTTTCAATTTCAAGCTTTATCTGAAATTCAATTCAGTATACTCTAAAAGCTTCCGGGTCAGACCCCAGTTGACCCTGAGTGTCAACATTACCAAAAAACATGTCAAAATAACCCTGAAATTGGTCCAAAATGCAGTTCGAAGTTGAAATCTTAACCTCTCTCCGGGTCAGCCTGATGATCCGGAATTTGGTTAGGCCCCGTTAGACCGAGAATCCGGATCAATTCTGACCCAATGTTAGTTTAACAATACTAAAAGAAACAATTGAGCTATGACATTGTAGCCGTTTTCATTTTATGGTTTTATTGATAAACAGTTTACAACAGCTATGCTTTTTTGTTTTTTTAAGTTGGAACTATTAAGAAAACGGTTATTGTTAAACTGCATACTCTGTCAAATAACCCAATTTATTATGCATCTTTATTTTGATGAAGTGGTATAATAAAATCCGTGATTTATGAGATACTTTATCTTGATTCATAAATAATGTATCACAGAAGACTTCAACATCTGTTTGCGAACATAACTCAATATGATATCAGCTATATACGCTTTACCATATCTTGATTCAAAGATGGCGAGCATAACTACACGTTACCCCCTTGAGCGGACACATAATTAGAAGAAAAAAACACTGTATTTCTCCCGATTCAAACGAATACACTCCCCACGAACGGTCACAGTGTTCCATTACGCGTGATGCCGACTAACGATTAATGAAAGTTTAATGAAATGACGATTGACGTAACCAGGACTTGAATTGTAAATAATTAAAAACAGACTAATCATAACCGCTTGTTGTGTACCATTTGTACCTTCGAATTCAACTGGATTTTTTTGTGACGCTTATAAATAATTAATTACCATTGTTTGCCGGGTGGGTTTTAGCTTCCGGTTAATTGGAGATAATTACTAGGTTCGTATTAGGCTTGAAAGGTTCATTACTGAAGAAAGGGCTTTACCACTTAGGGTCTGTAGACTGCTGTATAGACTGGTTGCCTAAAAGTGATCCCTGGCTAAATGCTAAAACATAAAGTTGCCAATTTGACAAACAACATGCCTTACAGGATATGATACTTCTTCAGCCTTAAAATGGCCAAGATAACTACCTATATTGAGACTTGATAACAATTTCGTGAGTACGACTTATCGAGCAATATTGTTTTAGCACATTATATTTTTGCTTTGGTACAAGACCGACATCTAGCAAAAGGCAGTTGAGTCTAAGTGTGAGTTCTAAGACACTGGATACTATTTTAGTACATTTGCCTATGGGTACGATCACGTACAATAATTAGCACTATAGTTTGCATAGTGATAATTGAGCCCGAGTGCGAGTGCCAACATCCTGGCTTGTATTTAAACAACGAGTACTCAAAATTAATGTACAAAGGGTTCATTTTGGATGGTAGTTTAGTACCACTACCAGAGGAAAATTTGATACATTGGTGGTGGAGTGCTAAAATCATAGTGGGATTTAGTACCAATTCTTCAAGGCGAGTCCCAGTGCGAGTAATGGAATTGAAACTAGAATACGAGCAGGTCAGTGTGGGTGGACAACACATTAGGTACTCAACCGCAAGTACTTAAACTCAGAGTGAGCTTGAGTGCGGATGTTTTTTTTCTTTCATTTCTTTTTCGGGGGGAAGTTTGCGGCTGGGATCAGTCTGACCAATATACAAGCGATGATAATTCTCATAACTACCTGAAATTGAGTAATTAGTTTGGACGAGCAAATCATTTGAACCAAATTTGATTAAATCATAATGGGTCAGTCTGACCAATATACACGCGATGATGATTCCCGTAACTACCTGAGTGAAATTGAGTGATTAGTTTGGACGAGCAAATTATTTGAACCAAATTTGATTAAATCATAACTTTGTGTGTGTGTGTTCATGTGAAATCACGTTTAGCCAGCAATCCAGAAGACAAACTACTTCAGTTAAAGTCAGCTCATGCCCGTGAGGTTCGGTTTTCCTGGCAATAGTGCTGAACCGTCACGTTCACCATTCAGTGCCGGGGCATGACGCTTATGTCCCCCGGACAGTTTTGCTAGTGACTCGGTGGCACGCGGTAGCATTTAAAGGGTTAATACGGGGCCGCATGAACTGGTTCAACGTACTTAGTTTTTAAGGGACACCGTAGTGTAATAAATACTTCAATTTAAAATAATCACAACAAATGAATCATATCTGTTGAAACTGTTTGTGATGATGACTTTGGTCTGTAGAAATTCAATCTCCTTTTAAATTGTCACCGTCAGAAAACTAATCAAATAACTCCATAAGTATGATAATTGAAAACACTTATGTTTAACACATTCTTGTTTCGCTCACGTAGCTGTTTAAAAGTAAAGAATGAAAAGTTATTCCCTTCAAACTGTTACTTGATACCCCTTTAATCGAATAATATCTCTGAAGTATATACACACAATTAATATTCAGTAAATACTGACGCTTTAGGGCCTGCGGAAATGGAATACCAGCTGAAGATCAGGAATATGTCAGCTTAGTTTATCTCTATCTTTCCTTGGTGCCGGATAACCAGCAACTGGCCGAGCAGCTGCAGTATCTATTTTACACGGTCTCAATTTAGGATCATTGACCACTTTGAATAATGCGTTGCACCTTAAAGGGATAACACAACATTGACTTATTCATTTACCTGAACCAAACCATACGGTTGGTATGGTCGCATCCAATTTGGTAGTTATGTTTTAGTTAAACAACGAAAAACTACTTACGATTGGAATCGTTCAATGTTTTTAATGATTATCATTAAAACCTTTAAGGGGATAAACGTCATAATAAACAACATAGTTCCAAAATTAGTGGTTGGTCTCTAACAATAAAGTAACAGTTACAATCACAGTGAAACGTATCTGCCGTACTGCTGTTTCCCGTGAGAAAACGTTGAATGATTACCTTACGGAACATGTAACAGTCGTACGACGTTCCTTTCACACCCAACGTGACGAAACGTTGTTGATACACGTGGATTGGAAGGAGTATCTCATACTCACTTTGGTAATATTGGTAGTGTGTTAAAACGGACGTCAACTATTTACGTCAATATGAACCTCAACATGTATTAGGATAAGTGCAGAGATTTATACCAATTTGGCACCAAGTCGTTCTACTGTCACTGTCAAAATAATTCATGTGTATATTTACGTGTGAATGTTCTCGACTTTGTTTCCTCCTAATTACGTAGGTTTTCACGTCAGTTTTACAAATAGTATTGGTTTGTGCAATGTGAACCCCACTGATTGAAACGTTAAGAAAACACTCTCACTGGGATGATTTACGTTAACCGCAAGTCACATAAAATTGATTTTTCTTTGAAGAAATATTTCCATTATTAACGCTCATAACGTATAACTTGATCCTCAACTCGCAACACTCAAAACGTAAATCCTTCCGCTTGTATGCTCCCCGTCTGTTTGCGTTCCCATTTCTTCCAAGAGCTGATCCAGAGGATGTTTACGTTTGAAAATGAAGTTGTTCGGCTAATCTTCCAGAGGGCGAGTTGACAATTTTGACATGTTTCCCTTCCCGTCCATATATTCAGGTGTTGACATAGCTAGTCATGGGTGTCTGAGGATTTCCTGCGGCTAATTTAGTCTTAGGTTATGAAAACCCACCCACAGTGTGGCTGATAATTTCTCTTGGTTTCGCTTGAAAACTTAAACGCTTGCTTGTCATCCGTACACCGGGGAAAGGGTGATATTCGAGCTGGCACCGTGGGACTTTTTGTTTCCGCTGCTGCTTTACTTAATTAGCACAGAACCATGTATTGATGTTGTAGGAGAGGCGATTTAGCAGAATGCAAAACAAAAAAAGTGCCTACTGCAAGGCGAACGTAAAATTGTTCTTCAACAGATATAGAGAAGCCTTTCTGGTGACGTTCATTCCAACCATGGTTAATTTAAACCCTTGTTTTGCGGACTAATCATAATTTAATTTAACCTCTGAAAATGTCATAGTTGAAATCAGGTTTGAAAGGCAGCATTTTCAATGTATAGTCTTCGAATATATATAAAATCATTCTATTATCTCGCGAGAGACATGAACAAAAAGAGATCAACTCATAATCATGTATATCCAGCCATGAAAAAAAAACCAATAAAATACAAAATAGTATAGTTCCAGATGTGATTACTAATAATAACTGTGATTTTTTCATGTGGTATTTACGCATTTACGTATTATTATGCATTTACGAATACTCATTTTACGTATAAACGTAACTATAAATTTAAAGGGTATTACTGTTAAGGAGAAAACGCATTCAACCAAATGCGAAACATTAACTAAAAGATGGAACCACGAAACCAAAAGAGTGAATTACATAACAAAAGGAAAGTGAAACAACTTGAGGGAGAGGACGGAACTGCCAAAGAAAGAGAAAAAACACTGTGAAACGTTAACACAAAACGGTAGCATACAACGACGTTTCAATAGAGAGGTTACCTGTCATAAAAATTAAACAGGGCAACACTGAATAGCTGAAGCAATTTTTTGACCACGCCCCAAATGCTCGGCAAGCTAATGTTTGTTTTGATCTTAAACTCACCTATCCTGTATCCTTCCAGCAGTAAGATCCATGTAAGTTGCGCTAAAGCGTTCATTAGTAATAACATGTTGGTATCTACCGACAGATTACAGCATTCATCAACCGCTAAGTTCTATTTATCATCCTCGTAAACCCATAGACGTCAACGCACAATAGTACTGTGTCTGCAAAACAAGGACGGCAACACCTTGAAAGTATAGCTACAAGTCCCAGGTTTAACGATATTATGGTATCTATGAACTTGAGTCAGCCACGATGATAGGTACGTGCTACTCGACGGAACCTGATCGCACACCAACGCTAGTGTGGAAGGTTGGACACATTTATTTGTCAGTACACGATGGTGCAACGGTATGTATTCAAGCGTCATGCGAGCAGCTGCCCTGGTTGTCCATGCCGCGTGTGCCAAATATCCTCACGCTGTGGAACAGTTGGTATAGTCAGGATCAATACACACCGTGAAGAAGATGGGGAGGGGGATGATAACGATGATGATAATGATGAGGGTCACGGTGAATGGTGTCTCCTTCATCAATCGTGGTATCCCAAAAAGTTCCTCACTATTGTTGACTATGCACACTTTGATCAAACCAGAAGCAACACGTCACAGTGACAACCAACCAAGGGGTCCGACGGTATTTGTTGACAGAGCAATTTGACAGAATGGTGTCGGTACACAGTGGCAGAGTTTCGCTAATTTGCTCTTCCAATAGAAAAATTGTCATACTAATCAATACACAATCAACGTGTGTTACCGCCGTTGTGTAATTAAACAAGGGGAAAAGAATACAATTAATTGAGTGGTCAAGCTAATGATGGCCCTAATTCATTAGTAAAATCCCATTGTGTTGGGTCCAATTGCATGGCGCTGCTTACCACCGAAATGTTTGCTCACAATGCGTGGAACGTTGGAGACCTAATTTGCATTTTGGAGACGTAAATCGAAGAAAAAATAATGGCACGGCGACCTTTTTTGAACCACTGTATTGAAGCCTGATTTACAATGACTTCAGCTATGAAGAAGGATCCTATCTCTTCAACGACCGATTTGTGGAATTGTGTTTCCCGAAATGATACAAAATAGGTTTACGTGAGACTTACTGGAAATTAGTTTGACTTGCATTTTGTGATAATTTTTAGTTTATTACAGAATTGACTTCAACTACCTGTTTTATGTTGTCAACTAGTTTTGTACTAAAAAAAACCATGATAGCGAATGGGAGACCTTTGGGGACACGTTGCAGCAGACTCAATTATATAAATCCATTTTTTTTAGCAATGTGCGCATGCTCAGAACTACGTAAACAACAGAAATTTCATTCGGTCCATTCAGTCTCCAAAACAACTCCGTTGAACACTGAATCTTATTGAAGTAAGGTTGATTTCCGTGTACGGTACATTTACGTTAGCCGTAACTTGTACGGTAATTATTTTGCATTGATGCTGCCAGGTAAACAACCGTACAACTGTGAGACTTTTCTTATGCGCGCTTTCAACTCTCAAAAACAATGCCGTTGAAAACTGCGTCTCTCTAAAGAGTGATGCTCAGGACCCAATATTATACTTAACAATATTCTGTTAAGCAAAAACAAGCAGGATACCGGTTGCAAATTGTACCATGTGCTATGGTTAGTTTAGCTGGTAACCTTATTCTTGTAAACATAAATTTGTGCGAAGCTATTTTTTTTTTTTTTGTGCTTAAGTTGATCAGCTCTATATGGCGATGATAAGCTCAGTATGACATCCCAACCCATGGCATTTATTCACCATCTATATTTCCAACGATCATCATTCCTCAAGTCATCACTATTTCTATCAACGTCACATCCTTTTCCTTCTCCTTCTGTCATCATCATCATCATCACAATTCTCAACCACCAATGCTAAAAGCTCCCTTGGTAAACAACATAAATAATAGTGTTCCTCTCAGCAAAGCTGCATTCGTTTTCACACTGTTTTTGAAGTATCACCTCAAAGTCTAAATGAATATTTATATTTCTACCGTAAATGACTGAGGAAGCTGCTCTCAGCCGACGCCCCTTAGGGCAATACAATGAAGTGTTCTTGGCTCGTGGTCAAGTCGTAAGCCTACATGTCGTTATCACCAGCATCAAGAATATTAAAGAGATTGCGCCTGTGATGTTTTTTTCCCCCGCAGAACTCGGGAAAGTACTTGTATACAGTGCTTACACACGCTGGTGTGAGGGTCAAACCAATAATTTTCTTTATCCCCGATCGTTGTGATGTGGTACACCCGCTGCTAGACATCTGCTCTAGATTGACAAATGTCGTAGGTTCGAATCCCACCCTAGAAATATGCCTGTGAATATTTTTCACAGAACTTGGGAAAGTACTGACGAGTAGCAATGCTTACACAAATCGGTGTGAGCGTAAAACCAAGTAATTTTAGAGGGTTTGAAGATTGTATTTCTTATCAGTTCTCTGACTCACAAGAAATAAATGACCGTTCAAATGGAGCTTATTTCGTTGTTGGGAAGTAGCAACCTTCTCGTGACCGTGCATCTGTGTTGTGGAAAGAGTACATTAATTTCAACCATGAATGCTTTGAGAAGAGTAAATGGTTTCAATCATCCAGCTTTCCTTAAGCTTCCCCTTCATCGAATCTGATGCAATGTTGCTTGGAAAGCTTACAGTGCACGTTTTTGTAATTAGTTACACTTTGGTGTACATATCGTTTTATTTCGTGTACTGTATACCACTGCTATACCTATAGGCTACTGTGCATACTTATAATCATTACGGAACGGAACAAAAATTAATTAGCATTGTGGAAAAGTACATTCATCTCAACTGTCATAATGGGATGTCACATCGGTTTTGCTTATGTTTTGTTTTTGTTATTTTAAAATAAAAATCCTGCAGAAGTGACAGATGGCATGTCATTTGGAAAGTTAGACTGTATCAGTTACAAAACCTCGGATAAAACACATGGCATAGTTATCGATAGCTTTACATGTTTACGGTATTGGCAGTGGATACGTTTTGTCTTGATGAGGGTATAAGTGATTTGACATCATCCCAATGACTTTTTTTAGCAACAAATAGTACTTGTTACGGTTGTTAATATCTGACAGCATTGGTGCTAAATAACTACAAAACCTTGTTTTGTAATGCATTGTATACAAGAAAATCAATAATAATTGGCATACAAGTGTATTGTCGTACTATATAACTAAAAAACAAAACCTTCCGAGTCCCTCACCTATTTCTGGGTCACTATGCAAAGGAACATGTGTCAAGATAACCCATCAAACTGACGCAGAACTTGACTTAAAATGCCATTTCATAACCACCCTTCCGGGTCAGCCTAACCCTCTAATGAGTCCCTCTGGGACCCAGAATCCAGGTCAAATCCGACCTTGGAGTTTAACTATATAAATAACCCTTGTCGACTCCATAAAGATACAAAGCTTGTCCGCCGAGGTGCCAAAATATTTATTGGATGTACTTTATAGCTCCTAGGCAGAATGTTGACCCGGTTTGAGTTGATAAATTTCTGGGTCAGTGTGACCCAGAATTTATATCAAACTTACCAAGAAATGGGTCAAACTAAAGCAGACACAGCAGAGCTTCACAACAGTTTCTGGGACCTGACCCGGAAATGGGTGTGACCCAAAATCAAGGTCAACTCTGACCCGGAAATGTTTAAAGTGTGACACGTGAAACACGTGTTCCCAATCTACTGACAAGTATCTTTGTGTGTGGCAGTTCAATTATACGTTTCCATTATATTGTTATGTCACGTGACTCCTTTACCTGACACACTTGCGCGGGTAGTGGGTTCGAATCCCGTCAGAAATAGTATTTCTGGTATTTCTGGACATATTCTAATTTGTTATTTTTTTTTTTTTTTTTTTGCAGGAAACAGAAAGAAGAGCTGATCACACATCGTTGTTGGGTAAGCATTATTCAGTTACTTAATTGTCGCTTTTGGATCATTTCCCCCTCCATATTGATTAACCCATCTCAATGTGTCATCGCCTAAAAGTGTCCGGAGGGCTTCTTAAACACTAAATATAACAAAATGGTTGTCATCAATCTGTGGGATAGTGTTTATGTCAAATCACACCCACAGAAGCAGCACGTGATCGCTTATTCAGTTTTCAGTAAGTTTTATCCATCTGTTCGGGGTTTTTTTATGGGGGGGGGGGGTTACCCGAAAATAAAAATGATATTTTTGTATGATGCAATTATAAATTTTAAATCTTCTGCCCAATAATTACAATATAATTAAAGTTGTTCGTGGATTTGTTGTCAATTTGTTGTTTCTCCTGTTCTTATGTTTTATGCCTGTGGCCAACAGAGAGTGGTATAGCATTGAAAGGTCTATTATTTTTCTGGCTGAGAAATTTCGGTATCATCAGTTTATGATTTGTCAAAGCCATTCATTATTTATAGGCCTATGTTTTACTAATATTGTAAGATAATTCGTGTAACATTTATTTTAAAGTAACACACACTATAGTAACACACATAAAAGCTAGGCATACATCACTTAAAATCAACATAATTATGTTTTCACATCGTTCGGTAAAACCTTTGATGATGCAAAATCAAACATTATAGACACTCCTACAATCGCGCTGCAGCAGTATCTCTTCGTGGTTTAAACAATTAACAGAAGCTAATCCACATATAAATGACACTTCTAATTCTCGTGATAATGTCATGCGTATGCTCTCTAATTAGGACGACACAGGCATGCCGAACAGCGTCAGACTTTGGGGTTGACATTTACGTGCGGGTTGAAGACCAGGGACGATGAGAGGAGAGACAGTGTTGGTATCACATGGTGATAAGGCTCTTGTACAGATCCACTGTCTCGTCTGTACATCTTTTAATTAGCTCATTGGAATACTTTCCAGTCCTTAGTTCAATCTTGATAAGACACAGCTGCCTGCTGTTTTAATGTTTACTTTTTCTTCTAATATTTCTCTTTTTTATATTATTTATAATTATTAATGTAGACCTCCTTGAATTGTGTACCTTTTCGTACCCCTTTATTTGTGCTATAACCACCATAAGTATAATTGTCACTTTAGATTAAAAACTTTATTTTTGTTATATAATAATAAGAATTACGTCTACAGCACCGACATCCACACTAAGTGCTCATGGCGCTTGCTCCAAAGATTAGTAATAAAGTTCCTCCGTTGCTGTCTTCCAACTGCACATATGCATGCCTGGGATGTATGATGGCAGACATAACAGGTGGGGTGGGAGGGGGGCTCGATGGTGAAATATTTTTTTTTTTTTACAGCAGCAGAAGAATAAGCAGTAGGCCTACTTTTTAGAAATAAACTAAGTTTGTTTTTATTATAGAGGGCCTACTTTCATTTTATTTGTATAGGCATATATAGAGTATTTTAATACCATTATATTTTACTCCAAACAAATTGAGTAGGCCTACGCTAATATTAAATTGCCTTAGGGATCTGAAAATGTTGTGGCTCCAAAATAAATTCGGAAAATGTTCAAAACATTTTGAATGAATGGAAATAGGCCTAAAACAAACGAGTAAAAGATAAACTGATGATGCGATGGCCTCCTGTTAGTCCAAAGAGGGCGCCAGACTAGTGACTTCCAAGTAAAGAGAAAGGAGCAAAAAAGCGCCCAAGGCGTTTTCACACCTGCGCGTGCGCAATGGAGTTTTCAACGAGGGGAACATCATGTGAAGAAAAAATAATCAAGGTAAATTAATTTATTTTCATTATTTACTGCAATTTTCCCTTCATTACAATTAATGATAACATACCTAAACTTCTCTAGGTATTTCTTAGCTCAAAATTTAAAACTGATACTGTTGCATAACTTCTCAAATAATACGAACAAACTGAGAATGTATCGCCCGTGGAGGTGTCGAATTTACCCGCCATACGGCCGGGCTTAGTACACAAGGAGGTACAGTGTAGGCTACTTGACTTAACAATGGTCCGTTTGTAAGGTATTGCTCGCTAATTTGTTAAAGTATTCAAACGTTTTAAGTATATTGGGGTTGAAATGGGAGGTTGGCTGTTATTAACTAATCTTAACAATTGCAACGCCGATCCTCCCCCCCCCCTTTCACTAGGCTAGGTACAATAGGCTGTCAATGTGGGAAACATATTGGGGATGGGCGAAGTGGGTTACACAAATAAGTGAGTCAATAAATAAATTTAAAAACTATTAATGAAAAAAATAGAAATAAAATTAGGCCTAAATAAAAAAATATTTACAAATAAGTAAAAATAAAATTAAATATATCTGAATGTGAACACTTGGAGACAGACATTTTCCCCCTTTTTTTTTTAATTGTTTCATGGTTCATATGGTACTAAAAAATTTAATTTTTATTGCGCTTTATCACAGCCCGAGGGCATATCAAAGTGCTTCGTACATGATAACCCTGGTCACTGCGCTATTAATGACATTCATTTTAAACCGTCTCACAGAGCCAATATGATCGTTATAAATAAGTTCTGGATGGCACCATACCACCCCCCCCCCCCCCCCTCCCCATTCCGAGTGCATCTCTTAATATTTATGCTAATCACAGTTAAATAAGTCTGAGAAATGGGCAATCTGACATCATTTTCATTAATGTCGTATAATTATAAAGATTTGTTTTAATAGTTAAATTTGCATCAGGGATAAAAAATATTCAATTTGGTTTTACCACTTCCTCAATGGTTTAACCCATAAACACCGATGTGTGTTGGGACTGTATACTCATCACTTCATTTCCGAGTTCTGTGCCAAAAAAATCACATATTACTCAGGTGGGATTTTTGGCTTTTTTTCTGTTCAGTAATACTGAAATCCCAGGTGTAACAGATTTTATCTAGGTAATTATCAAACATGCAAACTTATTCCTGTCTCGTGCCATGCAGATAAAATTTAACTTCGTATCCTAAAGTCATGACCTTAACATCACAATCTTTTTGCAAATTCAAGAACATTATTTTTACCCCTGGAATAACAGACCCCCATCTAGCAAGTGCTGTTATTTGGTTTAGGTGCATGTTGTTACATGTCTTGTTTGATGTTTTCTGTGCAGTCTTGTAGGCAGAGTAACAACTTGTGTTTCTTGAAGAAGAACAAAATGATTTTTGAAAACATGTGTTATGTTTCTGTGTCAAATTATTTTGTTGTGGTTGTAGATTATGTAAACCAGAGGGGTCAGGCCTGAGAGGGGTTCCTGGGTCTGTTGGATACCCTGTTTAAGATAACAATTCAGAAACTAGCTTGAAAAAATTCAGCAAATGTGGACATCCTTTTAAGACCAAAACTTGGCTCAAACAGTTTTTTCTTGCTATTTACTGTAGGCCCTATACACTTAAACCCATCAACACTTCTTGTGTGGAGTGAGGAAATATATGTACCCTAATTTAACCGAGTGACCCCATGAAATGAACTGGTAATATTCTGCATGTTAATTCAATAGTTATCAAAAAGTCTTGAGTTTATAGATGATGTACAGTCCTTTGGAAGATTCAGAAATAAATTTTGACATTTGAAAAACTATGACCCAAAAAAGTGTATTGGTTTCATTTTGTGTCTGTTGTTTTTTCTGTTGTGTATTCAAGGTTCTCCACAGGGTTAGCTTTGTCCGGATGCTAACCAATTCTGCACGATCGGCAAATTGCCCAAACTATTCCTGCACATTAGGCCATTTGCACAAACCATTCCTAAACGATCTGCGATTGTGCAAACTATTTCTGCAAGATCAACACAGTAATTTTTGCACGAGCACAACCACGGGTCCAAACTAAATCCCACTTTGTGCACAATCACCCGGTAGTTTCTGCATGAAATGAAAGTTTCAGATGAGCGTATTTTTCTTATTCTGATCTCCGATCGCCATTCTTGCCTTTTACCGCCCGTCCAAAACCGCTTGTGGAGAACCATGTTGTGTCAAAGGAATTGTATTTCAGGCAATTTGTCAGACAACATGTTTCTTGTTGAGTGTCCTCTTTAATTTTCAACTTTCTTATTGTTGATTTGTCTGTGTACTGCAGTGCACATGTTCTGAATTAAGTTTCAGGAAATTTTGTCGAAAAAAATGTTTTCCTGTTGAGTGTCCTTTCTATTTTTCAACTTTCTTATTGTTGATTTGTCTGTGTACTGCAGTGAACATGTTCTGAATAAAGTTTAATCACAGTGTTTGAATGTTAAACATTAATTCCTTAGCAGCTAACTGCATCTTTTGACAGATTATCAATTCAAGAATGAGATGGTACAGGACTGGTAGTGATCCAGCTATTCTGGAGTTAACATAAGCTACTGACTACATAGAGTGATGCAAGGGATATAGTAGATGAATACACTGATCCAGCCAGAGTTGTGAAGTACATGTATGACTGTTTAGACCTGGATGAGATGTGATGGACTACGTATGACATCGTGTACGAACACAGACATCATCATCACCATCATCCTTCGGCTGCTGAGCAGGCAACTACCAACTAAGCTGATCTTGGGCAAGCTGTGCAGAGATTTGACTTGGTTGAAGCATGCCTTCATCATATCCAAGCAGACGTTGTACATGTCAGAAATGATGAGCGTTGCCTTCCTGGTCTTCTTTTTCCGAAGGTCGGAGTGTATAGAGCGTAAACCTTGGCATCCGAGGTACGTGCCCAAGGAACTTGAGCTGACGACTTCTTACACGCTCCGCAAGAGGGATTGAGCTAGTCATAGAGTAGACACAGACACTCTCTGGGAAGGAACACAAAACCACAGACCCTAGGAATGTGTACGGCAAGATGACCAGAATTGGCTTGATATGGCCCATAACAAACATTGAGACCTTGGCCACAGCTTGAAGAAAAATAAAACTTAGCCTGAACTACTGGTGTAATTTACTGCTGGACTAGATGCACCTCCAATGGTTGCAAATTTAGTCATGAGCGACACAATTGGTTCACAAAGCAGGAAACCTTTACTATTTTATTTGTAGTTGAGGCGACACTATTTATCAAGTAATCGCAACTTCAACAAAAGTCGCACTAAGTTTCCCAGGCTTAATTAAAACTAATCTTCCCAAATAACAGTTGGTGCAATCATCATCATTATATTTACACACACTTTCTATAAAGTGAACAATTGTCTCCAAGTAAAAACAATGTAATAAATTAAGTCTGATACTACTGCACACAACAGTGCCAAATGCTATGTCAAGTAAATATAACAATTGTTTATATTATACAAGTTGTGAAGGAAGCATAGTATTCCATAATTTTTTTAAATGTGTTCCCATTATAACCCATCAAAGAAAAAAGCAACATACCAAAATAAAACAGTTGGAATGATTTCTTGAGGATTAATTAAGGCACTCTTGTTAATCACCTACATGTATACAATGGGGGACTACTACATCATTAATCGTATCTGTTTTGTTTTTATGATTAAACTGAGGTGTACATACATGAGTCACCAAGATTAACTCTTATTATAAATATCAAAGTTTTATAGCGCACATATCTACCGACAGGGTACTCAAGGCGCTCAGTATATATAAACATATACAGGAAGAGAGGTTATTTAAAGTAAATAAAAACTAAATGTATTGTACAAAATAATAATAATAATAATAAGACATTTGTAAAGCACCTAATGCAAAAGAGAAGTGATCAATAAATTTCAGCTTTTCAGATTAAACATTGGTCTGGTTGTATTTAATGTGAGTGTAACATGTCAATGGCACAGAGCGAGATAAGATGGCGATGAGACTGAGATCCAGAAAATGACTTGTCAAAACTGTCAACTTCCAGTAGAGGGCCCCTAATTAGAAGCATGACTTCAGCGGAGAGTAATAACAACATATCTAGTGGATGAGCTCGGCAACAGTTGATGAGACAGGAGTGAAACTGAAGAAGTGAAGACAAGGGTGCTAAAGTTCGAAGGACCAAAGATGAGCAGCATGATGGAAACGGCACAAGACTCCTGAAACTGAAACACGAGTCTCGGGACAGCGACACAACGTGAGATCCAAGCATGAAGAAATAACATCAAGATCCCCTGAGTGTAGCCCTTGCCGTGTTAAATTATGGTGCTTTGAAGTTCAAGAAGTCTTGACAAGTTCTGATGTGTACCTACTAACTCACTAAGGACTGCAGCCACTCGGACCTGTAGGATGGAGAAAAAGACCTGATGATTGTTAACATACTTGTGTTTGATGCCAAAATTGAAATCTTTTTTAAAGTGTTTTTCTTGGCAGTTGAGCGTTGATGTACAGTGTACATTTGTAAATCCTAGACTGTATGTTGTAGGGTGACTGTCAGGAGACCCTCCTAGTTTTTGTATTTATGTTTTTGAGACACCAATGTATCATAAGCACTAGTTTACTGAACCTTGTACTAGTGTAGAGTAAATAAGTTTGGTGTTCCTATAAAAAAAATTATTTCTTTTACAAAGTAATGAACAAGTACAGTCACAGTATGCAGTGCTTAACACACATATCTAATCAGTATGGCTAAAAACGTAAATTATCTTTATTCCTGATGCAAAAGTTTACAACATTGATATCCCCCATGCTGCTAATTTAGAATTTAAACTGCCTCTACAAAAAATGTATAAATATTTCTTTAACTCTGACTAGTCATATAAACAAGTACATGTTTGTTCCTGCCTTTAGCTCATTTTAGCATATACTAATACATTACCATATGTATAAACATTAATGAATTGCTGCCTTTCAAAATATGCCAAGGAAATTGTTACTGTTGGCATACTGTTTGCTGTTGCGTGTTAAATGGAGAGAGCACACTCGTAATGTGTTGCAGACTTTGCAATTTTTCCCACCTGCTAAGACTTGTAAACGATTAATACCTGGAAGGGTTGTTGGTTCTACACGAGAGAATAGTCCATTTTACCTAAAACAAATTTATTTAATATATTTGTTTAACCTTAATGATTCAAGAAAGTACTAGAACAAGCAAAAGTTCTTCTTACAATTTTGACTCAATTCGTTGCATATTGTCAGTCATTTTACAGAAAAGCAACAGTAACAGAAACCAGGGTGCTGGATAAAAACTACGGCTTGCACCATGAGCCCAGAAAAACCTCTTTGTAGCCAAAGAGACTCTGAGGCTGACATACCTGGGAGTCGGGATGCTGGACAGGTTGAACTCCAACACTATCAAAATTCATGGTAAGTCTACATGGTATGCAGTTATGCAGTCTTTCAATAAGCTACAATTTACCTTCCCTATAAAGTTCAAAATACAAGATTGTTCTCGCTGAGTGGTGAAAAATCTTCTTCCTTATGGAAGATTTGTATGAAGCCCTCGGACAGATGTGAGTGAAGCGCCCACATAAACTACCCTGCATTAAGTTTTCTTGTAAACAATACATTTAGATATTTATAGCCTTGTTTATAGCCATCAAAAACAATAAAAAATAGTTCCATACAAGGAATGAGGTTGATGACAGGATTGTTAATCATCAAGTATTAAATTGATTAATTTCATTCTTTCTGCCCATATATCCACTGTCGGATATATCCACCGTCTGACTTCTGCCCCGATACCCTTGGATGGCTGCCCAAATATCCATCTTCGGATGACTGCCCAGATATCAACCTTCAGATGGCTGCCCAGATATCAACCTTAAGATGGCTGCCCAGAACTACACCTTCGGGTGCCTGCCCAGATGTCCACCTTCAGATGGCTGCCCAGATAAGATATCAACCTTCCAATAGATGCCCAGATATCCACCTTCGGATGCCTCCCCAGATATCCAACTTGAGATGAGGTCTGAGACATGGAGAGGATGTGCTGAGACTCAAACATGGTGAGTCAAAGCTAACAAAACTTGGCAAACATGTAGCTAACTTTGATAAAAACTTCAACTCTCAAAGTCTAGAGAAGTAACTTAGGTCTACAGTTAAAAATATGAACAACCACCCTGGGGAAACGCACCGATATGGCTCAGATTGGTCACGAGCCCTGTGTACATTCACTATAAGAGTGGGAATTGTATGAATTGCTTCTTAGGTAGCCCTACAATGTGAAAAATATTTAGGTACATGCTTAAATGAAACTGTTTCATTTCTCATGAAAATTGTTCACAAGAATCACTCGGGTCTTTCAAAATGTATGCTGATGTTTTAGGGGAAAATAGTTGTGCAAGGCCTGATAACCCAGTATTGATAACAAATTACTACTGCACTGCTCAGTCAAAATACTTTGAATATTTGTATAATAGCTTCCAGCTAGAAGTCTTTTATTATTTTAGTGAGAAATAACCTCTTTCTCAAAAACTACGTTACTTCAGAGGGAGTCGTTTCCCACAATGTTTTATACTATTAACAGCTCTCAAATGCTTGTTACCAAGTCAGTTTTTAAGTTAATATTTGTTTTGAGTAATTACCAAACGTGTACCTTCCCTTTAAAGGAAAAAAACAAAACCACCCTTTGTCAACAAAACGCCCTCCCCCTCTTTTTAAGCTTTCAAAAGCAGCATCAGTCAATGGAATTGTTTTAAATTGATGATTGATTTGAAAACAAATGCCACAATCAATAACACTATTAAATTCATATACTATGGTTAAACCTTGTCCTAATCAATGAAATATCCTGGCGAGATAAAAAATATTCCAATAAAATGCTTCCCCTAAATAGATAACAGAAACAAAGTTTGTAGCTTAAAAAAAGGTTCTAAATGTGACTTTTACCAAAAGCAAAGGATAAGAACAAGTAATTGTTTGAAATATGTTAGGTTAACTATTATCAATGGGAGGAATCCTGTCACATTTTCAATCACCCCTGCTAGGGTTGTTGCACTTTAAAATTTATGCTTGTATTAAATTCTGTATCTGTTAACTTGACCTTTCAGGACTATATGAATTTAGTAGTTCTTTGAAATCAACTGTGGAAGGAATCACCTCTACTGACATTGACGGCTGCAGTGTATAAAAGAGAGCAACGCCTATAGAGATTGGTTATGAGAGCTCAGACAGGGAGAGGATGCAGTTAGTTATGCCGGTGAGTTAAAAACTAAAAGCTTCAAATTGCAACTTCAACCGCCACAGATCTTGAGAAGTGACTAAAGATAAAGAGACATGACCAATCAGTCACTGGAGAACACACCCATAGCGCTCAATTTAGTCACTAGTACGTAGAAACACAGAGAGTGCTGAGATCTGGTTAAACTGAAAACACAAGGACCCTGCTTGTGTGTGAAACTGTTGAACTTCTAGTAAAAATATTACACATTAATCAGTTTGGTTGGTTAAAGTTTTATTTTTTTATTTTTAATGCACAGCTGACTGGAGGTGGTACCTTTTCTGTAGAGCTTGAAAGATTGTGTGAAAGTCCCCGATTGTTCAACACAACACAAATTCTTAACTCTTGGTAGTTTAAACTAAACGATTATGTCATGTGCTTTATACGTAGGTTTCATTCTGAGAACTAAGTGATTAATTAAGTTCATATCAGCTTACCTCATAAGAACTGTTCCGGCATTTGACATCCTCTTGAGTTGATGTTGCTCATCTATTGTGCACCGATTCAAGTAGTCATGATGTGCATGAGTTCAGCCAACCATTTCATTTCTGCTTTCAATTACTTGTCATCTTTTATTTGTGATTGAAAGTATAGCAAAAACATCTGTTTTACTGATGAAAATTGTTTGTCAAATTCTTAAATGTTGCAAATTTGTCCTTTTTGTTTGTGTTGCATTCTGGCGTCGGGATCTCAAGTGTGACTATCCGTCAACAAGCAAGACCAGCCTCTGATACAAGAGCTTCACTCTCAGGTAAAATGTGAATTCCCATAAAATATCTTTTTAATATTCACCCCAGTGTAACACAAAAATTAACTGTTTAGAAGAGATGTCAGGTGTCAGGTAGATGTCAAGGCAGTGCATTTAAAAACGCTTTGATATTGCTCTTGTATGATCCATACTGGTGCATTGTGTTCCTTACTTTAATGGACCTTGTATACCCAGAGTCAAAACACAGACTGAGAGTCTATAGGTGCCTCTTGATGTTACAACATTTTTGCAGTCTACGATTGGGGAGTTAGTCAAGCAGCAAGATGGCCAAAGCTTTGGAATAAGTTTTATTTTCACTGGAAAGAATGTCCTAAATCCTCTCAACCTGAATATTTTTCATTAATTACAAGGTTGCAGTGAGATCTCCATTAAAGCCATTTACATGTACCAGTCAACAAGTAGATGTCCAAGACCCGCCTTGGAATAAAGGAGATGCCCTCTCCAGTAAAAGGTGAGTTTAAAAAAACTGTTCTAATATTCACCTCATTCGAAATTGGAGCTCTGTTAAAATTTTGCAGAGTGCATGTTGCTTTTGTTTGGACAGAACTCGGATTCAGTTTTAACTTGATTTGTAGTGACTTGGCTTGGTTCTGTTTTTATGTCAAGTTGTTGTATACTACTGCTTACTTTTATTGCAAAAAAACTGAACAAAATAATTTCCTCCAGTCATTTGTTTTAAGAGACTAGACCTTGTAACCCTTATTAAGTATTTTGTGTTTTTTATGAAGGTTTTGAATAAAAAAATTTGGGAAATCATTATGCCCTTTTAAGATACAAACCGAATTCTTGTACTTGATTCCTGTACTCAGACATTTCAATCATGTACTACCAAATTTATTTTATAGATTGACTTTCAAAGAAAATTATAACTCAATTAAAACGGTTTATAAATGTAATTTTGTGTTTTGTGTGCGGTACGCGCACCCTCTACATATGCACACAGTCATTGATTGCAGCAGCCTTATCTTTGTGTACATCGTGCGGCCACTAAAGCATTGATATTACTGTGATGGAACATTTCATGCCCTTGATATATCGAGGAAAACGGGCCAGTCCGGCGGACCTTGTATTATCGAGAGTCAACTGTAATGGTTTGAAAGTCAATAGGAATATCATTGATGATTTTACGCACTAAAAAAAAAAAATTCTCTTAGGGGGGTCTTCACCAGTTTGGATCACCCCTACAAAAGGTTTTGTACATTTTTGACTTGCAATTGCATACACTTTTGTATCTGTTACTTTTCAGGGCCAGAGATGTAGCCAATAGTTTTCTGAGATCAAGTGCGGAGAAAATCTTCTCTATACTGACATCTTAAAGGCTGCAGGATAAAGAAGAGCAACGCAGATGAAAAAGCAGCCTAGCAGTTCATCTTTGGATCATGGCCGAACAACCAAGGATCATCAATAGTAAGACAAGTTAGTTAGTCATCTGTATTTCTAGAACTGTAACATTTAGTATCTGTGAATAAATACACCATTGCAAGCAAGCATGCACATACGCGATATTTGCGCAACGAAATTGAAGATCTTGGAGCTTTGGTGATGCAGCTACTCGACTGGAGGTGTGACGATTGGATTGGAGGTGTGACGATTGATTGGAGGTGTCACGATTGGATTGGGGTGAGTTTATTTTGTTGTTTGCTGCATAACACCTGCAACCTGGATGACCTTGCAGAGGCCAATGACGTTGGACTCCGAACTGCCCAACATGGGCAAGAAGTGATGACTTGAAACGATGACGATTGAACAGAACATACAATTGGTGGTGGGAGGATACAATTGGTGGTGGGAGGAAACAATTGGTGGAGGGAATGTTTCATTACAGGTGCGGCAAATTGATTCTGAAAATATTTGCTTGCGATGGTGTATTTATAAGATATGTGTTTTGTTTAATAACAAGGTTATGTTCTGCATTTCTGTGATGTTAAATTTTAAATGGTATATTCGGTAACTTTGGTGAAGTAGTTTTGCACTTAATTTTTTTTAGATTGTTTCTTCCTTGAACTATACTCATTCAAACTCTTACTTTTCACTTTCCTGACACTCTTAGTGCTTCTGTGTTCAGACAGCACACTCTAAGTCCTGTTTTCATAAGAGGGCACACTCTTAGTCCTTCTGGGGTAAGAGGGCACTCTTGTAGTCCCTGTGTGATCAAGAACATTTGTAGTTCTTCTGTGATCAGAGGGCACACTCTAAGTCCTTATGTGTTCAGAGAGCAAAGTCCTGCTGTGGTCAGAAGCCAAAATCTTAGCCTTCTGTGTTCAGAGGGCACACTCTTCAGTCTTCATCCTTCTATAACCAGAGGGCACACTCTCTGTCTTTCTATGTCTTTCTCTGTTCAGAAGGCACACTCGTAGTCCTTCTATGACCAGTGGGCAAACTGTTAGTCCTGATGAAAGGGCACACCCCTAGTCATTTAATGATCAGAGGGCACCCGCTTCGTCCTTTTGTGTTCATAGGGTACACTCTCAGACCATCTTTGATCAGAGGGCACACTCTCATTCCTGTGATCAGAGGGCACACTCTCAATCCTGTGTTCAGAGGGCACACTGTTAGACCTTCTGGTGCTCAGGGGGCACATTCTAAGTCCTGTGATCGGAGGGCACACTCTCAGTCCTTCTGTGTTCAGAGGGCACACTCTCAGACCTTCTATGATCAGAGGGCACATTCTAAGTCCTGTAATCAGAGGGCACACGCTAAGTCCTTCTGTGTTCAGAGGGCACACTCTCAGACCTTCTATGATCAGAGGGCACATTCTAAGTCCTGTAATCAGAGGGCACACTCTCAGTCCTTCTGTGTTCACAGGGCGATCTTACTGTCTTTCTGTGTTCAGCGGGCACACTCTGAGTCCTTCTGTGTTCAGCGGGCACACTCTTGAGTCCTTCTACTTCTACTCTTAGTCGTTCTGTGATTAGAGGGAATACTCTAAGTCCTTATTTGATCAGAGGGCAAGCTCTTAATCCTTTCGTGAGGGCACAACTCAGTTCTGTGTTTAGAGGGCACACTCTTAGACCTCCTGTTACCGCAGGACCAACTCTTAGTCCTTCCTTGTTCAGAGGGCAATCTTACAGTCCTTCTGTGTTCAGAGGGCACACTTTCAGTCCTTCTGTGTTCAGAGGGCACACTCTCTGTCCTTCTGTTTCGGAGAGTACACTGTTAGTCCTGTGATCAGAGGGCCACTCTCAGTCATTCTGTGTTCAGAGAGCTCAATATTAGTCCTTCTGTGATCAGAAGGCACATTCTTAGCCCTTCTGTGATCATGAGGGCACATTCTTAGCCCTTCTGTGATCACGGGGGCACATTCTTAGTTCTGTGATTGGAGGCCAAACTCTTAGTCCTTCTGTGATCGGAGGGCACATTCTTAGCCCTTCTGCGATCACAAGGGCACATTCTTTAGTCATTCTGTGTTTGAAGGGCAAACATCTCAGTCCATCTCAGTGTTCAGAGGGCTCACTCTTAGACCTTCTGTGAACGGAGGGCACATTCTTAGCCCTTCTGTGATCACGAGGGCACACTCTTAGTCCTTCTGTGATCAGAGGGCACATTCTAAGTCCTTCTGTGATCAAGGGGCACACTCTTAGTCATTCTGTGATCAAAGGGCACACTCTTAGTCCCTTTGTGTTCAGAGGGCACATTCTTAGTCCTTCTGTGCTCAGAGGGCACATTCTTAGTCCTGTGATCATAGGGCACACTCTTAGTCCTTCTGTGTTCCAAGGGCACACTCTAAGTACTTCTGTGATCAGAGGGCACATTCTTAGTCCTTCGGTGTTCCAAGGGCACACTCTTGGACCTTCTGTGACCGGAGGGCACACTCTTAGTTCAGTGATCACGAGGGCACAGTCTTAGTCCTTCAGTGTTTGAAAGGCACACATCTCAG
Organism: Asterias amurensis; assembly: GCF_032118995.1. Lineage (NCBI taxonomy): Eukaryota > Metazoa > Echinodermata > Asteroidea > Forcipulatida > Asteriidae > Asterias > Asterias amurensis. The sequence goes on along the minus strand of NC_092653.1, from coordinate 23,782,347 downwards.
TCCTGTGTTCAGAGGGCACACTCTTAGACCTTCTGTAATCGGAGGGCACTTTCTTAGACCTTCTGTGATAGGAGGGCACACTCTTAGACCTCTGATATTGGAGGCCACACTCTTAGTCCTTCTGTGATCGGAGGGCACTTTCTTAGCTCTTCTGTGATCACAAGGGCACACTTTTGGCCCTAGTGTTTGAAGGGCACACTCCTACTCCTGTGATCAAAGGGCACACTCTTAGACCTTCTGTTATCGGAGGGCACACTCTAAGACCTTCTGTGATTGGAGGGCTCACTCTTAGACCTTCTGTGATCGGAGGGCACATTCTTAGTCCTTCTGTGATCAGAGGGCACATTCTAAGTCCTTCTGTGATCAAGTGGCACACTCTTGGTCCTTCTGTGATCTAAGCATTCTGTGTTTGGAGGGCACTTCGTAGTCCTTCTGTGTTAAGGGCACACTCTTAGTCCTTCTGTGTTCAGCGGGCACAGTATTGGTCCTTTGTGTTCAGAGGGCACATTCTTAGTCCTTCTGTGATCAAAGGGCACACTCTTAGTCCTGTGTTCAGAGGGCACATTCTTAGTTCTGTGAATTGGGCACACTCTTAGTCCTTCAGTGTTCAGAGGGCACATACGTAGTCCTGTGATCATAGGGCACACTCTTAGTCCTTCTGTGTTCAGAGGGCACACTCTTAGTCCTTTTGGTCCTTCTATGATCGAAGGACATACTCTTAGTCCTTCTGTGATCAGAGGGCACATTCTAAGTCATTCTGTGATCAAGGGGCACACTCTTAGTCCTTCTGTGATCAAAGGGCACACTCTTGGTCCTTTTGTGTTCAGAGGGCACATTCTTAGTCCTTCTGTGATCAAGGGGCACACTCTAAGACCTTCTGTGATCGGAGGGCACACTCTTAGCCCTTCTGTGATCACGAGGGCACAGTCTTAGTCCTTCAGTGTTTGAAAGGCACACATTTCAGTCCTGTGTTCAGAGGGCACACTCTTAGACCTTCTGAGATTGGAGGCCACACTCTTAGTCCTTCAGTGATCGGAGGGCACTTTCTTAGCCCTTGTGTGATCGAAGGGCACACTCTTAGTCCATTTGTGTTCAGAGGGCACATTCTTAGTCCTTCTGTGGTCAAAGGGCACACTCTTAGTCCTTCTGTGTTCAGAGGGCACATTCTTAGTTCTGTGATCATAGGGCACACTCTTAGTCCTTCAGTGTTCAGAGGGCACATTCTTAGTCCTGTGATCATAGGGCACACTCTTAGTCCTGTGTTCAGAGGGCACACTCTTAGTCCTTCTGTGATCAGAGGGCAAATTCTTAGTCCTTCAGTGTTCCAAGGGCACACTCTTAGTCCTTCTGTGATCAGAGGGCACATTCTTAGTCCTTCAGTGTTCCAAGGGCACACTCTTAGACCTTCTGTGATCGGAGGGCACACTCTTAGCCCTTTTGTCATCCTGTGATCACGAGGGCACAGTCTTTAGTCCTTCAGTGTTTGAAGGGCACACATCTCAGTCCTGTGTTCAGAGGGCACACTCTTAGACCTTCTGTGATCAGAGGGCACACACTTAGACCTTCTGTGATCGGAGGGCACACTCTTAGACCTTCTGAGATTGGAGGCCACACTCTTAGTCCTGTGATCGAAGGGCACCTCTTAGTCTTTTTGTGTACAGAGGGCACACTCTTAGTCCTTCTGTGATCAGAGGGCACATTCTTAGTCCTTCTGTGATCAAAGGGCATACTCTTAGTCACTTTAAGTCCTTCTGTGTTCAGAGGGCACATCTCAGTTTTGTGTTCGGATGGCAATTGTATAGACCTTCTGTGATTGGAGGGCACACTCTTAGTCCTTCTGTGTTCAGAGGTCAATCTTACAGTCCTGTATTCTGAGGGCACACGTTCAGTCCTCCTGTGTTCAGGAGGCACACTTACTTTGTCTGTGTCAGAGCACACTCGTTGTTATTCTATCAGAGTGCACACTGTGATCAAAGGGCACACTCTTAGTCATTCTGTGTTCAGAGGGCACATTTTTAGTCCTGTGATCAGAGGCCACACTCTTAGTCCTTCTGTGATCGGAGGGCACTTTCTTAGCTCTTCTGTGATCACAAGGGCACACTTTTGGCCCTAGTGTTTGAAGGGCACACTCCTACTCCTGTGATCAAAGGGCACACTCTTAGACCTTCTGTTATCGGAGGGCACACTCTAAGACCTTCTGTGATTGGAGGGCTCACTCTTAGACCTTCTGTGATCGGAGGGCACATTCTTAGTCCTTCTGTGATCAGAGGGCACATTCTAAGTCCTTCTGTGATCAAGTGGCACACTCTTGGTCCTTCTGTGATCTAAGCATTCTGTGTTTGGAGGGCACTTCGTAGTCCTTCTGTGTTAAGGGCACACTCTTAGTCCTTCTGTGTTCAGCGGGCACAGTATTGGTCCTTTGTGTTCAGAGGGCACATTCTTAGTCCTTCTGTGATCAAAGGGCACACTCTTAGTCCTGTGTTCAGAGGGCACATTCTTAGTTCTGTGAATTGGGCACACTCTTAGTCCTTCAGTGTTCAGAGGGCACATACTTAGTCCTGTGATCATAGGGCACACTCTTAGTCCTTCTGTGTTCAGAGGGCACACTCTTAGTCCTTTTGGTCCTTCTATGATCGAAGGACATACTCTTAGTCCTTCTGTGATCAGAGGGCACATTCTAAGTCATTCTGTGATCAAGGGGCACACTCTTAGTCCTTCTGTGATCAAAGGGCACACTCTTGGTCCTTTTGTGTTCAGAGGGCACATTCTTAGTCCTTCTGTGATCAAGGGGCACACTCTAAGACCTTCTGTGATCGGAGGGCACACTCTTAGCCCTTCTGTGATCACGAGGGCACAGTCTTAGTCCTTCAGTGTTTGAAAGGCACACATTTCAGTCCTGTGTTCAGAGGGCACACTCTTAGACCTTCTGAGATTGGAGGCCACACTCTTAGTCCTTCAGTGATCGGAGGGCACTTTCTTAGCCCTTGTGTGATCGAAGGGCACACTCTTAGTCCATTTGTGTTCAGAGGGCACATTCTTAGTCCTTCTGTGGTCAAAGGGCACACTCTTAGTCCTTCTGTGTTCAGAGGGCACATTCTTAGTTCTGTGATCATAGGGCACACTCTTAGTCCTTCAGTGTTCAGAGGGCACATTCTTAGTCCTGTGATCATAGGGCACACTCTTAGTCCTGTGTTCAGAGGGCACACTCTTAGTCCTTCTGTGATCAGAGGGCAAATTCTTAGTCCTTCAGTGTTCCAAGGGCACACTCTTAGTCCTTCTGTGATCAGAGGGCACATTCTTAGTCCTTCAGTGTTCCAAGGGCACACTCTTAGACCTTCTGTGATCGGAGGGCACACTCTTAGCCCTTTTGTCATCCTGTGATCACGAGGGCACAGTCTTTAGTCCTTCAGTGTTTGAAGGGCACACATCTCAGTCCTGTGTTCAGAGGGCACACTCTTAGACCTTCTGTGATCAGAGGGCACACACTTAGACCTTCTGTGATCGGAGGGCACACTCTTAGACCTTCTGAGATTGGAGGCCACACTCTTAGTCCTGTGATCGAAGGGCACCTCTTAGTCTTTTTGTGTACAGAGGGCACACTCTTAGTCCTTCTGTGATCAGAGGGCACATTCTTAGTCCTTCTGTGATCAAAGGGCATACTCTTAGTCACTTTAAGTCCTTCTGTGTTCAGAGGGCACATCTCAGTTTTGTGTTCGGATGGCAATTGTATAGACCTTCTGTGATTGGAGGGCACACTCTTAGTCCTTCTGTGTTCAGAGGTCAATCTTACAGTCCTGTATTCTGAGGGCACACGTTCAGTCCTCCTGTGTTCAGGAGGCACACTTACTTTGTCTGTGTCAGAGCACACTCGTTGTTATTCTATCAGAGTGCACACTGTGATCAAAGGGCACACTCTTAGTCATTCTGTGTTCAGAGGGCACATTTTTAGTCCTGTGATCAGAGGGCACAATCTTAGTCCTTCTGTGATCAAGGGGCACACTCTTAGTCCTTCTGTGACCAAAGGGCACACTCTTTGTCCACTCTCACTCCGTCTGTGTCCAAAGGGCCCCTCTTGGTCATTCTGTAATCAGAGGGCATACTGTAAGTCCTTCTGTAATCAGAGGGCACAATCTTAGTCTCTCTGTGATCAGGGGGCATAATCTCAGTTCTTCTTGGTTCAGAGGGCACAATCTTTGTCTTTCTGCGTTCAGAGGGCACACTGTAAGTCCTTCTGTAATCAGATGGCACAATCTTAGTCTCTCTGTTATCAGGGGGCATAATCTCAGACCTTCTTGGTTCAGAGAGCACAATCTCAGTCCGGTGTTCAGAGGGCACACTCTTTGTCCTTCTGTGATCGGAGGGCACATTCTTAGTCCTTCTATGCTCGAAGGACATACTCTTAGTCCTTCTGTGATCAGAGGGCACATTCTAAGTCATTCTGTGATCAAGGGGCACACTCTTAGTCTTTCTGTGATCGAAGGGCACACTCTTGGTCCTTTTGTGTTCAGAGGGCACATTCTTAGTCCTTCTGTGATCAAGGGGCACACTCTAAGTCCTTCTGTGATCAAAGAACATATTCTTAGTCCCTTTGTGTTCAGAGGGCACATTATTAGTCCCTCTATGATCAAAGGGCACCTTCTTAGTCCTTCTCTGCCCAGAGGGCACGTTCTTAGTCCTGTGATCAAAGGGCGCATTCTTAGTCCTTCTCTGCCCAGAGGGTACGTTCATAGTCCTGTGATCAAAGGGCACATTCTTAGTCCTTGACCATAGGACACACTTGACATTCTGTGTTCAGAGGGCACACTCTTAGCCCTGTGTTCAGACGTCACACTCTTAGTCCTTCTGTGTTTAGAATGCATGTTTACTGTGCTTCAATTTACAGAGGGCACACTCGTAGTCCTGTGTTCCGAGGGCTAAACCTTAGTCAATCTGTGATCAGAGGGCACACTCTTAGTCCTACTGTAATCGGAGGGAACTCTTACAGTCTTTCTGTGTTTAGAGGGCAAACTTTCAGTCCGTCTGTGTTCAGAGGACAAACTCTAAGTCCGTCTGTGTTTAGAGGGCAAACTCTTCAGTCCTAGTGATCAGAGGGCACACTGGTAGTCATTCTGTTATCATGAGGGCACACTCTTATAGGCCTTCTTCTTTCAGAGGGCACACTCTTAATCCTTCAGTATCATAGGGCACACTGACAGTCCGTCTATTCTTGGAGGGTACAACCTTAGACCTTCTATGATCACAGGGCACACTCTTAGTCCTTGTTTGATCAGAGGGCACATTACGGTCCTTCTGTGTTCAAAAGGCAAACTCTTAGTCCTTTTGTGTTTAGAGTGCACACTCTTAGTCCTTTTGCAAAAGAAGGCACATTCTTCATTCTGTGATCAGAGGGCACTGTCCTCGTGTGTGTTCAGAGGGCACACCCTCAGTCATTCTGTGTCCTTGAGGGTACAACCTTAGACCTTCTATGTTCAGAGGGCACATTGTTGGTCCATCTGTGATCAGAGGGCATATTAGTCCTTCTTTGATTTGAGGGCAACACTCTAAATCCTGCTGTGTTCAGAGGGCACATCTCAGTCCTGTGTTCAGAGGACACATTCTTAGTCCTTCTGTGTTCAGAGGGCACAGTCTTGGTCCATCTGTGATCAGAGGGCATATTAGTCCTTCTTTGATCTGAGGGCAACGCTCTAAATCCTGCCGTGTCAGAGGGCACATCTCAGTCCTGTGATCAGAGGGCACATTCTTAGACCTTATGTGATCAGAGGGCATACTCTTAGTCCTTCTCTTCCCATCAGAGGGCACACTCTAAATCCGTCTTTGTTGAGAGGGCACACTCTCTCTGTCATGTGTTCAGAGGGCACACTCTTTGTCCTTTTGTGTCAGAGGGCAAATTCTTAGTCCTTCTGTTATCAAAGGGCACACTCTTCGTTCTGTGATCAGACACAGTTCTCTTGTGTAATCATAGGGCACACTCTTAGTCCACTCCACTCCGTCTGTGTCCAGAGGGCACACTTTTGGTCCTTGTGATCAGAGGGCACACTGTAAGTCCTTCTGTAATCAGAGGGCGCAATCTTAGTCTCTCTGTGTTCAGGGGCACAATCTTAGTCTCTCTGTGTTTAGAGGGCACAATTTGTCCTTCTTTGGTCAAAGGGCACATTCTTAGTCCTTCTCTGCCCAGAGGGCACACTCTTAGTCCTTCTGTTTTCAGAGGGCACATTCTTAGTCCTTCTCTGCCCAGAGGGCACATTCTTAGTCCATCTGTGTTCAGAGGGCACACTCTCAGTCCTTTTGTGTTCAGAGGGCACATTCTTAGTCCTTCTCTGCCCAGAGGGCACATTCTTAGTCCTTCTGTATTCAGAGGGCACACTCTCAGTCCTTCTGTGCTCATCGAGGGCACACTCTTTGTCCTTCTGTGTTCAGAGAGCACAATCTTAGTCCTCAAAGAAGTATGGATACAATTTGAATGTAGTATAGCCGTTCATATGTTACAACACAATGAGTTTTTTAGGATAAACATAACCGTGTTAAATTTAACAATGCTGATGTAAGGATGTCACTTAACGGTAATTTTTAGGTAAGGTACAGTAAGCGGTTAAGAATATTCCTTTTTAAAGGTTATACGACTTTGTGAAATTAAACAAATCTAAAAAGGCAAACTGGCCTATTTAACAAGTCCGTAAATTCCTCCATTTCAGTGAAATTAAACATTGCGAGATTTTCAATAGCTGCTGCAGATATTGCACAATAAATTTCATGGTAAACTTGTATTGATACTGTTTTTAAAGGCACTGGACACTATTGGTAATCACTCAAAATAATTATTAGCATAAAACTTTACTTGGTAACGGGTGATGGAGAGCTGTGTTGATAGTATTAAACATTGTGAGGAACGGCTCCCTCTGAAGTAACATAGTTTTCAAGAAAGAAATAAGTTTCCACAAAATGCGAGGTTTTGAAATCAAGCATCTGAAAGCACACAACTCAATTGAGCTAAAAAATGTCCTGGGTTTGTTATTTTATGCAAATGTTGAGATATACTAAGTGAGAATACTGGTTGTTGACAATTACCAATACTATCCAGTGTCTTTAAGCGAGGCAAAAATACAGCCTTGAGTCGGAAACATGTTGTTTAATACTTTAACTGTGATAAAGCAAATAAAGAAATGATTATGTCAAATTGCATTGAATTTTTGAATTTATTTAATATTCAAAGATCAGAATAATCCATAATAGACCGTATTGAATAACCTCTTTGCTGCTATGAAAGTAGCCCTCTTGTAGGGCAAACAGTATGCACGTCTAAATGCGTACATCAAAGAAACACGCAGCACGCAGCGTTCCCGGTTTGATGGCACAAGCAGGTATACGCACACGCTCGCAGACGCCATCTTGTAGGGCAGATATTTGAACAGTTATGTCATATTCAATGCGGTCTATTGTACTTGGTGTTAAATTAAAAAAATTAAGTTAGAGTAAGTTTATAGAACCGCTTTTATTAGATGTCAGAAACATGACTTATTTTGTATGTTCATGTACAGTCAAGTTTGTATGTAATGGTCTAACGTAATAATGATGATTAAAGTGAGGGAGGCTAGATAGTTGTAGCACCCTCTGGAAGTAACTAAAGAAAACTTTAAAATAATATGTATTATTGATATGATTGTTGAGGTATATTAGCTAACATACAGTAATTACGTTATAAGCAATGTGTTGTCTTTAAAGGGTTCTCTTTAAACATGTTTTATAATTATTGGTAGTATTTATTCGGCCAAAATAATGAGGATTTTTAAAAACGTTAAAAACGTTATAGAGTGATACTTTAATTAACAGTAAACTTTGCTAATTTTGGCACCCAAGGAGGACCCATAGTTATGTTAGGCCCCAACAAGAAGTTTTGTTATTTAATTTATAGTTAAATGTTTATCTACTATTATTTATTGTAGTCTTTAAGTTAACAGTATTTACGTTAACCAGTTATATACACTGTAATGCTTGTAATAAGGTTTTTGTGCGAATAAATTATTTTTAGTCAGACACCAGAGCAAATTTTATTCACTATCTCTTTCCTTTCCTGTCTCATGCAAAGGTCATATGTCATAGGTCTCATCTCATTTAAATTTTTTATTTTTTTTGACCCCCCCCATCCTAAGGTTTAAATATTAGTTCCGAGCAAATTTTTTCAAGAGCCGCCGTAGCGCAGCGGGCTAGCTCACAGCCCCCAGAATCCTGGGGCTGTGAGCCGGGTGGGTTCAAATCCTCTCCGGGACCTTTTTACCATTAAAATAAAGAATTTTTTTAAATTCTAGTAAAAATGTGTAGGGCTTGAACCGGGGACCTTCCGCTCCGTAGTCTCTGGCCTTCACCGCTGTGCTACGAGCTGTTATGAAAATCTAACGGTTTTTGGAGTGATGAATTTACCGCATTTGGACTTAGAAAATTTTTCACAAATTTCTCTCCAAAAGTTTTGCCTGGCTCGAGCCTTGGATTTCTAGCTGATCTGAGGGTTGACCAAGGGCCTTGCTGGCTCAGATTTCTTGGGGCTGAGGGGGTGGAGTGCTAAAAGGCAGTCACTAGAGCTTGGCTGCTGGTGGGACTGGAGAGCTATGAGGCAGTCACTGGGCTTGGGCAGCTGAGGGGCTGGAGGGTTGGATGGCAGTCACTGACTGATCTGAGGGTTAGGGTTGGGGTCTTGGAGGACTGGATGGCTGGCAGTGGTGTTGGGCTTGGAGACTTGGGGTTAGGGTCAGGGCTGGATGCCTGGCAGTGGGGTTGGGCTGTTGAGGGTCTGGATTGATGGTACTGGGCTAGGGTCTGGGATGTTGCTGTAAGAAACTGGAATTTGGTGATTAATTCAAATGTATAAATTGAGTGTTATTTGGCAGTCACTGGGGTTGGGTCAGCATTGCTAGGTAGCAGGGTTGTGCTGGGAGGGCTCGCGTTAGGGTTAGGGTACGGGCTGGATGGCTGCGGGGTAGGCTTCCGAGGAACAAATGTTATACGCAGTTTTCGATGAAGGTTTGGTGACCATATTTTGCAAAGTAATTTTAAAGGGTGGTCATTTAAGTCTAAAGTTATTTTTAAAGGTGTGGTATTTTATTTAATAAAGATTTGACTAGATTTTGTGTTTAAAGGTTTGGTATTTTATTTATTAAAGTTTGCGTAGGTTTTAAATGTGTTTAAAGGTACGCTTAGTTTTTTTATTTGAATGTGTGGTATATTATTTATTAAAGGTGTTTAAATTTTAGTTATTGCAAATTTGACTATGAAATTAGTTTTAAAGTTACTTTATATTATTTACCAACTAGATTTTGTATTTAAAGGTGTTTTATTTTATGTATTAAAGTTTGCGTAGGTTTAAATTTGTTTCAAGGTAGATTGTAGGTTTTTATCTAAATGTGTGGTTTTTTATTTATTAAAGGTGATTTAATTTTAAATATAACCAAACTTACAAGTAGGGTGGAATTAATTTCAAAGGAATTCAGCAAATTAAAGACAATGTCTAAAAAGTACATGTACATGTAAATATCACAACTTTAAAGGTATACAACTAGACTGTAACAAATTGTGAACAATGTTGACTTAAAGGTACTAATCATGTATTAAAGATACATAATTAATTTTAATAATTTCCTTCTTAGGTTGGGAGTAGGGAGGTATCCGATTTAAAGGTGAATGACTTATCTATAATAATGTTTTCACAACATTGGCTTAAAGGTACAGGACTGATTACGTATTAAAGATACGTAGTTATTTGTATTAATTTCCTTCATAGTTAAAGCAGTTTTTGGAGTGGGAGAAATTATGCTGGTTATTTTGCTTATAACCCAACTAGTAGGGTGGAATTGGTTTAAAAGTAAATCAGCTTGCACAAAATGGTTTGAATTAGTTCATGTTGATTTAAAGGTATAGGACTCAACTGAAATAAAGAAATAATTGTTTGTGTATATTTCCTTAATAACATTTAATTTTGTTTTAAAGGTGTTATTTAATCGAGGTAGATTAAAGGTGTGGCACTTTTTGTATTCAAATTAGAGTGTTGAGTTTCTTTTAAACCAAATTTAAATTTTAATTTAGTTTTAAGGGTGTTATAATATTGAACTTAAAGGTGTATGGTACAATGTTGATTAAATGTATTAAATAATTATTTGTTTTGATTTGTTACATGGGTTTTAGGAATTTATTGGATTGAGAGGAATATATCTTTTAAAAGCCAACTAGTTTGGTGGAATTGGTTTAAAGGTAATGACTACACCGAAAAAGAAGTATATAAATAAGTTATTTTAGTTGTATTAAAGGTACTAATAACATTTTAAATAAAGGCATGGTACTTTTTGTATTAAAAGTGTAATACATTAATATTTAAAGTGGTGATAATGTTTTAAAGGTGTTTAAAAGATGTGTTTATGGGTTAGAGGAGTTGTTGAAGGGGATTCAGTAAATTAATTTTGGTAGACAAATAGCACAAAAAGTAAAGGAATGAACAATGTTTTGCTACATTTTAAGAATAATTTATTTGACAACTCAAAATAATACAATTTTATAATATAAACAATCAAATTTTAACATTCAACTTAAAGGAACAATATTTTGTCAGTACATGAAATAACCTGATCAAAAAGAAAAGTTGGTCCTTTTCACTGCTATAAGCTGTGTAAATTTCAGCTTTGGTTCAAATGTTTTCACGTAATTAATTTCAATTGTGGGAAACATTTTCTTCTGCCAATTTGTAATTTTAGAGAAAAGTGACAAAACTGCGTAATTATGTCCAGGAAACTATTACACTGTTTATTCTTTCAGAAATGATAGGCACAATAATGATTTGGATTTTGACAATTCAAAATGAAACCTGCTGTCTTACAAGTCTCAAAACTTCCATGTTTCATTAATGTTATAGACCTGAAAGGTCAACCAAGGAAGGCAAGAACAAATTAAAGATTTTCATATCGCCACTCCAAACTTTTTCTACATTATGATAAACAGAAAGATAATTGTTGGTATTTAACAATATCAACAGTTCACCTTTGTAATTATTCATTAAAGGGTTTTGCCAGAACCAGTAACACATTATTTGACCACTTTGCATATTATTTTAACATCTACTTGAGCTGAATGTTTATAAACATAAATCCTATTTTAACTTGTTTATAATGTTCACCATTTAATTGTAATTTTGATATTAGTACACTTCTGAATTTTTCGTAATTATCAATTGAAGATCAGGCCCCAAACTCAAGGTTTTGAAAAACTAAAAGCACTTCTGCAGTTGACGGCGCGCGTCAAACTGACAATGCTTTGATGTCATGCTTGGGAGTTTGCTTTGTTATACTTCAAGCTGCAACAAAGCGACTATACAAATTGGAGCTCCCAATGAGTGATATACATAACACAGCTTTTTGTAAATTTTTTAGAAAAGCGCTGGATAAGGGTTTTCAAAATGATTGTTTTTCACACAATTAAAATCTTGTTATAGTCATAATTATGACTCGATTTCCTTATTGATTGAAAACATTTTAAATGAAATTCAGCAAAGTTCAGAACTTGACATTTTTATTCAAACGTGTGTTTTTCAGGATATCTTTACACCACATACAAGCACATTTGATTACCTTTCTGATCTTTGTCAGTCGTACATAATGGTTTAAAGAAGTAATTCTCTCTAGCAAACCCAAAACTTTGTGAAACTCAATGCTCAACTGCCATGAAAATGTCCGCTGTTTTATCCTTAGACAAAATTCAACATTTTGGCATCTATGAAGAATGTTTTCTCTAGCATTTGTGAAAGGAGTGATTCAGAAATCTTTTACATTTTAAGACGAACACCCAAATCCCACTTTTTAACTTGTTGGGTCAAAGTTAAGCTTTTTTTTCCAGAGCCATCAGTCACAATAAAATCAAACTTGAGGACATTTTTGTTCCCAAAATACAAGCTACCACAAAGATATCAACAAAATATGGAGGGCTTAAGTTAGCTCGGTTGGTAGTGTGTCGGTGTGACAGGAAATTCTGTCCCCACACAGATTCTGCACATGGCAAACAGTTTACAAACTTCTGACAGCGCCCTCTTGTGAATCACATCCTCATTCTCTAGGCACTAGCATGTTAATTCAAAGGTATAGGGTTCCAATCCCACTCTTGTTCATTTTTCATTGTTCAACCACAAAATACGAAGTAAACTTTAAAATTGAAAACACTATATTCAACTGTAGTCTGTTATGACCTTTGTAAATCAAGAATTCAGAAATCAAGACCAATTACGAGTCATTGATATTATGTAGGTAATATGTTTAATTTAAATTAAGTATGTCAATAAAATAGGTGCACTTTGCAAGCAATTTAATGTTAAGACAAATTTAATCATCCTGGTAGTAAAAAGTAAGGCAAACTCGCACGTACGAGACATAGTCCATCCCACTTTTTGGTATCACAGGGGCTATTGCCTCGCCCTTTTTGAGGGGTCCAGCTACCGTAGAACCAGGGCCATTCCCTACCTGAACCAATGTGGTCCATGGCTTAAACAAGAAACAACTACAGTTTGTCAACAATGCTCCCAGATGGAGCAGCCTGATGCACTTTTCAGGCGTATCGTGGCCTAGCGGTTAAGAGCATCTGTCATGACAGCTGTGTCCTTTAGCAAGGCACTTAATCATGGTGCGTCATCCTTTGGATGGGACATAAAGCCGTTGGTCCTGTGTGTTGTGTAACACACGTAAAAGAACCTAGTGCACTTATCAAAATGAGAAGGGGTTCGCCCCAGTGTTGGTTTGATTGTCAGTATACAGTGCCACAGCACCAAGTTAAAACCATTAAATGGTGCTATGTAAAAGGATTAGGTCTCATAACTCAAACGTAGTCCCACACACCTTGCGCCAGGGGTTTCACTGGGTGACATGAGCTATGTAAGATATGAGCTCTGTAAGAAGACACTTGTATTATTATTACTATTATTATTTCACAGCACATTTGACCGTCAGATCTTCAAAGTATTGCTTGCTTGCAAACGGTGCACACATAGTTTAGTGACAAAAACATTCATGTAGATAATATTTAAGATGTAAATGACATAATTAACTTTACTATCTTACAAATGAAATCCAACTGCTTGGTTGTTCATCCATTATTCCTTGATGTGTAGGCATGTAGAATGCTTGAAGACAAAATGTGTTGGTCTCCGCAAAGCCTTTAAGATGTAGTTGTCTCATGCTGTAAAAGATTAAAGAAAAGTACATGAACATGTATGTAGAAGCAACACAAATGTGAAACAAAGGGAAATGTCAAATGACCCCAGCCCCGCCCATCAACACATCAATGTAAACTTTGTTTAATAAAAAATTTGATTTGCTTGAATTGTAATATCCTAATTGAAATTAAGTGGTTTTAGTTGAGCAACATGTCACAATTCTACCAAATTTTCTACAGGCTTTTTGGCATATCATGTTACTTCAGCAATACCGTTCTATTTTTAGGTCTCCTTCTACAATGCAATGCAACTTGAGATAGCTTGAGAAGGAATACAATTTGGTTTGTAACCTTCTTGCAAAACAGAAACTCCGCCAACTTGAATGATAGTAATAATGAACAGTAACTGAGTCGGTACTTTATTCTAAATGAAATAAAAGTGCATCATTGGGTATAGTATGGTTTAGTTTAATTATGACTTTATCCTTTTAAGTTCAGGTTTGCTTTCATTTTCCTAATCATTCCATCGAAGCATCAACACCATCTAACCAACATTTGAAAGTTTATAACAGGTGGTTATGCTTTCAAGAAAAAAAACACTTTAAGGTTTTCCCCCCTGTGATATGCATGTTTATAGCATAGTGTTTATTTACAAAACATGTTTTGAATTTTAAAAGCTTTTAAACCAATCTGTATGGACAACCACTTATCTGGTACCAGTCCACAAAGGTTGTAACATATGATGAAAGAGTGCTGTCTGTAGCAGTGCTACAAAAACAGACAACTTTCTGATGTTATTGTAGACACAAAAGGAATGTTACCCACAGGGATTGACTTTGCTTACCTCCGCTGTAGGCCTAACCCATATCTCGATGGTGGTGGGAAGTTATTGGGCTGGTGATAGGCATTTGCAGGCATCGGGAACCTTGCGATAGGTAGAGTCATCTGAATATGGGACACCTTTAAAATGCAAAAAAAAAAAAAATGAAATTTGTTTTACAAAAAGTCAAAAAACAAACAAAATATTTGTTAATGTATTGTGTTCAATTTACAATGTACATTCAAAGGTGTCTCAAATTTAGAGAATACATTATGGAATTATGTTATAAGATATGTACTTGCAGTGGATTAACTATCAAAAAAGCATGTGTAAGCGTTTGAACAATATCAATTATTCAATGCAGTTCTGATTTTGATTTTCCAACTGTGTTCTCTTTGACATTTTCCTCAGTGCGTGCAAACAGCATGTTATGGGGGTCACAATGAGTGCATAGTTTTGTTCTGATCATCTGACTGTGACTGTAAACTACCTACTTTTCCTGTGCAGCCCCCCCCCCCCCCCCCCCTCTAGATGAGCCCCTGAATGTAGGCCTATAATTTACCTTCATAGTTATAAGCACATCTCTTCGGACAGGTTGACGTTCACTGAACATACATTCTCTTTGTGGATTGGTAGATCTCAAGTCAAGTTAACTGCGGACAAGCAAGATAGACAACTTAAATTTATTTAAATAGGCATACATCATTATACAGTGTTTGCTTTTTGTATCAAAGTAATTTCTATTAAGTAATGGGAAAAGATCAGTATTGGCAGTGATTTAGGCATGTGCTGTAGTTGGTCAATTTCTCAATTCAAAACAGCTTATTGTTTGATGAAAATACAGGAAAAAAATTGTATTGACATTGTTGATAAGACATTCAAATTTTGACCGTGAGGCATAACTATGGAAAGTGATGTTATTAACAATACTGAGTTCTTGTAACATAGCACTTTTTATCGATCAATGAACGCTTAAAGTGCTGTTTGTTTTTTCCTGTAAGGTATGCGGAGCTATGTTTTTAAGTATGAGACCCATTCATTTAAAAGGGCTGTGTGAAAATTCACAGCCAAATCAAACCAGGCAGGGGCAAACCCCTTTTCTACCTTAATGATAAGTGTACAGGGCTCTCTAACTTGCATATAATACAAAACACAGAATCTATGGTTTACGTCCAATCTGAATGATGAAAGCAATAATTGTTGCGTGGCTTAATGACACGTGTCACGACCAGGACTCAAACCTACACTCTGCTGATAAGAAACACCAGCAAGCTGGCGTCCGGTGTTCTTATCCGCGCGGCCATGACATGCCACTAAAACAAGTGATGAAAAAGATTAATAAAAGAGAAAATGACAGAAAAACTGTTCAGGTTTAATGTTCAGCATTTACCCTTACCTTTTACAAAGGAGAGAACCGTTCTCAGACTCGTGTACATTGCCAGGTCATAGACATTTGATTGGCGAGCAGACGCCTTGGAAGATGACAATCCCCAGGCTGTAACATATCGAAAAAGAATACAATAAAGCTTTAGTTAGCTTTAAAAATAATTACTGATTGGAAAACTTCAACATTGATTTAGGAAATTCTTTGGAAGAGTTTCTGTATGGTGCCACCACTTTTTCATTCGATATGAAATAATATAGTATCTAATTTACCTCAATGAGATATCCCTTTTTGTAAAAATGAGTGAAAAAGTGGTGGAAACTAATCCAATTCTTTTCCCTTTCATTTCATCATTGATTTAAGCACCTACACTCAGATGATTTGGGTTTTTGTTTTGTTTTTAAACTGTGGCTTTTGCAAGCAGTGCTTATCACAAAAATGACAAGAACAAAACTGATTTTGACTAAAATATGACATGATCAAAATGGTTATCTCCAACTATCATTATTATTATTTGTTAGTATTTTAAACTTTCAGTGTGAGCTGGGTAAACCAAGTTATAAATTTTTCGCCTTTGTATTTATTACCTTATTAATAAAACATTTTAAAATCCTTCACATCAAACAAGTTGCAAGCATTCATGCATGCCTGATCAGCTTTAAAATATACAACGTTGATTAATTGCCCATTTGCCAATGAAAACCGGCAGATCTTTGATTGAACGCATCAAATTAAACTTTTCTTAAATGAGCAGAGAATTCCAAATGTCAAAACCACACAGGTTCTTTCGGAGCCAACATTCCAACAACAGAGATGTTACACATGGTTGGTCGCAAGTTTATTACTATTTATTATTGTAATTGTTATTTTTTTGTCAAATAAATCTTCACTATTCCTTAAAGATGCTATGTCAGATTTTTGGCCGATTTTACCCAAAAATTTTGATTAAAAATTTTGATTTTAGCCATTGCTCAAAAAAGTCTGCCAATTATTAGTAGCAGTGAAATAAAGTGCTCGGGTCCCGACAATATATCACGTGACCAATTCTTATGTGTTTTATAAGAAACGGTGGAAAAGTTTCCGTATGGCGCCACCACTTTTTCATTCGATATGAAATAATTTAGTATCTAATTACCTCAATGAGATATCCTTTTTTGTAAAAATGAGTGAAAAAGTGGTGGCGCCATACGGAAAGTTATCCGAAACGGTTTAAACGTTACTTTTTTTCTCTTTACTTTACTCTTTGAAATACCATTTACTCAAAAATATCTATTTTGTAATGTTTGGGACCAAAAATCTGACATAGCATCTAAAAAAACTGATTTATTATTAGGTCCTTTTCAATTTGTCTCAAACTTATAAAATCTCTTGATGTATCTTCAATCAAGGGTGAAAATGTACCTGTCGATGGGAGACGATATCCTCGAATCTTGATGCGGAGCTGCATTGGCTGAAGATCATCATGACATTTGTTGACGAAGAGGTAGGTTCCATTTGACAATGGTTGACCTACATATTTAATTGTAAAATTAAGGGATGTGTTGATCGAAATACACCAACAGTAATTATATTAAAGCACTGACAATGATAAAGCCAAGTGCAGCTCGATCGAGTTAAATGAAAGTGAAAGAAAAAAGAGAGTGACGTGTGTGGGCTATTTTGTTTTACATTTTATGCTGCGAAAACCCGACGTTTCTTCACAATATCAGCGTAAATAATACTTTTAAACATGGTCAACATGATCACAATCAATTATGTAACTCACCTCCACACTTTTGTGGCAATTGTAGCCTTGGCTGTCGGTAAAAACTTGAATTTGTTGGAGAGTAAAACACAGACACTTTGACGTCGTCCATTTTGTCTTCCAATTGCGCGGCTACTTGTGTCATGTGATGACACTTTATCAAGATGAGGCCCTCTCTTGATCAACTTCATCATTACTTCCTGTACTTTAAGAAACTAATTTGCATAATAACACAGATCTAGAGGTGTCTAGGTGTCTCACGATAGTGTCCACACACCTCACACTAATTAAGTAAACAACTAATTATTGTTTTCTAAAGATCAATAAGACCATGACAGAGAATAAGTTGCACCTTAAATGTGATACAGCAGAACATGTCTTGAAGCATATCAACCGACACATCAATAAGCAAAGCTTGTGTAAGCAACTGAGCACAAATTAGGTCAATGGGTAAACTTTAATTATATAATAATATTTAAAGATTTACCATGCTAACAATAAGGTGTGGTTAATTGTTTTAGGGTACTACATAAATGGGGACCACAATATAGGGTCACTGTTAAGCTCTCTCAAAAAAGAGAACAACAAATACTTTAAGCAATAATTTACATCAACAAAACATGGCCGGTTTTAAAAATAAATACAATATAAAAGGGAGACTTTTTACTTGAATTGACTCTAATATTTTATTCACAAAGCAAGTTCTCTAAGTTTGACAATAATCGAAGATAATAACAATCTGTGTGAACCTGTAATAAGTTAAATTTTGAAAGAACATGTGCAAAAAACTTACAGTTTATTTTTATTTTTATTTATAAACCCTTTGTTCAATTTAAATAGAATTTGATCCAAATATACAAAAGAGATTAAAAACTACAAGTTTTTGGAAGTAAAAACTGAGTAGAATTATGGGTAACAGCCATCGTAAACCAAATATATTTTCCATAACTGAGATGTTATGAGTTTGTTAAGAACCAATTGAATTGAGGGACACCCCTTTGACTCAAAACCCAGTTCTTTTTGGAAACCAACACTTCTCACTTCTGCCCCCAGCCACCCCCTCTAGAAAGGGGAGGGGGGCTTTCACACCGTTATTAAAAGTTGTAAACCTACTCAATTCTTCAAGCATACAAAGCCAATCAATAATGTTACTGTCATAAACAAATTGAAAGAAACTCCTTTTTCTGAAAGAAAATTAAGACATCTTATGTACTAGGATTGAGTATGAGGGAATAATGAAGTAGTTTTACTTAAAATACTCCTTGCTTCTCCATTATTAAAATATGTAAATCCACTGCTCCTTTTTCAATTTGTTTGTATATTCTTGAAAGACATTTTGGCATCTGAAAAGTTTTGTATGAGCCGACTTGCACATAAAGTAGATTAGATGGCATTTAGCAATTATCTTGCCCTGAATACAGTTATCTCCTCAGAAGCATATATTAAAGGCATGGACACCACTGGTAATATTGTCAAAGACCAGTCTTCTCACTTTAGTGTATCTCAACATGCATAAAACAACAAACCTGTGAAATTTGAACTCAATTATTTGTTGGGAGAGAATAATGGAAGAAAAACACCTTGTCACAGTTGTGTGCTTTCAGATGCTTGAATTCGATACCTCAGCTGAGGTCTCGAATTCAATTCAAATATTTTAGTGAAAAAATACACGAAAACCAAGTTTCTTAAAGCCATTGGACCCTTTCGGTAAAAAGTATTGTCCAAGGCCCACACTTCGTGTATCACAACTTCTATATCAAATAACAAACCTGTGAAAATTTGGGCTTAATCGGTCATCGGAGTCGGGAGAAAATAACGGGAAAACCCACCCTTGTATCGGCGCATTTCACCGTGTCATAACATGTGTTTAAAATAAATCCGTAATTCTCGTTAACGAGAATTGATATTGTTTTACTGTTTTCTCAAAAAGTAAAGCATTTCATGGAATAATATTTCAAGAGAAGTATTTCACCACTACCTTCTGTAAACCCTGTAAGTTATTTGTAAATCTGTGAACTTTTTTTTTTTTTCTGTACCGAAAGGGTCCAATGGCTTTAAGAGGGAGCGATTTCTCACAATGTTTTGTACAATCAACAGCTCCATTGCTTGTCACCAAGTAAGTTTTTATGCCAACTAATTACCAATAGTGTCCAGGGCCTTCAAAGGCTTTTTCAAACTCAATATCAACATCCGCCCTCAAAGATGTTCTTGTCAGCTAATACATGTATGCAGGCGGCCTATGGCTGGTAATCATACATTCACAAAACCAAACAACGCATGGTCATATCTGCTAAACATGCAGGAGGCAATTTGAACAGCAAGTTCATGTTATGTTCAAGTATCAATCCACACATGTTTTTGTCAGCTACAAACACTGTAATGCATACACCCTTCATGTTAATCAACAAAGTATTTGTATCAGTTACAGCATGTACAGGAGGCGTTTGAGGGGTTCATTGATTACACATCCATCAAATTTCCAATCCAGAGCCAGGAAATCAGCATCTTCCACCTTTTCCTTTTCAACCAGACCCTCTTTGTCAACAGTGTCTTCCGTTCTGTGATAAAAAAACAAACAAATCAGTGAACATAAACAAATGTTGATCTGAGTTCAATGCCACATGGAGCATTATAGTTTTTCTCTACCAAAATATACTTTTGTCATCAGTTTTTATAACTTCGACCTTAAAGTTAGACTGCTTTTAATAATGCAAGTAAAAACAGAACAAATGGTTGCGAACAAGCTACATGTATACTAACCCTTGCAATTTAGTGGTGGAATACATGTCACATGTAAATTGGGTGTCATTTAATAGTTTGCTATTTATTTACTGCCATGACTGTTACGGATAATTATTGGAAGCCTCACGGCGGTGTTCAAAAGTATTCCCACAAACTTCTCTTAACTCCCATATTGTTAAATGTACAAGTATGCGGCTCAAATCAAACTGTTAAAGAAAGAAAAGACAACTTTATAAGTTAATCTTTTTAAAGACTTTCCACAGAAACAAATCCTGACTTACACAAACTCTCGGTAGTGAAGCCTCTCCAGGAGTGAGCATATTGCACAGAAAAGCTTTGGTCCAAAGTGAGGGAACTTGTCTGCTTGAATCATTGTCAAAACATCTTGAACTTGTTCCAGTTGTACTGTGCCAACTAGGGCCTCCAAGACAGCTGCGTTAAACTCCTAGGAAAAGTGAGAAATGAGGGTAGATTTAAATAAGCTTTTTTTTTAAATACATAAGAGTTACACACATCTAAACAATTCTACTGCTTGCCGCAACCCAGCTCTGCTTGTGAGCCTGAACAGTCCACAAATGTGTACACAGGATATTTTAAATATTCTCAACAGATAATCAATGTTATCACTGTTAATTGTAAAATGAGTAATACTGTGCTTACAAGATGGATGTTGTGGGGTATTTTGTTGTAGGAACTGTACTTGCTGTGCATTTTAACATTGTGGGGTACGGAAAGATGAAAGAAAAAGCAAAGACTGGGAAAGCCCACAATGTCACTCTGCTAAATATCTGTGTACTGAAACCTGTGCTAGACAGGACGGTACAAATAAATAAATGTGACGTACTGATGATCACCCTAAGATCAAATTACCTTCATATTGATTTTCATGTCATTATCTTTATCCACCTTGCTAAAGGATCTACGGTACATGGCCTGCCGACGTTTGCTGACGATGCAGTACTGTTGTAGGTACTCGGTTGGTGACATGTTCTCCAGTACAAAAACATCCATTGGAATCTCAAAGCGGCAGGCACGGCGAGAGAGGGCCATACGACCGGTTTGCCAGGGTGGCCGCCTCTGCAAAGGTAAGGGTAAACACAAAGGTAAGCAATTAGTTTCCTGCTCATGATTAGAGCAGGGTAGTATAAATGTTGAGATGCACCTACCATGCTCTGGGATAGTGAAGATAATTAGTATTACAAGCAGTTCCTTTGGTCCACTTAGGACAAGTCCCTGGAGCCCATCATCTACAGGAACAAATACTTAACCACGTCTGACACAAGATTCTCAATATTTATAATGTTGACCTACTACACCTTGCACCATGGTAGATCATGGTCGCACAACGTTTGAAATCAGAACCCCAGTGTGACCATGCAAGTATGGAACGCGTGACATAAACACTTAGCTTAGTTTAGGTGACATAAACACTTAGCAATTTGGATCCTAAAGTGGTAGACCATTGGCAGACTGTAACTGTGTGCAATGGCACTATAATGTACAATATTGGTCCTAATATGAGAAGAAAAACAATCGTTTCAAAAAAATAATCAATAATAAAGCAGCAATTGATCAACAAACCTTGAGTAGATATTCAGGGATATCAGCAAATGAGTCACCGTCGGACGTCTTGGTGTCTCCACCTTTTCTTCTTAATTTCATCTCCATATCCAGGATATTCTAACAAAAGAAGAAACAGTCAAAGGTTAATACAATACATGTAGGTAAGAGATTTGTGCATCAGGAAGGTATATGCAGCTGGGAGGAATGCAAACTTAAAACAAGTGATAAGTTGGGGTTGCAACCTTTGTTCTCGCAATTAATACTCGAGCTACTGTTTACTTCAAGTCCTAACCCCTTTAACACCAGCAAAAAATCTCTTAAAGAGTTAGGCAATGTCTGAATTGGTGGCTACAGCTACGGCTACATTTCCTCATTATCATGCACTGACTTAGCCACACCCTTAGCAACAGTCGTAGCAGTAGCTGTAAAGGCCTCCAGTTGGTCCTCATATACATTTCCCCAACAATCAGAAAGTCTGCTTGTCCTCAAAAGCTATCATAACACGCAAAAGATATTTGCATGGTGCTCCGAAGAGGCTGTGCGATTTCCCAATGCAAAGTTTTAAATCCCAAAAAAGAATCAGTAAACATTCTCCAATTTCCTAGACAAACAATTGGAGACTGTGAACCACTCAGTGAGAATTTAAACAAAACTTGTTGGTGAATCACCTGCCACGATTACTTCTCTCTTTTTGTGACATCAAAATGTTTTTGAGGGAACGAGCAGATCCATTCTACATAAACTATGTGAGGGATATAATTTTTGTGCAAATTTAGTCGACAGCTAACCCATTTCTCTTCATTGTTCCCTGTCATTGTTTGTTTTGAAACCATTTAACAATCACCACTTCAGGATCTTCTTGGTGATGACTTCAATTTAGACACCTGTTCATTTCAGGGAATGGTTACCATTCACAACCCTTTCATACTTATTGCTGATTTTGATAGAGGTAGGTCATAAAGGTGGCTTCTAATGCCAATCATTTCTGTACATGATGCCTTCTGATTGCTACTGATTACAGTGTAATATAAAGCTACATGTATAGTATTGCTTTACTGCTTAAAGGTGAGGTAGATTATTAGTTTATGAACAAGTGCAGTCATACCAATCATCATGCTTCAAACTGTAATTCAATAAAGCATTAACTAGCCACCAAAACAACCCAATTTGGGTGGTTGATGGTTTGGAAACATCAAGCTTGTTTCATAAAAGTTAACTTAAATCTGAAAGTTTGTTAGTTTGCTTGTGTTGTTTTACTAGGTGGTGTTCTGTATACAAATATAATTTTGATGATAATTTCAATCATGAAACTTTGCAGGTAAGTTAAATTGTTAATTACCATGTTTTCCTGCCACCAATGGATGGGTGAAGTGTTATGGTTCAATGATTGGAAAGTTACTAAAAAACCTCATGGCATACTTAAAACATGTCCTTACACTTTTTCTTCAGTTGCAGAAACTTACTTTTGCTCGATTAAAAAAAACTTTGACTCATGCTCCATTTCAACGGGGCTTGTTCTGTGTGCGTACACTTTTCCTTAATAGATTTTATGCAAACATACTATTTAAGAAGTGTTTAATGAACTTTAAAGAGACGCACCAATTGAAGATCTCTCTGTGAGCTTGGCAATAACTTGAACTTTGGGATATGCTATTGTGACATATGACTGTTTACACAAACACTCATTTTAAACTGATTGTGTAGAATTGTGAAGATAACATTTAAATCACCTCATAGCAATAAGATAATTATGAACCACACAATGTAAAACAATTTGATTAAAAATGGCTGTGATGACTTAAATGTGCTGTGCGTTTTAAGGTGCACATTGTGAAATATTTCCTGAGATCACAAGGGGTTATTTGCTTTACCTTCAACTATATCTGATAACTGATATTGTAAAATCAATACAAATACTCGTCTACCAATGTTATCTCCCAATTACTCATGATAGTGTTGACTAACAAATGGGCTGAAATTTTTGAAAATCCTATTCACTATACCGTATTGGGAGCTAATTCAAGGAAACCTACAATCTCAAGGAGACCTACAATCTTTCATACATCATAATGCTGATTAAAGTGGAAGGCAATAAAAGGCAACCTTTGCATTAATACCAAAAGCATTATTTTGACAGCACTTCAAATTTGTGTCCTCTGTTAGTATTATCTGGTATGTCCTTACAATATATGCCACACACAAAAAGGTAGGCTACAGGATGCGTCCTGAAATAAATTGTGTTGTTGGGGGAAAATTCAAAACTTAAATACAACTTGCAAAAGGAGGTTAGCATGTGCTCCATTATGTTAAGGCAACTCTGTTGTGGTTAGCGTGATTGAATTTGCTTGTACAAATTGAGCAAAAAATGTTATCCAAGTTTGGAGGGAGGAATGCTGGGTCCATGGGGGTGCAGAGTCAATGGGGTTGGGAGGTATGTGATGGCATCGTGGAGGGGTGTAGGAACTGCTCAAAAGGCAGTCTTTTCCTATCTTTTGTCAATTCTTGTTGATTGTGAGGTGCATTGGGGTGAGTATCCTGTGATGGTGGGGTGAAGGGTTTACAAATCATACAACATAACAATACCTGATATGCTGCCTGAGCTCTTTACACCTGTAAGACCAGTTCATACTGTACTTCCAGCAATCAAGGGTTGTCTCAAAATTAGAGGTTCTCAAAGCTTTCACTCTTTTTATGTGTCTGTGATAAGTACACATTATGAACTGGTCTTT
This sequence comes from Asterias amurensis, assembly GCF_032118995.1. NCBI lineage: Eukaryota > Metazoa > Echinodermata > Asteroidea > Forcipulatida > Asteriidae > Asterias > Asterias amurensis. The sequence goes on along the minus strand of NC_092653.1, from coordinate 23,758,192 downwards.
ACCATTAGCTATAAGGATGTTAACCTTTGACCCTTTCAGGCATTTGGTAAGCGGAATGCAGTGGAGGTTAAACATTATGCGATAGCTGGGGTGCACATACATTTCATTTGAGTTAATAGACCCCTTTGCATATGGACGCCATCACTGAGTTCAAACGAGAGAAATGTGCATGTGTGTATACGTAGCACACACAACTGTCAGCCAATGTTTGTTCTCCCTCTGACCTCAGTGAGGGCGTTGTTTCTAACTTCTTATGCAAGGAGTCTTTTGCATGGCACACATGCAAGCTGCAGTTCTGAATAAAAAATGGCCACACGTACATTTGCCAGTGAGGTGACCAACCATTCAAAATCATTCAACATAATGGGTTGTGTAAATGATGGAGTTTTAATGCACAGAACTTCTGTAGTGTACAACAATCACCACATATTGTTGGCTGGCATAACACATCCATCATTCAAAACCCAACAGGATGATAATGAATGGTCAGTAGGATGGTTAGTGGTGACTTTGTGCATGAAGGAATTCAAACATGCTGCAATGATACATACTTTCATGGCCTGTACAGGAATCGTGACGAGGCAGATACATCATAAAACAAGGAGGAAGAAGTCACAAAGCAATGAAATAAACAGCAATGTTTTTCAAACCAGGAGATTTCCTGTTCAATCCTAAGTCTGAATGAAATATTATTCAAAAATCAAAAAAATAATCATCCAAACCTGTGCTTGTATCTGGGAATAACAATTCTATTTGCCCTACACCAATGTATAAATGACTAGCACTGTATAATTTGAATTGTTTGCAGTTCTCATATCTCGTTCATAATTCCACTGATATGTTATCCCACTTCACACAACTGGCTCCAGATTGCAGAAACGAGCCAGCCAACTGGAAATGCACTGAGCTAGTTTTGTTCTGGATCATTTACGTAGAAAAGAACATGTAACTTTTTGACTTGCTTTTCACATGTGTTTTGCTAACCACTGAATGACAAAACTTAGGGCTGTTACCTTGAAAAGAAAAGGTCTACACAAGATTATAAATAATCAGTACAGGGAGTTCAAATGATTGACAGCTTCACAAAGCAAAATCAGTCACACAGCATCACTTTGAAAACACATCAAGATTTTTGAAAAGACTACAACAGTTATGGAAAGAAAGCTTTGCTTCACATTTCTTGACAAACTATGCAATGATGAAACCATAAAGAGAATCATTTTAATTTACATGGCTGCTGTTGCTCTGGCTCGTCAGAAAAAAAGGAATGTCGAGAGAAACAAGTCAGAATTTAAATTAAATTGAAAACAGCATTGCTTTAAGAAATATACAAAACCGATGACTTTATCTCAGTATTATTTAAAAAAAAATATTCTGTGTGTATTACATGTAATTCAAACTTTTTGTCCAGACTTTTATTTCAGGCTTTAATTGTTTGGAGCAATGTGGAAGAGAATTTTATAAGCAGCTACTTACACCCGAGTCCATAGAGAACAAGTCAACTTTGAACTTTGGAGCTGGTCCGAGTTTCTTCTTCTCAGGCTTTCTGTAAAAGAATAATGAATGTGTTGTTTTCAATGTAGATTGCATTGTCAATTGGCTTGTCATATAGTTTTGTTTTAAAAGTGCCCTGATTGTGCTTGAAAGATTGCAAACATTAAGTCTCCTGAAATGATGGCGAGATTCTCACAAACCAGTTGTATTGTACATGTCGGAGACATTGGAGACACTAGGTTGGAACTTGCCAGGTTAATCTATTCTTCACTGAAACTATAAGCTTGTTCAGAGCTACATAAAGGATCGAACAGCTTCCGAATTTTCCCATTGCTATGGATTAAATGGTTGCTCATCAAATCTACTGTAAAATTGCTAAAAGATTTCACTGCATTTTCATACCTTGTTTCCACAGGCTGTTTCTCCTCCTTGCTCTTATCTTCCTCTTGAGGCTCCTCTTCAATCTCCTCCACTGCTACCTCAACCTCTTCAGGTTTCTCCTCCTCCACCGGGGTTACCTCAGGAGTGGGGACTACTTGAGGCTCGAGCTACAAAAAAGTTGTGTTGCAACCATTACAAATGTTTGTGGCACTTTGTGGCTGCAGCTAATGCTGATGAGGGGCAGCCTCTGTTTTTAAGTACAGCCGCAGCCACTAACTCAGGAACGGCAAGACCTTGATGAACACATGGCTTGGTAAGTAGAATTTAATGTGTCGGTTGAGTGCAATTATTAGCGACAAAGTGGTAGCAATATGCATAACAATGCAGTTTTGATTTTTAGTTTTCTTTCTGACTTGCTTGCTATTAAAAAGTTTGTTTTTATTTAACAAGATAAAAAGTGTATTCAACTCTTGTTTCTCGTTCCACAGGATTTTTAAATTTAAACTTATATTGTTTGATATGGAATTTGATATTCTATTTGGCAGCTGCAACAATGTTTCTGACCTTTCCGCACGCAAATGAAATGGACACATGAAAATGCAACTACACACAGGTCTACGGTGATTGGCAACACAGTCCAGAAGTAGACCTGAGGAAGACTTCAGGGAACCAGCCAGGGAAGCACTAACTTTAAATACTAACCTTAGGTTCAGGCTCTTTGGGTACTTCTGTCTTCTTCACCAGACACGACTTGGGTGTGGGCTGAGGAACAGTCTTGGGTTTGGCAGGAGGGAGAATGGGCGTCTCCTGAATCCTAACCTCCTTCTTTGGCTTGGGTTCTGGGGGTGGAGTGGGCTCCCTTGGTGGTGGTGTAGGTTCCCTTGGGGGTGGAGTGGGTTCCCTTGGGGGCGGAGTGGGTACCCGTGGAGGTGGGGTGGGTTCCCGTGGAGGTGGGGTTGGTGCTCTTGGGGGTGGAGTGGGTTCTCGAGGGGGTGGTGTTGGTTCACGAGGGGGAGGAGTTGGTTCCCTTGGGGGTGGGCTAGGCTGCTCAGGAGTGTCATCAACAATAGGGACGGGGCTGCTTCTCCCAGATATTGCAGGGGAGGGGGTCTGTAAACAGTAAATGATTTATGGAGGTTAAATTATCAGTATACGTAACTGCACTTAAAATTAACCAGAAGGTACGCAAGACCTCACATAGCATCAAAGTTGCAAAATTATTTATGCTGATTACTAAAAGTTCAAACTAGAACGCTTTGAGGTTTCATTTCTATTAGTATAGTTTTTAAACAGATATTCCATTGTAATGAGTTTTATAATTGAAGGAAAGCAAAGTTTAGAATTGAGAATTGAGAAAATTTGTATAAAATGCCGAGGTTAACAGGTACTTACTGGAGCTTTAGGTTCAGTCCACGCCTCTTGAATTTCATCAGTGGACGGTTGTTCAGATTGAATTGATTCTGGTACCAGAAGATGGTCGGTGGGTGACGGAATATGGATTGATACATCATCTGAGAAGAAAATACACAGCAAAAAGAAAGACTCAAATCCTGTTGGGTAAGTAATTGGGTAAGTGGAAACATCGTGAAAGTTTATTTCTCTTATTTTAAAATGGTATCCTGTACCAAGTGACTTCGCACAACCATTTAGCATACAACGTATGTTAGGTAAACCTCATCGGCTGTGCCTAAGCAGCAAACAGTAACAGAGTCAGTCATCCTCCTATAAAAATCACAGCATGCTGTTACAGTAAACTACTAATACCAGGTCTGGAATGGCTACAAGTCGCAGAAAGAGTTTTATTTCACATGTGACTCTGCAAAAGTCACTGGAATGTGAGTATTGTTTTGTCTTGATGTTACATAATTAAATGTTATTTATTTAATTTTTTTTTAATAAGTATTGTTAAAAGCTTTGCATAGTGTGGATAAATAGGAAGAAACTATATAGTAAACTTGCAGGTACAACCAATGTGTAAATCTCTTTTGGGTGAGTGTTGGCTCTGAGAAGAGCCGGTGTGGTCTTAATGTTTCAAACATTATACTCTGCTTGAATGAAGAATTTCTTTTACTGTTGGCATGTTTGCTGGGATGTTTGTTTGAGGGTTGGGGCATTTGGAATTTGTTTTGATTTGGATTATCCACTATACCACAACACGCCTACTCACCAAACTCCTCCTCCTCTTCATTCCCAACAGACGGCAACATCTCTTCCTCCTCAACATCTTCATGTGAAGACTCCACAGGGGTAGGTGACCGGGGCTTGACTGGCTCATCCTCAAAGGCTATTCGCCTCCTTGGAGGTGGGGAACCATCCTTCACACCAAGCTCTACCCTCTTCACAAAGTTGGTGTAGTGAGGTACTTGACCACGTCTTATCTGTATTTTAAAAAAATGTTGGCAAATTCATTTAGACATACTTACTATGTTAGAAATCAGACTATTAAATACCATCAATATTAGCTTATCTAAAAAAAAAATGAAAAATATTAAATCAGAATACTTGAAAAACTTCCAATAACCAATCGTGATATGGTCCAATATAAAGCTTTGAAAGACTAGTAGCAAGTTTATTTCTATCGCTTTTCCCAGTGTAACTGTAAGTGATTCTACAGTTTACACACTGTTCAATGGTTACCGTGGCTACAAGATGCTATTCAAACATCGATAGGCACTACACTTAATCTAATCCACAATGGTCCTTGAAAACTGCAGAATTAGGCATTGAGTGTGTATGAAGCAGGTTATACATTACTCTGTGGGAGTCGGGCAAACTTCCCGAGTCCAAAGTCTTATGCAATACAGAGGGAAGCCTTACTACAAACACTGTATTTAATCTTATTGTTGTGGTGCTTGGACGCGTTGATAATGTGATGATGTGATCAAATAATCATACTACTGAGGATGCCAGAAACCTAGCACTGTCCATCCATGGTATCGGGAAATTCAGAAGAAATACTTTGCATTACACTTTGGTTTCACCCCTCTGCAAGAATGCCGATATTAGCACTGTGTACAATACAATGTACCCTTACATACTATTAAGTTTTGTTATAAAGATTTCTGAAGTCCCAAATCTCAATTGTTTTATGTCCTCTAATAACAAGATTCCTAATTTGGCCAGTCCTAGCAATCTTGTTATTTATAAAGAGAACCAACTGATCATTTGCAGATGAAGAAAAAACTATTCCTCTGGTAATTTAGCCAGGAGTGTTATACAATCAATCCTTTTCTTTATTGGAGGAAGCTGCTCTACATATAGTTCTTACAAACCTCTCTTAGGAGATTGAAAAGCTTTCCTGACTATGTACCATATCTACAAGAACACGGCCCAGCAATAAAACAAAGGTTAAACAACTTACATTATTTTTTCTTGGTAACTGTAGAAACTCCCGCCTCTGGAAATTAAAGGAAAAAAACAACGGTTTTAAATTTCAAAGGTTGACAGAAAGTTGAAAGTTGAGACTGTGGGAATGTAGGTTAATTTATTGTCGACAGTTGGAAAGCAAGAGAAAAAGTAATCAAATGATATACTGAAAGGTAAGTTAAGGGCACAGTATCAAAGCTCAAAAGCATGTATTTCACATTGAGCGTCATGAAGTAATCTTGTCGGATAGCCTATGAAGGCAGTTTCGCTGCACTCGCCCACAGCAGGCGCTTAACACACACAACAGCACGGCCCTGCTACTCGCCGGGGCGTACCACCCGGGAGTCGGTCCTTGTTCTCTGCCCCGATGGCCAGATATGGGCGTCCTGATCAGGGCCATCCATTTTCATTTGGCATCAATCCTCCAATATTATCTTATGTTTTGAAAATGTGTGCTCTTTAGAACAAAGCTTCAAACAGGCCCATGGAGCCAATAAGGCCAAGCTTGAAAAGGGCCACAAAAAATTCTCTCTTTTCCCTTTATTTTGTTGTAAGCATCTTGCAGGATTACAAACCATTCAGGTGAATTGAAATAAAACATTGTCCAATTTTGAGGAATGGTTTTTTTCAACAAATTGCATTCAACATACTGTACTAGACATAAGAAACTATACATGTAACCATAATAATAACAAACTTGATAAAACCCTTTATTGATGTTTTAAGAACATTCCTTGTGTCGGGAGGGGGGGGGGGGGGGGGCAGCCTGTGTTTTTTCCAAGCACCCAGACAGTGTCAACACTCAGAATTTTGTTAATTGAAATAAAAGCTGTTATTAAACTCTAGTCTTTGTAATATGACCACAGAGTCTGAACCAGAGACTCATGTTATCGGAAAGTCTAACAAGGGTTGGGTTTTTTGTTTGTTTGTTTTGTATGGTCTACCCATGAGGTAGGAACACGACACCTGGCTGACAAAACAAGTACATCAAAACACTTACTGGCAATGATCCTGAAAACAACACTTGAAACCGCCAAATCAAAGTGGGGGATTTCGGAACAACTCGAGTGTAAAAACAAACACTTATAAAATATTCAATGAAAAGCATTAAACAAAGTCGATGATGCAGTCTTTTGCTTTTCAAACACTGACAGTTAGGATATAAAGATATTACTAACTGGCACTTAAGCTGAACTTGTGGAAAGACAATAAATTGTACTAATTTTTACAAATTGTCATGATTGTGTGTCATGATTAGTGTGTACACTGGGCAGGGCTCGGAATAAGCACTGGACCACTGGCTAGTGACCAGTTGCTTTAGCCTCATGATTCCCCAAACTACTCTATGCATTTTTAACGCAGCCCAGCAATTCATCCTCCTAAAAAAACTAGGTAAAGAAGTATGATGAAAAGGAAGAAAGGTAGGTTTCGTACTAGACCTATTTGTGGTTCAGTAGGACCTCTACATTAAAAGACAGATCTAGTGCAGATTTTCATGAAACTTGCATCATAACAGCAAAATGAGGCACCATCTTAAGAATCGAGACTAAACCCCTAATTTTAGCAGCACCCATACCGTGGCTGGTGCTGTTCTTGGTCTTGTGCTGTACACGTATCTATCATAATGTGTAGGTAGTTGGGCTGCAACCAGACCAGTTGAAGAGGTAGGCCTGTTAGAGCTACTTGACTTTGGCCGGCACTCCACCGGACAAAATGCACACTTCTTGTCTCTGTCATCCACAAACAATCTGATCATCTTCTCTTCATGATGCTCTCGCTCCACCATGCTGATGCTGCGGTTCTGCGCAAGCGATGGTTTATGTGTCACAAATGCACTGCGAGGGCGTCGTTGTCGCGAAGGAGCTCGCTCCGCAATCTGATCTGCAAAAGTTGTTTTATGATGGTAAGACTGGGCACTATTTGGTCTCGCTGGTGAAGAGGTGTATGCAGGCCAGTTGCTTCCGCACCGAGGGATAAATCTTGCGCAAGTTGCACTCTTAACACGACGCCGTTGTTGACCTTGGGGAGTTGTTGATCGGAGGACATCTGTAGTAGTGTCTATCCTGTATTTTCTCATCTCATCTTTGATCTGTCGTTGGCAGAAGTCTTCCTGCTTGAAGTTCTTGTAGCCAACGGCTAACCACGGCAGTGTGGGATCCAGCATGATTGCACTTTTTAAAAATTCACCCTCTATGGTGGTTGAGAAAGTCAGCAGAATGTGTCTCAAGTCTGGAAGGTTTCTTGAAAGTTCACAAAGAGGTGTATTATACAGGAAAATATCTGAAAGAAAAGAAAGAGATAAAATTGTTTAGGCCTACACGTTTAGCTTTAATTTCCTTTGTAGAGTAACTTGGACTTCCCGCAAAATAAATGAGCTAAGATTACAAATAGAAAGACTTGCTTGACTTATATTTGACCAAATCCCACTAGAAACTCTCGATCTTGCCTTATCAAAATTCAAAATGGGGTTTCATATTTTGAAACTTCACTAGTAAGAGTATTGTTAAATAAATGTATATAAGGTACCTTGACTCAAGTTAGAATAAGTTGATTGAACACTTTTTCACTTGATTAAAACCTATCTATTATATGTAATGTTACTGCCTCAATTGCATTAGTCTAGTTAGTCATGTTAGTATTGTAATTCACATAACTTTATCTTTACAACACAAAAAGTGTAGTCGTCAACAAAAGATCGAAGTTTTTATATTCATTTATAGTTATTGATAGTATAGGCCCTCTACAAAAGCTACTTCCTGAGTGATATGCTTGTCATGGCAAACAATAATGACACACTTCAATCTAAAACCAGTGTATATCTCTATTAATCTTGTGTCATCGATCGCACTCGCAGTACAATTGCACAAAAACAGTTACGAAACGTTGGAAATAAAACAAAATACTTACCTTTTTAGAAAGCTAGGTTGTACAACCGGCATCTACATGTTTAACTCTCGTTGATATGCCTTAGCTGATGTTTGTCATTATTGTGTTTTGTGGTTGAGGTCGGTTGGTTGATCGGTTGTCGTTGAAGAAGCAGGCCGTGGGACGTTGACCAGTGCAGTGGGTGCCTTGGCAGAGCGCGGACACCCCGTCGATCACGTTGTTGTATCACTCTCTGTCCCGGCCCGGTGACAACAATTATTGAGGATCCCCTGGTAGCAGCTTTTAACCATCATTTTCCAGTTTAGAGTTCAGTCATTTAGTCGATGAACAGTACCACCATTGTTCTTACTAAAATAGAACTAGACTACACTTGTCCCTTGTTGCCTTGTTTAGAACGTAAACATCCCCTCGTAATGTGTTATGTGTGCCATTCGAACTAGTCTTTACACGTTGTGTTATTTGATCAGTGCACGGATCCGTGATCACTGTGTCAATATTGAATTACCGCATAGAGACGACTGGGTGTGCGCTGTCTAATCAGTCAGTGGTGGTCAGTACGGCGCCACCTATCGGTTTATTGTTACCAGTTGTTTACTGTCACCATGGACACAGGAGGCTTAACTTTGTCAGTGTGGTGTGGATTGGAAACTTTATGATCCACTTCGTGTTGGGAATCATGGTGTACAGTAAGATGATAGCGCATCATTAAATAAATTAAGATATTTCCTGTTTGCCAACATTAATTTGGGAAAAACCACTGCTTGCCGAGCCGCTGAGTATGAGGCCTAGGGCCTTTGCGAACACACCTGCGCACGGAGACAAGATGTCTTTCCTTCCTCCGCATGGCCAGATCCAGCCTCGGGTTGATTTCATGATTTGGTTAGAAGGTTGCAGGATATGAAAGGATCTGTTAAATGAATGGTATCATGGTGTGGACTCTCAACATCTAGCGCTGCTAATTAATTAAGAGTTTAAACGATGAGAATCAACGAAAAAGGTGTAGGGCATTACGGTGATTTTGCACGCTCCGATGTTGGTGCCGTCTGAAGAAGGGGCGCACTCAACGTACTGAGAGGTACATACGATAATAGGGCCTACCTTTTATTAATAACTACAACATAATTATTCTTTTAACAAAGACTTTGTTGATAGTTAAGAATCACCAAATGCGAAAGAGCAAGGTCTGGGAGCTTCAATGCTGCCATTAAAAGATTGAAGCATCGTAAAAATAAACTGAATAACAATTCCATATTGTTTACGGTTTTCAATTAATTGCTTCTTTTCATATTGTTTCTTGATACTGACACAACTTTTAGAAGCCACAAAACTCAATGAAAGCTGTGTCTTTATTAAATTCAAAAGCATCACAAAGAATTGTTCAGAATTGTTCTCATCAAAACAGTGAAAGAGAAATAGTTACCAAAATGACCCAGGGCATGCAGATGGTTATATCGATCAAAAAAACGTCACTTAACTGTGATATTTATATTGTCAACTTATCTTTGAAGGCACAATATTATAAAGTTTAATTAACACCACCCCCCCCCCCCCTGAGTCCGCGATACTTTTATTAATTGCCTTCGATTGAACTATTCTGAACATTGTTTAAACAATAAAGATGTAGAGCCCTACAGGCATTGGGTTGAAAAATCAGCGTTGTTTGTTTTCCACCTCCGCTGCATGCCCTTGAGCCTGGTTAAAAAACAATTTATTTTTAGAGACAATAACACGAAATTCCAGATAATTAAACTGTAATCCCCCTGCTTGCTTGAACATCAAATTAACATTTTGAAAAACTATTATTGCATGTTTTCTGGAAAGATCGAAGGACAAAGTAATTGGACAGGTGTTATGCAAGTGCAATTAGTTTGCGATGTATTTTCACACACATCATCAAAACAATTCAAAATCTTTGAAGTCGTACAATTTGAACAGTAAAGTAATTAAAATCTCTGCGGTTTTTCTGTTAAAATAATATAGAAAATTCGAGCGGCTTTCCTCTTGTTCATTACTATTTTAAAATGAATGTTTAAAAAGTAGGGCTATGTAAACTTTTGGAAACCCTTTCCTTGGACCTACACTAAATCTGGTGAAAAAGTTATGACCAAACGAGACAAAAAACAAACAAACAAACAAACAAACAAACAGATAAACGAACGAACAAACTATTTATATTGATCCATTTAAAAACACAAACTATAATCATACTTACAGCTGATTTAGGTTTTGTGTAAGTGTACCATCCGCAAGTGTCGAATCTTACTTGGACGTTGTCGAAGAGCGTAAAGGTATCGGCAACATCTAGCGGGCGTTTTTGAGCAGCAGCAACGGGCCAGCCGTGCCTGGACACAACCACCCCAACTACGTTACTCTTGGTGTCCCGAGGAAGTCTATACTTTACCCTAGCGACTGGCAGTCGGAGGGTAGACCTTGTGGAGATTGTGCGCCCCTCTGGGTCACGTCGACGGGCGGAGTAGGGCGTGGTCCAGGGCCTGATGTGACGCCATGGAGTGACGAATCGCATGGTGTCGACATTGTACATGTACTCCCCCACTCGCCGAGGTGGGTAAAGAGATACAGCGGCCATGGCTATAGATGGATGGTCAAATATTTTTCAATCAAGACAAATATTTAGTCTCACTCACAAGATCTACATTGTTCCTTACAGCTTAGAAGTGAAAAGTTAAACAGTGCCCACCACTCTGTGTCTATTTTATAGTATTGGTATTCATGAGAATCACTGATTTTCTTTTCTGTTAATAATTTATTTAGTCACTACGTGAGAGAGATTATGCCAAAAGTTAAAGTTGTTTGCGTTGTGATATTTCCAGAAGGATTAGCGTTTGCTCTGGAGCAACTATCATCAGCATCGAATCAGCAAAACAGGCTAAACTTATGAATCCACATGATTATTATCTGAGATCACGTTCTAAGCTGGGTCATCAACAAAAAGTCTTCTTCAGATTCAGACAGCATTCATTAGCCCCTCCTGGTTTAGATAACGCTTGATTAACACTGATCGTGTTTCTTGCAAGGCACGCGTATACATCCAAGTTCAACTGCAACTTCCTCCATGGTTAGAGGGTTGGAGGGTTAGAGGGAGGTCGTTTCTCAGAGTGATAGAGTCCGCTATCTTAACTCTAAAGCAATTAAACCATAGGGTGTACTTCGATCACAAATCCACCAGGTGTAACTGAGTATTCTACGAAATCCTGCATGAAGATGAACTGATGAAAACGTCGAGAAGTTTCTCAGGAGAAACGCCATTTCAGCGTAGGACTTCCGTTCACTCTGGACCACTGGGCAAATCCCCTTGTGCCACCAGTTTAATCTTACGTAAACCAACATCTTAGCAACCATAATACAATGAAAACAATATGGGTATAGAACCGCTGAGGTGTAATGGATCTTCGTGGCCTTATGTTTGACTACTTGTGTTTATGGTAATCGAGGAGGGCCTAGCATGGATGACTGCCTTGTAACAACCAGCTAACATCAAAACATCTCTTTGTTGGTCTTATCTTGGGAGGTTACTTGAGACGGACGCCCATTACCGGATTTGGGAAGGCCCTACGGGTTAATTACGCTTCCTAAAGAGCCAGTGGCAAACGAGATGATTGGGGTTAAACTATAAAGAGTCATCCAACGCCAGCTAAAAAAAGATCACTTTACATTCAGGGCAAAAGGCTTGGTAGAAGCATGGAGTTTCTTCCTCCATGGTAGAAGGAAAGGGTAGACAACATTCTTCTCCCAGATTTTCCCTTTCCAATAGATGACTGTCGATTGTACAACTATATTGCATTAACATCACTTTTGTTTGAAGAATAGGGATGATTTGTTTCATTTGATGACGTAAGCATAATAATTGCCATTTGGTACACGTCGGTGTATTCATGACCGCTCACTAACTGCTGTAGGGCCATCATAGAATTTTCCTAAGAAAAAAACAAGTAGGAAAACAAGCAGTTTTCAAAATAACTGCCGCCGCTTTTTTTTTTTCACCGTATAAAACTCTCCGCATAAGGCCCTACTAGCTTTCTCGCGACATACTCCTGACTTTAGCCTGTATCATCAATCCACACCTACTCAACCTCAAGGAGTCTAAAAGATATTGGGATCGTGAACAATCATCCGACTTAATTAGATACTAGTTTATTTTAGAGCCGATGAAAAAATGGCGGCAGGATACGGACATTTTCCCGTGTATTTTCACTCTACAGCTGATTCACGACACCAAGATGTGTTTTCTCGTAAAACAATGCATTAGGCAGGAAAACAATTCAAACATCCTACAGACCACGAGCTACATTTTCCAGGTATCATAACCCAGACAATAGGCTTAAACCAAAACATACTTTAATTTTACTGTTTTATTAACAGAATTTATACAACCCCTGCAATCGTATTGGATCGCAGCACTGAACTTACAACATTAATATAAAACTCGAACGGCAATTGATAAAAAATATACCTCTCTACATTAAGTTTAAACTAATCCTTAAATCCGACAATATCAATACAATAATTATCATGTTCTTAAAAAAATATAGACTCGGTGCATTGATTTGCTAAAATACAATTCTATTCAAGAACAAAATAAGGAAATAATTGCATATTTTTAAGATGTAAAAATTACTGAATATTTTTGGTTTTGCCATCGTTAAGCTTCGAAACCTATAACGAAAGCACTATCGTGGCACGTTTTCAACAAGACCGGATTTTGTTTTTACGAACACTGTTCAAACGAATTTGGTAATTTGTTTTTACGAATTTCGTTAAGTATTTCGTTCTAACGAACTTCTATAATCTGTTGTAACGAATAAATAGTTCGTTGTTTACGTTCAATTATGTCTTTTAAAGATTAAACCGCCCTCTCTCGTCAAAACTTTGATGAAATTGTGACCAACAATGTTAAACTCTCATCAGGGGGTACTAATATTTCTCCAAGTATTATGTTAACATCAATTGCCTTTCTCAAAGTTGTTAATTGCTCAATTACTTATTACAATAATTACTTATTTCGTATATTATTTTTCCAGTTATTCAAATAAAGTAAAATAAAATAAAATAAAATTTACAGACTTATTTTGTATTCATTGCACTAAGAATGACATAACTACCCTTTGGGGACACAAATCACTTGGGAATCTTATCACATGCAGCATCGAACCAGAGTCTAACACATTTCAGACATGCATAGACCAACCTGTGAAATGTACCTCTGATTTCCATCCAACAATTCCAAGACAAGGAGCTTCCAGAACAAAAGCTGGACAAAGCACAACATGTCTAGCTCAGAATCGATACACCTGAACCGACTTCTTTGGAAGAAGTCTTCGGTAATGGGAGACTTTTGAACGCTAGGTGGCAGCAGACTTACCGGGTAAATTTCCATTGTTTACGTAAGTTTGAGCATACTCGCAATTCCATGAACAATGGATTTACACTGTAGTTAGGCTGATCCAAAAGTGGATTCCGGGTCAAACCGACCCCAAAGGTATCCGGATCCGGAAATTTAAAATAAAATAAAATTTGAAAGCTGGAGTTAAGATTGTTTGCATAAAAATGTAAAATTTTGCATCGTGAACAAATAACATATTTTTTACCCTTACACCGATGTATTTTAAATTCTGGATACCTTTTTTATGAGAGAACAAAAATTATGGCTCTGTGATAAACACAAGAGCAATCTCGACAACACTCACCCAACCTCGACAACATTATCCATTCTGCTCACGATGCTCTCCATTCTGTGGTAGATGACTTTTCGCACTGATATTCGTGTCACCATTTTTATAAAAGCTAGCTTAAAACTACACACATTGTGCCCAAGCCTTGTCTAGAAATTAATTGTTCTCCGCATACAGAGACTAAAACAGAGTCATTTCCTTGGTAAACAATGAGGCAGACACACCACAAGTCTTTCATAAAGTGGGTGTGTCATTCCGAGCAGCCTAACCAGTCAATATGTGCATATCGCGGGTACCCTCGGCTGGTGGTGAAGCTCCAGGGGCTAGACTGGAAGTACAAGAAGTTGTCAGTGAAGAAGTATATATAGTTGTCTGTCCACTGCATGGCGCTGACTATGTTGGTTGGTATACCAGCAAAGACGTTGATTCCAAATGGACCCTGGACGCCTTGCCAATTGAGTAAGTAGAATCCATTATCTGTCCGGAAAAAATATATTATTAGTAAAAGAGATTTGATTGCCATGGGTACGAAAACAGCAAAATATGATCAGTCTTTGCTCGAGGACACCAGAGTATAGAATAATTATGTTGCTGCTGCCAGAAAAATCAACACCAATAGTTAGTATAGACCTTTATAGCAGGCCTGTACAGTACAGCCGATGTACAGAGATATACAGTAGGCCTAGTAGAGTACTGTAGGCCTAGTACATTATGCATGGTATAGGCCTAAAGTACTTAAAGACCCGTAACATAAACTTATCATCGGATGGATTTCTAGTTTCCAGAGTGCCTGTAATTAGTTTATCGTCTTTGGCAAGTCCGATTGCACCATATTGTTGTTGTTTACCTGAAAAGAAATAAGTCTCTCCATTTCCACTGATTTCAAAGACGCCTTTTACCCGAGCGACGTCCGCAGGAAAACCTGAAAAGACTTCTGAGATGTCCTTTGGAAAACCGACGTCTAAATTCGTCAGAGTGTATCTCCATACCAGACGACCCTGCACATAAAAAAGAAGTATATATTTAAATTTTTCAAAGCATGTTGGTTTTTAAAGTGATAATTGCTTCCTTCACACACATCAGGCAGCAGAAATCTTGCGAAATGGTTGCAAAACAAAAGTGAAAGAGAGGACACTGTATTCGTTTGAACAAACTATACTCTCCAACAAGTTAGTTATATCCCTCTGATTTTCTCACCTTAAAAAAAAATGTCTTTTGAACCTGGTCACCCCAAACAAAACTATTTTTAACGGTGATGGCAGCGTCGATGTCACCTTCTAGCCCTGACCATCGGCTGGAGATCCTCTGCGGGTATCCATTCTCCTGTTGACCATTCGAAACTCTCCAGTAATAATCACCTGCAACATGCAATGGAAGTTAACGAATAAAACACTCGCGGTCTAGGTTTAGGTCTAGGATCAGGGAAAAGGAAAAACTTGCTCCACATATCTACCACCATATCGCAACAAGTTGGGGTAGAGTGCGTTCTGCTCTACCAGCCAGGCTTCTGGTGGATGATACCCAAGCCCACATCCATATGGACTGTAAATAGGGTAACCCTGTTTCAGGCATAGGAGTAAGTAGCAACGGCCCCTAGAAAAATGTTTGATTCTAGCACAGACCTTTAATTGGTCTTCTATGCTTTGTGTGGCTGGCGACTTACAAAAAAACCATGACGACATACCAACAACGAATAAAATAACGCACCTTTGAATATGTATGTATGTCCGTCCATCATAACGGCATCCATTGTTACCTGGCACAGGTCCGGCGCATCTTCAGGCTCAGGCGCATCAACGTCACCTGTAAAATAAAGTTTAGATAGTTCATCAAAGAGATTATAAACAAACAAAGAAGTATTACTGCTGGCATTGAACTCTGGATTCACCAAGTGTCCACTTGGTGGCGCACATATTGTGTAAGGTGCCGTTGTCTAAGCAACTATCAATTTAGTGAGGTTCTTATAGAATGATAAACTGTTAAAATATACAACAGCAGGCGAACAAAACAAGCCATGGGTCGATTTCACAAAACACTAAGATTCATCTTAAAATGGGTTGTTAACATCGCCATTGTGATTTATGTTGTGACATCACACTTTCCTTACCAATTAAGATTGACACACATTTAATATCAATCTTGACTCTTTGTGAAATTGACCCAAGGCATGGGTATGAGTAATAACATACCATAGAGGCTTTGTATACCGTCGATGTCATCTTGGTGCAGGGTGTACGTGGGATTGTATCCGAAGTGAAACGGGAACATGAGAGAGCCGAACGCCACACTGTGACCCAGTCCTAAAGAATGGCCGATTTCATGGGCTGCAACAAGCCAAAGGTTTGCCCCTGTAGTAATAAAACATCCATGGGACAATGCATTAAAAACAGAAGAAAGATTTGAACTTAGGTATGAATGTTACAGGGCGAACGAGTCAGTGATGAGGGTGGGGGCGGGGGGGGGGGGGGCACAATAAACCTCAGCACTTTTGTTGAATTTAAACCCCTTGCAGTTTTTTGAACAAAAAATCCTGACTCAAAAAGGCCCATTTTTTAAAATTGGCCGAAAAATAAAATGGTCCCAAACCAGTCAAAAGAACAAGTTTAACCCCTTGCAGTTTTTTGAACCGAAAATCCTGGCTCGAAAAGGCCCATTTTTAAAAATTGGCCGAAAAATAAAATGGTCCCAAATCAGTCAAAAGAACAAGTTTAACCCCTTGCAGTTTTTTTAACCGAAAATCCTGGCTCGAAAAGGCCCATTTTTAAAAATTGGCCGAAAAATAAAATGGTCCCTAACCAGTCAAAAGAACAAGTTTAACCCCTTGCAGTTTTTTGAACAAAAAATCATGGCTCGAAAAGGCCCATTTTTAAAAATTGGCCGAAAAATAATATGGTCCCAAATCAGTCAAAAAAACAAGTTTAACCCCTTGCAGTTTTTTGAACAAAAAATCCTGGCTCAAAAAGGCCCATTTTTAAAAATTGGCCGAAAAATAAAATGGTCCCAAATCAGTCAAAAGAACAAGTTTAACCCCTTGCAGTTTTGTTAACAAAAAATCCTGACTCAAAAAGGCCTATTTTTAAAAATTGGCCGAAAAATAGAATGGTCCCAAATCAGTCAAAAGAACAAGTTTAACCCCTTGCAGTTTTTGTTAAAAAAAAACCTGGCTCGAAAAGGCCCATTTTTAAATATTGGCCCAAAAATAAAATGGTCCCAAACCAGTCAAAAGAACAAGTTTAACCCCTTGCAGTTTTTTGAACAAAAAATCTTGGCTCGAAAAGGCCCATGTTTTAAAATTGGCCGAAAAATAAAATGGTCCCAAACCAGTCAAAAGAACAAGTTTAACCCCTTGCAGTTTTTTGAACAAAAAATCCTGGCTCAAAAAGGCCCATTTTTAAAAATTGGCCGAAAAATAAAATGGTCCCAAATCAGTCAAAAGAACAAGTTTAACCCCTTGCAGTTTTTTTAACAAAAAATCCTGGCTCGAAAAGGCCCATTTTTAAAAATTGGCCGAAAAATAATATGGTCCCAAATCAGTCTAAAAAAACAAGTTTAACAAGTTGAACAAAAAATCCTGGCTCAAAAAGGCCCATTTTTAAAAATTGGCCCAAAAATAAAATGGTCCCAAATCAGTCAAAAGAACAAGTTTAACCCCTTGCAGTTTTTTTAACCGAAAATCCTGGCTCGAAAAGGCCCATTTTTAAAAATTGGCCGAAAAATAAAATGGTCCCAAACCAGTCTGAAGAACAAGTTTAACCCCTTGCAGTTTTTTGAACAAAAAATCCTGGCTCGAAAAGGCCCATTTTTAAAAATTGGCCGAAAAATAAAATGGTCCCAAATCAGTCAAAAAAACAAGTTTAACCCCTTGCAGTTTTTTGAACAAAAAATCCTGGCTCAAAAAGGCCCATTTTTAAAAATTGGCCGAAAAATAAAATGGTCCCAAATCAGTCAAAAGAACAAGTTTAACCCCTTGCAGTTTTGTTAACAAAAAATCCTGACTCAAAAAGGCCTATTTTTAAAAATTGGCCGAAAAATAGAATGGTCCCAAATCAGTCAAACAAACAAGCTTAACCCCCTGCAGTTTTTTTAACAAAAAATCCTGGCTCGAAAAGGCCCATTTTTAAATATTGGCCCAAAAATAAAATGGTCCCAAACCAGTCAAAAGAACAAGTTTAACCCCTTGCAGTTTTTTGAACAAAAAATCCTAGCTCAAAAAGGCCCATTTTTAAAAATTGGCCGAAAATAAAATGGTCCCAAATAAGTCAAAAGAACAAGTTTAACCCCTTGCATTTTTTTTTTACAAAAAATCCTGGCTCAAAAAGGCCCTTTTTTAAAAGTTTGCCGAAAAATAAAATGGTCCTAAATCAGTCAAAAGAACAAGTTTAACCCCTTGCAGTTTTTTGAACAAAAAATCCTGGCTCGAAAAGGCCCATTTTTAAAAATTGGCCGAAAAATAATATGGTCCCAAATCAGTAAAAAAAAACAAGTTTAACCCTTTGCAGTTTTTTGAACAAAAAATCCTGGCTCAAAAAGGCCCATTTTAAAAAATTGGCCCAAAAATAAAATGGTCCCAAACCAGTCAAAAGAACAAGTTTAACCCCTTGCAGTTTTTTTTACAAAAAATCCTGGCTCGAAAAGGCCCATGTTTTAAAATTGGCCGAAAAATAAAATGGTCCCAAACCAGTCAAAAGAACAAGTTTAACCCCTTGCAGTTTTTTGAACAAAAAATCCTGGCTCAAAAAGGCCCATTTTTAAAAATTGGCCGAAAAATAAAATGGTCCCAAATCAGTCAAAAGAACAAGTTTAACCCCTTGCAGTTTTTGTTTAAAAAAAACCTGGCTCGAAAAGGCCCATTTTTAAATATTGGCCCAAAAATAAAATGGTCCCAAACCAGTCAAAAGAACAAGTTTAACCCCTTGCAGTTTTTTGAACAAAAAATCATGGCTCAAAAAGGCCCATTTTTAAAAATTGGCCGAAAAATAAAATGGTCCCAAATCAGTCAAAAGAACAAGTTTAACCCCTTGCAGTTTTTTTAACAAAAAATCCTGGCTCAAAAAGGCCCATTTTTAAAAATTGGCCGAAAAAAAAAATGGTCCCAAATCAGTCAAAAAAACAAGTTTAACCCCTTGCAGTTTTTTGAACAAAAAATCCTGGCTCAAAAAGGCCCATTTTTAAAAATTGGCCCAAAAATAAAATGGTCCCAAATCAGTCAAAAGAACAAGTTTAACCCCTTGCAGTTTTTTTAACCGAAAATCCTGGCTCGAAAAGGCCCATTTTTAAAAATTTGCCGAAAAATAAACAGGTCCCAAACCAGTCAAAAGAACAAGTTTAACCCCTTGCAGTTTTTTTAACAAAAAATCCTGGCTCGAAAAGGCCCATTTTTAAAAATTGGCCGAAAAATAATATGGTCCCAAATCAGTCAAAAAAACAAGTTTAACCCCTTGCAGTTTTTTGAACAAAAAATCCTGGCTCAAAAAGGCCTATTTTTAAAAATTGGCCCAAAAATAAAATGGTCCCAAATCAGTCAAAAAAACAAGTTTAACCCCTTGCAGTTTTTTTTTAACAAAAATCCTGGCTCGAAAAGGCCCATTTTTTAAAATTGGCCGAAAAATAATATGGTCCCAAACCAGTCAAAAGAACAAGTTTTACCCCTTGCAGTTTTTTGAACAAAAAATCCTAGCTCAAAAAGGCCCATTTTTAAAAATTGGCCGAAAATAAAATGGTCCCAAATAAGTCAAAAGAACAAGTTTAACCCCTTGCATTTTTTTTTACAAAAAATCCTGGCTCAAAAAGGACCATTTTTAAAAATTTGCCGAAAAATAAAATGGTCCCAAACCAGTCAAAAGAACAAGTTTAACCCCTTGCAGTTTTTTGAACAAAAAATCCTGGCTCGAAAAGGCCCATTTTTAAAAATTGGCCGAAAAATAATATGGTCCCAAATCAGTCAAAAAAACAAGTTTAACCCCTTGCAGTTTTTTGAACAAAAAAATCCTGGCTCAAAAAGGCCCATTTTTAAAAATTGGCCGAAAAATAAAATGGTCCCAAATCAGTCAAAAGAACAAGTTTAACCCCTTGCAGTTTTTTGAACAAAAAATCCTGGCTCGAAAAGGCCCATTTTTAAAAATTGGCCGAAAAATAATATGGTCCCAAATCAGTCAAAAAAAACAAGTTTAACCCTTTGCAGTTTTTTGAACAAAAAATCCTGGCTCAAAAAGGCCCATTTTTAAAAATTGGCCCAAAAATAAAATGGTCCCAAACCAGTCAAAAGAACAAGTTTAACCCCTTGCAGTTTTTTTAACAAAAAATCCTGGCTCGAAAAGGCCCATGTTTTAAAATTGGCCGAAAAATAAAATGGTCCCAAACCAGTCAAAAGAACAAGTTTAACCCCTTGCAGTTTTTTGAACAAAAAATCCTGGCTCAAAAAGGCCCATTTTTAAAAATTGGCCGAAAAATAAAACGGTCCCAAATCAGTCAAAAGAACAAGTTTAACCCCTTGCAGTTTAAAAAAAAAAAAACCTGGCTCGAAAAGGCCCATTTTTAAATATTGGCCCAAAATAAAATGGTCCCAAACTAGTCAAAAGAACAAGTTTAACCCCTTGCAGTTTTTTGAACAAAAAATCTGGCTCAAAAAGGCCCATTTTTAAAAATTGGCCGAAAAATAAAATGGTCCCAAATCAGTCAAAAAAAACAAGTTTAACCCTTTGCAGTTTTTTGAACAAAAAATCCTGGCTCAAAAAGGCCCATTTTTAAAAATTGGCCCAAAAATAAAATGGTCCCAAACCAGTCAAAAGAACAAGTTTAACCCCTTGCAGTTTTTTTAACAAAAATCCTGGCTCGAAAAGGCCCATGTTTTAAAATTGGCCGAAAAATAAAATGGTCCCAAACCAGTCAAAAGAACAAGTTTAACCCCTTGCAGTTTTTTGAACAAAAAATCCTGGCTCAAAAAGGCCCATTTTTAAAAATTGGCCGAAAAATAAAATGGTCCCAAATCAGTCAAAAGAACAAGTTTAACCCCTTGCAGTTTTTGTTAAAAAAAAACCTGGCTCGAAAAGGCCCATTTTTAAATATTGGCCCAAAAATAAAATGGTCCCAAACCAGTCAAAAGAACAAGTTTAACCCCTTGCAGTTTTTTTAACAAAAAATCCTGGCTCGAAAAGGCCCATTTTTTAAAATTGGCCGAAAAATAATATGGTCCCAAACCAGTCAAAAGAACAAGTTTTACCCCTTGCAGTTTTTTGAACAAAAAATCCTAGCTCAAAAAGGCCCATTTTTAAAAATTGGCCGAAAATAAAATGGTCCCAAATAAGTCAAAAGAACAAGTTTAACCCCTTGCATTTTTTTTTTACAAAAAATCCTGGCTCAAACAGGCCCATTTTTAAAAATTGGCCGAAAAATAAAATGGTCCCAAATCAGTCAAAAGAACAAGTTTAACCCCTTGCAGTTTTTTGAACAAAAAATCCTGGCTCGAAAAGGCCCATTTTTAAAAATTGGCCGAAAAATAAAATGGTCCCAAATCAGTCAAAAAAAACAAGTTTAACCCTTTGCAGTTTTTTGAACAAAAAATCCTGGCTCAAAAAGGCCCATTTTTAAAAATTGGCCCAAAAATAAAATGGTCCCAAACCAGTCAAAAGAACAAGTTTAACCCCTTGCAGTTTTTTTAACAAAAAATCCTGGCTCGAAAAGGCCCATGTTTTAAAATTGGCCGAAAAATAAAATGGTCCCAAACCAGTCAAAAGAACAAGTTTAACCCCTTGCAGTTTTTTGAACAAAAAATCCTGGCTCAAAAAGGCCCATTTTTAAAAATTGGCCGAAAAATAAAATGGTCCCAAATCAGTCAAAAGAACAAGTTTAACCCCTTGCAGTTTTAAAAAAAAAAAACCTGGCTCGAAAAGGCCCATTTTTAAGTATTGGCCCAAAAATAAAATGGTCCCAAACCAGTCAAAAGAACAAGTTTAACCCCTTGCAGTTTTTTGAACAAAAAATCCTAGCTCAAAAAGGCCCATTTTTAAAAATTGGCCGAAAATAAAATGGTCCCAAATAAGTCAAAAGAACAAGTTTAACCCCTTGCAGTTTTTTGAACAAAAAATCTGGCTCAAAAAGGCCCATTTTTAAAAATTGGCCGAAAAATAAAATGGTCCCAAATCAGTCAAAAAAAACAAGTTTAACCCTTTGCAGTTTTTTGAACAAAAAATCCTGGCTCAAAAAGGCCCATTTTTAAAAATTGGCCCAAAAATAAAATGGTCCCAAACCAGTCAAAAGAACAAGTTTAACCCCTTGCAGTTTTTTTAACAAAAAATCCTGGCTCGAAAAGGCCCATGTTTTAAAATTGGCCGAAAAATAAAATGGTCCCAAACCAGTCAAAAGAACAAGTTTAACCCCTTGCAGTTTTTTGAACAAAAAATCCTGGCTCAAAAAGGCCCATTTTTAAAAATTGGCCGAAAAATAAAATGGTCCCAAATCAGTCAAAAGAACAAGTTTAACCCCTTGCAGTTTTTGTTAAAAAAAAACCTGGCTCGAAAAGGCCCATTTTTAAATATTGGCCCAAAAATAAAATGGTCCCAAACCAGTCAAAAGAACAAGTTTAACCCCTTGCAGTTTTTTGAACAAAAAATCCTGGCTCAAAAAGGCCCATTTTTAAAAATTGGCCGAAAAATAAAATGGTCCCAAATCAGTCAAAAGAACAAGTTTAACCCCTTGCAGTTTTTGTAACAAAAAATCCTGGCTCGAAAAGGCCCATTTTTAAAAATTGGCCGAAAAAAAATATGGTCCCAAACCATTCAAAAGAACAAGTTTAACCCCTTGCAGTTTTTTTAACAAAAAATCCTGGCTCGAAAAGGCCCATGTTTTAAAATTGGCCGAAAAATACAATGGTCCCAAAACAGTCAAAAGAACAAGTTTAACCCCTTGCAGTTTTTTGAACAAAAAATCCTGGCTCAAAAAGGCCCATTTTTAAAAATTGGCCGAAAAATAAAATGGTCCCAAATCAGTCAAAAGAACAAGTTTAACCCCTTGCAGGTTTTTTAACAAAAAATCCTGGCTCGAAAAGGCCCATTTTTAAAAATTGGCCGAAAAAAAATATGGTCCCAAATCAGTCAAAAAAACAAGTTTAACCCCTTGCAGTTTTTTGAACAAAAAATCCTGGCTCAAAAAAGCCCATTTTTAAAAATTGGCCCAAAAATAAAATGGTCCCAAATCATTCAAAAGAACAAGTTTAACCCCTTGCAGTTTTTTTAACCGAAAATCCTGGCTCGAAAAGGCCCATTTTTAAAAATTTGCCGAAAAATAAAATGGTCCCAAACCAGTCAAAAGAACAAGTTTAACCCCTTGCAGTTTTTTTAACAAAAATACCTGGCTCGAAAAGGCCCATTTTTAAAAATTGGCCGAAAAATAATATATGGTCCCAAATCAGTCAAAAAAACAAGTTTAACCCCTTGCAGTTTTTTGAACAAAAAATCCTGGCTCAAAAAGGCCCATTTTTAAAAATTGGCCGAAAAATAAAATGGTCCCAAATCAGTCAAAAAAACAAGTTTAACCCCTTGCAGTTTTTTTAACAAAAAATCCTGGCTCGAAAAGGCCCATTTTTTAAAATTGGCCGAAAAATAAAATGGTCCCAAACCAGTCAAAAGAACAAGTTTAACCCCTTGCAGTTTTTTGAACAAAAAATCCTAGCTCAAAAAGGCCCATTTTTAAAAATTGGCCGAAAAATAAAATGGTCCCAAATCAGTCAAAAGAACAAGTTTAACCCCTTGCAGTTTTAAAAAAAAAAAAAACCTGGCTCGAAAAGGCCCATTTTTAAATATTGGCCCAAAAATAAAATGGTCCCAAACCAGTCAAAAGAACAAGTTTAACCCCTTGCAGTTTTTTGAACAAAAAATCCTAGCTCAAAAAGGCCCATTTTTAAAAATTGGCCGAAA
The DNA here is from genome assembly GCF_032118995.1 of Asterias amurensis. NCBI lineage: Eukaryota > Metazoa > Echinodermata > Asteroidea > Forcipulatida > Asteriidae > Asterias > Asterias amurensis. The sequence continues at coordinate 23,734,464 of NC_092653.1, read as the reverse complement.
AATAAAATGGTCCCAAATCAGTCAAAAGAACAAGTTTAACCCCTTGCAGTTTATTGAACAAAAAATCCTGGCTCGAAAAGGCCCATTTTTAAAAATTGGCCGAAAAATAATATGGTCCCAAATCAGTCAAAAAAAACAAGTTTAACCCTTTGCAGTTTTTTGAACAAAAAATCCTGGCTCAAAAAGGCCCATTTTTAAAAATTGGCCCAAAAATAAAATGGTCCCAAACCAGTCAAAAGAACAAGTTTAACCCCTTGCAGTTTTTTTAACAAAAAATCCTGGCTCGAAAAGGCCCATGTTTTAAAATTGGCCGAAAAATAAAATGGTCCCAAACCAGTCAAAAGAACAAGTTTAACCCCTTGCAGTTTTTTGAACAAAAAATCCTGGCTCAAAAAGGCCCATTTTTAAAAATTGGCCGAAAAATAAAATGGTCCCAAATCAGTCAAAAGAACAAGTTTAACCCCTTGCAGTTTAAAAAAAAAAAAAAACCTGGCTCGAAAAGGCCCATTTTTAAATATTGGCCCAAAAATAAAATGGTCCCAAACCAGTCAAAAGAACAAGTTTAACCCCTTGCAGTTTTTTGAACAAAAAATCCTAGCTCAAAAAGGCCCATTTTTAAAAATTGGCCGAAAATAAAATGGTCCCAAATAAGTCAAAAGAACAAGTTTAACCCCTTGCAGTTTTTTGAACAAAAAATCTGGCTCAAAAAGGCCCATTTTTAAAAATTGGCCGAAAAATAAAATGGTCCCAAATCAGTCAAAAAAACAAGTTTAACCCCTTGCAGTTTTTTGAACAAAAAATCCTGGCTCGAAAAGGCCCATTTTTAAAAATTGGCCGAAAAATAATATGGTCCCAAACCAGTAAAAAAAAAAACAAGTTTAACCCCTTGCAGTTTTTTGAACAAAAAATCCTGGCTCAAAAAGGCCCATTTTTAAAAATTGGCCCAAAAATAAAATGGTCCCAAACCAGTCAAAAGAACAAGTTTAACCCTTGCAGTTTTTTTAACAAAAAATCCTGGCTCGAAAAGGCCCAATTTTTAAAATTGGCCGAAAAATAAAATGGTCCCAAACCAGTCAAAAGAACAAGTTTAACCCCTTGCAGTTTTTTGAACAAAAAATCCTGGCTCAAAAAGGCCCATTTTTAAAAATTGGCCCAAAAATAAAATGGTCCCAAACCAGTCAAAAGAACAAGTTTAACCCCTTGCAGTTTTTTTAACAAAAAATCCTGGCTCGAAAAGGCCCAATTTTTAAAATTGGCCGAAAAATAAAATTGTCCCAAACCAGTCAAAAGAACAAGTTTAACCCCTTGCAGTTTTTTTAACAAAAAATCCTGGCTCGAAAAGGCCCAATTTTTAAAATTGGCCGAAAAATAAAATGGTCCCAAACCAGTCAAAAGAACAAGTTTAACCCCTTGCAGTTTTTTGAACAAAAAATCCTAGCTCAAAAAGGCCCATTTTTAAAAATTGGCCGAAAATAAAATGGTCCCAAATAAGTCAAAAGAACAAGTTTAACCCCTTGCAGTTTTTTGAACAAAAAATCTGGCTCAAAAAGGCCCATTTTTAAAAATTGGCCGAAAAATAAAATGGTCCCAAATCAGTCAAAAAAACAAGTTTAACCCCTTGCAGTTTTTTGAACAAAAAATCCTGGCTCGAAAAGGCCCATTTTTAAAAATTGGCCGAAAAATAATATGGTCCCAAACCAGTAAAAAAAAAAACAAGTTTAACCCCTTGCAGTTTTTTAAACAAAAAATCCTGGCTCAAAAAGGCCCATTTTTAAAAATTGGCCCAAAAATAAAATGGTCCCAAATCAGTCAAAAAAACAAGTTTAACCCCTTGCAGTTTTTTTAACAAAAAATCCTGGCTCGAAAAGGCCCATTTTTTAAAATTGGCCAAAAAATAAAATGGTCCCAAACCAGTCAAAAGGACAAGTTTAACCCCTTGCAGTTTTTTGAACAAAAAATCCTGGCTCAAAAAGGCCCATTTTTAAAAATTGGCCGAAAAATAAAATGGTCCCAAATCAGTCAAAAGAACAAGTTTAACCCCTTGCAGTTTTTGTTAAAAAAAAACCTGGCTCGAAAAGGCCCATTTTTAAATATTGGCCCAAAAATAAAATGGTCCCAAACCAGTCAAAAGAACAAGTTTAACCCCTTGCAGTTTTTTGAACAAAAAATCCTGGCTCGAAAAGGCCCATTTTTAAAAATTGGCCCAAAAGAACAAGTTTAACCCCTTGCAGTTTTTTTAACAAAAAATCCTGGTTTTAAAAGGCCCATTTTTTAAAATTGGCCTAAAAATAAAATGGTCCCAAATCAGTCAAAAAGAACAAGTTTAACCTTTGCAGTTTTTTAACAAAAAATGCTGGCTCAAAAAGGCCCATTTTTAAAAATTGGCCGAAAAATAAAATGGTCCCAAATCAGTCAAAAGAACAAAAAACAAGTTTAAACCCTTGCAGTTTTTATAACAAAAAAATCCTAGCTCAAAAAGGCCCATTTTTTAAAACTGGCCGAAAAATAAAATGGTCCCAAATCAGTCAAAAAGACAAGGAGTTTATAGTGGCAAAAGACCAGTCATATACGTTTACAACTAAAAGGTGCAAACACAATATTATTTTAAAGGGTCGTCATGGAAGATGTTCTCCAAGGAAAAATTTAGGCTAAACCAGCTACAGTCTCAATAAGAACAAGGGAACCCTCCTAAAAGGTAGACCTTTAACTTGTTTACCTGAGTAAGACTTGTGTGTCCACGTTTCGCCCTCGTCCAGATGTACATCCGCAGTGTCTTCCTCGCTCCATGGCCAGAAGGCGTGAGCCAGCACCATACCTGGGCCGTCAAACGGTCGGTTATCCCCGTGCTCTTCAAACGACGGGTAGAAGTATATACCGATGTCAACATCTCCACCTCGTATTCTTTGGAACGTGAGTATTGTGCTATTTGACCACAGCTTTAAGATAGTGAAAATGACCATTGGTATTGTTAGAACATTAGGCTAGTTGAAGTTAAGGATATCGTAATATGGTTATGGTTTTAGTCTATCTATTATTATTCAGATTTTCTTACGTTTGGTAATCACTCTTACAGCAGCTTTCAATAGTATGAAACATATTGAGAAACGTTTCACTTCGAAGTAATGTGACTATGTAAAATGATTTCATTTTGTTGTGCCCTGTTGAAATTTGATTGAAGCGTTACCGCGTAACGTTTCTCAGATTTTGTAAAGTTCATATTTGGGATTCTGCTTGTACAATAACTGCTATGGACTTTTGCGATATCTCAAAAACTAGCCCACGTTTTTAAATGAAATGTTCACACTTCAATTTGATTGTATACATGACCACAGCTTTAAGAGAGTGAAAATACATGTTATATGTATTATACAAACTATAATATTCAGAAGTTTTGGGTGGATCAATGGTCACTTCAGTCACTGTTTCTTACCTCGAACGCATCATTAATGGCCTCCTCAACCACAGTGGGTGGAAGGTCGTCCGTGTATCGGATGATGTCATAGGTTATAAGAGTTGATGGCGCTGACCAATCCAGACCTTCAGATGGTATGTAGTAACGCTTCCTACGTCCACCCTTTTTCCGATGAGTTAATGGTTGAACTTTGTCTGTATTCCCGCAGCGGGATCTTGAAATACATTCAAAGATATGTTCGTCCTCAATTCCTGTAGATTGTGGGAGTTGAATGGATCAATAGCACGTTTAAGAAGAATAATGGTGTGAATTAAATTACATTTCGTATTAGCATATCGTATACCTCACTACATTGTTATCACATTATAGACTATTGTGCGAGTGTAGCAGTCATGTCATTAATAATATTGCTTAGTCACCACGCCAAAAAAACGTGGATGCACTGGTGACACTTTGGTTATTTCTCCGGCTCCGAACCGGGAATACGGTTATTTTAACTCAGTCGTGTTGTCCTGGACCTTTTGCGAATCGTTTGCCAAAGTTCAAATTATTTAATGAAAACGTAGTCTTTACAAAGAGTAAGTCAAGGCAAGTCCAGATTTTCACATTTCTAGTGTATTTAAATCTCACATAAGTATTATAAAAATAATGTTCTATATTGAGGAAATGGAGTGGATGTGGGTTTACTTTCACGTTAAATATAATATTATTAACATCAAATATTAATCACCTGTTACGTTTAAATTGCACTGGTATTGTAGTGCTCTGATTGCCTTTTCCAACTGTGCATCGTCATGCACTTGATCGCCAATGTCTGGTCCAAAATACTCATACTTCTGTAAATATGTCTGCAAAACAAAAACACGAGATATTAAACTTATGTGTATAATGAAATGAAGTTGAAACTGAAGTTAGTTGAGTCAGCATTTATACGCAGCCGGTACAAGAACAAACATTTCTTTTGCAATGTCATTGCCTACCAGTTGTGCTAACCATTGTTGGCAATCGTACCTTTACTACAAAAAAAATGTTGCCTTTACTACACAAAAAGTACAATAATAATTTATCATTTAATTAAATAATGCTAGCGCATATTAAATTATTGTGCTACTACAATATGTAAAACATAAACTACATTTTATTCTTCATAAAAAGTCCTTTGAATGTTATACTACACAAGGGAAGACCAGTTATAAACACAATGGCTAAATTTTAAGGGATCTAATACCACTTTAAGCTAATAAAAAAATTTGCGCCCTAGACCTATATGTATTCAAGTTATTTTGAATACAATAACATGAGTCATAGCGATGTGTTTGCCGAGGGTCTACAAGGGGCGTTGTTATAATCCCACTATATAAGTCGTTCCTGATTTGTCGTTTAGGGTTAACTGAACACATAACCCACTCTTGCGTTAAATGTGTTCATTACATTACCAACTGGAGGTGTGCTCTCGATTCATTTGAGCAAACAGTATTTCAAAAGCATTGTTTATACTTTCCCATCATGTTAAAGGAACACGTTGCCTTGGATCGGTCGAGTTGGTCTTTGAAAAGCGTTTGTAACCGTTTTTTATAAAATGCATATGGGTAGAAAGATGTTGTAAAAGTAGAATACAATGATCCACACAAACATGCCTCGAAATTGCGTGGTTTTCCTTTTACCTCGTCGACTAACACGTCGGCCATTTATGGGGGTCAAAATTTTGACTCCCATAAATGGCCGACCATGTTAGTTCGCACAGTAGAAGGAAAACCACGCAATTTCGAGGCAAACTTGTGTGGATCATTGTATTCTACTTTTAAAACATCTTTCCAACCACATGCATTTTATAAAAAAAGGTTACAAACGCTTTTGTTTTGACCAACTCGTCCGATCCAAGGCAACGTGTTCCTTTAACTCGTATCGCTGGCCGTTTTCTACACCACGGCTTTAGCTTTGGCTAGCTCCCAATGCTAACGCTTTAACAGCAAAAAACCCGAGCCCAAGCATTGAAAAGGGCTCGCGACTTTTACATTGACCCTCTGAAAACTCCCAACCCCAGAAGTTTTTCAGACTTACATGGAAAAGTGTTTAAAATGTGATTTTAACTCAATTCATGTGTCAGTTTGATCAATATGGGTTATTTTGACACCGATTCCGGGTCATGCTGACACAGCAAAGGCCAGGCCTCACGGGACACATTGTGCCACAAAATAACTTCCCAAGACAATTGGTGTTTTTGGTCCGTGATGTAGGATGTATTTTCTTAACTCTGACCAGGAAGTTACATTTTATACCCAAATATGTCTAGTTCCAACATCTTAAACTTTACATCTTCTTCATAATCTTCTGAGTGTCCATATTCAATCCATGAGTACAAACCGAAAAGTGCACAAACCATCAGAATTGAAATAGAGAAACACTGTCCGAACTTACTTTAATAGCACGATATTATGTGAAACATGACCTAGAGGACTAGAGGTCACTTATTGTTCATTTCAATATAATGGAAAGCTTGCCACAAAAAATCAATTCTCAGGCCAATTGTTTTTGTGTCCGTGAAGTAGAGTGTCCTTTCTTAAGAAAGACTCTAATGATGAATGGGTCCAGAACGAAGGGATTTCCTTGCGGTTGAACCTACGGCAAAGTTCGTGGAACATTTTCTCAGACCAAGGACTATAAGCAAAGAGGGTAAACTCACAATGTTGTTTTCACCAGCATACCTTTGTCATAATACTCCCATAATAATCTATCTTCCAAAACATTGGGGATGCCAATTGTCCAATTGACAATGATACATTCCACAACTGTTATCGTCCCAAGCAATCCCCACTGGAACTCTCTTTTCAGCAAAAGATGCCCATTCTTTACATAATTATAGAACTTTGTGGCAGAACCACCATCTGTTATTGTACGGACTCACAATGCTATAGTTTTAGGAATTGTAACATACCAATCTACCTGGTTGAAACCACACTTCTCCAAATGAAAATTGTACCAAATAATATTGAAAACCTGCGTGACAACATAACATCGGCTTTTCCCGGGTATTTCCATGCTCATGCAATCTATGACAACTTGGGAATCGTCTTTCCGCAATCTGGGGAAACACCTAAGGTGGTTGAGGCACCAATGACACTGTTGCCATTGGGTGTATAAGTGCTGTGGAGTCAACAATTGCAGGCCCAGACTGGCCCATATATACCCAGGGTGGGTAGTACACAAACGAGTTCTGTTTGGAATAGATTTGAGGATTGGAACTCATTGTGTCGACCATCAACATTTAATAATGATTGCCAATACAGAGTTTAAACATCAAGTTGTTTACATACCATCGGGCAGTATGAATTATCATTTTTTATATATCAATAACAACAACAAAGTATACTTTCACTTTTGGCAAATCAAGGGGCATTGTTCAGTGCTTTGTGGACAACAGTGCCGACCCCGATTGCCCGATGGCAAGGAGACAGTAATGGCCCAGTGCGTTTAGAACTGATGATAGAACACGGCAACAAAAACGCTGTACAATGTTGAAACTTCACAGTCAAATTCCCCATGTGTTACTACTACAGTGTGTGTGCTCAACAAACACATGCAAAACAAATTGCTACAAAAAAAGTGCAGACCAGGGGCAGACAGTCTGCGCGTGACGCACTGCGAGGGGTCTACACCCTTTGCATATTAGCGTCACAAGCATAAGTCACTACACGTTATCCAATGAAATCATTGTATCCAATGATATCATAGAGGTCTGTAAGACCAGTGTCAGTCTAGGTTTGTACATACACGTACATGCTTGTTTCCATTACTTGACCTCTTCGATTGTAGTCAATGCAAGAAGAGATAGTGATACCATTAATGACAATCTAGACTCTCGCTGCCCAAATGAGAAATTACAAAAGGTCATGTACAAGTTGAACGAAGTTTGTGCAATCATCCATCAACTTATGACGTGTACTGTGTCAAGGTCCATCAAAAGAAATAGCTCATGCAAATTTCTATCCCACTTCTGACACCATGCTGAATATATACAAGATTGGAGACTTGTTTTTATACGTTGAAACACAGTGGTTTATTGAGCAATTGGAGACCGGTTGTGTGACATACACTGGGCTTACTAGCATAAAAATAAAACATGAGTGTAAACTTGTACAAGGCCATCACAAGTATTATCACAACACGAAACACTTTTATAGAAAAATGTATAAGCCCTTCATGTTATTGCATTGGGTTGTTTGTAAAAGGTTCACTCATAATGTTTGTTTCTAAATTATGTCAGACTCTGTTGAAATGCGATTACAAATTGCATTACTATGTTCTTATGCCCATATAAGGCATATGTTGCCTGCTAACTTATAGTATTTTTATTTTTTTATTAAGCATTTCGTATTTGAAGACTGTATCTATGTTGCAATCCCTAAACAATGTCAAACTTAAAAGGGGGATTAAAAGTGGCTCACGAAATGGGTGTTCTAACAATCAATTAGTACAACCTTCCTTTAAAAATAAAAACTTCGATCACGATAGTAAGCCCTCGTTGACAATGGCTTAGCTGTGGTCGGGCATATTGATACAGATTGGGTTATTAGTTTTTATAACCTGAAACCAACCAAGCATAAAAATGAGACTATTATCTAGACTACAGTAAGGTAAAAAGTGCATCAGACGATGCCAGTTCAAGCAGAACTTGTTATTATTTTGATATAGCATGGTAATGAATCTATGAAGCTACACAAGTGCTGTATAAATTGTGGAGAATGTAACGGCAAGCCGACTTGTTTATTGATTTTACTTTCATTTTCTCTCAATTTCTTCGCCAGCAATTTTAATAAAAAGTGACTCACGATGGGTGCTTTCTACCCCTTCCCGAAACCATTTCGTATTCATCACAGTGAATGGTAAAGACAGCCAGCGAATCACGCCTATATATAGCATACACGTAGAGGTTTGACGATACTCCTTTATAGACGTGCCAAGCGGTAGCAAAACATTAATATATACCCAACATTGGGGTAAATTGCTAGCATCTTTACACGAGATCGGAGTACAAGAACGTGTTTTTTACTTGCCCGGTTTTTACCTTCCCAAATTGCTTTTCATCAGAGTGTTTATTCAAATATTTCCAAACGATAATGTTTGCGGAACGCCTCAGCTCAGGTCGTTCGAACCAGGTCGTGGTTCTACGCTGACTTTAGTGACGTTTTTACTATGAAGTGTGATCATATTTAAGGGGAGCATGTGTTCATTTATTGCGTCTTTTATTATGCAAATTATTATGTTATTCTTTTCGTACCGCCTTGTGCATGAAGCCATTATACTAACGTCCTTGTCCAGGCCACGTGCCAAACTTGTCATGACTCTTGTGTAGACACATGCTTTGTCTGGCGTATGTTTATTTCAAACTAGTTGGGATGGGATGACCTCGGTACAAAGACGGCGAACTTGTCGAGGAAGCTAAGTTTAGTTTTACCAAATAGTACCTTATCTTGATTCACGAGTAGTAAAACCATTTATTTGACGAATTACGGTTCCTGCCTGACGTGCGGAGTTAATAACGTAAGTTCTAGAACAGAAAAATAACGAGAATGCAGGAGAGAACGGGAATTGATGGGTTGACATCTCATTCAGCTTTTGGGGTGGGAGACCGCAAAAAAACATGAAAACATCTTTCCGACTACGCGCCTTTTATAAGGTGCTTTTCTGCCACATCATGCCTTAAAAACACAACAATGAAAAGCACCACAAGGCCTCCGGCTGGAACGGCACACGAAATTATTTTCAATGGGAAAAAGCAGCTGAACTTATGTTACAATGAAAGAGAGAACTTTAATGTTAAAGGTTCATCGACTTTGGCTTTCAAATAGTGAATGACTTTCACTTGAACTGGAAACAAATCAATGTTCTCACGGCTGAATCTCACAAACCTAACAATTCAACCGTAAATAAAACCGCATTGCAAATTTGTATTTAAATTCATGGCTCAGCAACATGAAATAACCTTTTTTTCTCGTAAGCAGAAACTGTCTACGTGCACTTGCTACGTGAAAAAAAATGTAAACAGATAGAGTATTGACAATCACATTTTCCTTTAATGGCAATAAAATGTATAGACAGTTTATAATTTCCATTATGCTTGGTTCACTCAACGATTTCTTTATGCAATACATTTAAGATGTTTGTTATTTCGTTTTTTTCTGCGAAGTGATCTGCATATACATAGGCGCACATATTGATGCGATGTCCCTTCATGGCCACCATAATAAAGGTAATGCGAAAGTGAACAGCATATTGACCTCATTGCGTTATGTGATGTTCCTTCATGGCCCCCATAACAATGGTATATGAATCTACACAAAGGAGTCTGTTACGCACCGGGTAGTCTAAACTTGAAAACACGTAATGGGACAGTCCCCAATTATTACAGAGACGCCGTCAAGTTGCGACAGGACCAAGTTTAATACCAAGAGTATCACCCGAAAAATGAAACCAGCTATCTGAGAACATGGTGTCCAAACATAATAACAATGGTATATGAATCTATACAAAGGAGTCTGTTACGCACCGGGTAGTCTAAACTTGAAAAACACGTAATGGGACAGTCCCCAATTATTACAGAGACGCCGTCAAGTTGCGACAGGACCAAGTTTAATACCAAGAGTATCACCCGAAAAATGAAACCAGCTATCTGAGAACATGGTGTCCAAACATAATAACAATGGTATATGAATCTATACAAAGGAGTCTGTTACGCACCGGGTAGTCCAAACTTGAAAACACGTTATGGGACAGTCGCCAATTATTACAGAGACGCCGTCAAGTTGCGACAGGACCAAGTTTAATACCAAGAGTATAACCCGAAAAATGAAACCAGCTGTCAGAGAACATGGTGTCCAAATAAAGTTACCGCAAAATTTACGGGTACGTTTTTCGTAATTACACCGCATAACAGTGACCGTATCTCACCCCACAATCACTGTTTTTGTTTAGTTTTTAATGGAAAAGAGAACAAGCTAAAGACGTCCCGAGTGTACGAGCGAAGTACGGTGTATCTTGGTTTCCAAGGTACGAAGTGTCCAAAGTAAAGTTTACCTTGCAAAAGGAAAGAAGTGAGTGGCTTATTTAGCCTTTTGGGGGGCGAACTTGCAATACAACAACTTTTTAAAGGGTAGTTAAAATACGAAGTGACCTGATAATTCTCCAAGGGAGAAACTAAACCAACGGTCTATCGTGGAAATCTTTCCTCCACTTTGAAATTGTACAAAGAAACTTTTTAGCAGGGTGTACCCATAGTATACACCTATGCAGAAACTAATGACAGTTATAGTATACGGTAGGGTTTGTACAACAACAAAGCAGTACGTCAACAAGCTTGTGGATGTTTAATAGCAAGCTGTACCTGTTGTACATCACCACGTGCACTGGACCGTAAGCACAATGGGTGTCCACCCATTGTCCCGACAAATCGAAACAACAAACTTCAGAGGTTACAATACTATACACTATGGAGGTTACACCATTATAATGACCAATGTCAACATGTAACCATGAAAGTAGCGACACAGACCATGAATTTTGCTTAACACCGGAAGACATAACTTATGTTAGATGGTATTTTTACCTCTAGGATACCAAGAATACAATCAATCATCTACCTGGTAATAAATAACATTGACCCTCGATAGCTCCTCTTTGGCCATAGTGAACCCAAGTGCAGGGGAACTTGAGTGCAGCTAGGCCTACTCATAACATTTAAGATCACTCACACTGTTCTTGTTTGAAATCATTGTTGCTGACTGCTCGTGTTTTCTCATCAAACTTAAGTGGAAGGTCATTTTATAAAAGGCATTGATAGAACAACGAGAGTCGTCCTAATATTTTCACTTTCCATTAATTGGGAAATTGTTATCAATATCAATATGTAAGTCCCTATGATTGTACGTCCAACCATGGATTCCTCCATGGTCCAACTCAAAATTGTAAGTGCACAGCAGATTTTCCGAAACCATGCCTAAAGCAAAAACTAATCACAACATTAACCATGAACCTATCTTCCCCAATCCCTGTCTAGTATCTTAGCCAGCTAAATACTCAGACCATGGAGGAAGGAATATTATTCGTTGAGGAAGAAATGTTATTCGTTTGAATTGACATAAAGTTGTGAAAGAGCACTGTGCTATCTGTGTCCCTAACTACATGGAGGAATAACTACAAGATGCTGTCTAACCATTTTTCCCTATGGTCTCACTCACTCACTATCAGAACTCCTGCATAGCATTGTCTGTATTATTTCATTATTTTCACTCCAGGAAGTTGTTGATCTAAAATGCCAATTTATAAATTCATTTAGCAATTATTAAAGTCATCATTTAACTTACCAGTAAACTTGATGCAGTCGCCTCGGTTGTGTTGATCATGTATAAAACACAACTTATGAAAATTAATAGCCGAAGGTCATTAATAAGTTCCTTTGTCATCTTGCCGAAATGGCCCATTGTGGCCATTAAACGGTCCATTCTACCCAAGCCATGCACATCAACACACCGTCTGGCCAGCTACAGTTCTGCTACACTTGTATAATGTCTAAATCACCTCCGAATGAATGAAGTAACCAGGTAGATGTTTGGTGCCATTACCGGCGTATTTTCGTGTCTCAAACTCCCAAAGATTGCTCGGTTTTCCTCCACAGCAAGACGTCGTTTCCTGTAATGTTCTCCCTAACTTGGAATGAACGTGTTTACATTGTAGCTCGAGTCTCCGTACTGAGCACTGCTCGGCCGCACAGGTGTTTTGGAACCCAATGTGGGGATATGCGTGATGGGCCTTTGTTAGGAACATAACAATGGGGTTATTTTGATGCGTCATTTTGTATTGACAAATGGCCCTCTCTCGGCCTACTCATGACGAAAACGAAACCACCCCAGTGGTTCATAAATTGCTTTTATTATACGTTGAAAAGTACAATTTTGAACAAACAGTGAATATTATGAATCTGTCGGTTTGTGATGTTCAACAATGAATATAGGGACACGGGCCACATATTAATGGCACTCATGCATATGAGATAATAAAAAAATTGGCCCACGCATGTTACTCTATGACCATTTTATGCAACTTTTTTCTACGAGTTGAAAGTGAAAGTTTTCTTCTGAATGTTTGTTGCGCGGGATATGCTAACTCATGCATATCGATTTTAGATAAATCCTTGACACACTGATAATCATGGCTTATCACACAGAAAATGTAAGTTTTCAATATGCAAATTGGCACGAGTCATAGTAACCTCATGGTGTTAACCCCTCGTACACGAAATACAGGCAAAACGGACCGTTCAGGGAAGACCACTGGTGTGTTGAGAGTCCGTCATTCGTTGGACTTTACATCAATAACAATGATTAATTTTGATTAATGTCTTGTACATACCTTTCAACGTGTTAGAAAGAATACGCATGGTTAATAAGCATGATTCATTACTAGCAGTGGAATGTTATATTGAGATCTAACGTACAAGCTTAAGCTCAATTTTAGATTATAGGCTGTTTACCTTTGGGCAAAGTATCTGAGAATTGATATACGATCTTCCGAAGACGAACAGAGCACACTGTTTTCATGACATCTCGCCTTGTTATTTTTAATGTCCTCATTTTGTACATTAGTTGTTCCCTCATTTGCTACACTGTACAAAGCATCAATTGAAGCAATTACAAAGCAAAGCATCAGTCCGTTTGATCCCCTTAGTCTCTTATTGCTAAATACATTTCATTGTACACAATGATATACAAAATATACAAAATGCCCATTAGAACAGTCAGCTTTAAACAAGATGTTCTCAAACCATGGTTGGAAAACAATTTTAGGCAGAACTTGTTGTTTGCTTGTTGCTGAATAAGCTTATCCTGCTTATAATAGCTGCGAATTCGTACAGTCAACATCTTTGTATTTATCGTAAACACATGTTATTTATGGTGAATAAAATTTAACTGTGACTTTATGAGTGTGTTTTTCTGTGCGTTTGGGCTTGTTTTTGGATATAACCATCAAAAGTCGAGCCAACTGGAACCTCCCCCGTCCCTTCTCCACCAACCTTCACGAGAGCGAGAGAGAGAGTCCGTGGGGCTGGTGAAATACTGGTGAAAACACTCGGTAAAGTTTCGTAAACTCGTAAACCGTTCGTTATAAAACCTAAATGTTCATGAAATCGAGTGGGTAAGGTGGTCCCGCCGGTAAATTTTTTTTTCTAAATAGAAATGGCAGTTTTTCTAACAAAAAACCTCTTTAAAGAATGTTCACTGATTTGTCAAGTGTTACATCACTCATTACAATAGACTTTATATTCAAATACCGCGTATTCCAACATTGTGGTGGGTAGATTTAGGGGAACTTTGTTTATACTTTGGTGATTCAAGCATGAGATTTGATTCACAGTCAGCGTAGAGAAAGGAGTACTTCTTGAGAAAGACATTTGCACGCTATGGAGTGCCAGCCGTAGCAGATTGCGGAAAAAAAATACAGGTAGATAATAACAGGGATTTTCAAAATGGCCGCCATTACTCATTGTATCCAATATGTTTTTCTCTCCAAAATTAAACTCTAATTGCTCTTTAGCTAAATATATCTCGTATTACATATTAATTTTGGTTTTTACCCATACACCGATGTGTGTTAGCACTGTATACTCAGTACTTCCCGAGTCCTGTGAAAAAATATCACAGGCATGTTACTCGGGTGGGATTCGAACCCACGACCCTTGCAATTCTAGAGCAGTGTCTTACCAACTAGACTACCGAGGTTGCCCGGCAGCTAGAAGCAGTTCGAATCCTATGTTTTGGCAGCGGGTACCGCAACGATATAATAGATGTTAAATTTGCATCGGGGATAAAGAATATTAATTTTGGTTTTTACCCATACACCGATGTGTGTTAGCACTGTATACTCAGTACTTCCCGAGTCCTGTGAAAAAATATCACAGGCATGTTACTCGGGTGGGATTCGAACCCACGACCCTTGCAATTCTAGAGCAGTGTCTTACCAACTAGACTACCGAGTATTACATACTCCAATATTGTGTGGCGCATTCCGTGCTTGTACACTCTCATCATCAAAATCATATCATTTCCTACTCTCATGCCGTACTACTGGGACACAACCGTTGTGGTTTCATTCCTGAATATCGATGCATGCAGTAACCCAATGTTCCCAAATAATGTCCAGTTTAAGTCGAGGACTGCCTTTAATAAATCAAATTAGTTTTTAGGGCTTTACTTGCTGACAGTATCACTTAGGGCAAACAAGTTTTAATTTTCAATTCAAACAAAACTCCATTTATAACACCGCTGGCGCCAAGTACGTGCCTGTGTGATACGTCCTTCTAGAAGTCAAGTCCTATCACTTTCCACTAAATTGAGTTTGAATAAGTTCTTGAAATACTTGGCTGGAATAAACCACACTGTGACAAACTGGATCATTTTGTGCTGTTTCTTGAAAACGTGAGAACCCGGTCTTGTTGTTTATACATTAATAAAGGAGTTATACAGTATCGGTAGAGCTGACAATAGTCACAGACAGTGGTCATATTAATACGTGATCAACCTCAGGCCTGTATGAAATAACAAACCTCTGAAAAGTTGGGCTAAATCCGAAATAAAAACCCTAAAACGTAAACTATTACATGGGGATGAGATTTTCTGAACACATGGCTGTCAGAACATAGCTTTTTGGAATAAGAGCAGTCACTATTTTTGTTATCCATACCAATGTTATATAATACGAGTTCCAATTTATGTTATAACGAAAACAAGAAGAGGACGTTGTTTGTACTATGTATACTTATCGCCAAGTTATGTTAAACCCAATCAATAAGATGTTTTTGTGTACCTTCTCCTTCCTTCGGGGCACCGTGGCCTTACTTCAGGGTCAAAACGGTCAGCGCTTTTGAAACCCAAGGAGATGTAACTAAAAAGTACAACTCGTTGGTCGATAAGATTAAAACCCAAGCAAGGTCTATAACAAGATCAGTGGGGCGTCATGTCTTTTAAAAGCTCATGCATATTCACGTATTCGTTTATTTACGTTACGAATGAACATCAAAACATACGATTATCCTTGGTTAAAAGGAACTTAACACTTACCAGTTTGTTTTTTTCTTCAAATATTCATCTTATACAAACTTACAAATAAGTATAATTATAACTATAATATACGTTTTGGGTTTGTAATATGTTTTGGAGTATACCACATTTCTTATAAGATACATTTAGTTGATAAATAGTTATAAATAGTGCTCATGGTTGTATACAAAGCCATTTAAATATTACGCACACATTAAAATATGCAAATATATATGTACACAAAATTAATAACAAAATATACCAATGACATCTAAAACAAATTATCGAATCATAGATATATAAGGTTTTAAATTATTTGGTATAACTGTACATAACATAATTATTAAAAGTAGCAGCTGAACAAGTTTTGAGATATTACTTCATTCTTCTCTATTTAAACGCAAAGTATATATTTGGTTTTTGGAACCGTTCGGCCTTATTAATCAAAACATCTACAAATTTCATTTCAAAAGGTGGTCACGTTTTTAGATGTCGGCAAAAATACGCAGCGAATAATGTCCACGCATGAAGAATAATCCCTAATAGGATATACACATTCTGAAACTTCTCGGATGCAACTTTTGGGCATAACACAATACAACTGTTATCTTTTTACATAACCACATTATAATACAAAATACTTCAAAGTAAACAAAATTAAAAAAAAAGCTCCAAATGCTGCTGTGGGGTTCTAACTTTGAAGTGAAATGATTCTCAAAACGCTTATATAATAGGCTTCTCACCAATGGTTTCTAATATCATTGAGATTAAGAGTGATTTCCAAGAGTGTTAAAGTTCGGTCCATAAGCCGATTTACGCATTTTGTCCACATGAATTACGTGCTATACGGTTCTTGGACTTCATGCTGAGTATACGGTCTATTGGCTTAATACCAATAGTAAAATCGATAACCTACGGATGTCATCGATGTTCACAAGATATGTTGACCATTAAATCTGTTTGTTTCGCTTGGCTGGTTATGTACATCTGTCAATCTCTCATGTATGATGGACACATGAATACCGACCAAAGTGACGTATCAACCTGTCATTCCAATGCCAAATTTCAAAGAGATTTACTTCTTATAAGCAGATGATTCCTAAACAGTTATCTGCTTACCAAAATGTGCAAGATACCAGTAAAAAAAGATGCACGTAACATGGAGCTACATCTTCTGTGCTTTAGAAAAATTTGTGAATAATGTTCTTCCATGTAGGTTATTTTGTAATTGAACCGTAAGACTTAAAAATGATTAATTATTGTTTGTAAGATGCGATATGATAAATAATACATACTTCTTATTGGTATCATTTTATACATAATTGTTGTTATCAGCATGGACTAGAATCCATCGATCTGAAATGAGGCTGTTAATGTGTATCCCTTACTACAGACTTACTCCTTCATGTGAGAAACATCGAAAGGATTCAAGGCTACTCTACCTTACGAAGGGCCCCTTAATCTGTATTCGTGAGCAGAATAATTCCACACTAATCAGCGAACTCTAATACTACCCCTGTAAAGAATGCTCGTCCTTCTTCTATTTGGTCAAAAAACAAAACTTCTCCACTTATCCCCGAAAACTCATTACATTGAAACTGAAAGTCACGATTTCATCGAAAGGCTAAGGCTTGGTGTTCTTAAGAATTGGTTCGCGGAAATAGAAAGTAGCTTTCGGACAGCTAATTGGGACATAGAAAGTTTCATCAAAATTTGCCTTAACTTTTTCAGTGACTAGCCATCATGTACCAATTAGCTTGTCATTCCAATAGTCCATCAGCTTTTTTCTTTGGATCATAATTAATGTATGTCAACACTGTCATTAGCAATTTGTACAGAGATGTGACTTCAGGAATAAACTAGCCAGCAGGACAGCTGGACAGAATTTTGTTTGGTCCTGATAATGTTTAACTGGCGTTTGGCCAGCAAATCATCATCTAAAATGCAATAGTCAATGCTTTCTTTGATTTTTATTTGGTTTGAGTGAACTAGGAATTATTGTAACTTTTACAGGGTAGCTGAATTGTTTTCCTATAAGTCTGACTGAACTTGCAAAAGTAACTTTAAAAAGAAGAGTCTATGAAACTTTAAGTTTAACAAAACTTTTTAGACTGTGCATTTCGAGACTTAGCAACGAGTGCTATGGGTCAACAAACTCTAGAAAAGCTGCCAAGAAAAGCGTGTTTGCTTCAGTGGTCAATTCAACCCCACAAAGAATCACATTAAACTACTGAGTGTGGGTGGAAGCTGAAGTGCTGTTACTAGGAATTAGGCCAACATTTCAAAACAAAATACAGTACCGTTTGAAAGTAACTGGACATTCTTGGTTTCTGTTATAGGGAATGCAGGTAAATGAAATGCCGTCCTATGGTCATGCATAATGAACCAACCTCGGAAACCTCAAATCCGAAAACTCTGCTTTGGTGAATAAACAAAGGTTTAGAACACAAGTTCCCGCAGGTATTTTGTGCAAGTTTTTAATTCCAACTATACTTTGTTTTAATTGCGGCAGCATATGATCCGTAAGTGTTTTATTGTGCTTTTTGAGGTGTGCAATATTTCAGATAAAAATACTGATTTCAGTACTGTATTGAGATGTGACTTAAGTATATAAATTTTCTCCGCATGATGGTTATCAATAAAATAGTGAAATGTGGTTAATCGACCAAAAACCTATGGTATGAGAGAGGTTGCGGTGGCGTATCGCTACGCAGAACGACGGCTAACTGTCTACTGATTCCCCCTGCGTGGTTTGTCTTTCTTTGTGTTTCACAGTAACCCTATAGAACATGATTAATCGTAGCAGAACATATTTTTCACCAAAAAAAACAAAGCCAATTCCTAAGGCTTTCCACTTTGTTGAACTTATCGCAGCCACTGTTAACCGTGCGAGAGTTTTGTACTAGCCGCATGTTAACCTCTTCCCCGTCGAATACCTAAATTAATTCAAAGTACGTTTTGTTTGGTCCACAACTATTAATCCAAACTCTTCGTAGAAGGAAAAGGCCCTACCGCGGTTTGTGATTGGTCATGTTCACATTGAGAGGGTTTCCTGCAGCGGCAATGCATGCAGAAATAAGTTAGTGATTTAAAGTTTTATTTAAATATGATTCTTGGAATCTGGTCTTTACCATTTAGCAGTACTTTGCTCGTACCAACTGTAATTATGATCACCATTCAGTAGGCCTACTGAACAGTAACTTTCTCTGTTGTAATTGAAGTATAGGTTGAAGCGTATAAACGAGCAGGTGCAAATATAACTCAAGGCATATACAAAAAGATACGTTTTTGTGCAAGTAAAAGCAGTTGTTTAGATTTGTTTTCCTCAAAGAATGATGGCTAGCTGGAAGGTGGCACCGCTTAGAGTCTGCTCTTCATATTACCCGTATTTTTCGATTTTAAACAAAAGTATATCCCTATACATAGGACTATCCAAGCAAAGGTTTGTGCCGAACCTAAATGGCTAACCGTATTCGGAAATTGTGGCAAGGGAAAGTGAACGATTTCTTTCTTCAAAATGTTAAAGTAACACTGTCCTATCATCCCCCTCAAAAACCGTACGTAAAAACTATTGTGTTAAATGGTAAAAACGTATGGTCACTTTAAGCTTCCGTAAGCAAACATTTTGGGGGAAATCACGATAGGTTTCACTGATATTGACGCAGGCCACAACTTTAGTATCAACACCGATTTCAAAATAAGACATTTAACAAAAAGGATACTAAATTCACACTAAATAGCACTAACATTAACCCAAGAAACAGACCAGAAAAACAAACACAAATATAAAATCGTACAGATCTATATCAAAATAACTAAAAGAGCAATTTTCCTGAGTGAAAACGAAAAGTTAACAAAACATTCTGGAGACTATTTCGTGATTCGATAAAGACCCATAATAATTTCACCAGATAAAAACTTTACATTAATTCAACCATACAGGAAGAAACATCGCGCACTTTAAATCAGACATTTAGCATACCATTGGTTAATATGGAGAGCTTGTTTGGTGTGGTGCTAACTTTGATCGAGAAAGGCTGTATTGGCGCCCTCTATTGAAACTAAATTACTTTTTGCACACAAAAGTTCGCCGCAGTGGCGGACAAATGAAAGGACGACCTCTTCGAAACCCGCGCTTTACAATTGTGCAATGCGGAGGAATCCGCTTGGCGCAAACTTGGTTTTCTAAATTGACAAATAGCACCATCATAAACTAGAAGAGACATTACTGCATGGAGCAACAGTTACCAACACTGTACTAAATCGTGTGACATCTGGAGGCTAAATGTGTTGCGTGAGCATAGACACAACATACCGACGGGCTGTTAAAGGCTGGCACTTTTTCAAGGTATGTGTATTTTGTAATATGGTGAGGGACACAACCAAGATGTCTGCAGGTTTGTTGCTGAAGGGTTTTGGGTTATGGAGTTGCTGGACGGAGCTCATACGTATGTTATCGGTGTTACCTCACTGTCTTCCGTGTCTGGTTTCTCTTGAGGTTTGAAACTTCCTTTGATTCGCTGTAAAACGAAACAAAATGTGGGTATTATTATCCGGTTTGATCACTAATTAGGATTGGTAACTTTACTTTCTGTGACTTAGAATAAGTTTTACGGCAACACCATGTGAATGATCTTTCTAATGAGCGTTTGGTGACACCCATAAATATTGTGTGCCAACCGGAAGGATCTCGACGCAGATGTTTAATATCAGCATGGAACATTCCAGCTTCCATATATATTTGTTTATTTATTAATCATTTATTTACCAAACCAACAGCGGACGAGCCACCAACTTACATGCATGAAAGGATAATACACAAGAGTATTCATTAGCTTATTTATTTGTATGTACATAGTTAACAATAAAAATAGAAACATCTTCGAAAAGAAAATTCAATACAAATAAGAAACAAACAAAGCATGTACTAAGACTATAAAGAATATAAGGTATGGGTGACTCATGTAACAGTTACAGTTAGTCAGTAACTGATAATAGTTGAGTCGTGGAATGGTAAACAACAAACTAACAATATATTGACTATTTCATTTCTCCTATTCCCATTTACTTTTCAGTTGAGCCTTACCTCTATGAATGTACCAGGGGTAGAAGCAATCACATTCACAGCGCAGAGGGGCACACACATGATGGAAGATGCCATGAGAGTCCAGCCAAGATAGTCCGCCCACTGAGGGCTGTTGGGAATCGGTTCAAAGTGCAGCAGCCCAAAAATCACGATGAACTGGATAGATAATAATAATCATAATTGGATTGATATAGCTCTAAATTACCACGGTATGCAAGGCGCTTAAAAAAGAGAAAATAAAGACCAAAATGGTGGGGAGAGCCAGGTACACGTTGGAGAACAGGTGAGTCTTGAGACCCTTTTCGAAAGACAGAAACAGTCTCTGGTAAGTTTTGGTTTTGAACTAGTTTTGTCATTGGTGTGTCATTCATTTCATCTATTCAATTATTATTCTTCATCATGACACAAAAACATGAAAAGTGTCGGGCAGTTTGGTTCGATCTGGTTGACGAGTCTTGGTCAGTTTGGTTTGATTTGGTTAAGTTTGGTTTCATCCGGTCTGATCCAGTTTGGTCTGCCAGACTGATTGGAATAATTCATTCAAACATTATGTTTGGTCTAACCTGATGTGGTTTAGGTTGGTCTGGTTTGGTTGAGGTGTGGTCTTGTTTAAGTTTATCCTGTCTGGTTGTTCTGGTTCAGAGTGGAAATAAATTGTGTTGGTTTGCACCAATTTTACCCGACAGTCAACACAATTTGGTACTTACAATGATAGCAGCCGGGCTAAGAAATTTCCAGCATACCAGCCAAAAGCAGTTAGGCTTGAATCCCAGCATTGCTTTGATGTCGTTACTCATCGCTCGCAGCCCATAGCACCATGATACCGCAGTAACCTCAAGGAGAACGATAGCAAGCACTGTCACTCCCACAGCGTAAGTATCATACAACCTGATCACATGCTGCCCACCCTGAGTTTAAAAGTATACATGATGAAGAAAGTATTACCATTGATGTCTATTTCGGCAACAGGTGCGGCGTTTTGAAGTGATGTACATTTTTGCAACTTTATCTTCTTTATTCTTTATCCAGTAACATTTATTTCAATGAAACAATGATGCACACTTTTGTCGAAATTACAAAAGCAATCGGTATGATGTACGATATGCTAGGTACACAATGATAACAATAAGCAGCAAATTAATGACACCATTTTGGTGTCAGGTTAAGCGAGATGATGTTGTTCCCAACTTATTGACATACAAACAGTTAGTACAACCATGGAACAAGGTAAGGTAACATGGACGATGATGAGGACAAATGAAGCAGACAAGACAGCTTCAACATGACCATGCCGTTATCAGGAGCTGAGGCCTTGGTTTGCAAGAAAATACAGGTACGAATTAATTAAGTTTTGAATGGTGTCATTTGGCAGATAGGAGGAAAAATTGGCTCTAAGAAGAACAGTGATGACGTAAGCCTTGGGGTTCGAATACTGTGTTTTGTTTGTATTCGGGAGAAATCCTGAAATTTATCAGTTGGATCATGTATAGTTTGTACCGTTTGTATTTGGTATTTCAATTAAATTAAATTAAATTAAATTCAAGTCAATATTTATTTCATACATAAATAACGTATACAAAATATTACGTAGATAACCAAAATAATAATTACAGAGGATGAAGGGAAAATAGTTAATCTTGTAATCTAAGTATGTTAACCAAAAAAAGAGACGTTTTTCTTTTCGTTTTCGGTAGATATGTGTTATATTTGTTCATATGTAAAATTGTAAAACAAAAAATGAAGTACTGTTAACTTACATACGTTACTGTCGATAGACTACCCAGAAAGCAACAAGACACAACAAGTGCAACAAATGCGCCGCGATGTTTGCCGATTGTTGTGGGAAACTTATCACTCCAAGCAGTGATGATGGACTCCAGACCACCAAACTGCAAAAGAGACAATGACATTGTTAGCATGGTACCTTTCTGTGGCTATTATCTAAAAGGGTAAATCGACCGTGTATTCCTGAGATCTGAAATATTCATTGATGAACGCTCCCCAGCGTACGCATTCTATCGGCAAGAAACGGACTTTATATTCCAGGCGACGCATCAGTGGAATATTCCTCACCAGTGAAAGTAACACTCCCAGATCCCTATAGTCTTAGTTCACTTCAATTATATTTTGAACTTTCGATCCAAACCGGACCTACTTCAGAGGCATAAACAGCTACAAACAAATACATATCCATTTATAGGTTAATAATCAGTGGCGGTAAGAAAGTTGTTGGAAAATGTTCCGAAAAGAACAGGTGGGGAGTTCGAAAAGATAAATTGATATAGTTATAACAAATAAAAACAAGTTTTGAGATATAATAATTATGCACTCTCTGGGTTGAATGGGTTAATGATTGGTCATATCTGACTAATCTGTACTTTTTAACGTGCTGACTGTTCGAAGAGTTGACATAATTCCAATGGGAAAACAATGATCTTACCGTGCTGTCCAGACCCAGAGTAATAAGCATAATGAAGCAGATAACAGACAGCACCCCTGGGGCTGGCATGGTTGCGAGAGCCTCTGGATACACAGTGAACACTAAACCTATCCCTGTAATTTACACAAAACACAATGGTTAGTATTTTAAACAGGAATTATATGCATAGATCTGATTCTCCTATAACAATTTCTGTCACAGCGTAACAGAAATACTCAGCAAGTATCACATAAAACGTCTGTATTACAGCATATTGTGAGCCTCGCTGCTAAACCCGTTTCTAAAAGACCGATTTTTCTTGCCTTATTAAACCAGCAACTTGAGGTTCATATCGAAAACACTTATTAAATACTGCATTTTTCAACTCGGCGTCCGCCATTTTTAATTTCCTTGCAAAAAGCAGACGTCATCAAAATGTTGGTTGGAAGATGATCCCAAAAACGTAGCCAAATTAGTTTTGATATTAACTTACCACCATTCTTTGCGACTTCTTCTACTGTAGTTCCTTGTTTCAGTGCCATGTAACCCAATGCTGAGAAGACTGCAAAGCCAGACACGAAGCTTGTCCAACAGTTGATGGCACCGACAATCAAAGCATCACTGTCAATAAGAACATCATGGTTCAATAGACAGACAACACATCATTGTATGCTATCCATAAAATTAATTAATTCATCAATCTTAGAGCACATATATATCCGCCGTGAGGTCCCTATGCGCGGCCAGTATTGTCCTTCAAGATATATCTGGAGCTACGTGTTAAAGTATGAGACCTATATCAATGTACATATATAATGGTTTTCAAGATGCTGTGGCGCAATATGCAGCAAACCTAACCAGAAGAACCAGGGCGAACCCCTTCTCTTAACGATAAGTGCACCTGGTTCTTAGGTGCATTCACAACACACGGGACCTACTGCTTTACGTCCCATCCGAAGGAAGAAACAATAATGGTTAAGTGTCTTGGTTAAGGAAAAAGGTGTCACGACTGTGACTCGAACCCACACTCTGCTAATTAGAAGATACATGATTCTCAAAAAGGCTTTATACTAACGAAAGTTTAAAGAAAGAATAACGTACAAGGAATTTTACTTTCGATTGTAGGTTTAATGACATATCATAATAAAAGGATGGCTACAATTTAATGTATATTATGTGCTTACCTGTAGCAATTGTTATGAAAATTATTGTAGCTTGAGAAGGCGAGCATGACCCCAAATCCTGGTCCTAACGAGAAAAAAACCTGCGTCGCTGCACCCATCCACACCTACATACAGACATGAGAATTATGTAGATTATAATTAATGTTGAGTATGCCTACTGTCTTTAAAAATTACCTCCAAGTTGCAAACTTTTTAGTCCCAGTGGAGAGGCACATTACAATGTCTATGATCCTTGAGAACCACTGGCGTCATTTGACACAACAGAACCAGTGATTTCATTGGATACAATCATTTCATTTGATCAATATTAATGTGCAGTGACGTACATACTGTGTTTGATTGGTCTGAAGTGATGTGTCGTGGGTGCAGCTGACAAACATCATCTCGGACCAATCAAAACACAGGAATTGAAAGCTTACTTTCGGTTGTCCGTGCAAAGCTTCAACTATCACTTCATATAAGTCAGCCTCGAGGGATGAGGCCACGAATAAGATATGGTATGCATAATATATGTATACGGAAAATAAAACAAAGTATAATACGCACCCCAGGATTCAAAAGCAACTCCCATTTAGGGTCCAAATAGAAGATGATACCATCTATAGCGCCCTCAAGAGTTACACCACGTATAAGAAGTACAATGAGGCAGATGTACGGCAGGGTAGCAGTTACCCACACCACCTTTCCGGAGGCCTTGATACCTCGCCATAAGCTCAAGAAGACGATCAGGTATACCGCGAATAAGCAGAGAGCTAAGTCCCACTTTACTCCGCCGAGATCCCCGATGCCTGTAGATTTGTGAGATTCCAGGACCTTACGTCTGAAGAAAGCCAGAAAAGAAAACAAATTAAAAAACACCAAACATAGACCCATACGTTTCGACCAAAAATCCATTTCAACGTTTCAAATTACTTTACAAATCACACTCAAACACAAAACCTGACTTTTCAGAATGATAACCAAACGTAATCCGCTATTTATAAGCAAACAAAGGCTGCATAAAAAGCTAACTGGTGAACTTTTTTGCCATATATTTGCTTGAAGAATCCTAAGCCTGAGAACCAGCATCTCATATTGACTTACTCATAGAACTCGGAGGTTGGCGAGACGCTGTTTTTCCCCATTGTTCGATTAACATCAAATGGATCAGCACAGTTGGGAGTATTCCATGTGTTGTTGCACGAAGTCCATGGAAGTTCGCTCCTAAATGATGAGAAGAGATAGTACACAGCCCAGGCGATGATCGTGTTGTAGTAGAAGGAAAGGTACATGTTGACTATGCATATCGCAAAACCAATTCCTGCAAGAGGATGACGAGAGGCAGAAGTAACCATGAGGCAGAGTTGGCAGCAAGTCATCTTGTGCAAATCAAAGTCAAGTCACAGGTCATTTTTATGCAAGTCCAAGTCGAGTCACAATTCAGTGCTAAAAGTTACAAGTCAAATCGCAAGTCAAAAAAAATAGCGACTCGAGTCCAAGTCACTTGACTCGAGTTGACAACTCTGCCACAAGGGTTCATCATGGGGCCGAATTAGGCACCGGTATTACCATTGCACCAGGCACCTGTAGTTCATATTGTTGGACCAACAGGGTATTTTCTACCTCCTTTGTTGGAGATGAGGCAATAAACAGTGTGGTCAATCTTCTCCCCTTTTTAAGTTTTAGATTGAATTCATTCTCATCGACTGTAACTTATGGTTTCGATCGATGAGAGTGAATTTCAATCTAAAACTTTATCACAAAACCACTCTCTACGCAAAGTCTCTGATTTTATATTAGGAAGAAACTGCTTCCAACATTTTTTTAAAGAAGCGGGTGCGCTATGGGTACAGCAGCAAGCCCAGAAATCTGCGATACTACACTACATCTTGAATAACAAATTTACCACATCTTAACTTGACATGGCGTTATAGACACAACATTCTCGTAATCTATGACAGTGCCCTTGACAAGTTCAAGGGTCTGACCCACAAATCAAATTTACCCTTACCTCAAATGGCGGCATCTGATACTTCGATCAACTACCTTAACCTAACAATTTTCAAAACTAAAAAGTTCAGAGAAACAGGTATTTTGGACACAAAAGTATACACCAAACCCAGGAGAAACCCATCAATACCCACACAAATCATATTCACACCAGGGGGATCTACACACGAACTCGTATGATTTTTAAACAACAAAATAGGTATGAGTTAACTCGCTGTGCATTAGACTTACCAGTGAGCAGAGGGCAGATTCTTTTCCACACCGTAATGCATCCAGTTCGCTGATACTGGCCGAGAGCCAGCTCCAAGTAGAGTAAGGGAATGCCCCCAAACACGGCCATGATGGCATAAGGGATTAGAAAGGCTCCTGTCGGAACAAATTGCATTGTGGATTAATATATGCAGGGATTGAACAACCTACTAAACCCTTATGGTTCACTTCGGTTCCCTTCGGTTCCACAATGATACACCCATGAGTTGTCCTTATACAAAGGTGTCAAGCAGACCGTCCCCAAATAGGTGTCGTTCTACATAAAGATTAGGAGGGCGTGTCGCTGCCACTCCCAAAAGAGAGTGTGTCACTGCCACATCCACAAGATGGTTGTGTCACTGCCACTCCCTCCTTTGTGGTGAATGCAGGAAGGAAAGAACGTAGAACTGAGGTTGATATTGAGCTTGTTTCGATTGCGCTAATCTAGAACAATAACAACAAACAAACATCTGAGATTTATTAAGTCTTTATTTGCTTCTAGACTTGGTCAATATCTCAGACGAAAGTATTTTTCGGGAAAATTGGTGAAACGGCGACTTTTTATAACAAACGGTGAGATCAAAATAGTACAATTTGTCCGGCTCTGTCACAGTTCATTGCTAACATCGTGAAACAAACAATATTGTATGCTTACTCGGGTCTCGACGATTTTGAAAGCACGAGATTTAAACTACATCTCCAGATTCGTCAACTTACCCCCGCCGTTCTCGTAACACAAATACGGGAATCGCCAGACATTTCCAAGATCCACAGCGAAGCCGATAACGGACAACATGAAGTCCATCTTGGTATCCCATCTTGCGCGACCTCTTGGTCCACTGCCGTTTCCTTCATTTAGAACGATCTCCTCGTTCTTCTGTACTGGGCTCTGCAGCTCCTCCTCTCCGCCGTCTTTATCGTCATTTTCACCGGGAGGAAAGCCTTCCTTGTCCCATGAGTTCTCCTCGTTGTCCCCGCTAAGCTCGTTCGTGTTGGCTTGTAACAACCACCCATTTGAATCCTTCTGTTCCAATGCATGCTTACTGGTGATGCCGGCCATTCGAAAACTCGATTACCACAAATCTACCGACAAAATATCAATTGAAGTTCACAGTATCTCCGATGTCTGGCAAAGAAGTTTCAGATATGAGCTTTGATCAGATTAGCTTCAGACATATCAAGTCAAAGCAATGAGTTCATGTCATACAACTTGTCCCCCGTAACTGATGGCGCATCCAATCAACCAATTGGAATCCACAAGGACAATCAAAAGTTTAACACTTATAAAGTCCACGACCAATGAGGAACAATGAGCAGCATAGCCGAGTCACCGATATTACTTCCTGTTACACACGTAGCCTCGGACACGTGCCGTTCCAATCTCGGCACAAGAAACTGTCAGACTTCTCACTTCATGGCTCGGATATAATAGCCACTAATGATACCGTACAACAGGTTTTTCTGTTGCTGAGTAATTGGACGAGGACCTGGCGCCTAAAACTCAAAGCTATTTTCTTCCTTAGGCTTGTATTACTGACAATTACGAGCATCAATAAAACCCATTGTTGGATCATTAAGATCTAAGACAAGTACGGTGTGGCAAGAGCCTTCTCCATCACGTCTCATTATGTCAATGAAAATAAGCAAAATCTAACTTCATCCAACCACTAAGTCCGAGCATAGAGCAATCTCCATTTTCACCAAAGTAACCCATCACCGGCTATCATTGAAAATATGTTTTTGCCCTTGTTCACGGTCCATACTCAAATCGTTTAATGGATAGAACGATAAATATCTATGACTTTGGTATCATAACACACAACGAATACAATACGAATACAATACACAATAGTTACTGCTCATACAATCATTGTCCGTCCACAGTGACAACCAAAACGATTGTATCAATTTAGGTTAGATGGTAACTATCTATTCAGAGATTCGTTCATATACACACAGTGCTAAACTCGGCATTTCTTTTTTCGAGCACAAGGTCCAATAGTGACCAAAATAAGTACATCACATCATTAAAATAGGGCACGTACGAATAATATGGATCAAAACTTTTTGACTAAGGTTCGTCCGAATAAAAATGACGTAGGCCTATGTCGGTTCATTCAAAGTTCGGTTATCCTTCGTGAACTCACAACCTACCCAACCAGCAAGTGAGGTTTTTTTTTCTCTAACCTTAACCTCAACCTTGACTACTTGTATCCATGATTACTATAACAAACCTATGCAATAACCTTCACCCTGACTTTTACTGTGGCCAGTGAGCCTTTATAGTTTACCGTAATGACTGCGGTTACAATAGCCTTAACATTGGTTAAATCATTAAATCAATCAGCAATGGTGTATATTTAGATCAAGGTCCAACCGTTTCCATTCAGGCTTGTATAACTGAAATGAAGGTACCGTTTAATGGATACACCAGACTCAGAGTGGTTCTTTACGTGTTCATTTTTGGGGGTATTTTGTCGTTCAATTGCTTTCGTTTGTTCGCCGTTTGTTGAGGTTTTTGGTAAAGTTTTTGCCATTATTTACATGGTATTCGTTTGGTGGATATTGGACTTTCGTTTTGTTTCGTTTTTCATGTAGTTTGTATGTCTATCTGAGAGAGTTTTCTTTAACCTTAAATCCAGTGTGGTATTTAAGCTGGCATTTAATTGAAGAGATCACGAAGGCAGTGTACATCATTCCTGGCATGTTCAACGCCCGCTTTAAGTGAAGGCATGACGCGACCACATCAAATGGCAACACTTCCCAAGATCGCAGAAGCTTTTAGTAGCCTGCTCTACAACCGAATGATGGCGTTGGCGACTTCATATTGAATGTACATGTAATGTGATGAACCCAAGTGTAGTACAATAGTGAGGTATTGAATTTACTGGTGCAGTAATCGATGCTTTTAGTATACATTAAACACACATGTAAACAAACAGCCAAAACAGCCACATCGGGACGAGCACAGATGGCAGACATTGTTGTCATGACGTCACGACCTTTACACACAACTTGTAAAGTTCATTATCCAACTGAACAAACCGTGACCTTAACCTTCAAACAGATCCAAAAGAAGCTGAGCTTAACCTTGGTTTACTCGTTTATAGAATGAAACCACCTGTTTTGGGCTAAACAACTGGATGAAAGGTAATGATAAAACCAGACATCGCGAGAAGTTCTGCCCCTTTTGTGATCAGTTCTAAAAGATATGCATACAATGGGACAAAAGTGTTTAACATAGTCATTTGCTGGCAAGCCCTCCGTTTGAGTGTTATTTGGTCGTTGGAAAACATTGGAATCTAGTACAAGGGCTATACATGTACACACGGATAAGCTTTTAACATACATTTCAGGGTGTTCAATTGCAATTCGTGTGATTTTGCAAGGGCAAATAGTAGGAAATCAGACAAAATGTAGGAAGAATGTCATGACTACGGTCTAGACATAATTCACAGCAATGACACATGTCTTTCCCTACATACGTTTAATTAACAACCATGCTTCCGCATAAGGAAGCCATTGGTTAATTGCAATGCCACTTTGTACACAAACACATGCAATTCTCCAGCCACATTAGGAATTAAAGTTATGTTTTATTTTTCCAAGAGAATGTCAATGCAAGTTTAATAAAAAGCAAGACACAAAATAAAAGTCGTGTAAATGATAACGGATGCGTACAGCTAAGAATTAAAATGTCAATCTGATAAAATTTTTTCCTTCTTTTTGTTTTACCTCTGTTTACTTCTGCTTCCACTTTACTAATGTTTACAGGTATAACCATCATTTCTATATGATATAACTCAGATCACTGGAAAAAAAATATACATACTGTACTAGTCAATCCTGGCCTTCACATGAATCTTTTATAATAGACAACCTATGGTACAGTATTTTAGCGATATAAAGTATTCCAAAGAAAGAATGTTAACATAGCTCTTTGTTCCGATTCCATGGTACTGTGTAGAGTTAAGATAATATAATACTGGTAGAATAATTGAATAGAGTAGTGACATTTTCACAGTGTAGTACAACACAAACTTTGTCGTTTATAACACAAACTTTGTCGTTTATAACTGTTTCACATGGCCCAATAACCCCCTCAACACTTTTCCTGAAATGTTTATAATAGCATCTATTAGATATATCGCGGCATGTACGCTTTTATGCATAGGCCTATATCATTTGTTTTTAAATTGTATCTTGTATACTATTAAACAAACATAATATGCTTTGAGGAAATATTATATAACCCATTCTCAGACTTCATAAATGATATAGATTTCTGAGTATAACAAGCCTATGTTCCCGGTATAACTTTTGCTACATTTCAATCTGAGTAGTTTATTAGTGGATAGAGAAATACTACAGACAACTGTGTGATGGTTTTATAATAAATCTGTACATTCTAAATATTTCTTAGTTGTACTGGATTATGCAAATAAGATTACGCAAATAAGATTATACAAATAAGATGATCAATGGTTATTTGCCTGCTATTAAATAGTTACGAAGAAATTGGTTCAACGGTACCTTTGTTTTAGGAAAAATGTTTGAGATTAGAAATAAACAGGTCAGTACAAACAAAGCAACTTTAAAGTTAAACCCTTGCAAGAACAGTCCCAACTATAGTTGCCAACTTCTAGAAAATACCCAAGAACAAATTTAAGAGAGCCCACGATACACATCAACTTCACAGTGAGTAAAGCGTCATCAATAATTATTCGTGTATATACCGAGCTCTCAGGTTTAACACAAGACTTGGATACCTGTTGGCATGCCACTACATATTTCAGTTTACAAATTTATATTAACTTTGACCACCATCTTGGTTTGGCTTCCTTTATACAAACATATGATTCTCTCCTCAAACGTGAAAGAGACCAGACTACATTTCCCATGTATGGTCACTCTAACAACACTTTTGATCATGTGACATAAACTTTGTACACACCATTTGTAAACCATTCCCTGAACAAAAACATAACAGGGACCTCAAAATTAGTATCACGGTTTGTTTCAATGTTAAATGGGTTAATAACCAAAAGTTACAGTTCTCAGCATATCTAGAAAATAACCCAAATCAACAAACTTTGACACGATAAATGTACTGTATATTAAAAGACTGGGACAATTACATCAACTACTTTTATCTACATAATATAAATTTCAACTTGTACAGCATAATATATACAACTATATCTCTTCTGAGTAAACATGTTACGACACTTAGCTTATTAATCAAATAAATTACACTATAGTTATCAAAATAACTCTTCTGCATCTGGGTACATTTTAATTAGTACTGAAGTTATCAGTGGAAAAATATAGGTTATACAAAAATATGTAGAGTTGATAATTTTTGCAATGATCTGTGTTGCCTCATCAGAGTCATAAATCAAAGACATTTGAGTTCTTTTTATAATAGTACAAACTTTGACGAAATATGTATAATCTGCATATTAGATAAGGTTATATTATGAAACTTTCTGCTTTATAAGGCTTCCTTGGCTTTCTATTATGTAGAGTTTCCAAGGTTATTTAGATTTTCTTAATAAGGTATAATTTTAAGGATTCTGAGAAAGAACCCACAAAACACTACTAATAGCCAAACAGAAAATTCTCATTAATTGTGAGAAACCAACATGGCTAATGATCTGGAAACCAATCAAGAACTGTTTGCATGCGATGAATGTCTCATTTTACACAGTAATTAAGGAGCCAGATTATAGTAGGCCTATAAGTACATGTACATGTAACAGATATACAGTTTGACAGAGTGAACATTTCTGAGAATTGATTTCTTGCAATTTTAGACTAAAAACCTTCTAAATATTGCAATTCAGGAAATTTACAGGCTATATGCATCGCACAACACTTTTGTTACTGCGCCAGGAGTGTCTTTTAGACAGACATGGCGCATTATAAATTGCCGCTATTATTATTATTATTATTATTATTATAAAAGTGTATCTATTGTTCTAACATTTGTATATCTTTGTATACATGTATTGTGATACCTGAATAAAGAATTATACAAAATTAGACACAGTGTGGGTAATTTCAAATATAAATGATATGCCTGGACCCAAAATACAGTTTTGACTGCGCAGTATTGACGACATCAAATCTTACGATGCTTGTATGTGAGTTGAGCTTTGATCTTTGATCCACAGGAGCCAAGATAGTTCGGAGTTACGTGTATATTGTAAATCAATAGCAAGGGGGCTCTGTACTGAGACATCTACTATTCATAGTTGTAATGCTCAAGGTAGTAGAAGAGAATTCCGACCTGTGACATGGCGTCAGACATGCCCATGATCCCGGTCATGAAGGCTTTGTTGTCACCAGTGGCCAGGGGAGAGGGTTTGGAGGCTGGGCCAAGCAGGGTGGGGCCAAACACTGTGGCAAGGTTATGTAAGTGCATCTTGTTGACTGATTCATTTTCTGCCACTCTGCATAACAATAATAATAATTAAAACTTGTAGAGCGCCATCTATCTAAGACTGAACTTATTCCGAGGCGCATCAAAACAAACAAAAAACCAAGAGAGTAACAAAAATATTAAAAAATTATGTAGCTTAGAAAGAACAGCACCTTGATTTAAGCAGGTTAACATAAGCGCTGGCAAAAACAAGTGGTAAAAAATAACAAACAGAAAGTTAAAGATAAGAAAAATTGAATAAGTGAGTTTCAAGCAATGTTTTGAAAATAACCAGAGACTTTGAAATGTAATGAAAGAGAGTTCCAGAGAGTGGGTGCAGATACAGAAAATGCACGAAAGTAAAAATACAAGGCTCTAAAGTGTGATAACAATAAGCATTTCATAATGCACCGGTATCTGTCTAGATGGTGCAGCAAAGTAAAACTTATACCAGAACAAACAATAGGGAACACTTTGATAGATTAAAATATAAGTTTTTGAACTGCCTCTAGCTACCAGGCAAGCTCTAGAATTGAAAATGCTGTGTGTTCGAATCTCACCCAAGCAATATGCCTGTGATTTTTTCTAACAGAACTCTGGGAAAGTACCGAGGTGCTAACACACATCGGTGTAAGGGTAAAACCAAAGTTAATAGGAAGGCACGCTGTAGAACTCACTCGCAGCCTAATCCCTTCTTAGACTTTCTTCAGATATTTATTTACCAAGACAAAATGTTTGACCACAAGAGGGCGCCATTTAGGAATGAATGAGAAAATAGAATTAGCTGTTGCAAACTGCTTACTTACCAAAAAAGTTATGGTATAAGTGGGATAAAAATAGTTGATGGCCTGACATTTTCGACTCGGCAGAGTCTTACTTGAAGGCTACAATGAGTCTTTCTCAAACGCTGAATAGCCTTCGAGAAAGATTCTGCCAGGGTCAAAATGTTAAATCATTAACTATTTCTTTGCATTTAGGAATTAAGTGTTAAGTGACTTGCTCACCTTTTGAGATGTCTGAACAGGTATTCTATGATGGTTTTGTTTGGTTCTGGTACAGTCTTCATGATTGATATCATGCACTCTCTCTTAGCATCAGGATCCTTAAGGGCTACGATAAAATAACAAAAATAGTGGTAATGGTCAGACAACAGTTGCTGTAATTACATATACTGCAGGATCCATACAGTTTGTTCGAACATGTCCATGCCTTTAAAGGCACTTTGGTAATTGCCAAAGACCAGATTCTCACTTGGTGTATTCCAACATAAAATTAAAATAACTTAAAATTCGTGAAAATTTTGACTCAATTGGTCATCGGAGTTGCAAGAGAAAAATGAAAGAAAAACACCCTTGTTGTACACATTTGTGTGATTTTAGATCCCTAAAAAAAGCTTCAAGCCTGAAGTCTTCTATTAGATTCAAATATTTGAGTGAGAAGTTACCTCTTTTTCAAAAGCTTTGTTATTTCAGAGGGAGCTGTTTCTCGCAATGTTTCATACTATCAACAGCTCTCCATTGCTTGTTACAAAATAATTGTGTTTATACTTACAATTATTTTGAGTAATTACCAATAGTGTGCCTTTACGGAAGTGTCAAAAGATCTTAGTAGAAAATAAGGAGGAATTAATGCTTACCAAAGCCATCCTTTATTTTACAGTAGAGATTCTGAGTGAAGATGGGTTCAGGGAGATCTCTGAAGTAACGCTTGATGAGACCAGCTACAGCGTGTATCTCAGCCTGCTTCAGCTTAGTAAGAATGTGTTTGCTATCTGTCATTTGGAAACAAAATGTTTCAATATAAATAAATTTCTCCTGAAGACGAGCAGGGTATACTGTTCCAAAGACCACATCTGCTCTTTTCAGAGCCAACACTGAGCCAACACTGAGCCAACACTCCCTCACAAAAGATCTTATACATGGTTGTACCCGCAAGTTTACTATTTAGCATTTATAGTTACTTCTTATTAATAACAGTGTTGGGTGTAAACAAGTAACAATTGACTGGAGCAGGACTTGAACAACGACCTCCAGATTAACGTACCGGCACTCTACCAACTGTGCTATCCAGGCCTATGTTGCAATCTCACTATTAGTAATATCTTTGTTTGGGGGCATATCCTTCAGTTTTATCAAACTATGATGTCATCTAAGGTCTATTGATTTCTATTATCCTTTTGTGGGGTCGATTTCACAAACAGTTAGGACTAGTCCTAACTTAGGACTAGTCCTAAGAGATATCAAAAACGTACAGCTAGTCCTAAGTTAGGACTAGTAACTCGTCCTAACTCGAGATAAGACTAGTCCTAACTCTTTGTGAAATCCATCCCAGTTCCTCTTGTCATGTAACACTTAAAATTACTTGAGTGTAACTATAAATACAAATATGAAAAGAGCTGGTTTGGTCTCGATGTTCGAACATTATACTCTGCTTGTCTTCAGGAGAAACCTGAAGAGACGAGCAGAGTATACTGTTCAGCGTCTGAAAGCCCTTATATGCATATCTGGATCAAAGAATCAAGGGGAAAACAAGATAATACCAAGACCTGAACCTTATCCATAAAACATGTAATCGAAACTATATAATTTATGGTTTTTAAGTAAACTGAAGTGTCACTGAATTGAACAGCGCCATCATTTATCAATCATGAAATAAGTTTCAAAAATGTTTAGTCAAACAGAGAAAACGATCTTCCACAATCAAACCAAACTGACTGTCACAATCACAATATGAAATTAATACTAATTGACTTACTCATTTCAAAGAGTTTTCTTAACCCCAAGATGTCAGCTGAGGAGCCAGAGATCCGATAAATTCCCATTTCTGAAATACCTGGCAACAAAAGGAAAGACAAAAACTTTAGAAGTGATTCCGTCATCATCCTACGGTTCTATGGTAAGAACTGAAGCCCTGCAAGGTTTTTCAAAAGAGAATGACGTTTTGTTAGGTTGTTGTTGTTCAGTGGTCTAGCACATTAAGCAAAGTTTTGGTAGTTGTATCATCATGAAGTGGCCGTCCGTGGCCTGTGGCCGTCCGTGGCCTTGTGATGTAATTTAATCAAATTTAATTTTTTACAATGCAACCTACCTCTTCTATCGATCTCCTCCACACAATTGATGACGATATTGGGTATCTTGGTACCCTCTCTTTGACACAGGTGGCTGATCCTCACCCCAAACACACCCATTTTCTTTTTGGACTGTACCCGCTTCAGAGCCTTTTCAGATGATTCAAACTTCAGACTTATGTCAACCTCAAGCTGAGAAGAACGAAAAATCAAATTAAAAACAGAAATACTGTTTAAGGAAACAAGTAGAATGCAAAAACTGTAGGTTTGAATCCCACCCAAGTTTTTTTTGTATGATGGCCTCAGGAAAGCATTGAGTATGCAGTGCTTATCACACATTGGTGTAGGGTAAAACTTAACACAATCTGCAGGCCTTGAAAGAACCCACACCAATTGCTGTGGTGCTCTGTGCTTTTGCTGTGTTGTCCTGTGTAAAGTTCTTATATAAATTCACATTTTGCTCACAGCGGTGCCCCCTACCAGAGGGAAACTGCTGTGCTCCTTCACGAGCAAAGTTCAAGGCTTCTCATCCCCAACATGCCCAATGCAATAAATACATTTATAAAACAAACATGGAGGTATCTTCTTTACCTTTTCCATTTGGACGGTAGTGCTGATTTGCTTCTTGCCAATCTCCGATCTTGTGAGCTGATAAAGAAAAAAAAATTCAAATTACTATCAACAACAATACTAACATGCTGATCATTATTCTATGCACCCAGGTAAGTACCAGATTTCAAAGGTTCTGAAACACTAACTCACCGTCTTGGCCCCTTTGTCCATCATCTCGTCTTCAAGCCCCTTGGTGTAGTCATAGCATAGAATGCGCAGCATTTGGGCGCCCTCAACTTCAAGCGCAAACTCCTCATCCCACGTTGGCATCTTAGAGTTCTCCGACTTCTTAGTCTTGGCACGGAGGGAGATGATCCCATAAGAGTCAACCTCAACACAGCAGTAGAGCTCTGATTAGAGGAAAAGAAAAGAAGTGGATAAAGGTGAGCACATAGACTCCCATGACTTGTGCCCTTGAGCATAAATGCTTCGTAAAAAGTTGGGAAGGTAGTACAGTCTGCGCTACCAGCCAGGCTTCTAGTGGATGACACCAATCCCTTCATCCTAGTGAACTGTGAAGGGGTTAGACCTGTTTCAGCCCCAGGAGTAAGTGGCAACGTGCCCCCTGGTAACATTAGATTTGGGTTTATTTGGGACTAATAAAAAATAAAAATATTAACTTTACTTACGTCCTGGCACATTAAGTCCCTTGGCATGGTGTACAGTCACATGTAATGTTCCAAACAACAGCTCTTCCTCTGTGGAATAAAAACATTGGTAATAATACTTTGAATAGATGTAATGATGGGAGACTTTTGAGGCAAGCTCAGAACGACGTAAACAATGGAAATTTACCTGGTGGTAAGTCTGCTGCCATCTAGCATTAAAGTCTCCCCTTGCATTTAGCTTTAGGGCTTAAAAGTTGTGAGATAAGCACTGTATACTGAGATTCCCGGCGGGATAATTCACAACCGGGATCCCGTGGGATTTGTTGCTTTAAAATTGTTGTTCAGTTTTATTATTTCTTTTTTCATTTTAAACACTTTACCAATGTTTTTCCAAAGGTTTTAGGACTTTGAATTTTGTTAATCAAAAATCTGTTGAAACTCTGTTCCCACCTAGTTTTCCCTGGTTTCGAGAGATCAATAAAAATGGAGCTTAAAATTGTTGAGCTTAAAATTGTTGAGCTTACCGTCTTTGATGAGTATTGATCCAATGTTGTTTATCTTGCGACCCTAGAAAAGAAACAAATCACATAAGTCAATATCCAAGTTTATGTTCTCCCTGCCCATGAGAAGATCAATTAGGTCTGAATAATGTAGCTTTTGGAATGCCTCCTTCATCTATGTCTCAGTAAAGCTAAAGTGAATGAATGAGAACAGATTATGTTTCATCACTCTGTAGGAATACAATTTGTAGGAATACTTACTCGTTTACATTTGGTGAGTAGTTTCTCGATGTGATACGGAGTGAGCGAGGCTGTGATTCGACATTCTCTCTTGGCCGTCAAGATGGCTTCTTTCCACTCGGAGCGCTCATAGTCCGAGGACATCAGCAGTGTGTACGTCTGATGAAGTAAAGTTACTCATGTTAAGGCTGTTCACTAAGACTCAGCACACAAACAAATCTCATTTAAGGTTGTTCCTAACAAAAACTTGCAGGATAATTGAAAATTATGAAATTGAAACAACAAAAGTATGGAAAGAGTTAGTAAAAACAGTAAGCAAGTTTTGCAAGTTAAATACAATCCAAGCTTAACTGAGTTGACCTACAAATGTCCTACCTTTCCTTGGTTATGATAAAGATGAAGGGGTAGTTTTGGAGACTCGATGATCACAACTCCCTCCTACAAAACACAACAGAAACAAAATATAAATTACCAGCTTTGTGTTTGCCCTCAGGAAAAACACCTAATGTCTAGTTTGTTTATTACTATTACTCGTATTCTTATAAACCTTTGTTTTTACCTTTTCTGTTATTTCTTTCCGTCTTGACTCCAAACTTTTTGTCAGCTGCTTGCTCTGCCTCTGTTGAAGTGAACAATTAACAAATACCAACATATGTTTGTGCAGCATTAACATTTGAGGTTAGTTGTTGAACGATTATCAGGAGAAACTGAAGAAAATATATCTCAGATATTTTTAAGACCAAGGCAAAGACTCTGACCCGAGGTCATTAGCATGATATATTCATAGCAAGCTGGATGGTATTGATCAATACCCGACATCATCACTCTATAAATCATGCTGGCGACATTTTTGAAGTAAGAGTAAGATTTCCTGAGTGTTACTTTGCAGGGCATTGAGGCAATGCACATGCAAAAACCAACCAGGGCCAAATTGCATAAATCTGATAAGCAGATAGCTGCTTAGCAAAAGTTTAGTAAAGGCACCTGTTGAATCAAAGCTG
This sequence comes from Asterias amurensis, assembly GCF_032118995.1. Lineage (NCBI taxonomy): Eukaryota > Metazoa > Echinodermata > Asteroidea > Forcipulatida > Asteriidae > Asterias > Asterias amurensis. Next base: position 23,695,584 of record NC_092653.1, on the reverse strand, counting down.
AAGTTAAGCTGAATTTTTGTTTCTGTGCTAAGCAAGTTTTTATGCTTACAGGCTTTACGATATTGGGCCCATATGTTCACATGCAGTTCAACTCCCAAATTTACCATAGACAATAAGCATGGACTTCATCAGGCATAGAGGTAACACGATGATGAAACCAGGCAAATGAACAATGTAATAATGTATATGCTGTAAGCAGTGATGATGCAGTGTTATGACACTAGGGTCTGGATAACGCCACAGCCATTTAGAATCCCCAAAAGCATCTGTCAAGGCCCTGCCCAAGTTTGAGCCACAGTTTCAATAACCACACAAACAAGTTCAAAGCATCTGTGAAGCAAAGTATATTTTACTGCAATACACCAGAGTAGATTTTCGCCGATGAACATGTGACCTTGTTTTGTTTAAATATGTTAGCAAAGTTACACAATTGTCTAAGCACCACATTGATGCCAGATTTTATATCTATTAGGATGATGCGATGATAGTCAAATTTCATAAAACTGTTCGGCAGCAATTGTCTTTATCATTCAGACAGTCATAGCATGTTAGCTTTTGCTTTGGTTAAGGTGAGCAGTAGTCACAAAACAAAAACTGTGGTAAAAGCTGCTTTGTAAGCAAAAAAACATCTGCTTACAGGAATTATTGAATTGGCTTTTGTCTTTGAGCTTATTTTTGCGGAGCAGAAAAATCTTGCTAAGCATAAACGCACCTTTTTCTGCTTAACAGCTTAATGAAATCAGGTCTTGTAACACGTACATGCAATATTATGTGTTCTAATATTACTGTTGTTTAGTGGATAAATCCGTTTTCACTTTGACTAAAAGAACCATTCAAAGACAGGTTACACGCACATATGTTGTCATCCATATATGGAGTCAAATATAAAATGAATAATAACATAAATATTAAATATTAAAAAAACATAAATTAACTAAAAATAAAATAAATTATAAATGAAGATATCTATTTATGCCATTGTGTCTATATGCTTGTTAGTGTCAACAAACCACATGTGAATTTCGCCTAGTGGAACAATAAATTTGAAATCTAACTATGTATCTATCTATCTACAGTATGTGTCTATTGCACGGTGCATGCAGTCAGTGACTTGAATTGTCTATTGCAGCTAGTCGAATACCAAGCTTGTGACCATTCAATCACGTTTGGTGTAACAGTCCAGAAAGGGGCCAGAAGAGTGGCCTTAGACATTATATATGTTTAAAAGTTTCGGCTACTTCCGGCTTCAAACCTTACATACATTAGTGTGTATTTTTACCCCAAAAATACCTAGTTTCATTATTTTTGGAATAATTATATTCGGCAGACATCTCTACTACCGCGGAAGACTTCTCAGTTTTAGAAAGAACTGTCCTGCTATAACTTACCAGCTACCTGGGTGGAAGGTAGGAAATCAGCTGGGACTTTTGCTTGGTGGATTGAGAGGCCTTGTTGTTATTAACTCCTCTACCACAGAGTGAGTTCTTATTGGTCTTAATGTTTCGACAAGCTTGCTCTATTCATCGTACTTCCTACAAACCTCTGGTAATCTTTGGAGTAAGTGAGTGTATGCGAAAGGATCCCGGCATCACATCACACTTGTGAACAGCCACAGATCTACATGTAGCCAACTCAAACATAACCTCCTTCACAAAAAATTAATATTCCTCAAGGAATATCAACAATACTTTTGTGTTATTATTTAGCGCAGCCCCATTTTTAGTGCTCACTTTGTGTTTACCGTTAAACTATCATGGAACCCAACAAACATAAAAGGGTGATTTGAATGCAATGTTAATCGACTATTACAAAATTAAAAAGCAAATAAAAGATGACTGGTTAGGGAGAGAAAGTTAAATGTGGCAACAGAAAACAGAGGGAGTGGACGAGATGGATTACCCTGCCACTAGAGTTGAGACGGAACGAACCGCTGGGGCTGGAAGACTGAATGGGGTGGAAGGAAAGAGTACGGAAAAAGGGAAAAACAAACAATCATTAGAGGTTTTAGGTTCACACCCAGCCAGCTGGCAATGTTGTATGTAGTCTGCTGTGAGTAAAGCAGTCCTCAGGACAGATTGGACTCCTCCATTGCATATAACTTGACGGAGTCCAGGGTAAAACTTAATACCAAAATGTTTAAATAATGTTACCGTAAAGGAATGTCAGTTTTAAAACTAATAAAACTGTAAATATAATAGGGTTACTATTTATTTGTTATTTATTTGTTATTTGGCTATCCATTTCACTCCAATAATCAAAAAGTATTATTCCCTTTAAAATAAAGACTATACAATTTTGATATTTACATGTATGTTAACTAATACTTGAAAAAATACCCACAATATTTCTACAGTGTAGTTTAATAGGCACACATGTCCGGGTATTGGAGAACACTAGTCAGTAAAACTGAGAAATATCCTGACACTCTAAACCGCTCAGAAAAGAACCAACCCTACCAACATACAGCTTTATCCAGGTATCGAACAAGGACCAAGCTGCTTTAGGCACTCGCCACCCATGCCACCAAAACAATAAAGACCACCCATAAAGACCGAAGAACGAATATGAATTTTAGACCAGTGATTTAAAGTGGAAACGGCAGACATTGTTAAGGGTCTATCTAGCCCCAGTAACATCATTGATTAGCTGCTTATAAGATGTTATTATTGTTTGTTTTGTTGTTACTGCACAAACCGCTGCCACCAGGCTATAAAACGTGCAGACCCTCATGCATGCAGGCTCCTACTTAAAATTCTATTTGTTCAAGGAGCATCAGGGGCAATGTTTACTTCTTATTACTCTAAGAAGACACAGAGCCTATGCTGATAGATCTATCTTGCCTCAGTTAATCACTATACAGATTACCTGTTTAACTTGTTGTCATTGTTTAGTGTTGTTGTTATTTATTTCTTACCGTTCCAGAATTTGTGTCTTTCCTAGCAGAAGCTTTCAGTTCTTTGATTGATTTCTTCATCTCATCAAGTTCTTTGTCACTCATGTTGGTAAGTTGGGCTGGAGCTATCATGAAAAAGGAGTTTGAAAATACTTTGTTAGAACACCGAGTTTACAATTTTCTTAGAAAAGATATATTATCGCCCAAAAGATGTATCAAAGCATTCACATTAAATTGCAATTATTTTTTTATATATTTTAGAACACCAAAAGGTATAATGATGTAGCTTGATTGTTGATAGATTCTGAGCTGTTTCTTTCTTAGCTTGAAGGTGCTGTGTCGTCATGATAAAAGCAGGCCTGTGGCTGTACATATGGAATTATGAACTCCAATCCAGTTAGAAATGATACGGAGGAAGGGTGTTAATGTGCAGTAACTTGGTGTAGTTCATAATTCCATGTACAACTCTTTTGTAAGACTCTTTTTTACAAACCTTCTGATCTTTCATTTGGCGTAAGTGACAGCTCTGCGAGCGGCATGTACCATTGACAATCATATTGGGCTTTGTCACGGTGAAACATCCCACTGTGGTAAAACAAAAATAACAATAAATCAGTTTGCATCCAAATTTTCTGGCTTGATGCTTCAATTCAAATGATCAAAGCATGACCACTTGACAGCTCTAAGGTGCTTAACTGACCTGACTGGTTTCTCCTTAGTACAGATGATAAGATCTGACCATAGCAGTACATGCCTCAGCTTACGACCCTCGCTGAACTCAACCAAGTAGCTATCCTTGATTAGCCGCCTCTTCTACAAAGAGCAAAAATAAGACAATGAGGTGATTTGGTGATTTGAAAGTAGATAAATAATTTACAGACATTTCAAAAAACAAACAAAAATGAGTCTTGACCTGTTTGGTGCTATCTGTTTCCTTCGTGGCATCGTCCACTTGCTTGAAGAAAGTCCTTGTCTTCTCCAGTACTTGAGCGAGAATGTTATAGTCTTCATGACTGACAGGAGTTCTCGTCAAAAGATCCTGTAATTACAAAAAATTCAGTAGCCGTCAAAAAAAGTACAGTGTATGTTTTTTCCTGTAGCAACATATGTAAACATCTTTTGAGTAGTGGTTGTCCTGAGAAGAACCAGTGGTTGACAACTCAATGTTTCGATCAGTATGCTCTAACTGTCTTCAGGAGGACAATCATAATGAATCACAAATACATGTACTATACTATATTATATAACTGACATACAGATCCTTGTCATTTGATTGGTGGAACTTACTTCACGTGACATTCACTATTACTCCCATCCGCACCGCTGATCAAAAAGACCTATTCGCCCATGGGGAAAAGCGTTTCCCATTCAACAGTTAGGATCATCCTTGTTCGCAATGTTTTTGAGCAGTACAGCGCCGCCGCGCCACTGCTAAAACAAAGGAGCACCTGTGCAAAAGGTTGTGATCCGATTGCTATTAAATTTATGCATTGTTGCCGCTACGCGGCGCTAGATTATTTTTGGTTGTGTGATTTTTCATGTTATACTTTTAAAATACATCAAATGACAATGATCTATATGTCAGTTATATAAAACAAATATTGAGTGGCTTTAATTTGTGGAATGGAAGGAATATTGTCGCTCGGTAAAATTTGGACTGTTCCATTTCACGAGTCGAAGCCGAGTGAAATGCAACAATCCAAATTTTACCTTGCGATAATATTCGTCCCATTCCACTCTAAGCCACTCAATATTTGTATACTATACTACAAAGGCATTTATAAAGCACTTTTACAAAAAATGTACCATACCTTTTCACTCCATGGTGAAGAGAAGCAATTATGGTTAAAGTATCAAGCTAAAGGGCACAAGTATCAACATAATTTAAATTTGAACCCTGATAATGTGTTTAAAACAATCCAGCAAAAAAGTAAACCAACCAATCAATCAATTAATTGATCATCCAGTCAATAAACCAACCAATCAAACAACCAATCAATAATTACGGTAATAAGTCTAAATGTACACACACGTTTTCCAGGAAAAACCACCGGCACTGTTGTCTGATAAGAAAGTGAAAGGGGTAGTTACATCTATGATGCGCACAAAAAAGTCCCTTTTCACAACCATTATCAGTACAAACAAGGAACTGACATTTCATTTAAAATGCTTTCACTTCTACACACGTATGTGTACACAAGCTTTAGCAGCAGACATGCAAGGGCACCTTATGGCAGCCAGCCATATTGACTAGGAGCACAGCTAGAAATTAAAACTGTTTCATTTTTCTGGAGGAGGAAAACCAGCGAGCCAAACGAACAACTCTACTCAAATATGTCACTAGACGGGGATAAATCCAGGGCCACAGCGGTGAGAGGCGAGCCCTTTCAGCATGGGCCAACCATGCCATACATAACACATGTAGGTCCTCAACTAAAAATGAATGCCATTACCCAAGCAACAAGAAGGCACTTCTCAGTCAATACAATTTTATTAAATAAAGACAAATAAAACATCAATATGATGTGATATGTTATCATGTTATCTTAGGCCAAAATAAGACTAATTTGAAAGCTCTTGTTTTCATCTACATTGTATGATAGATGTGAAATTTGCACCGGGGATAAAGATTTTTTGTTTTTTTTACTCATACCCCGATTTGTGTCATCTACATATAAATGTATTGAGAGAATAAACCCATTTTGACAGGGCGTGCCTGGTTAGGCACTGAGCAATACAATACGATGTACACGTATGATCTCTACAATGGTAATGAAATGTACCCTCGATTGGAAGCTACAGATTGAACTTTCATAACCAGCATGATAGCTCCGATACCTGCTGGGTTTCATAATGAAGGGCAATCAACAAGTAATGAGCAAGTTTCTTTGGAGTTCAAGGAAAGTTCCATTCAATTACACTACAGCCTTCCCTGTGGCTATATAGGGCTTGGGTTTTAACATGCAAAGTTTCTTGCATTCAGCAGGTGTTCTGCTTTACATCTTCACGCAATAAATCTCTTCAAGAAAGTATTGTACATGTATGGTGGCCTAGCAGTCTAATGCATCCCACTCATTTTTAAATGCAGTTGACACAATTGGTAATTACTCAAAAATTACTTGGTAATAAGCAATAGAGAGCTGTTGAGAGTATAAAACATTGTGAGAAACAGCTCCCTCTGAAGTAACACATTTTTTGAGAAAGTAATTTTCCACTAGAATATTTGAAATTGATTTTGAGACCTCAGAGTTAGATTTTGAGGTCCCGAAATCAAGCATCTAAAAGCACACAACTTCGTGTGGCAAGGTTGTTTTTCTTCCTTTCTTATCTCGCAAGTTGACGACCAATTGAGTTCAAATTTTCACATGTTTGTTATAGATACACCAACTGAGAAGACTAGTCTTCAACATTTACCAATAGTGTCCAGTGTCTTTAAGGCCTTCATTGGGGTTTTGGTTCAAATCTTGTAAAAAACAAAATGTGCTCAAGACATTTATTCAAACATTGCTTCTCTTAAACTCAGTTGTATATAAATAGGCATGTTGAGAGCTAAGCAGTATTATAACTGGATTATTCAGTAGCGTGCTAGCAATGTTGTCTACATACTTGAAAAGGTCTGTGAAGAGTACACTATTAATCAAACTGAAGTATTTATTTCTCAGTAACTACTGTGTAAGTTTGACACAATGGTTTACAGGGAGAGGGGGCATCAGTGGCGTGACACTACTACTTTGACTGCATTTTACCCAAGTGCTCCAGTTTTCCTGTAGACAGACTGAACTTTCTATACACCAAAACAAACATTTGTAGTACTCGGCCCCAAACCAAACACAAAGCATTCTCCCCTGACAATGTTCCACTGGCCAGATGCAAGTTGAAACACATGGGGTGCAGTCAATGTTTATCTAGTGTGTACAATCTTCGTATCATCTGTGTCAAGTTTTTGTGTCAATTTGTTTTAAAAGTGTTTTATGATGGCCCATTGAAAATCTTCTAGGTTATATGACTACATATAATAAAGTTCTTATATTAGTATGCATTGTGCACATGCATGCTTGTGTGGTGAGCAGACAGCATACAAACTATTTCCGTTTGCCTTTTCTTTTCAATAGTCCGTTTTGCAGTGGATGGGAGTTTCCACTGTTATTGTGTGTACCACTCAAGGTTAATAAGCGCAGGGTTATGCATTCATACAATACAAACTTCTAGTCCGTCAGTGAATGGTGTTATTGAGTATGTATGAAGAATATGGTCTGATTCCGGGTAAAGCAACCTTTCAGTTCATGTTTGTATTAGGGTGATCACATACCATACAGTGTTGTAGCCCTGATGGACAGTGCTGGGCGGGCCTGCCTAGGACTAACAGTTTTGCCCAGCATTCTGAGCAAAGTAAATTTTGCATTCTGAGCAAAGTAAATTTTGTGCTGTCCAACACAGATTTCCCCATGAAAGTATTATCCACTGTGCATTGATCTGAGACACAGCTAATGATAAGGAGTACCAAAATAATGTCAAAGAGAAAGACACAGTCAAGAGGCCATATAACTTGGCCCAATAATTAAATAGTGAATAATTTTGTTAATCCGCTCGCCCTTAGTAAACTTTTTGAAACAAATTTTATTTATTGCCCACCACTAAAATTGGTCCAGCTACAACCCTGAGTGGCATAGGTAAACTGCTCTGAAACTGAAAGTTTCAGACGCGAGTGTCATTGATGACATAAAAGGTGGATCAGACACCGCAATTTTGTGGTCAATTCTAGTTTTGCTTAGTAGGAATGGCAGGGTTTTTGCTTACTAGTAAGTGTTTTTTGTAAGACTTCTGTGATCAAAAGTGAAATCAGACCTAGGATAAAGCACTTGTGTAAAAGTGACACAAGATCTTGATCTGTGGTCATGATAAAAATGTCGGATCTCAATCCACCTTTCTAAATTGCGTGTAAAAGTGGTGCAGCTTGTGCTGTTGATTGTTCTGAAATACTACACAACAGGATTCCAAGGGAAGTAAGAAGGTGACTGGATGTGATCCTACAATGATAAAGACAGGTAGGCATGCACAGGCAATGGCAGGATATCCTGAGTATACAGAGGATGTTTAGTTTCATGGATACACCAAGTTATTCAGCAACTAAACTACGAGGGCACATATACAGTATTGCTTTAACCTCTTTTAAAGGCAGAGTTTACCTTTGGTTTTTGGAACCATTTGATTGTTTTTTTTTATTTTGTGTTTTTGCTTCAAGTGTAATTAGTGACTGATATTTTCTTACTCAACGATGATGAAACATGACAAAGTATTGAATGATTGGTGATGAAACATGACCATGTATCAAACGACACTTGACTTACAAAGCAGTCATATCAACTACTGACAGCTTACAGACACTAAAGTAAAAGTATGCATTTTATGGGTTGTATCATAGAGCAAAAAACTAGTTCATTGCTCCATGGTAGTACATACATGGCAATACAGGTTCATCATGTCAGAAAAATGTGAGGGTTATTATGCTTCACACTATTACATTTATGTGTTTATACTATGGCGCCAGCATGAGTAGTCACTACTTGGAATTTCAACATTCATTTGTACATGTGTGACAAGCACATGTACAAACTTAACAAATATAACTAACCTATATTTACACGGAATACATGCAGTGCGGTGACTTGTTATTCAATGACACCCATAGGCATTTCATGGAACCTACATATATATTAGCCATTTTCAATCCAAACAATTTATGTATCAGTATGGCCCTGATGATAAGGAGTTCACAGAAATGGCCAATTGTACTACACAGACATTCCTATACCAGTAGTAACAAACCCAATGGGGTCAATTTGTACGGGGTTGTATTACTTTCTGGAAGCCTGTGTCCGGTATTTAATTTGCCAGGTAAACATTGATGACCAACCGTGTACACAATGGTGATTTAAACTTACCAGAAGGTTACCAGCCTTATTACAATGCCTCATGTACCATTTGTCTGGTTTCCTGCTAATTTTTGTTCAGCAGCAAACTGTTAAGCAATATTGTCTTTTTAATTAAGCAGCCCTGTTATATAGCGCATCACATCAATGTCTCAATGCGCTTTACAAGTGGTCTGTTAGATACATTGAAACAAAATGATAACTTTTGTAAATTTAACTCTTTAATGTGTAATAGAGGACCCTGGAGGAAATAAGTCTACCTTGATCAATGTTGAATTAGATTTATGTTGTGTTTATGGAATACCCTTCATAAAGTACTTACATTCAGGACCAATGTCAGCTTTGTTATTCTCTGCAGAGGCGTATTCAACATAGCTGTAGAAATAAAACAAAAACAAAATAGAATTAATTAACAACTTACCAACTAAATGGACCGATGGTATAAATGCAAAAAATAGTTAATGGCCGGACATTTCTACCCTAGCAGAGTCTTTCTCAAAGGCTAAATGACAACAAAACAAACATGACCGGGTAACTAAGTGAAATATTTATGAGGAGTGAAGTGGAAATACATGAATGGGGTTTGGTTATTATATAAAATAAACAGTTTCTAAAATAGAAAATTTAAAGAATCATTAAAGGCAGTGGACACTATTGGTAATTGTCAAAGACTATAGCCTTCACAGTTGGTGCATCTCAACATAAGCATAAAATAACAAACCTGTGAAAATTTGAGCTCAATCAGTCATCGAACTTGCGAGATAATGAAAGAAAAAACACCCTTGTCACACGAAGTTGTGTGTGTTTAGATGGTTGATTTTGAGACTTCAAGTTCTAAATCTGAGGTCTCGAAATCAAATTTGTGGAAAATTACGTCTTTCTCTAAAACTATGGCACTTCAGAGGGAGCCGTTTCTCACAATGTTTTATACTACCAACAGCTCCCCATTACTCGTTTCCAAGCAAGGTTTTATGCCAATAATTATTTTGAGTAATTACCAATAGTGTCCACTGCCTTTAACCCTGAAGTAGAACACAAAACTTGGCTTATACAACCAAAAACTTTGCCTCTACGATCAAAAACTTGTCCTACCGGGCAATCTCGGTGGTCCAGTTTGTAAGACACTGTTCTAAAATGGCAAAGAACATGGGTTTAAATCCAACCCAAGTACCAAACCAATGACTTTGTTTTACATCACCCGGGAAAGTATTAGTAAACAGTGCGTAACAGACATTAGTGTAGGGTAAAACATTCTTCATCCCTAGTGAAAATTTATATAAGACCAAAATTTAGATTGGCCACTCGAATGCCTTGAACTTCGCTCTTGAAGGGGCACAGCAATTTTTCCTCTTTGAGGAAAATGTTAACTTGTTTTGGAACTTTGCAAAGGCCATCACAGGAAAAGCACAGGGCACCATGGCGATTGCTGTAGGTGCCATGGTTTATCAAGGCCTGCTCTCCAAGCAAATTATTGGTATTATCTAAGCCAAGTACCAGCGGTCGGTTTCACCAAACTCTTTCTAATTTTTTTCTCCAGAAGACGATCAGAGCATTCTGATCGAAACGGCGAGTTGAAACCAATGGTTCTTTTCAGAACAACCCAAACTCATTAGAGATAGTCATTACATGGTGTTACCGCAAACCTTTCTATATCGTATTTCCACCATGCAAAGTTTCACATCCTACTTGTCTTTCTAAATTATGATTAATCTTAAGGACTTAGGACGAGTTAAGTTCCATCAACATAGACATTATAACACATTGAACCCGTCCTAAGTTAGGACGAGTTACTCGAGAAAGGATTAATCCTAGTGTTTCCTGAACAGGCTGCAGGAGGGACGAATCAAAGGAATAGAACTGCTTTGTCCTGTTGTTGATTTGAATTGTATCATAACATTTACGATTGTTTTGTCGGTTGATACAGTGAAGGGAAGATACAAAATAAGCTACAGACAATTCTACTTCCTCGTTTCCCTTTAAAAAAAAAAGTATATCTTTCATCACAGCTTGAATTTCAAATTGTCTACACTATCAACCACACAGATCTTGCTCAGAAAAATTACTAAATTACTAATCCAGAGATTGCAGGTCTATTAACAGGTGCATTTTTCGGTGTGGTAAAATAACTGATAAAATAGTCACAATTAATTGTGTCAAAGTCGTGACAAATTAAAGTGTGACTAGTGGGGTAGTGAATTTCATTAGACACCCAGGCCAAATTGTCATTGTCTGCTCTGATATGTTGTATTGCATCAAAAGAGCTGCTTACTGCAATAGCGCCCATTGCAATACATGTACATACGGTTTTGAAAATATTCGCGATTAGTGTCAATGTCAACTTACTGAAGCGCCACTACGTAGTTGGGTGTCTATTAAAATGCTTGAGTGGGTTCAACCCTTTTTTTTTAAACCCAGAACCTTTCAGGTATTACAATTCAATAGGTTTAAAGACCTTGTGTATCACCAGAAATACAAAGCTACAGGTTTGGACATAATATGGACTTGTTCTTCCTCCTTCAGGTTACTGCTTTGCGTTAAGAAAATTTGAAGGTAAATGAGATTTTAAGAAAATCCATAAACCAGGAAAAAAATCAAGAGAAATCAATTAAGTCCAAACAACAGCAGCAACATGTAGTTACTTTTTCAGAAATTACACTTTGGTCCTTTAAACTATAATTGCTAGTTATGAAACAGGAACAAATATAATTTAATGCAGCAGTACTATTTTTATATCCCTAATCATTTATTCTCATAGCTCAGTCACCGTGAAACAAGCTAAGATTTCTTTGTCTACGCATGTCAGAAGCATTCCTCGATACAAAAGGAACAACTCATGTGACGTTTAGATCATGAGGAAACACGAGTGAAGGACTATAAATAGAAATGTACCAGGGCACTGTTTAGTGTTGGTTGGCAAAGACAAGGTACTGAATTGGTAATTAGCTAGTAGAAAATAGTTTGCATGGCAGCCAAATATTACCAAAACATGTTTTCAAACAGATGTTGGGGCCAAATTCAACATTTTATGCAAATTCGATTAAATAACAAACCTCCCATGATTGTTTGCTTTGTTAACAAAGTAAATACTAATTTTGAATATTTGTGCGACATTGCCACAAAATGTGACCATCTGTCTTTGTTTTGCATAAATGGATTTTCATTATATTTTCCAACCTCGATTGCAAAAACTGGGCTGTGGCGTTGCAATAAAAAGGTCTATAAAATACAAACAATAACAAGCTTAGGGGAAAAAAGTAAAACCATGAAAGACATTCCTACATGTTCAAGGAAGTTGTAGTTATTTTGCACATGGTCTCCAACATAGGAAATTATTTTGTCCACAAATATCAAAATGTTAAATATATCAGTCGAGTGTCTACTTTACAGGAATGGTGTAAAGTGCTCTCATCTTGCCTTTACAGTACAGCAAAAAGGTATAAATGGGATTGTACAAATAATGGCAAACATTTTGAACATTTTGAAAATAGAGTGTCATTCTACCTATAGTCAAAATGTATAATCTTTCCATGCAGCCATTTTGAACATTTTGAAAATAGAGTGTCATTCTACCTATAGTAAGAAAGTATAATCTTTCCATGCAGCATTTCACTTCAAAGTGAAATGATTCTCATCATGGTCGACTCTTTCGAAAGCGAGTTTTTATTGTCATTAATTTGAGGAGTGGTAACCAAATGTCCTTAAATGGTCTGATGTTGTAATTGAAATTAACATCTTTTCCCCCACTTTGCCCTTGAACCCACATAACCAAAAAAGAACTCTTCCCTTTTCCACAAGATTGACACTCCAGACTGTTTGCTGTTTGGCATGGGGTTTTTTGTTTGCTATTGGCATGGAGTATGTATTTTTAATCAACCACAGACAGTTTTTTTTTTCAAAGATACAAATCTCTGAAATGTGATCAAGTTGGTCATGATTCTGAGGCAATTTTTCACAACTGTTTCCTGCGTAACTGTTTTTCTTCCTCTTTGTGAATTATTTTTAGGAAAGCTAGCATAACAAACCAACAGAAGTAGTCAACAATTATCACTAAACAATACATACATGTACAAACATAATGTGGTTATTTACCCCCTCAGACCAACTCAATGACACATTGCATTTTCTATGTCAGAAGTTTTAAGGAATTATTCTCATTAAATATACCGAGAAATCTACATGTAAATGTTTAGTTAGAAATTGAAAAGTCTCCAACAACAACTTTGATTAAATTGGCTCATTGTTCTGACTACCTCCATGTTCTGACTTAATAGACAAAGTTGATTAAAATCATGGCTTATTTGATCACAATTTGCAAAACACAACACAATTACACTGCAACACATCTTTGGTGTGGTTGTATGTTTTGAATTAAACTAATTTTTGTAACTAGTTAGTCTTCAAGAAAGACTCTGCTAGAAGCGAAACATCAGGCCATGATTTATTTTGCCACAGCTAATTCTGTTTTCTAACCTTTTTTTTAAACACATAGAACTCTTTTTACTCTTAGACCATTTGAACTGGAAGACTCACCTTCCTCCCAAAAAGTGACTCCACATTTACATCATGATGTAATTAGGGAATCTTTTATAAATAATTTGGCATACACACACAAAATTCTGAAAATAAACAGCCTCCTTGAAGTGGTTCATTTGTTTTGTTTGAATGAAATCTGCACTGGGATTACGATTATATCAATAATAATACAAAGTGTTGGATTATTTCCTGTTGAAGGAATTTGAACTCTTTATAGCCCTCCCTGTTCAGGTTGACGCCCAAACACTCAGTCAAGCGTGGTTTGAATTTCCTGCATTTAAAGAGGCCCTGGAACAGAGTTTGTTTTTCCCTGGTTGTAGAATGATGGTGAACTTGTATTGTACAGGGTTTGCCCCTTTTCAGTGACTAGCCAGCAGTTTCTGTTGGGTTGTCATATAAAGCCCCGTTCATATTTCATGCGAATGCGAAGCAAAATTTTGTCCCAATTGGGGACGCAAAAAAATTGGCTTTGCACGAATCATTCGCAGGAAGTATGAACCGGGCTTCACTGGTTCGCCAGCTTTTTCTAAATGCAATACATGAGCTGTGGTTTATGAAGTACAGCATGATACACATTGTGATACCATCTTTTGAACACAGCAAACTGAAGCTCATTGTGGAGGAAACTGGCCTTGGGCATGAACTACATAGTCTGAATGAGGCGTGTACCCATAGTAAAAATAACCCAAAGAAAAGCAGTTTGCCATTATACTTTGCATAACTTCCGTCACAAGGGATTTTAGATTGTACTAGAATGTACTATGGACAAATTAAATAATGCAAAACTGCAAAACTGGAAGAACTTCACAGTAAAGCAGTGAGTAGGATTGGTAACTATCGTAACAAAAACATTTATTAGATTCAATGTTGAAAGATCATTGCTCCTAAAATTCAAACCAGTCCCATTCTCAATCCCACAGAGATAATTCAATCTGGGAGGGATTCAAACCCACAACCTTTGCATTTTTAAAGCAATGCAAGGTGCATTACACAACACACAGGACCCTGGACCAGCAGCGCAGCCTAACGTCCCATTCTGAAAGACGAAGCAGCTTGGTGTGTCTTGCTTAAGGACACAGGTGTCACGTAACTCGAACCCACACTCTGCTGGACAGAAACACCAGAGTTTGAGTCCGGTGCTCTTAACCACTAGGCGATGACACACCACTGGTCATTTTTATTATAGTCGTTTTTAATACCCCAAAAAAAAATTTGATCTTGTAGTTTGATACTCACATTCCATGGTGTAGGTGGTGCCTGATTGTAGCTTAATACTACTAGAGATTGCAGCAAACCTTTCATCAAGCTTCCTCAGTCTTGCCAAGACAGCCATGGCCTTCTTGTAGTTGGCTACATACTCCTCATGTAGACCAAAATCTCTGGCCTGATAAGGAAGAAACAATTTCAATACGTTGCCTTTGGAAGCATTTTTCAAATAGGTTCTCAACAAGATGCCTAAGAGTCATCTCACACGGGGCAATTACAGGCAGTCAGTGCAATGGGGCAATGTCCAAGAATTTTCTCTTAGGTAAAGGGCACCCTATGAGGAAATCGTAGAGGAAATGTTTACTGTTGAGCATTTCAAGGGCAACAAGGCAAGGACCAGGGGGCATGGAGGCAATCGCCTTTGTTGCCTCCATGAAGTATCAGGCCTGACCCATGTTATTTATTTATTTTATTTTAATTCTTCGGACAAACAATAAAACAAGCACAGGCCGTCCAGGGTAGGGCAAAAGTAGAAAAACTGTCATCAAAAAAAGATGTGCCCTCCCAGACCGATGTTGCCTTTGAACATGAAGTATCAGGCCAACCTTTAGTGTTTTAAGTGGTTTGCAATAGCTGTTTCTTTAATTTAAAACAAGAGCTGTCATTGCTTTATAAGGGGAATTTAAAAAACTCCCTCACCAAAAGCTTGAATGAATCTCCATAGGTCTGTCCAGGGCTCCACTTAGCCAGCTTGGGCGCCATGTGGTTGCAGAACTCCCGATGTACATCAGCAAGTTCAGGTATCTTAAAGAAAAGAGTATCGTAGTCTTCTTGGGTTAGCATCGGCTGGGAGGTGGTCATGTTGGCCTTGAATGTCTTCATTACCTGTTAGGGGAAACCAATCAATCATCAATCAATCAATCAAATCAATCAATCAATTCAATCAATTTATTATAAATGTCACATTAAAAAAACATGAACATTATTTCCCAGTGTGTATTGTTCAATAAAAACACAAAGAGATAAATTTGGAATTTGTAACCATGAAAATTTGTGTTCAGTTTTCCCAAAGAGATAAACTTGTTAATATTTAAGAAGTAAACATGAACGTTGTGTGCATCTTAAATAAAAAAATTAATAAGAAACAGATAAATTTGTAAAATAGGCCTAAGTAAGAAGTAAAAAATACAGTACTTGAAGACAACAAGACATGCTACACAACGACGGAGGTTTGTTTACACTTATCAGCAATAACCAATTTCAAGGTTGATGACTAAAAATTAAAAACCATCGGAAGTAAATGGAATGGTTAGAAACACAAGAGCAAAGGAGGCCTTACAAATCTTGAGTGGAAGCTAGCCAGAAAAAGAATGAGACAAAAAACAAGGGGTTATGTTTTGATCCAAGCATTAGAGACATGCTGAAGCGCCTAGTGTTGGTTCATGGGAAAGGTGTAGCTGGGAGAGTTAATAAAAATAGATTAAGATTTTACAATTCCATTTTTTTTTAAGGGATGGGGAAATTGTTAAATTGTTCATTCCTAATGACATAAGGTTGTCTGCAGGTTGTGACACCTCACCTTGTAAGCCCTTACAATTGATTAATTCCTTTGAAAATTACTTGCGG
The DNA here is from genome assembly GCF_032118995.1 of Asterias amurensis. NCBI lineage: Eukaryota > Metazoa > Echinodermata > Asteroidea > Forcipulatida > Asteriidae > Asterias > Asterias amurensis. Next base: position 23,679,396 of record NC_092653.1, on the reverse strand, counting down.
CTTGACAATTTGTGAAATAAACTATAATAAGAAACAAATGCAACTAGTATTGTTTGTCACACCCGACAGGCGTCTCAAAGCACTCATTACTTTTGTAAAGCTGCTTTTGATTCGAAGACCTAATTAAAATTGAACCTTGTAAGAGTTTACAAGGTGAAAATAATCTGCAGACAACTAACACGTATGTAATAATACAAAAATTCCAATTGCCCATCCCTTTAAATATATTTCCAAATGGACACATCTGTTTGATAAAAGATCTTTCAACCATTCTAATCAGTACACAATGCCCATTTATAAATTGTCTCTCCCAGACGATGCATTAGTGGGATAATAGTTAATTAACATTAATATCAAAACCATCTCAAATCAGCAAATATTGACCCCTACATAAACAGCTAGGAATTTAATTAACGAATTCATTGAAAATGATGTCACCAGCTTTATGTAGCGCTTTGATGTCAAAATGTGGACTTTGAACCCAATATTATTACACTTGTGCAGTGCACTGTTATAGATTAATTCACAAGTGTATTGTGTGTGTGTCAAAAGTCATAAAACGTAGACACAAATGTGTAGAAACCTCATCCACACTGAAAAGAGGAACCAAAAATGGAATTTTATTTTATGGCTCCATAACAAAAATACAAAACCAAGCCACACCAACCTCATGGTTTATCTACTGACCCATTTATATAGTTAACCATTTCAGTCTCATCCAACCAGAGTAATGTACATTGTAACCTTTGGGTTTTCTTCCTGTATGACTCTGACATGTTTGAAGGCCCTGGGTATCGAGTGCTTGTCAAATCACACATTGGTGTCAGATTAAAACCACAATATTGTTCCTTTATCCCCAAGACAGTTATTAAATCTACTAAATTTATGTACAAGTCATCGTTTTATCCAAAACAGGGCACTTAAAGCTATACCTCACAGTTTACTTCACTAGTGCATTTGTGACAACGAATTGGGGTGGGGGTTTTATATCAGTTCGGATACAGTGCAATTTTTGAGTTTTTTTCTGCTGTGCATGGTCTGGATCTACATTGTGATAAAATCATGCAAAATTGTCCTTAAAACCCTAACTTGTGTTTTACTAGGACCCTACCAACCTAGGATCCTACCTACAAAAAAAACTAAAATATTACATGATAACTCAACACAATTACTAAGTTTATGGTGCCCTGAACCTGTATCAAGCACGATCAGTTCACTCCTGCAGTCTGCAGTCCAACAGATGCAAAAAACACAATGCAGTTGGGTTTCGATGGCTTGGAGTGATAAGTGTATATTATTATAATGTAAACATAAAACTTACAAGCATAATAGTTAATTTTACTGAAATAATTTGTACGTGTTTAAGTGACACAGATGTGATAATGTTGCAACAGGTGTGGGGCATTGTACGCTTTTTTGCTTTTGCTGACCTTCGACCATCTGGCGGTATATTTTCTTGTATTTTGTTATACTGTTTTTATGGTAAGTTACTTATACTAATAATAGTTACATTAAAACAAAGTTTAAAACAAACTTACCTTTTGAAGTTCCTCCATAGTCTGGACATACTTGAGTTCACTTTCCAAAGTCCCGCTCAGTAGAAGTCTCCTGACATTGAGGATTTCTACCTCTGGTGAAGATAACCTGTGTTGGAGCTGACATGGTAAGTGGAAGAAAACCATCAAATATTATGGGTTAACAGTTCAAACAAAACCATGGCTAAAGGGCAGTTAGTCTCTCTTTAACATCGGGCCAGGCCATTTTCGTTTTGCAAAGGGCACCTCAACTTCCATAAGAAAATCTTAGTCTGTGGGAAACATCTGAAGGGGCACCACCAGGGGGAACAATGGCTGTGGCCTTAGTGTAATTCAAGGCCTGCAACATGTCCAAGACATATTGGAAGACTTATTTGGATCTGGGAAACGTACTTGGAAAATTCCTACAATTTGCAGTCCAAGAATAGGAGAACTAACAATACAGCATTTGTTATTACCAGGTAGACTTTACCAAGTCTGAATTCGGATAAAAGTCTGAATTATCTTTATCCCTGGGTATGACACCTGCTCAAGGATTCCAGAAGTCATGCCTGCAATTTTGTTTTGAGTGACTCAGGAAGCACCGAGCATTGCATATCACTTACTAGATATCATTGCAAGGTAAACAACAATTTAAAAATGGTCTTCCAGAACCTTTTTGTAAATACCCATTGATCAAGCGCTACTATTGAATGATGTGCATGCTGATCTAGCTATGATCAAACTTGAGCGCTAGCTAGACCAGCATGCACCTCATTCAACAACTACAGCGTGCGCACTGAGTATGTGCGATGTATCAGTGTACTGTAAGGTAAAAATAAAAAATAATTTCTAATAGTATAATAACTTGCAAATGTACCTGATCATCTGATGGTGGATCTGGGCTCATCTCGCCAGACATCTGACGAATGGTAACCGGTCGCTTCAAAGATGGAGAGGATTCAGGGTCAGTGGACGATACAGAGCCACGATCATCAGCCGACATACTAGAGGGACTGGATGCTCTTTGGCTGGCGCTGTTAGGCGACAGGAAATCTGAAAGAACAAATGATTGAATGATTGGTGTCTCTGCACATATTTCCCTGCATGATACTTTACAAAGGAATGATATAAAATAACCCCTGGTGATTGCCCCACAAGTGGTGAAGTTTAAAAATGTCCCTCATAGAGTGGCTAACGAGAACTACTGGTACCATTCTTGTTGATGTTCCCTGGTCTGTTTGATGTGGGTTTCGGTGTACTATTTTTGTCTACTTATAATAATGTTTTTATCAATATTGTGTAATTTTTATATATTAGTGTTATATATTGTTATATTTATATTCATATTTATATTTATATTTTTATTTATACATAGTTTTTACTGACTCCTGTTAGTGGCGGCTTTCCGCTGTTGGATGTCAATAAATAAATAAATAAAATAAAATACAAATTCTAAGAACTTCCAGAAGCATTGGGCATCATGTATGATACAAAAGTATGGTACATGTACATGTATTCATATTCTTTCCAAATATTAAACAAATCTTTGACACATGGAAGTAATGTCATTACTTACATAGATACACAGTTTACAACCAAGATCAAGCGTTGCTGGTATCAGACCCTCAAGTTTAGGGTGCATGTGGCAAGTGTGAGGGGCGACAAAGGGGCGAACAAATGATTTGGAAGGGATGGGGAATAAACATTTCACTGACAAGTGACAGTCTGACAGTATACTATTACAACAATTACCACTTTATTTTGAATTAATTTTTGGGGTTGAAAAAGGAATTGACTAGAGTGGGATTCGAACCAACGACCTCCGGATTAACGTGCCGGCGCTCTACCAACTGAGCTATCTAGCCCTATATTGGCAGTGTCCCTATTTTGTCAATATCTTTGTTCGGGGGTGCCAGTCAGAAGCCATACAACCATTAACTGCCGTGTAGCCAGGGATCACACCCAAATTACGATACAACCTGGAACGCGGCAACCAGGGGATCACCTTAAGGAAATGCGGCTTTTAAATTAAAATACATTGTTTTAGTGGTAGTATCTGAGTGTGTTTTGTCCAGGAGCAAAGTTTCTTGTAACACAAAACAAGAAAATAACCAATATTTTCAAAGCAATGAAATACACCAAGAATTAATCTACAGGTTAGGCCTATAATACAATATTACATGTAATTCAATGTGGGAAAAATGTGGATGGGAAAAGGAAAACATTATGTTAAGGATCCCAGAATATTAGTAAATATCCCTGTATGGATGAGAGGAGTGATTTGAGTGTTGTTGTTTTTTAAACTACTGAGTAGAAATAAATTTATCATTCCAATTATCAAATGTATTTATAATCATTTAACCTTTATTTATTGACCAACTGGCATGGCGACTGACCATCAGGCGTTTTACATTGTGTACAGTCACTGTCGTTATTAGTCCCTTTAATGACTAGAAAGCCTTGGAAATCAGTGTTGCATCCTGGTCTCTCGGAAAGTGGTCAAAAGTTTCCTGCTGATCAGGCCTGTGTGACTGTTTCAAACAAACCCTATTGCTCACTCCAACATGACAAAGTAAAAGTTCAAGGCTTTGGGTATTGAATCAGTGCGTAGACAAATTGGGCTTTGAGTACATTTATAGTTACAATGACTACCACCTGAGGTTTCGGTTTTGATGACCAGATTTGTTGTTTTGTTGAAGGTCTTGTGTTGTTTGGGTTTCTGATTTATACTGAGTGATAACCTTGGTGTCGATAGCAAAGTGGAGGATCGAAAGAGTCTTGCTTTGTACAAAATAACGACAACTATTTTGGGTTTAATTGTAGTGCTAAAACTAAATAATGACAATGAGTTGTGTACAGGATGTTAAGTTCCTGGCGTAGCCTATTTGAAGGAGAATGGGCCTACATGTACATGTACATGTACACGTAACTAGTGCATGTCATGAACACAAAAACAAGTATTTTCGGTTTTACAATATACGCACAAGTCTTTCATCTCATGGGGAAAAAAAATAATGATCTCTGCCAAAAACAAAACTGTCTCTAGGCTCACGTATGCATGTATTTGGACAATTGAATTGTGTACGGGTAGATAATGTACAAAACTTAGAGCCGAATGTTTAATAACAATCTGGAAGAATGACATTTGATTTGTCCCTTGTATAATTCATTCCGCTACTGTTTTTGTCTGTGCAAAACTACGTTATTCAGAAATCATGGGTACACAAAAAGACAAATTAATTAAAACAAAAATCTCCCAAACTTATCCTGTGTTGGCATTTAGCTACACAAAAAGACAATTAATTAAAACAAATCATGGGTACACAAAAAGACAAATTAATTAAAACAAAAATCTCCCAAACTTATCCCGTGTTGGCATTTAGCTGAAACTGAAACAAGATCCTTGAAATACACGTACCACAAAATGGGGAGACCCCAAATCTAAATTAAATAATATTGCACAATTATGTTTAGTACCAATACACAAGAAAATTTGTACCATTTTTTTGAAGTTGTTTACAATGTTGTTGTGATCAACAAACATGACAAAGGAGTGTTGTACAAAGGGAAGATTAATAAACACAGGTAAGTAGTGAGGGGAGTCCATACAGGAGAGTAATTAACATTCTTATATCAGAATGGTGTTTGCTGAAGGAGTGAACAGTTATGTTCAGTACCATCCTACAAAGTGTGTTTACAATGTTGTTGTAATCAACAAACATGACAAAAGGAAACCCGAGATGTACCCCCTTCAGATGTATTTTTACCCTATTTCACCATAGTGTAATAAGCAGTGTTCAGCAGGCCAAATAGGTAAGGATGAGGTTCATATTGAGGTTGGTAGTACAATAGCTTTTCTGCCAGGCTGAAGCTTTCACAAGGTCAAGTGAGTTGAAAAGAGAGGTTGTATGTAGAATAAACCCTAGGTCGTAAAAAAAACTGCCAATGTTGTTACAGGCTATTGATTTTTCATGCCTAGGGTTTGATGTGGCCATCAACAATGAAATCAACCAGGAAGTTGTGCATAGCACCTGTTGAATAATCTACTGGTACCAAACATTAAAAGTCCCATGATACTGTACAGATTACATCATAACACATGACCAGTAAAGGAATAACCATAGGAATAACTGACATCTAAGTTTAGAAAGTGAACTTTGTTGAGTACAAGCTTTCAAAATCCACACAGATTTTGAGTTAGAACCCTCTAGGGAGGAAGTTGTGAACATTTAGCAGTAGGCCTACATTGTATGTTTTGCCTCATGGTTTTATGAACACCTCCAAAATGTTCTTAAAGTTGTAAGCCTAAATGTGATGACTTCACGTTCAATTACATAGGCCTACATGTACTACACTCATTTCACACACAATTCATATAATGTATTTATGTTACAGTGTACAAACAACACAATGTAACTAACTTGTGGCTCAAACTATCTCTTGTTTGATTGGAGTGTTGGCTCAATGTGTAGGCCCTACATTAATAGTAGTTTGTTTATTTTGTTTTGGAAATGTCTGTTTTGTTTACCTACAATCTGTATTACACCATGTAACCTCTGTTTACACAATGTGTAAACCATTGTGTAGGCCTACTTCATTCAAGGGACTTTTCTGGCAACTAGGCAAGACACTGGTCATGGGAAATGTTACGGGGGGGGGGGGGGGGGGGGGGGGGGAATTGACATAGTTTTTAAAGAACATATAACTAAAAGCAAAAGCAACAGTTATAACTAAAAGCAACAGCTGTAAATTGAGCCAGATGAGCTCAACTAATCATGCCCACAGGAAGTCCAGGCTCTGTGGCTATTTTGTAGTAGAGACAGTGTCAACGTGTAAATTTATACTGGTTTAACTTGTGTCCCCCATACAAAGTACACGTACACATGTTTACTCGACTCACGTTAAATGATGTTCATGAAAGTTTGTGAATGTATCGTATGGTGAGTGACCATAAAATGCTGTACACATTGCTAGTCAGGTAAAGAAGGCCTAACTGACAAAAGAACATTATTATTAGGGCACAATACATTGCACCCACGCCCTAGTCCCTGATGTAGAGATATGGGTCATTGGATTGCTAAGCCACACACAACAAACTAAAACTACAGTATGCATGGTTCTTAATGATTTTAAAGTATACAATGGATACAAACGTTGTCAGTCTGGCAATATCGTGCAGGGCCCTAAACTTACACTCAATGTTGTGTAGTACCAGTTAATAAACAAACAACATACACAACCTGCTGTATTTAAACGGTGTCAGTGAGTTTATTATTTGGGCCTAATAATTTCATAGAGCTCCTTGACATGCAGACAATGTTGCTAACTAGTTCTGTGCTAAGCACAAATAAGCAGGACACCAGTCAAAGATGATGCATGTGACATGGTATTTTGCCTGATAACCTTATTCTGGTCAGCATAACTCGGTTGTGCTACATTTTAAGTAGCTTCCTTTTGGGCCTTGACAGTTAAGAGGATCAGCATTGTTTATTTTCTTTCTAAATTTTGTTCCATAAAAGTTACGTGTCAAGGTCAATTAGGCCTATTAGTTTTGGTTTAACCACACACCAATATGTGTGATACTATATTTAGCACTGCATACTCAGTACTTTCCCAAGATTTGTGAGAAAAATCACAAATCCCACTAAACTCCAACTAGATCAATTATCAAAACAATTTTTGTTTAAAGCTTGGTGTACTAAAAATGAAGTTGTCAAGTATAAATAGACTTTTCTGGGTTTTTGTAACCAAACAGTAGGCCTAAATATAATGCATCTTGATCAGATTAGACTGTTACATGTACGTGCATAGTTTCATACATGTTCTACATTCATGACATTGCACAATGGGTGACGTGTTTTTACTACAAAACTTCAAATGTTGTCATCAGATATGAGTTTTATTTCTAAAGGCTCTAACTACTTAAAAACAATTTGCCGTTACATCTAATATCTCACCATGGTCTTGTTTGTTGTCTGAGGGGTGTGTCTCTACCTTCTCTTGTGCAGTCTCATCTCTCTGGGGCATCTTCGGGAGGTCGCCCCGAATAGGTAGGACAGGAGGTTGGCCCCTCCTCAAGGGTCTTCTTGGAGGGGGGCCTCCGTCTTCATCATGCCCCTCTATCAGAGCGCTGACCCTCATGTTCGTTGTGAGTAGGTGCTCCATATGTGGGTTTCCAAGAAAGACATCTTCGCCTTCCGACTCCTCATTCGACGCATCCCCATTTTGCATTTTCTTCAAGAAGTCCAAGTTCTCATAAATTCCCTCCATGTCTTCGTCAGAGCTACTGTCGTCTTGAGGTTTGATGTTGTCATAGAGAGGTTCCTGCTCATCATCGTCATCATCATCATCATCATCATTCTCGACATGCAGAGTCTTTTTATCACAAGAATCTCCTGATACCTCGTCTTCCTCAAGTGATGCCCGGGGCGTCTCCAACTCCTCTTTGACCGTCCCCAAGGCTTCGAAATCCTCTTCAGGATACAGCTCTGACGCTTCTGACGACCCTGTTGATCTAGAGTCCAGTCCCTCGCTTGCCCTGTTGTAACGGTGGATCTCTTTCGTCAGCCATTCCTTACAAAATTTCTCCCGCTTCAGCTCATTGCGTAGTTTGAGGATGTGTGTGGAGGACTTTTTGAGGTCTCCCTCTAGGTTGGCGAGAATCAAAGAGTCAGTGGCGTTGAAGGCAGGGGTGGCCACGCCCTCTTCGCCCTGTGTTGGTTTGACAGTCTCAGGGAGAGTCATCTTCATAAACTGCAAGTTCTCTGGTACTTGCGAATCTCCAAAGTTTTCTTTCCATTCATACAAAAACTGCTCCTGTATGGTCACATGAGTTTGATCTGAAATGAGACGTTAAGATAATGGTCAATGAAACTTAAAGGCACTGGACACTGTTAGTAATTACTCAAAAATAATTGTTACAATAGCATAAAAACTTACTTGTAACAAGCAATGGAGAGCTGTTGATAGCATAAAACATAGCGAGAAACGGTTCCCACTGAAGTAACAAAGCTTTTCAACAAATTTGATTTAGAGACCTCAGAATTAGATTTTAAAGTCCCGAAATCAAGCATCTGAAAGCACACAACTTTTGTGTGACAAGGGTGTTTTTTCTTCCATTTATCTTGCAACTTCAACGACCAATTCTATTGAGTTCAAATTTCACATGTTTTTTGTGTGTGCAAGAGATACACCAAGTGAAAAGACTGGTCTTTGACCAATAATACCCAAGGTGTCTAGTGTATTCAAGTAAAAACCTCAAGCCATGCTCAGGAGAATTTACAGTCTGTGGATAACTTTCCGTATGGCACCACCACTTTTTCACTCATTTTTACAAAAAGGGATATATCAATCAGGTAAATTAGAAACTATATTATTTTATTTCGAATGAAAAAGTGGTGGCGCCATACGGAAACTTTTCCCAGTATGTATGTAAATTGATACCCCTTTTGTAGACTAGCAATTCATCAGAAATTGTGTAGTTGTGTTGTGTGGTTCATTTCTGGGGTTTTTCTCCAGCCCCTGGGCTGGCCTAACTACTAAGAAAATAGTAAAATGTTGCATTTGTTTGTGGAGGCTACCATTGCCTACAGCATATAGAGAAATTAATCTCTTCTCACTTTTTTTAAAGTTTAGTTTCAAGAATAATACAGAAAGTACATTACCTTCTAGCGTCTTGCGTCGACCTGCGTGGTTTACGGCCATCTTGTTGTTTTTTGGTTGGTTATTGGTCGGTGTTGTTCCAAAGAAACTTCGAGGACAACTTTACACCATTCCCAAATGTGTCCAGCTCATTTTCCAGGCTGCATTCAGTATGTCAGTTCTTGTCGTTATTTGTATGCAACACACGCAAGAAGTTTATCGCACTGACAAATACAAAACTTGATCCTAATAGTTACAGTATTTGGTAGGTTTTTTTTTCAAGTTCTTTTGAGCACGTCCGCCCTCACGAAAAACACTGTTTGGTTATGCCGGTTTTCAGCATGCAGCAGCATGCGCACTGTTTGTTGATGACTTGTTTAGACTTCACCATTTTTTTAACAGGGTACAAAATATTAAGTAGACATGCATTAGTTTCTCTTTAAACAGAGTTTTTGAAAAAAATCAATTTAAAATTATTATTTAAAGTTGTATAAATTGTAAAGTTTTTATTTTTATACAGCGTTTCTAATTAAGTGACAAAAATTGTGTGATTTATGAAAGACTTTTGGCAATCGAAAGGAGCAACCCCTTTTAAAAAATAGTACAGCGAAATTACTTTTCTTTTTCCGATAGAGGGGGTACTCGCACTTCCTGCTGTGTTGTGTTTCTATTATTATTTTAAAGGCCGTAAAGTAAATGCATGCCGCATGACTCATAATAACAGGCAGCGGTTTCGGTCATCAATTGGCATGTAAAGGGTGGTTCCAGACTTTGTGGATGAAAAAACGGAAGTGATGTCGTCGTTGGAAACATTTGTGTAATATTATTAAAAACATAAAAGTAAAGTACAACAGTCTTATTTTCTGCAAAATAAAAAAATATGCAAAGAAAAATATAATCATTTTGGAATCTGCATACTGTGAAAGCAGGACAGTTTCTTTTCAGGTCTCACAAACAATCAAATAATCTACTCCGGCGGTGGATTAGCAAGACAGCTCTTAAAGAACAAACTCTACCTGGTAGATACAGGGAATGGTGTTACCGCAAGAGAGCAGAAGAGCAAGGGATTAACTTGAAGTTTGAACCCCGGGCGATCTCATCTCAGCAGATGTTGAAATGAAACTGACACGAAGTGCGGCCACCAGAGAACAAAGATTATGGAACCTTTTCGTATGAGCAAATCAAGAAATGTTTCCCCAAGGTAAGTAATATTTTACCATTTTGCCCATCAGTGTACTTCTATAATAATAATAAAAAAAAAATAGAAAGTGCTTGGGATGATGTGTTTACCTTTTTTAAAAGCCTTCGTGATCAGTGCGAGCTCCTCTTCAATCTGTGAAAGAAATGCCTCCGCCGCAGCATGACTTGGCTCCATGTCGCGCTCCATTTGTTTTACTTTCTTTTTCTTCTTAAAGTATAGCAAGAAATGTCAAACTTTACAGGCGAATTGGCACTCACATCTGAACACATAACTTCCTTTGGGCGGTTCTATGGTCGCTTCAAAATGTAGTTACTTCTTATTCAAGTGCACGCAATAAGATCACTTCGTTTCGGTTTTGCTAAGTTCATATATCAATGATCTCCAAGGACTACAACTATTTTGGTTACAATATTGTGAAAACTACAAGTATAGGCCCCTAACTATGGGAAAATACAATCAAGGTTATAAGTATGGTTTACACTAAAACGTAGAATAATGTGCAAAAACATACTATTTGAGAGAAAAAAGAAAGATCCCTTGATGAAAAACACTAATAAAATAATGTCATTACTATAGAGCCTGAGCCGAAAGTATAAATGATTATAAATTATAAGTAAATAAAATAAACAATTAATTTAAACAAAATAATTGCACAATATATTCTATTTTAGAAAATAAAACTAACAGTATGATAATGATTATGATAATTATCAGGGGGTAGTTGACAGGGAATGTTTATTGTAACGTTACGAATAGATGGCCCAACCAACATTTTTGGACGGGATTGTTGATGGTTCCATTCTGTTTGTCGGCTAAAAAGGCCGCGATTATTGGGTGAAAATAATGGTCTTTATGAGCCACCGTAGTGTAAACCACGTTCGCACCACCGTATTGTTGTTTTATGACGTGTACTTCGTGTTAAAATTAATGGTTTATTGCAAGCTTAGTTAGGTGGCTTCATGATTCTGACGAAAAGACAAAAAAGTTTCAATTTCGTCTGAAAATAATTTTGTCTTAAAGTGAATAAAAAGGAGAAAAATACCGTTCAAAACGTCTTGCGGTAAGATATGACCGAACTGTACGTTCGAAATTACATTCCAGTAAAAGCAAGATGGCGTTCGTTTGTTCAAGTAAGGAACCGGCGTAAATTTGTTTTATTTCACTTCAAATTAGACAAATTTAACCCTCAAATTTGCATTCATTGTGTTTATTTGCATTGTTTATATGTAATCAAAGTGTGGTTAATATTTGATTGCTTGATTTCAATTATTTGAGTATGATTTACGGCTTTTATTTCAACGTTAAATTTGCCTGCACTTGTCATGTGTTTATTGCTCCAGCATTCAAACGAATAAGCCTGTATTTCCGACACTTTCCCGCTTCCCCGCTTTAAATCTATCTACTTTTTAAATGTTGAGATTGTATCTATATTGGTTAGCTATTAAAACAAAATACACCATAATGTGGAACTTTTAACTTGGGTGAAAAGTGGAAGTTGCATCTTATCAACGATTTTAAATTGAACTTATGAAGTCGTGGAAAGAACTGTCCACAATCGAAAACTCGAACCACTTCATTCAAATCAATTCAAAGCTCAACTCTTCTGTCCAACTCACTTCATTAATTTATGCTACATATGTGAAAGAACACGACTTTCAGTTGTACTTGGCCATGATGTTATTTGAAAATGTGGCAGTTGATTGGATTGAGGAGAAAGCTCCAACCAATGTCAATTGTCAGAGAATTTGGATAACTTTCCGCACCTCGCCACCACTTGTTCACAATTTTTTTCAAAAAGGGATATCTCATTGAGGTAAATTAGATACTATATTATTTCATATCGAATGAAAAAGTGGTGGCGCCATACGGAAACTTTTCCGAGAATTTACAATGTTTACCAGAACATTTTCTCAAGATATTTTAATTTTGTCTGTGATATAGTCTGCCACGAGGTACCAGAACACCCTGTGCTGTCGACCGTGTCCAACCACGTATTTGAAAAACGACTCATCGAGAAGTTCATTGCTGAAAATGGCGTGGATCCAGTCACCGGGGAAAGTCTGTCTGAAGATCAGCTCGTTGACATCAAAGGTAACTTACACCAAACTGTTCTTTGTGCCAATTTGTATTATTTCAATATGTTGGTGTGGTGTGACTGCAGAATAGGAAATCATTAACCTTTACATTTTGAATCTTGAGAAAGTGAGATCTAGTGTCGATCAAAATCTCAATCTAATCCTTGTGAATATTTATATTATTTTTGGTCCTATATGATATATATATAGAAGAGTTTGCGGTAACACCATGTAATAACAATCTCTAAATGAGTTGGGGTGGTTCTGAAAAGAACTGTTGGGTTAACTCTTCAGAACCACCCCAACTCATTTAGAGATTGTTATTACATGGTGTTACCGCAAACTCTTCTATATCTTATCTCCACCATGCAAAGTTTCAAATCCTACCTATATGATATAGCTGAAAAGTGGTGGTTGGATATAAAATGTTTACCAATTCGATGCTGAAATCGACTGCCACTTTCCATTCAGAATGATCCAAAATACATTGTGTTACCTTAGTGCCCTTGAAATGCTTTACAAGGAGAAAATGCCTTGGTGCCCTTCCCCTTTCAAATATGAAGTTCAAATGCATAGACTGGAGGACTTCAATCATAAGGTATGAATCATTTAAGGTAAAAGCCGCTTTGATTTTCCCCACTCAGTGAGCCCAGTCGTGAAACCAAGACCTCCAACAGCGACCAGCATCCCGGCCATTCTCAAGCTTCTGCAGGATGAGTGGGATGCCTGCATGCTGCACAGCTTCACCTTGCGCCAACAGCTGCAGACAGCCAGGCAGGAACTGTCTCACGCCCTATACCAGCATGATGCAGCATGCCGTGTCATTGCTCGACTCACTAAGGAGGTAACTGCAGCACGTGAAGGTTAGTTGTCAAGGATGGAGCCAGGGGAGGGGGTGGTAAGCCCACATCAGGGTGTTATCTTCACTTTTTTTTCATTTTTATCTTTTTCCTTCTTTAAGTCTTATTTCTGATTTTGTTTTGGCCCTTAGGAAAAATCAGAAAAAGCAATGATTGAAAAACCCTGAAAATCCCTTTAAAGCCTGCATCATAGGTACATGTAGCTCAGCTCTGTACTAAATATAATATTCCTACTTTTTCCCAAGGACTAAATATCATACCTAGGATTGTACTTCTGCTTAAATTTATTTAAAAAATAGTATTTTGATTCTGATTTGATATGATTTTTTTTACTCTTTTAGCTTTGGCCACTCTTAAGCCCCAAGCAGCTCCGGGTATTGTGCCAGCACAGATTGCTGCCCTACCAGCCGGTGCTGCACAGGGAGTAGCAATGCATGAACCCATGGAGGCAGCTGAAACGGGACCAGCTGCTATGACTGAGGATATCATACAGCAAGTAAGCATGTTGGAAAAGTGGAAGGGGAGATCGGAGACAAGGGGTGGTAGGGTGTTGATGTTGGCTTTTCCCTACCAGTTGGACTGTGCCAGGCCTCAAAATAACCCAATGCAGCCACAGCAATTGCTGTGATCCCCTTTGCTTTTGCTGTGGTTTTGTTTTTTAAGTTCTAGTAGAAATTTACATTTCCTCATAGAATGCCCCAATACCAGAGGAAAATTGCTGTGCCCCTTCAAGATCGAAGTTCAAGGCCTGCTATGCTGATATGCTGAAATTAATTTGATACTCTTTGAAGTTTTTAATACCTTCCAGCTGTCAGAGCATCTAATATCATCCACAGGGTTTTTAAGGTAACATATACTATGCCAGCCTGCAAAACGATATTATGTGTTGAATGCATCTACACAGTACACAGATCGTCACAGCTCCATTATACACAACCAATGCAGCTTAATAGTTTTTGAATATCGGTAGTTGACCAACTCGCTGGTAAACATTAAGGACAGCAGGAAAACGTTAGGAGGTGACATTTTTTTCTCTTGTATCTTTTCATGTAGCTTCAAGAAAAGGCTAATTTGTTGACTGCAGAGCGTAAGCGACGAGGGAAGAAGGTTCCTGATGAGCTCATGCCTCCCGATGACATCAGATCATTCCACACCCAGTCCTCTCATCCTGTAAGTTACTTGTTCAGAAGAGGTTTTACCAGGCTGTTAATTTTGTGTTTGTACTACCGGGACTACACTTTTCCCCCTTAGTGGATCGAGGGGACTTCTCGTTATTTAATAACCAGGAGAGAGTTCTTCATCATCTTTACTACATAAACATATCTTTGAAGACAACTAACTAAACTGCTAGTCACTTTTAAAGATTTCTTGGTTTCAGAAGTCTCCCGAATTACCACCAAAATCACTCAGCGGTAGTAGAAAATAAAGCAAGACAAGTTCTCAAAAGTTCATAATCTACCCACCCAGAGTAAATTATACCCGAGAAGTAAAAAAAATACCGTGAAGGATTTCGTGTATAGCTAAATTAATGTCATCACTTTTGTTCCTTGCCAACAGGGTTTACACAGTGCAAGTGTGCCTGGTATTTTATCTATGGATTTACAAGCCTCAGATACATCCAAGGTGTTGACAGGTAAGATTGGTATTGACAATTGAAATGGTACTCAAAAGAATATTTACATTTCAAAGTCTTGCTATTTCAAAGTATTGCTATTCGTGTGACTGTTTGACAAACTGCAGTTGCTTACTTCATATAGGTTCCCTGTTTATGGAGAACCAATCTTGAATACTGAATCTAATACAACAGGTGCGTTTTTGCAGCTGTAACCAATACTTGTTTCAGTCAAAGTCTGTGATAGACCAATGTCCAAGTTTTTGGTTGCAACCGCCAAAATACACTCCAGGGGTCAGACTACAATGTCATCCCAGCCTCAGTTTGGTAATGTTTATTCGATTGAGACAAAAAAAAAAAAAAAAAAAAGGGTTGGAAAACAGTAGAGTTAATCAGGACGAGTTTTAGTGACAATGATTTTATTATTTGATTCCAACTCCAGGCGGTGCTGATAAGTCGGTGGTGGTTTTCAACAAGGATACAGAGCAGGTCACTGCTGTCATGAAAGGTCATACCAAAAAGGTCACCAATGTCATCTATCATCCAACAGAGGTAAGGAGACTTGGTTTAATCAAGGAAGTTATTTGTAGCACTTAAAGACTGACTAATTACATAACAAAACTGCATGAGCTTTTGTTGCAACAACTTCTTCATCAGATCTAGTTTGTAAGTGTGGCACTGTCAGGTACTTCATCTGGGTTTTGGGAAACATGAACTCACTTTAGATCTTGCTTGAAGAAAATATTTTGTATGTGTTCTCCTACATCGTGATGTCCTTTGTACATTGTATCTCAAAGAAACAGAACTTTAATTTTTGCTTGAAGCCACAAAGAGATGCTTTACCAATGATTAATCTTTCCTCAAAGTTTTGTGGAAATCCATCCCACTTGCAGGCAGAAAGACAAACAGACCATGACAAAATTAACCTCCAATGGGGTGGGTACTGATTAAGACATTCCTCACCCAACACCAACATTAGTTAGAAGGTGGCCCAAATACAATAGTGTGAAATTGTGTAAATGATTTCAAACATTCAATTGAAGAAAACTCAATCCGAACTCCAGTTGGTTTAAATTTTGAAGGAAAGACAACAAAAAGAAAATATTGAAGAAATTACTGATGTCTGTGACCCTTTCTTCTCATTTAGGAAATTGTGTTCAGCTCCTCACCAGACACCACTATTCGTATATGGTTTGTCGGCACTGCATCCTGCCAACAGGTTATCCGTGCCCATAATGCACCGGTCACTGGGCTAAGCCTCCACGCAACGGGCGACTACTTACTGAGTTGCTCAGAAGACCAGTACTGGGCCTTCTCGGATATCGCCAGTGGACGTGTTTTGACCAAGGTTACTGATGACTCAATTGGACATGGTATGAATGTTTTAATGCTCACAATCCTCAATATAGAGATTTCACTTCTTGGCTGACAGTTGGAATTTATGGTTTTAAGGCCATTAAAGCGTTGTCCATTTACAACTTGTAGTTGCTAAAGTCAAAGATCAATATACGCAGATCCAACTTATAATCCTAGAAACATAGATGGAGAACTTGTTTGTTTTTTTACAAATCCTGTTCTTAGGGCAACCCGAATTCCATTGTCCATGCTGCCTTAATACAATGTTCTCAAAACTTTTACTCCCGAGTAGAGAGAAGCAATTCATGGTTATTTCTCAAGAGCCTTTATCAGTGGATAGAGTTGTACCAAAGCTTCAGAGTTTTGATGATTAGCTATTTTTATTTCAGCTTTGACATGTGCCCAGTTCCATCCTGACGGTCTGATCTTCGGTACGGGAACTGGTGGCAGCGTCATCAAAATCTGGGACTTGAAGGAGGGAACCAATGTGGCCAACTTCCCCGGCCACTCAGGACCAATTACAGCCCTCTCTTTCTCTGAGAATGGTTACTATCTCGCTACAGCTGCCGACGATGCTGTGGTCAAGCTGTGGGATTTACGAAAGCTGAAGAATTTCAAGAATATTACTTTGGATGACAGATATGAGGTAAGGTGTATATTTAACAAAATTTTTATTAGGGGTTGAACAAAAAAAAATTAATAGAGTGGTATTGGAACCAATGACCTCTGAATTAACATGCCAGCGCTCTAGCCCTTTGTTTGTGGTCTGCCTATTTTGCCTACTTTGTTGGGATTACCAGTCAGCCATACAACTGTAAACTATCATGTTGGCAGGGATCACACCTAAGTTTCCGATACAACCTGGGAAGAGGCAGCCAGGGAATCAACATAAGGGGATGCAACTTTTTGTTTCAGATATCAAATAATAAACCACAAGGGAAACTGCCTGGTTAAATTCTAAATGGTTTGGGGTTGAACAAAGAAAAATATAAGAGCATAGGAACTTTAGGTATAGCTGCAATTCAATGCAATAAATATTTGGTCACAATGTTTTGTACTTTAAACAAAGAAGTTCTGGGTCATATATGTCAATTTATGTTGATGTATTTTTTGGGGTTTTCTTTCCAGGTGAAGTCACTGTGCTTTGATCAGAGCGGTACTTATTTAGCTGTGGGCGGAACTGACTTGAGAGTCTACTTGTGCAAACAGTGGCAGGAACTCAAAGTCTTCAATGGTAAGAAGTGCTTTCTGTTTCTTTAGAAAACATGTAGAGCAATTTCATGGAGTACAAACACTCTATCATTTAAAGCTTCAAACCTACCTATAGTTATGATAACAAGTACATCATTTCAAGTAGATACACAAATGGTGTTACCGCAAACCAAATATATATCGATCCCATATACATCGTTTCAAGTTTTAAAAAATGTACTAAAGGAAATGTGTACTGAAGGAAATATTTATTGAAACCTCATCATGCAATGCCTCAAATCCCATATGCATAATTTCAAGTTTAAAAAAATGTGTACTAAAATGGGGAAAAGTTGAGGTTGTACAAACATAACTGTTGTGCTTTCCCTTTAAAATGTTATGTTCTTGAAAGTCTTTTTATGATATTGAAATTATCATCCATGTTTTGTTTTTCATTCCTGCATAGATCACACTGATATGACGACCGGTGTTCGTTTTGGCCAGCATACCACCTTCATGTCGTCGGTCAGTATGGATCGTAGTCTCAAATTCTACGGGCTCTGAAGACTTTACACCCAACACGTTTACGTATTTTATACTTTGCCTCATCCAATGCAGCTTGTCTAAGCTGTGTAGTATAAGTCAGTCTTAACAAAATTAAGACTCGGATAGAACTTCATTGTACAACAAAGAAATGAATTACAGTTAATAGTATTTTTCACAAGTTGATGGAAGTATTATTTTAGGAGTCAAGATACCATGAGTCCTATTGCAGTGCACTTTAACTTTGACGATATTCTTATGTAGCACTCATTATTTTACTGACCATAATGCAGAGCTTTATGAGACCCGTTTACATATATACAGAACCTTTGTAAGGGTTTACATTTTTATTTGAATGTGTAATAATCTTTTCTGACTTATTGTTACAACTTCGCTTGAACTGCAAAATAAATTATGAGTCCCTAATTCTACCATTGAGACTTTGCAGACTAAACTCAGATATGTACATCAAAAAGATGAAATATTCAAGTGTTCAACTAGGTATCACTAAAAAAAAGCACATGGGATATTCAGTACTGACTTATATACCATATATTTCATATTGCCTTGCTGTATAAAGTTTTTTTTTAAGGGTTTGTTTAAGGAATTAGGTTTGTCTTCAAATTTAACACAGCAAACCATGTGGTATTTTGTTAAAACAGTTATGTTAAAGGAATATTACAGAATTGGTTTTTGCTAACAAAACAGTTGTTGGCAGTGTAAGCACTTTATGTAATCCACCATAAACTGACAAACCTGTAGATGTTTGAGATCAATCGGCCATCTGGGTCACGAGAGAATAGTGAAAAACCGCTTACAAATTTTGCATTGCATTGATGCCAAAATAAAAATGAATAAAACGCTGAGTGATAAACTCCCCAGGCGAAGTTAGATTACTTATTTCTCATTAAATATATTTCTTACAGAAAAATTTCAAGGGATGTTTTCAACTATCATCATTAGACCGTTTATGTTTTATGTAAATCTGTGATCTTCACGATTTTAGTTTCTTACCAATTCTGTCACGTTCCTTTAAA
Source organism: Asterias amurensis (assembly GCF_032118995.1). Lineage (NCBI taxonomy): Eukaryota > Metazoa > Echinodermata > Asteroidea > Forcipulatida > Asteriidae > Asterias > Asterias amurensis. The sequence continues at coordinate 23,660,363 of NC_092653.1, read as the reverse complement.
AGCTGAGTTTTTCTTCTTAAAATTACTCTGTGAAGCTTAGTGTTTTTTTATTGTAGTTTTTGTTTTCAGAATTGTGTAGACTACTGTTTCAAATGTTAATAAACAAGCATTGGTTACTTTAAAAGGAAAACAATGTGTTGGTTTGTGGTTTTGTTCAAAACACTATAACAAGTTAAAACAATTCTGTTATTATTTAACATAAGTAATAAATATTTGAGATTCAAACTGCAGGTGGGAACCACACATGTGGATTTAAAACCAAGTTGACTAGTGACACATGTAAGTGTACAACATGTAGTTAATCATCCGTTAGGTAAACAGGTACATGTATGCCCAACAAAAGGTCCATAAATAAGTCAAAATTTATAAACTATTGTTAAAAGGTAAAACAAAAATAACACTAAAAAAGGGTTAGAACAATATTTACATGGTTTATTTCTTCAGTGCAGCATGATGTTTTTACGGTGTTTTTTTTTACAAAGCGAAAGATTCAAAGGTATTTGCATTCCCTGCACAGGACTAGAAGAGGTTAAAATAATAAGATGTTTCTACATTTGAACTTGCCCTGTCTATACATCAGGTGTTTTTCATCACAAACGAGCTTGTATGCTGTTTAGAGAGTAGGGCGGCACAAAGGGGAGTCGAGGGACAAAGTCCTGGTTTCTTCTGGAAGCTTGTCCAAAAATAATACTGGGACCTTATTTGGCACTTTTAAACTCATTATATGGAAGTGTCGACCACTGTTCATTTGGTCACAACAATTCCTGAACACCCTCAACTCCTTTGTGATGAGTAATTACAGTCAAGTGTCAAAAATGAATTATCACCAGGTCTTGAACCTGCAATCTGAACTTGAGTATGATGCACTCAGACCGCTTGGCCATTAAAGACACTGGAAACTATTGGTTATTGTCAAAGACTAGTTTTCTCACTTGGTGTATCTCAACATATGCATAAAATAACAAACCTGTGAAAATTTGAGCTCAATTGGTTGCTGTCAGATGCTTGATTTTGAGACCTTAAATTCTAAATCTGAGGTCTCGAAATCAAATTCGTGGAAAATTACTTCTTTCTCGAAAACTATGTCACGTCAGATTTTCTCACAATGTTGTTTACTATCAACCTCTCCCAATTACTGGTTACCAAGTAAGGTTTTATGCTAATAATTATTTTGAGTAATTACCAATAGTGTCCACTGCCTTTTAGGCATACTATAATTTACACCAAAGTCACACTATAGGTATAGTTCTCTAATATTTATTGGCATGATTAAGACAACACAATGCCAAGGCAAAGAACAAAAGTTCTTGAAATCTCTTCATCTCAAGAACAAAGATCCTTTTGTTATCAACCAAGTATTTTACTGCATTGAGTGTGGTCAGGGTTAACCAGCTTTACAACCAAAAAGAATAATTTACAATACAGAGGCATGCTCTTAATGCAACATGATATATACATCCATATACAGCATGCAAATACTTCTCCGCAATAATAAAATAATATTTATGCAATATATATTAAGAATAGATCTCAGTGTAGTTATATTGGTATCTCATATACATAAATAATATATATTATCCACAAAATATCTTGTAGAAATACAAATCAATTTAAATCAAGGTTTTTATAGAATTTATTGACAAAATAAAATTGTCAGTGCACATTTGTGGAAATATAGCCTAGATTTGACACGTATAATTATCTATTTGAACTCATTTGAATAAATTACAACATCAGACATTTACATTGCAAAATGGCAAGTAGGGCCTAGTCAATACAGCATGACACATGATTTCATAAGACTTAGACCATGAACAGGTAGAAAAGGAGTTTAGTTAAGTTGGGTTGGAATGCTTTCGCTCGAAAACAAGAAAAAAACTAAATAAGATTGTACTGTCTGATTAAATAAGTGCTGACTTACATTTACACATGGTGTAAAGGACTTTCATGCTATTTATTCACCGTTTCAGTGGGGCTTTTTTAAAATGCAAAAACAACTTGAAAATAAAAATAAGTGAATCAGAAATTGGAGGAAGTAGGAAGAAAATCATGTCTGCAAATCATGTCTGACTCCCTAAACATGATTTTGCTTTCATTCAGTGACTGAACCAATCAGTAATTGTTTAAAAAAACTATTTTGACTTTAGATACTTTTGTATTTTAAAGTTACACTTTCCTTTCATTTTGGTGGGGCCATTAAAAAACTTTTACCATCAATTATGAATAGGTGGGCTAGACAGGTGGGAAACTTTATGCAGATTAAATAATGTGCACATCATACCATTTATCCACAGATAAGACTCGTCTTGAAGCGCAGTGCATGAAGTTGAAAGTAAATAAAGTTCAAATAAGATATTTAATTTTTAGAGTAAAAGGTTGTCTAATCCTAATGGAGGAGACACCTCATTTCTTTTTTTAATCCAAAATTAAGTTTATGAGTTATTTTAAACATAGATCGGATCTTTACTTCTTGACTGACTGCAATTAGTTTGAACAATGGACAGAGCTCTCATCATGAGTGTAACCATAGAGTGTCCTTTCGGTGTAACTGTACAACAATGATACATGTAATCGGTTCTTATACAGCGCACATCCTGTAGTGAGATCAGGGCCTATGGCTCTGCTTACCGCCGAATTCTGTGCTTACTATCACGATTCCCCGCTTACTTGCAAGCGCCGAATTTCTGCGCTAGCCTTGTAAGAGTAGAATGCCTAGTATTGTGGAGTATACGCACAGACGCCAAAATTCGGCGCTAACCCGTGAAATAGGCTTGCAGTAAGCACAAAATTCCGTGCTTCTGTAAGCGCACATTCTGTGCTTACGTTAAGCAGAGCCATAAAATTGGGCCCAGGGCTCTTTACATTATTCTCTCTGTTCATCAGGCATAAGTATACTTATACCATTTCTCAAACTTTGTCAAGCAATAGTCATCTTCCAATAACAATATCAATGTCTTATATTGCGCATGCATCTACCAACAAGGTACTCGAGGTGCTTAGTATATACATTTGTACAGAAATATGGGTTAATGAAGTTATGAATTCTGAGACCCTATTACGTAGCACCTTACAAGGTGCTACTGCAAATTCAGCACTTAATCCAAACACAATACTGACTCGGCCCCTGAGGTTCCCATTTTTTATACACCCAGGTAAAGGGAAACAATTATGGTGCCTTGCTTAAGGACAAAGGTGTCATGATTGAGAATCAAACTCGCACTCTGATGATTCAGCCTTCAGGACTTAGGTCTGATGCACTAGATCCCTTGGCCACGACAGCAGGTTTTATTTCACAAGATTGAACATTGTATAAATATATGTAACACCTTTGAATAATTTAGCTTTTCATAATTTTACTTTCATTAAATTTTCAAATAAATTTTTGTTTCTTCAAACAATTGCACTTTTAATTGCACAATTGGTATTCAAAATATATGAAATCTACTGAATTTATTTTCATACATCTCCCCTAATAAATGGTTTTGGTCTCATATATAATATTTACAGATTCATGTCAATGATGGCAAAAATTACTCTATTTATCCCCCCCCCCCATTCCCCCTTGAAAAAAAAGGATGGAAAATAATGCAACTTAATATTGTTTATGTATATCCTCTCCAATAATGTTTGATTTGTTTTGCCATTTCTCATCAGAAAATGCCTTATTTGGAGAAATTCAGAGTTTTGTGTTTCCCTATCAAATTTGGCAATGTGCTGTACAATTTATTTACAATTCCATGTGGAAGGCACCCATTTTACACAAATACTGCCTTGTCATCCATGAAAGCTCATCAAGGTGAAAATTACAGAAACATGCGAAATCAAACTTGTTTATAAAATTAGTTATTCACAAATTACCTCCTCAATACCCAATTCATTTTTAATTGGACCTAGTTAACGCTTTAAATATGGTGTCAGCTATTTATGTGCAAATATATTTCTCTTTACTGTATATTACATAGATACAATTTTTTTTTTAAAGAGCTTATGCATGTTTGGTATTGGGAGACAACTTATTTGCCTTGTGTGTTCCATGCTGAATTTCTTCAAAAACAAAACAAAAACAAAAACAGATGTCAACAGTTTACATTTTAAAGCAAGGTTCAAAACCCCCTCTAACATTTTAAATGCTCAGTACAGAGAGTGCTTCTTTGTAAGAACCTTCATGCCCATCCCCAAATGAAACTCCCTATCCCATTCTAAATGCCTACCTAATTTCCCCCTTTTTATCTTTGTGTTATCTCCTTTGATTCTACTATGTACAAACATCGGAAAATGTTGACAAACTTTGGACGGCCGATTAACATTCAGTATTCTCAGAACTTCACTTTGATTTTTACTTCACTGCATATCTCTTTCTTGTTTTAATTCTTTCTCTCGTTTCTGGAATGCCAAGTGCGCCCTCTCTAGGTCATTGATGACATCCAACAGCGTAGCTGCTGATGCCATTCTAGAGTCATGATATGAAACTGTCTTGTGGCATGGCTTGTGTGCTCTCACTGCTCTGTTCTCTGTAGAAACAAGCAAAGAGATTAAGTCAGCTGATCATAAACATAACTCATTGAAGGAAAACAACTTGTATACCATAATCATAATTAGCAGGTCTGATGCTTTGACTTTGAAAGGGCACGGTCACCAAAAAATCTTGTCCATGGTAAAAGGTACCTCTATGAGGAAATTGTGAGTTTATATTGGATCATTCAGAGGCACCAAGGCAATGACCAGGGCAACAGAAACAATTGAACTGCCTCTGTGAAGTATCAGGTGATATTCTAGACACCAACCTGGGTTGATTCCAGCCGTTGATGAGATAAAATCATCTTCAGTGCCATTCCCAGAGTCTTCCTCTGGCTCACCTCTCACTACGGCACTTCCAGCATCAGACTCCTCAAGATACTTCTTCCTGTAGACAAGAAGTATAAATGTTGATTATTTGAAAGACAAAGTACACAATTTAAATGCAACTGTTGAAAAGTTAACTAGGCCTAACTAGTTTTAGTCTAGTTACAATAATTACTGACCTGATAATCTAGCAAAGAATAGGAGACATTTGTATTTGGAAATTTAAAGCAAATATATTCTAACTAGAAACATCTCTTAAGTACATGATTGGTTGACCAGTTGATCTGTATAGATCAATATGTGAATATGTGTGTTTAAAATTCCCAAACATTAACTTGTTGTTTTCTTGAAAAAGTGACTGCCAAATTTAATCAAATATTCCCAGGTTTAGGATGGTGAGTATATAATGAAAACAATGAAAAGGGAATTCAATAAAATAAAAGAAATATCAAATCCCTATATGTTCAGATCCCAAAAGCTATACATAAAGGTACAATCAAAATACAGATTAAAAAATAATTTTAAAAAAGAAGAGATTTTGATAAAAAAAAGTGCACTGGAAAGAAAGAAAAGTCAATGAAGATTTGTTATTAAACAACAAGCGAAAGAAACAATGGTGATATTATATGAACAAAATGGGACCCTACAGTATACAATAACAATATCACTTCAATGCTTCTTACTCGAAACACAAATAGTAAATGCAGTTCATTAATATTCAATCACATTCATAATGGCAAACAATGAATAACACATTACAAAGTTTATATGCATGATAAAACCTCACAATAAATATAAGCACTTAAAAGCACTTATGCAATGTTACATCAATTTAATAACAGTGTGTTGTGTAAATGCAGTGACATATTATTGTATCATAATTGTAAATAATTATGATGTAAAGCCAGGGTAAGCCACACCCACTTTCTTATAGATTGAAAGTGGGAAAAGTTTACAATGAGAAAAAAACATTGAACAAATAGTAAATGCAGTTCATTAATGTTCAATCACATTCATAATGGCACACAATGAAAAAGAAAGAACACAGTATATGCATGATAAAACACCACAATAAATGTAAGCACTTATGCAATGTTACATCAATTGAATATTAACAATGTGTATTATAATTGCAACATTGACATATTATGGCTGTTTGTAAATGTGATGCAAAGCCAGGGTAAAGGAACAAATAGTAAATGCAGTTCATTAATTTTCAAACACATGCAAAATGGCACACAATGAAAAAGAAATTACACAGTTTTATGCATGATATGAGTCGACAATAAATAAAAGCACTTAGAAGACTTTGGTTGCATACATATATATATTGGTATCCTGTTTGTAAATGTGATGTAAAGCAATGGTTAGCCACACCCACTTTCATTTTATAAAAGGTTGAAAGTGGGAAAGGTTTACAACTATAATAAAAACTTTAAACTTAAAAGCTGCACAGATACATTGTATAAATAAAAACATGGAGCATATTACAATTCACATTACACATAAAACAATTTTAAACTGGGAATTCAGTGAAGAACCTTCACCAAACTGAGCTAGTTTTTCATTGAAAATGTCTTATCAGAGTTCTTAATTGATAAGAAAGGCCTTTAAGTGCTGACGACAAATTAGTGACATTTTTGCAAAGAATTACACACAACAGATACCATGTTTGTAGCATTTACAGCTCAATGTGTGCAAAATATGTCCACTTTTTGTGGCGTATTAAAAGTAGGGTCTTTTAAACTGACCTTAAGATGTCTTTACCGAGCCTGAGTTGGCTATAGATGATCTGTGCCTCTACGTCAGGATCCAGAGGGTCCCTCCAGTCTCCCAGTGTGGCTGCATTATGAGCTCTACTGCATCCAATATAAGCTGCCAATGGTAAATCAATATAATACACAAGGTTTATCTATGGGCCTCTCAAAGGGCGCCTTGCTTTACAAGAGGTATGCAGAGTTATTTAAAATTACAAGAACCATATTACATAGCGCCTTGAAAAGATGCTGTGTTGCAATATGCAGCCAACCATGACAGGAGCATCAGGTCGAGTCCCTTCACTTAATCATACACTTGTAACAGGTTAAACCTTGCATTACGCACACACAGGACCTTCAGCTCGTCAGCCCATCCGAAGGATGAACAAAATATGATTGGCTTTGCTGAATGGAACCCGAACCCACACTCTGATAGTTTTTAAAGTATTTTTATTGCAAGCCGCAAAATTTGAATGAATGTAATTTTCCACTAAAAATCACTGTTGTATCTTCAATTTGAAAGCTGGACATACATTATTTGGCATGTCCCTAACCTACATGTATTCAACACAAACATGTACACTCAATGTGCTTCTAATGAGCCACTAAGAATACTCAGCCTGCCCTTAATACTTACGTGTCCTGCTGGACTGAAGGCAACAAGTCCACTTGGACCCTCGGAAGGCACCAGGGTGGAATGTATTGAGCATCTTAGCATTGGATACACATGTCTTACGGATTGCTGATAACCACTGCTGCTGCTCATTCACATCCTGTATCAAACATATACAAGATATGTTATGATCCCTGGGGGGATTTCACAAAGAGTAAAGACTAGTCCTATATCGAGTTAGGATGAATTACAAGTACTAACTAAGGACTAGCCTAAAGTTTTTAATAACTCCTAAAGAGTCCTATAAAGATTCCTAGGACTAGTCCTAAGTTAGGACCATCTTTGTGAAATTGACTCCTGGCTAGACGACAGTTAATGGTTGTACAGTTTCTGACTGGCACCCCCGAACAAAGATATTGACAAAATAGGGAGACCGCCAACATAGGGCTCTCAGTTGGTAGAGCCTAGGCAATATTAAACGAGAGGCAATTGGTTCAAATCCTGCTCTGTACAATTCTTTGTTCAAACCAAAAGTATTTTTAAATAACCCATATGCAGTAAAATTTTATTCATGTATTTCCCTTCTCCAGAATTTCAGAATTGGGACCATATCTTACATGACTTCAAATGAATTCTGAGTACCTTGGCTTGGAGATACAATGTCTTGAGTTCCCCTTGAGAGTCCTGATATATAATCTGTATGAGGTGATCACATTGGAAGGCAGCTTCATCCACACACTCCACTATACAAACCCACTCAATCAATATAGTATTCCGTACCTTCAAGATAGAGATGGGTACAAGGCAGTGGTTAGTTGCATCCCAAAGAAAATAAGTTCTCAACTGTGTCAACATCTTAGTTTAAAATGCATTCCAACGATAATTAGGACTCCCTAACTTATCAGTATCTTTTTACTAACTGACATCCCTGAACAAAGATATTGACAAATTAGGGATATTGACAAATTAGGGATATTGACAAATTATGGTTAGAAAGCTCAGTTGGTAGGGCACCAGCACACTGATCTGGAGGCTGTACGTTCATGTCCTACTATAGTTACCTTTTCTCTGTTCAACCCAAAGCTTTACTTGTTATCCTTAGCAATTTAGGAATAACATTTTGAGACGTACAGCTAGAATTTATTGGGGGGCTTTTGAAGGCAGTGCTGATGTTGGCAAACCTGTATTAATAATGTTACTTTTCAATATATTTTCACTGTCATTTCTTCCAATCACTTAATTTAGCGCGGGGGGGGGGGGGGACCTAAGGACAGCTTGCAAAAACAAGTCCATCATCAACAAAATATTTTGGTCATTTTAGAAAATTTAGGTTTTCCCTTGATCTTCTGAAAGGAAAAACTAGTAAAGGAATTCATATACTAGCCTATACCATTATCAAACGGTTGTTCATTTAAAGTTTTTTATGTGAAAACAATAAATTCATAAATAGCAAGACCTGCTTTAAGTAGCTTACATATCCGACGCCTAAAAAGCTCACCTGATCCTCAGCATGCTTGGCGTAAGACAGACTATCGTAACTCAGCCAGAAGAAGCGTTTCTTAAAAGTGAATGGAGTGATCATTACAGTCACATCTTCAGCACGCCGCTTCTTCAGAATGCCCTCCTTGATGGTGACGGTGCGGTGGAAGATGCTCCGTTTCTGGGCCTCTCTGTTTGGGACTGCAGGGGGGTTAAGAAGAGAGGTTAATAAGTGGTGTTAAAAACAAGAAGTTATTCTGAAAAGTAAACTTGCAGGTACAATCATGTGTAAAATATCTTTTGGGAGGAGTGTTGGCTTTGAGAAGAGCCGGTTTGGTCTCAACGTTTCTTGCTTACTGTTGGTGGAAGCATCTGTGCTTTATAAGCATAATTATCAGATAGTGCAGAAATTTGGGGTCAACCTAGTAAACAGAAAAATTGTGACTGTAAAGGCAAAATTACTCAGTAAGGGGCACCATGAAATTAGGTCCAGGACTTATTGATAAGCTGATGAAATAATCAGGCTATCTCTAATTAAAGTATACTCTGCTCATAACAAACTTGAGTATTGCAAAAATGCAATAACAGTATTTTTTCACTGAGCAATAAACAGCTGGCATTTTCGCATTTGAAGGCCTACATCAAAGGATTTACTTTTCATCCCAGCACAAAGAACTTCCACTGCGATGAAAAAAACCACGGTCCATCCACAAAACTTTTAATTACATCTCCTTGAAGAAAAATCAACCCAGAACAATATTGGCTTTCCAATACCACCATGACCTTTAAGTTATTGGTCTATGATCAGAGATGCAATCTGTTATGTACATATTGATTTCATCTGGGATTTGTATTGAATTTGTGTGTGATCGTTAACCATTGATCTTAAGGATTTGTATCATCTCTTGAGAGTCAGCAGGGGGGCTATTCTTTGAAATGTCATCGGGGTGAATTCATTTATTATACCGAAAATATATCCCACTGCAAACAGCATTAAGTCAGAGAATCAATTTCAGAATACATTGTGATTCCCCTTACTGATTCTATTAGAACACAAGTCACAAACATTGTCTCAACAAAAACAATCATACATTTTGAACTGTGTTTTGTTTGGTTTTGCCCACCGGATTTGTATAAAGATGTTTTGAACTTTTCTTTCCAAGGTAAAGTAGCTAGAGTGAAGCCTTGGTATTTAAAGTGTTTTTTGATTTCAAATGTTTATGCTGTTCCTGCTTTAAAGTAAAGGTGATACCTCTGGGAAATACATATCCGTACTTTATAAGAAAATTAGGAATGTTCCTTCCCACAACCCAGGGGTGCACAACTTGGGGGATATAGGTAACTACAGAAAGCAGCTGCTGTACGCACATTCCGCTATCTGCCTCACCATACATGGGGCTTTTACATGACCACCAAAACTACAATGCATAGAAACTTGAATGCCAGTTTGTAAAACTGACGATGCCAGTTGTGTAAGAATGTTGTTCGTTATTGTGTATTCCAAAGCAAACTGGTTAAATCTTGACAACTATTCGGAATGAATTCAACCTTTCTGGAAGCAATGTTAGTCTTTTGTCCAAAAGATGGATGTTGAGATTGCCTCCCAAAAGAAGGCAATACAAAAAAAGACTCTGGACACCAAGGCATAATCATAAACACCCCTCAGCTTAACGTTGATGAATGATAATAAAGTTTTGTAGGAGATTTGAAAAACAAATCTGTAGAACCACAATTTCAAGACAAAACCTAAGCAGTAAAAGGTTTTAACAGCTAACAATAAACAACCATTGATTAACACATTCACTTTCATTTATTTAACAAATGCAACATTCAATAGTGTGTTTTTGAGAAGACATTAAATCATGCATAAATACCTGATAAAGCAAACTCATGCGTGGAACCTGTATGTCGAATGTAAAACAATGGGGGAAATGAAGCAAAATGATAAAAACAATGACATGTGTGGGCGAGAAAGCGATGACCACAAAATACAAAATAAATACATATTCAGTGGATATTAAAATAAAAAGGCAGGAACAACAATGGGCACAGAGCTTCAAATAACATTGCCAAAAATACAAGGGCAATCGAAGAGTTAAAAAGTATGTTGCCACCTTTTTGTAGTATCTCAAATCGTCACTTTCAAAAAGAGCCACTAATGTCAAAAGGCATGATTGAGATTTACATTTTACACTGTGCTCAGCTTACAACTGCAATTCTGCAGTACTAAAGCCACGCAGTTGAAAAAACTCTGATATGATTCTGTAAAAGTTTAACCACTGTATTGACTAATTTCTCTCTAAGTGTTGGCTCATTGCCATTAGTAATCAGTCAAAGTTGTCTCTTTATGAAACCTTAACAGTGGGATGACCTACTTCTTCATTCATCTGAATAACGTGCTTTTACACAAAAAGGCTGGGTATATTATGTGATCACGCGTACAATACATTAAGGAAATAAGTGGCTCTTTGTGACAATCGGGTAAAAACTGACAAACATCTACGCACTTCTATTGCAATGCATCTGCTGAAATGTGTGACTCTGTGTGACAACGCCAAATTCAATTTCCTGTATTGATCAGTAGTTCTTCTTTTTTATGATGAATCTGGCTATTTGTTAAAATGGTCACAAAATGAAGTAATGCCATCGTTTCAAAACCAAAGTTGTACCTGCCTTTTAATACATTTAAAAAATGACATTATCAATTTCACTGTACTCAGTACTTTATATAAAAATAAATATACTACTTTTTATAGTACAAAACACACTTCATGCTTGATAAAAAGAAGTCATACAATCATGCAGCAGATTGCACACAAAACCAATCAGTTTCTAATAACTGTCATGAAAACAGGCAAGCCATGTTACAAAAATACTCTCTAAACAAAAAGTTCAAATATTTCACATACAATATACAAAACGTATAACATGCTTGACTGTGGTCATGAAGACTGGCCAGAAGATGAAAAAGGGTAAATTTTCCTTGATTCAAAGATGAGGTAGTGGCCAAATTAAAAAATAAACAATTGGGAGTTCATTGTTGGTCATATCACAGTTGCTTTCAATTACTGCTAGAAATACTGATAACTCCTTGGATGAAGACAAACCAATCAGGTATTAATTATAGCCTATGATATGGTAAAGCAAAAGAATGGTAGAAACAACAAAAATTATGATACAAAATCTCATTGGTTTTTCATCCAAGCCTCTGGGGTTCATTATGATTTGATGGTAACAAAATTAATTGCTATGACTTTTGGTAGCATGTATTCAATGTACGTATTGTATGTACAGTGTATTTCAATGAAAGATGTCAACAAAATATGACCAGATTGGGTTGAGCATGCAGGGCCCAATTTCATATAGCTGCTTAAGCACAAAAAGTAGCTAAGCATAGCATTATGATGCTTACCAGCTTCAGGTTACCTCCCAAAATACCATGTCACATGTACAATTTGTCATTGGTATCCTGCTCATTTCTGCTAAGCAGGAAATTGTTAAGCAAGTTTTCTGCGTAAGCAGCACTATGAAATTGGCCAATGATTGGAGAAAGACTTACTCTCCGTCTCGTCAATATCAAGAAGGGTGTCAAGGAAGTCCTTGATACGAACCACACTGTCTTGGATGAGAGGACCCAGTGGCTGCATCCAGTGCTCTTTACCAATCTTCATACCAAGGTTACCAATGGTCTGGATTGCCTGTTATAATGTAAACAACAATCTGAATTAAATACTCATCAATATCGTTTGTACACCAGTATTTTCCGAGCCAAAACCCCTGCTTACTTTCAGTTTTATAGGATAGCCCTCACATTTGTTTCATAATAAACACTATCTCACTAAAACAAGAAATCAAAAAGAACATTTGGTGTCATCCCTGTCATCAAGTATATCCAGAGATACCACCATTGAAATCCGAAAAAAGAGTAGCACCTCAGGCACTTAGGCTCAGGTCAGTTATATAACTCATTCCAGGCGTAATAAGAAGAAAATGGCAACATTCATGATATAAACTTATATTTTCAGCAAAAATATGCTTATGCAAAACTACTTAGAGGCTGAACAATTATCAATTTGAAGCTTGATTTAATTGCACTGCATTCCAAATGTTCCACTACCAAGTTACATTACTCTCATCATCACCTTTATCAAAGAAAACTGCTTTGCCCTTACAAGAATAGACCTGCTTTTGTTCAAGACCCACAAACAAAACTTTTTTCAAAGAACTTGTTTACCTTAGCGAGAAGTGTCAATGTCCGGCCAACATACTTATCGGGATGATGATCCCTAAGGAAGAACAGCTTAGGTGAAAGGATTGCTGGAGCAAAGAACCGTAGGAAGAGAAATCCACTCAGACAAACATATTTGCAATCCTGAAATAAATCAATAGGTGGGTTGTTCTTTGTTAAAACAGAGTCTGGGCTAACCTGATGCCTGCTCCGAGTTTAAACAGTGGAGGGGGAATCCAAACACTCCATTTGTAAAGAAGTAGGTGTTTATCCAGCCATAGTAATAAAGATGCGACAATTATATAATAAACAAAGATTCCATTACAATTGCTATGTTTTTAACAATTTTATTCAATGCAGTTGTAGCTCTGTTTTACCCACCTGGGCCCATTTTTGAGGGTTTACTTACCATACATTTCTGCACTTACTGACCACTGTAGACCTTTGATTTTAAGGGCTGTATGTGCATAGAACTCTGAGGTAAAAAAATGCCATGACATTCAGTCATGATTCAGGACAAAGATCTTGATTTTTTACTTTTGATAACCTGCCTTCTGTGTCTGGCCTGTGGTCCAAATCCACATTTAGACCTCCATCCTAACTTCACTGATAAACATCTGACACTTACTGTATCATTATCAGGAAATTTCTCCTCAACCCTGTGTCTTAGTTGTTTGAGAGCCATCCTCAAGATTGGTGGGCAACGGTCCATGGATTCCAAGATGCAGTTAACGATTGCAGCCAGGTAGGTTGTCAGTATTGAAGCGCTGTGCTCAAGGAGGTAACCTTCAGAGCGGTTCTTCATGCTTACTCTCCTACAAGAATAACAAAAGTGTACCTTTTTCAACCACACACTGCTTCAATGTAGCTAATATCACAAGGAAATTGCGACTGATTTTGCTAGTTTTTATGATTTCTACTTAATAACTTCAATAAGTTGCTATGAGCTTTTTGAAGATAAAAGAAAAACAATTATGTCTGAGCAGAAAGAGGTTAAGGTCCATTCTTGTATCTTATGAAACCAAGGAACCCTAACATAAGCCTTGAACTTTAACTTGACACCTGAAAATGTTTGCGAATAGTAGATGAGAAGGAAGTTCAGTTAATATTTAAACTCCGACTATAAATTCTCATATTGAATTACTTTCCCAAGTATGGAATAAACGTCACATTGAATTGCATTAAATTGGATCAGCCAAGGACTAAAAGACAGTCCACTTGCAAGCATCCAAAGTGAGGTGGGAGTCAAACTGGGGTTAACAGAGAGGGAGGCGGGCAAGAAAGGCAAACCTGATCCCCAAATACCTCATACTTCTAATACTTCAGTTTTACATGTGGGAGGAAACTGCAAATGGAATCAAGTAAGGACAAAAACACCAATCCACTTGCAAGTCTCCGGTCCGAAGTGGGAGTTGAACCATGTTCAACAGAGATGGGAAAGAAGAAAGCTGATCCCCACATACCTTCTGATGCTGCCAACTTTACAGGGATCCAGCTCTACGTGCTTCTTCTCTTCAAAGATGGTATCCACGATGGGCTGAAGGGTCTCCAAGAGGTAAGGCATACCCACTAACTTCATGAACTGATCAAAACACTTAGTGGCCAAGGAATTACCTCGGAACAATGTGTTGATATCAGCTGAAAAGGAAAAGGGTGAAATGTGATTCAATAAAAAGTGGTGGATTTAAAAGTTTGTATGGCAGAGATACAAACTAGATTGGTTAAAAAACACAGTGTACGTATAGTACATACAAAATTTCTCTAATAGTTCTGGTGGTTTTAATAAGATTTTTTTTTTAGAACCACCAAAACTCATAGAGACAGATTTTTCATTTACATGGGTTTAACTTTAAAAGAGGTGGGTGGGGGAATCGTCATTAAGACTGCTTCTCACCCCCCCCCCCAACAAAAAAAAAAAACAGTTAAAAATCAAATAAAGTTACTATAGAAAAAGTATAGGTTTGATTTAAAATTGTACACAGTAGTCTGTGCAATAACACAATATATATTAAATGTCATATCATTTTTGAAGGCAATATGTGACATAGTACTCTATAACCTGCAAAGAGAAAACAAATCATCTGATGAAAGATCACAAAATATGAAAAGATTGCCAGCACAAAAACATCAACTCATAATGCAATGATATTTGAATATATTCACAATTTCAAACATACATTTGTTCAACAATGAAAATGACTTAGAAGATTGCAAAATATACAATAATGGTACAACGAAAAAATACACTTGTATATGAAAACAATGAATAGATGCATACATAATTAATGCAGAGGGGGAAATGTACATCTTAGTAGATTGCAAAATATACATAATGGTACAACAACAAAATACACTTGTATATGAAAACAATGAATAGATGCATACATAATTAATGCAGAAGAGGAAATGTACATCAATGAAATAAATGATATTCACAATGCAGTTGCAATAAAACAATTTCCCATTAACCATAAAGGTTAACATGATTGTTCATGGTACAAAATAAAATGTACACTTCTAAACATTATCAATATACACATTAGCAAGAAAATTTACAAAATATATTTAGACATTAAATAAACAATGCAATAGATCAATACACGGGTAATGCAGAGGAGGAAATGCATATAATAGGAATTAAATACATGATATTCACCATGCAATGATAATAAAACCATTTCTCATACAAGATAGCACAACATATAAAAAGATAACAATATAAGTTTACATTGGACATTTTGCAAAGAATAAATGAAATCAAGAGCAGATAGCATGTCTTCCCTGTGATTTATAAATCCCTTTTTGAAAGATGTACGTTTTTATATAATGTATGAGAAGTCCATGCAAAAGGCTTATTCTTCACAATATTAATAATAGTGTTTTAAAAAGTACATGTAACAGGAATATTTCCCGGCCAAATTGCATTACATTGCATTAGTTGAATTTGTTGCAACAATTCAATTTACTTTGCATTTATTTGAACCAGGAGGATGAAATGAGTTTTAGGCAAGTTTTTGACAGAATGCAAACAGTTCTGATACAACTTACTTGTTTGTTGAAGGTCCTGTTGTATTAAAACATCTAGGAAAGGTAGGATCATCCCCTGACCTAAGAAAATCTTATCCAATGTTGTGGCAATCTCTAACCGGTCAAGGGTCATGACCTCTTCGAGCATGGTGAGAGGGGTCGAGCGATACTGTTGAATAAGAGGAAAGAAATTTAGTTGGAAAAGAGAACAGAAGTACCATTTTGATTTTTGTTTAAAGAGTAACTTGTCATATAGGGTAAAACCGTCATTCAAGACTACCAAAGACAAAGCCCAAAGCCGAGTTTAACAAAGCTGTTAAGCAGAAAATAGTCCTTCTTTTAAGCAACAGGGTCCCCTTCTCAGTACATGTTTATGAGTTGAAAAATAGTATTTGCTTTTGCAAACTGCTTACCAACCAAAAGGAACAATGCTAAAAATGAAAACAAACACTTTGTGAGGCTGAGATTTCGACCCCAGTATTTCTGAAAGGCTAAAATGAGCCTTCAAGAAAGATTCTGCTTGGGTTGAGACATCAGGCCACTAATTTATTTTTCAGCATATGAGTTTCTACAGGAAATTACAACAGAGATTTCCCCTTCACAGTTTTCAGCCACAGCCTTGGAATTGAAAGCTTGAGTAGATATAAATAGGAACAAGGGCTATACACCGTCCATACTTCAAACTGAAATGTCTTTTCCGCTTTTGCATGTAAGGTCAAGTTACCCCCAATGGAGCTCCCCCACTCAAACTTAAGATTTTCTCAATTTCAGTCCCTTGTAGTACCTCTTTTGTCGCTATCCTCTCAAGGAACCCTTGGGAGACTTAACAAGTTTTCCTGTCTTTGAATTTGAAGACATTTGTCACAAAGCAAAAACCATGAACAGGAGCATTCAATTTTGTGAAAGTTAGTGCACAAACGTGTTTAGATTAATTCCTCATTTCCACTGATTTCTTTTTAGTATTTTCCACACAAGTTATCAGATATAAAGCTTCATGTTGGCCTACTGTGTAAGTATTAAAAATATTAAAAAATACTAAACGGATTTCACAAATAGAAAATGTGAACCTTCCCAATATGCTTTCGGATTTGCAAATAAAGGAAATGTTTAGGAATGGTTATTCTCTGCTGATTGTTATATTACATGACAATACTGCACAATGAGATTTCAATAGTGTTTCGGTTTCTAGGTCAAGCTTATACGATGGAATAATCCTGAATAACACTTGAAAAATATCCAATACCACTTGAGGTGTATGGTACAGGTACTTAAAAGTGAAATGGATCTTATGTAATCAAAACTGTGTGCATAAACACAACCAGTGGGTGAAATGGCACTACTGTGTCTGATTGCACAGCATTATATGTGCAAGCTCACAAGTGTTGACATAATCCACCAACTGCATGCAAGAAGCATGGCGGTAGTTCCAGACAAACTGATGGAATTTCATTGGCTTAAAATTCAATACACTGGTTTAAGATACATTTTAGCTCTATCTATCAAAGCATAGAGTATTGGATTTAAAGGCATCTTATAGATGTATTCAAACGCACTAGAGACACAGCACCATATAGCCTGTGAAAGGGCCCAATTTTAAAAGCCTGTAAGCACAAAAACTTCCTATGTACAGAAAACAGGCTAGATTCATGAAGAGCACATTGTTGCCTGTAAAAGTGCTTCCTGATACCTGAGACCCTAGCGTTTCTTCTAAAGTTCCAATGTAAAACGACCTAATTTTCAGCTTTGAAAGGGCAATGGTTTTCATTTTGCTCAATGAGCACTTTAATTATAAATAAATTGAAAGGGTGTTTTAGGGTATTATCTTTGTTTTCATTGTTTGATTTTAATCAAACCTTGTTGGGAATTTATTGACATGGAATCCCACACTTTCACAGATCCAGCATTCGAATACACACAAGACTTACACAGTATATTAAAGGGGTACAAGCGAAAGAACAGAAAGATGGGGGCCATTTAACTTAGTAATAAGCAGGTGGATTTGGTTTCCTTACCACTGTATCCTGTACAGACTCAACCAGCAGGTCAACTAACGGTTGGTAATACTGGGATGGCAAGATCCTCTCTTCACTGTAGCGAGCACGTACACGTATGGAACCAAGACTTTTACTGTAAAAAGAAGATGGGAATGAAAACTGAAGCAAAGGTGTCACAGTCTAAATTATAAGAGCAATTGTTAGGCCTACGGCAAGGGGAAGGCAGAGCTTGCGACAGCTGAAATATATCGAGCATTAAATGGGATGAAGTTGTTTACAGGTTAGTTTTAATTCTGAGAATGGTCTACATACAACAGATGTCATCTTTCTTCTAGGGGCCTTTCTCAAACCTCAGGCTCCGCACGCTGTGTCTGCAGCTCAGCCGTAACCTGCATTTTGGAGCAGCACATATTACACAAACATCAGCACACGGAGCCTGGAGCCTGAGCCAGAGCCCATGCAAGCAGAGGTTTGAGAAAGGCACTAGGACTCAATGAGATTAAATACAGTTTATATGCAAAGGTTCAATGATCACTTGATAGTATACAAATATTGACTGCTTCGAGTGCTATGGTTAAAACTATGACTCCCGAGGTGATCCCCGGAGCGTTCTATTTTCCCGAGGCGAAGCCGAGGGAAAATAGAACGCTCCGGGGATCACCGAGGGAGTCATAGTTTTTAACCATTGCACGAGTAAAAGCAGTCAATATTAGTTTTATAACACCCCAAACATTTCTAAATACTGTACTATTATTATTAAGTTACAGACCTGAATGCTACAATCCACGGACGACGCGAATACAGATTGCAAACACTTTTACTTACTGTGTTGCATGTAGTGTCGTGTAATCCGAAAGCGTTACAGACTATTAATTTATCATCCTCGTACACGCAACGGACGTCTGGGTACTGCACGCCGTGTGCTAGTCTGTCGGACTAGCGCACGGCGCCGTGTGCTAGTCTTCGGACTAGCGCATGGCAAACCGACGCACTATCACACGGCCGTCGTCTAGCAAAACTAAGACATGTCATGTGACGCGCTCTAAACCAATGAGCAGGCAGAATACTTGCAAGGGGTGTTATAATAGCTAGTAATACAACACTTTAGGAGTCACAGTGTATAGGAATGTTGAGAAAACTTGGTATCAAGTATATTTTTATAGAAGGTGTGGATCAAAAGGCAATGAGATTTATTGTACTGTACATAGACAAGGTTCTGTCATCCCTATTGTACATGTACCTGCCCATTTAGAACAATTTCTTCACCCTGAATCCCATTAGGTAAAGATAATAGAAAGCCTTGGGGACCCTCAAGAAGTGTTAAGTGCTTAGTACCTTGATTCCAAATCTCTCTCTTTCTCTTCCCTTGGATTGAGTCTCAGCCACTGCCTGATTGTCTTCCCAGCAGTGAGCTCAGAGACGTTGACCGAAGCACGTCCCATGAAGTCATCGTTGCCGACACGGTCCCAATCCCACACAGTGATATCAACAATTTCACCCTCGGTTGACTCGGGTAATGTCAGAGTAAATGTCTCTTGCCATTTGGGGAACCGGGTCTTCTTGATTGTCTATAAATGGACAGAGGAAAAGATAAGAATAATCATTCTGACTCACAGTGCTAGAAAGGCACTGGACACTCTTAGTTACTTAAATTAACTTTTAGCATAAAAACTAACTTGGTAACAAGTAATGGAGACCTGTTGATAGTATAACACATTGTGAGAAACGGCTCCCTCTGGAGTAGCATAGTTTTTGAGAAAGAGCTAATTTCTCACTCAATTAATAAAATAAAGCCTTTTATTCGGCATCTGAAAGCACACAAACTTGTGTTTTTTCCTTTCATTATTCTCTTGCAACTTTAATAGCCAATTGAGTCCAACTTTTCCCAGATTTTTTATTTTATGCATTTTGTGATGTACACAAAGTGAGAAAACTGGTCTTTGACAATTACCAAACATGTCCAGCGCCTTTAAGAAGTCCATTCCTGAAGGGTCAATGTTTTCCATTTTTCATGGCTGTTGGGAGCTCCCATTAAAACTGTAATTATTTTTCATGACATTTTATAAAAATTGTATTGCTTGAAAGCCAAAATCAAATAAAAAACTGACACTGTTTCTTCATGCTGTCCCATAAGTTGTCTAAAAAGAGGAAATATTTAAAAAAGCAGTGTCACTTTAAAATCATCTTCAGCAAATAAGAAAAATATAGAAAGCTCTTCAAGTACGCTGGCTGGATTCCCAAACACTCATACGGACTGATCATCTAAGACACATGTAATTCAAAATGGATTTTGCAACACATACTATATGAGTTATGTGATGGGAATTTGCAATTTACACATAAAAACAAGCAAAATATGAAGAAAAAATATAACATTGAAATTCAAGGGTGTCCTTACCCGTGTGTCAAATTTCTGCTCGGCAAAAGTTAATCTTGCAAAAGGATCTGAAGAGCCTGTCTTATCTTTGACAGCCAAGTCCCTTATGAAAAGAAAACAAAATTGTTTTTTTAATCGAATAGAGTGAAAAGGGAAATTCTTGTTATTAAAACTGGGCTAGCCCAAGGCAATGCTATACAGAACTTGACCATGGGACCTTGGGTGGGGAAAAAATGATTGCTTTTCTTGCTTTTGAAAAAGTAATCCTCCTTTTAAAAGCATGGGTGTTTATTAATGTGTCTTTTAAACAAGATATGATGTGTAAACTAAGTGGTTGAATTTACACAAATTCTGCCAAAAAGAAAAGCAAAGTTACAAACTCTAGTTTGAGTAAATAAGACTGATAATAAGTGGTTTAACATTTTTCTTGTGTTGATTTTTTACCAGGAGACATAATTTGTTTCCCAGCCCCTTGATTGAATTATACATGTTTACCCAGTACATGTTCTGTTTAATCTGCAAAACAAGTCACTTTGAATTATAACAAAATATTTCAAAAGACAATGCCACAACCCTCCACTTGGCAGATGTATCACCAATCCTGCTGAATAATATTTCAGGTCCAGAGGGCGCTACAAGTACATGTACATCTGGACACAAAGCTTGACAGATATACAATAGAGCCAAATGTCAAGTGTTGTTGGAACAGAATCACAGGAGAAAAAAGAGTAAACAAGTCAAACAGCACAAAGACAGCAACTGTTCTAAGTGGGCGTCTTGTTTGACGTCATGTCTTACCGTGCCTCTAGTAGTTGTATCTTCAGTATTTTGTGTCCTCCATCTACCTCTGAGATTGTAGCTTCTATGTGTATCTCCCCCTGAACCTCTGTGTCTCTGTCCACCTTTACAAGTTGGAGCCATTTCTCTATTCCTGTTTATTAGAGGATAGACAATCGGACAATTTAGTCAAGAGACTACACAGGATGTGTGTGTGGGCGGCAAGAAGTTCACAATGAGAATGCACTCAGATTACACTAAAAAGAAGCGCTAAAAGTACTTAATGAAGATGGTGAATAATAAAGACATTGTCATAAATAAACATGTACAGTATGCAGTGAATAATGCCATACATTTCAACTTAAATTTCACATTTTATAACACTAGAGATTGGCACAAATACCCAACGCTAAAATCAGGCACTTCCTAGAACTAGTGAAATTATTTTGAAAGCATAGACAGTTGAAAAATCAGCGTTGAAGCTGCTTTTTATCAATTCTACATGTTGATAAATATTATGTACAGGACTAATTATAGATGTTTTTTGATCATTTAAATTTAAGTGAAATTGAAAACATTACATCATTCATTTTTCTTCCAGCGGTCCTCTTCTTTACTTTCAGAAACCTTTCTAAAGGGTATACCACATCCAGCACAGCTGACTATTTGGGGCTCTAAGACAACAAGTTTGTAGACCATGTATCCTATTTACAAAAGGACCACAGAGCCAGGACTTGCAGATACACTTTGTAAACAGCTCAATATGAGCAAACGTCACCTACATTATTTTTTTGAGATTGCACTTTATGCTTTGTCATTAATATAGAGACAGGAAATGAACTTCAAATTTGTGGCATGGTTGTTTTGATAATAAAAGTAAAACTCTCATTTATGACCAGTGTCTCTTGCTAATTGTTATGAAACGCCCAAGGACTGCACAAGGTCACTATTTTGCAAACAAGGTGACATAGCATAAATTATTTTCATTCTATTACCATTCACCAAACAGACTTTGTACTATTTTTTCTATATAATTAGATTTTATTATACAAGCAATGCACTTTGCAGAAATTTTTGTATTTGAATTTGCATTTCTCAAGTACGAAATCTGGAATTCTGATTTTTTGATGCATATTGTATTAACTTTGCCATTGAAAGTGTTAAATGATGAAAGGTCATTTTCATTTTTAATACATAAATCAAAAGACAAAATTAGCATCGAGTTGAATTAAAAAGTCCTTAATCAGGGTCAATATCAGATGAACTATTTGTGAGTGTTTTTTAAAGACCAGTGAAAAAAAAAAACCAGCAGAAATCAGCTGATCAGCTGAGA
Source organism: Asterias amurensis (assembly GCF_032118995.1). Taxonomy (NCBI): domain Eukaryota; kingdom Metazoa; phylum Echinodermata; class Asteroidea; order Forcipulatida; family Asteriidae; genus Asterias; species Asterias amurensis. The sequence continues at coordinate 23,637,936 of NC_092653.1, read as the reverse complement.
CGATACATGCCTGTACGATTTGACGTTCTTTTGGATCAATCACCAAGATAAACGTTTCCACTTGAATAACACACAACACTTAGGTCATTTCTACAGCCCTTATTTTAGAGTAGCTTAGCTACTGATATAATCCTCAACCATGTGTCCTTCAGCAAATATTAGCCGTCTTTGCGATATGATCCGAGATCAAGTGCAGTGGATGGGTAAGGGCAACAGGCAATGCTTCATTTGTGTAGTTCTGTTGTTGAAAGCTGTATATGGTTTTAAATACTGAAATATATATATAAAGCCTTGTTCTTGGCACAGCAAGAAGCTTGTTGAAAGGAATGTACATCATTGGTATTTTGAAAGAGGAATAGATACATGTAACTCCAAACAAAGAACCTGTGAAAGTTTCATGTTTTTATATGTTTCATATGTTGTTTTTATGTATTAAGGGTAGCTGGTTTTGTTTAGGTTTTACCGTTTATTTCTCTCAAAAGTCCCTGCTAACTTTCCTAAACAGTTCATGGGTCTATTTTACAAAAAGTTAGGACTAGTCCTACATGTAGGAGATGTAGTCCTAAGCTCGAGATCAGACTAGTCTTAACTCTTTGTGAAATCCAACCCAGTTCAGCCACAGACTTCTTTCAGAATCAGCAAAAGAGCATGCACAATTCTAGGAACATTTGAGTCTCTTGAGAATCTCCGAGGACTCTGAACATTATCCACACTGGACAAAACAAATCTCTTTGATCCCTCCTGCTGAATTTGTGAGTATGATTTCTCAATATTTTCTGATGTTGTTGTTTTTGCCTCAATGCTTCACTCTGATTAGCAGTTCAACCTCCTCCCATCAGTTCTAGAAATCTCTCATATGGGACCCCCTTACCAAGGTTTTAGCCAGACTAGTTTTAGTAGTGGGCGCTATAAATCATTTTTTTTTAAAGTCCACCAAGGGTGAGCAGATCGACAAAACTATTAATCTTTATTTATAGGGCCATTATTGCTGAAGTGCAAGCTTCAGGCATGATGCCAGGTTTCAAAACCATTCATGTTATTGGGCCTTGCAATAAGTTGAGTGGCATTTTGACATTACATGTGTACATTTTTATGTAGATACTCCTTATCACTAATTGCTGTGTCTCAGATCAATGCACAGTGGAGAATAGACAATGTATTTTGATAGGGGAACCCTGTTCTGGGTGGCACAATGTGTTTTTCTCAGAGTGCTGGGCAAAAATTTTGAGTTTGGGGCAGGACGGCCCAGCGCCGCCCATCGTGTCGACAACACTACCCCTTACCCTTTAAAAATTGATCAAAAAAAAACATAGGGATGAAGATACATGCACTACATGTTTACTAACCAATGTATGTTATTGAGGTGTCAACATTTTAGCTGCATTTCAAATTGGCAACAAACTTTGCCACTTTGGTACTATGATTAATTTATCATTCCTTAAGTGGTAAATTAATCAAATTGACACTCTGTATACTCTTCTGGGGAAACATTCCTTCTAAGTTGGGTTACTGTAGTAGGTTCAGGCAAACCCAACTTAAAAGTACATGCCTTGGGGCATAACAATATAATTTAGAATACAGTTTTGGTGATGGTCCTTTAACCTTAAAACTGACAATGTAAATATGATAAAATGCAAGCAGGTGATGGGCCTGAGGAATATTGCTGAAATGCAATTTTGACAATAAAATGAACAACATACAAAATAAAACATTTTATAAAAAATGATTCTTTACATGCATGCGTCTGTTAACAAATTGCAAATTTGGATGAAGTTTTATTAAATAGATGGAAGTTTGCATCAGGGATATTAATTTTGGTTTTACCCATATATACCGATGTGTGTTAGCACTGGTACTTTTTTTCACAGAGCTCGGGAAAGTACTGAGTATACAGTGCTAACACACAACATCGTATTTATATGGGTAAAACCAAAATTAATAAATTTTATTTATTTTTTGTTTATTGAATTTTTTTAATTTCCTCAGAAGGTAATCTTCATCCAGAAGGGGATTTATATAGGCCCAAGGCGCTGAGAACCAATTTCATAAGCGCTGGATTTTACTACAAAGTATTGAGGTTTTCTGTAAGCCTTGAAATACCAAAAGTCAAAAAAAAGAACCTTTATAATAAACAAAAAATACAACTTCTTGTCTGTGTGCGTGAGAACTTTCTCTGTTGTATTTTTATAGGCATTTGATTTTTCTGTAGGCCTTAAATTTTTCCCTAGGTAGGGTGCACATAAGATAATCTGGATTCTGCAATGACGCTTTGGAAGCGTGTATTACTTCCAATCTACCCCTTAGAAACAACAGCATCCTGTAACAATTCTGGGAACTTCCATATCATTGGGTGTTCACATTCTAGGAAGGCAGCATATGGTTACATACTAGTTTAGTCTCCAGGTGTTGCAAAATGTAATTTGATTTACATGAGCAGAACACAAGAGCACTTGTACAATTACTAGTAAAGCATCTATAATAATAGCACAACATTTTGTCCAAGGATACAATTACATGTGAACCATAACAAAAATAAAACAAAAGCACAACACAAATAACCAAATTAGACGAGTAGTAAATAGTAAAATAAATACTGCTGCACATTTTCAGAAATGTGACCACTGTAGCCTATTTGCTGAAATTTTAACTATTTGGTAGCATTGTGTGTTTATTTCAATTTGGATGTTGGGAATTAACTATTTTTTCTATAAATAACAATGACACTTCCAAATAAGTGTTTGCATAGACTTCCAACATCTCTTTAATTTTGATCAAAGGTTTGAGGAAATTTTCTTCCTCTTTTCCAGAACCAGAAGAGTAAATATCTTTGAAGGAACACCTGCCCAACAGGAAGAACGGCTTTGGAAAATCATTATGTGTGTCATTATAATTTTTCCACAGAAGTGAGTTAAACTAGAGTACAATTTTTCCACTGTGAGTGAATGTTCTCTCCTTCACATTGAGTAGATAGAGAATTAGCAACTTTGCACCATTTATGTTCAGAATCCCTAACCATCACTCCCACCCACGCAGTTTTTTAAAATCCTGTCTAGTCGCAAGGAATATATTTACTGCGTCTCACCAGAGTTTTCTCGTACCACAATAATTGGGAATTGAGGACAAAAAATAAAAAAGAGAAAATGTCTTGAGTTAAAAAACATGATTAGCCGGGCAACAGGAGCAGCAAAGTGCACTGACATTAGTGTACACACCATTAGGGAATAGTTCTTTACAGATTACAGCTTTACAGCTCCTGGTACGTAACGTTCACTGCGTAAATCCCTCTCCCACCTCCCTAAAATCTAGTTAGCGCAGTAGCCAAGGGCACTTGTAAGTTAATCACCCATAGTAACAATCCTAGCATGAGTAAAGGTGCTCTGGATTTCATCATTGTTTGTTCATTTACAGGTAGCTGTGAGCGTAGTAGATGGTGGCCAAATTTTTAAGCATTGACTTGGCGTTCATTATATTATTCAAGACTTTAACCCCTTGCTTGCATGGTATTCAAACATGTAACTCGCAACAGTTTCTGATCAATAACTTAAATTTGAAAATCAAAAATTTAAGTTTCATTTCTGTCCTTGAGATGCTTTTTTCCAAAAACGCATTTTGAGCTTTTATTGTTCTGGCCAAAGCAATCGCTAATCTTCAGTTACACGTAATAATCGGAATAAAGCAACAGTGGAATTGTGAAATCAGGGAGCACACTTGCAGCTACTGTGTGCATTGGTCAAATGCTATAGGCTCAACTTCACAAAGCACTAAGATATAAATCTTAAGACGAGTTGTCAATACTACCATAGTGTGTGACATTACACTTTGCCTAGCAATCAAGATTGATTTGCACTTTCAAGATCAATCGATTTGCACTTTCAAGATCAATCTTAGCTCTTTGTGAAGAAATCAAGACCTCATCTTGGAGAAAGGGTCTCTTTTAGATACTCCTTCATTTTGTTATGCTTTTAAAGTATGATAGTAGTGTTTTAGGTAATGACAGAAAAGATGTTATTGAGAAAAATCTGTAGTTACGTTTTTTTCTTTAAAATGGTACCATCTGCAAGACACTCACATAAGCACAATCATAGTGTGCAAATGATTTATGTACTGACATCCCCACTAATAACCACTTGGACCCAATTTCATAGAGCTACTTAAAGTCTGATTTTATGCTTACTGTGTGATTTCCATTTCATAGCTCTGCTAACCTTAAGTACACGAAAAGGCATAGACCTACTAATCTTCTGGTGCTTACTGCACATAAAAAATATGACGTCACAATCCATGGTTATGCGCAAAATGGCCACATAATTTTTCTGCCAACCTGTAAAATACACTTGCACCTGGTTGCATGTTGCTTTTTCTTGAGAATGAGTGGACTGGGATATAAAGAAAAACTAAGCAGCCTTGCCCTTCATAAAATAATTACGACAATAACAACCGTAAAAACGATGTCTGGTAGCGCCAGTAAAAGCTAATGCAGGTGCTCAAAGGTGCTTAGAAATGACAAGCTTTATCACATTTAAATTGGACTAATTTGTCCAACCAATCTTCAAGAACTCAATTATGAGCAACTCAAATTCCACTCACTGTAATCTCAAACACTAACAAATAAAATCCTGATCAAACTGCTCTCTACATCCATCGGATGTAAACGACTTCTGAGTATGGTCTGCTGCAAAGGGCAAGGTTTTTGTCTAACCTTTTGCCTCCATACAGTTTCAGTCTCTGATGACTAAAACTAATCAAGTTCTTTTGCTGAGCAAATCCATCCAAGTCTTCCCTCAGTCTATTATGTCATTACTTTTGCTTGTATCTTATATTTATTTTGGTTTTTACCCATACACTGATGTGTATTAGCACTGTGTACATTGTATACTTAGTTCTTTCCTGAGGTATGGACAAATCACAAGCATATTACTCGGGTGGGATTAGAACCCATGACCTTTGTAATTCTAGAGTGTCTTACCAACTAGACGACTGAGATTGCCCGGTAGCTAGAGGCAGTAGTGTCATATAGTTAGTATTTGTTTTAAAATATACCTATACATGTATGTATACAGTATGCAATTCAAGGAAAATGAACAACCATTGATTTTTGTTCATACCATGTGCAGAAGTTTGAGCTGGTAACCAACAGAAAAGGACATTTGTTATCCACATACACCCACCTCACACAGTATCAACAACTACATAACAGGAGGTTCAACATATATAATAAAAGTACAGAGGACAATAATGTTTTCCTACTACTGCTGCTCGTGAATAATGCGTACTTCCCACTAGTCCATCTGTCCATTCAAACAAACAAAAACAGCTTGAAAAATATTTACAGAAAAAACAACTTATCTATACAACATTTTGCTTGTTCAGATATTGTATTTTGCAGGCTACATCTGACATTAACAAAAAGAAAAACACCACACAATTGACCACAACTGTTCACAGAAACTCGTCTTTGCAAAACATCTGACAACAAAACCCTTGAAATTTGCTGTACCGTAATTGAACAAAACAGATACCTGTGCTTGGGGACAGCATCTGACAATCAAAGAAGAAGTAGAAACTATACATGTACGCAATACAATAATTGCTTAAAACATATCTGCATTGCATTTGCAGATGACATTTACAAATATTTACATATAAAAATGTAATTTGAAACACTTGCCTCTGGGACAATTCTGCAGAATCTCTTTGTCCAATGACACTTTTCCAATAATATCGTCCTCGCTATAGAAACATGAAAACAAAAGTGAGAAAGGTCACATGTTAGCTGAGCTTTCAAAATGATCTTGGGGAAAAATATGAGACTTCAACATGTACAGAATTAATGCAATTTGTGCTTCTTCAGAATTGTTGACAAACAATTAGTAATCCATCAATCATGTAAATGCGTTCCTGCTCTATTTGTGCAGTAAATATTTTGTCTTTAAGTTCAAAAGTAATGGCTAAGTTTCAATATTATAATTTAAATCAGAACTCAGTTCATTTTTTTCCAACTGGAGTTTGTGAACACTTTGGTGAGAAATACACCCCCACTAAATATTGATTTTTTTTAAAGATGGGCAGCAGTGAGTGGGATCACAGGAGCGGATAAGAGTTAAATGGAAAAAATGATAAAGGTAACATTTGACTTTTCCAACTTAAGCAATGCTGAAGGTAATTTCCTCCATTCACTTCACAACCTCAGCAGGAGTGGTCTGCGATGGATAGTCATCAAAGGTTTCAAATCATTGACATGTGTTTGAAGCGAATGTTTCAGTCTGGGCATCCTGTTTATAGTGTATAAGTCCTGGGTGAGATCTTGCCTCCATTTTGCAAGCTTTTCACACTCAAACACCAAAGTTTTCCATAAATATGCTCTTTAGCATGTTTTAATCTGATTTTGGAGTTTTAAAATAGCAAAAATGCAATTGAGTAGGATTTTAATATTAGCATGGTGTGAGTATAAACAGGTGAGGTTTTGCAGTAGCACCGTGTGTTATTTGAGCAGTGGCGGTTCTGAGAAGTATCTCCACTACTCCAAAGTGTTTAACAAGCTATCTTTTATATAAATTGTCACTGCTTTGATGAATAGAATAACATAAAATAAATTTAAAAAATTGTAAAAAGTGATACAAACATTCTTCTCAGAACCACCACTACTCAAAAGAGATTTACACATGGTGTAATGCAAATTAATTATATTATTTTTTACTACCAGTGTCTACCATCTCCTTTTTAGAAGCGGTCCAATAATTTTAATGACTTTCCACTTGGAAGTCAAGTACAATGCTCTATGTAAAGTATGACCTATGAAAATGTCAGACCTCTATCTGCTTTATTTATGAGGAGAGGTTTTCTCTGATGGCCTCAGTCAAAATGCAAATATAAAGCCATAATGCACAAAATAGAATTTACATTTAGAGATGCAAAATTTAAATTCTGAAAACAAGGGAAGGAAAAAAACATAAGAAAATGGCATGATTGCTCAAAAGTGCATGAATCGTTCAGGGATTGATTAATCAACATCTCAGCTATTAAAATGCACATCTTATATATAGACATAGTGCTAGTCAGAAAATGCAATTAAAAAATGACAAATAACCAGCTCTTATTTTTGCTGGTTCTAAATATTATTTCATTAAAAAGTGCTTGAATTGTTCAGACATTTTCAGCTCTTGAACCTCTATAATAATGCAAACAAAGGTGCATCTATATGATGACCTTGATGTTTCTTTACAATCAAATTAAGAAATGGTGAATGCAGACAAAAAGTCAAGTAAGAAATCAAGTGAGCCCAGTCATTAAAAACTCTCTTTGTCGCCAAAATGCATAGTTGCATGGCACACCACAAAAACATTAAAATAGACTTATCAGGGTAAAAAAAAGCTCTTTGAGTACAACCTTATAAAATTCCTGACAGGAAATCTACTTACAACTAACCAAAATCCACTACAAATGACTTAAGATTATCCTTGAGTAAAGCGCCTTGAATCACTCTAGACAATTCCTCTGTCAACTGCAAGCAAAGTGCAAGACAAATTGACACACAAACTGGCAAGTGTACACAGGCAGTATAATTGTGTCAAATAAACACAGGGCTATTGATTTTCTTTAATAGCAAAAAGGCTAGAATTCACAGAGGCTGCAAAACATAATGGGGAAAATATTTTTGAATTTGACTGGAGAAATCAAAAAAAAAATGTCAAACATAATTTGTGTTATTACCCAGTGTGACAGAGATTTAAGGGTTCACCACTAAAAATTGGGATGTTGTTGATGGCAAGCAAAATATCCAATGCGTCAAAAAGTCAACCATGATCGGATTGGTCACGATTGTGTGAAATGTAGTATCTCAGCTTTTGTTTAGTATTGGTTACAGTTACATCATGTATACACTAAGGCACATCTTGAAAGTAAAATGCAATATTAGAACTATTGGGTTAAAGCAGTATTCGAAACTACACACAATGAAAGCTGGTCTAGCATCTCATGGACTTTAATAGATATTTATTTATTTGTTTATTTATTTGTTTGTTTACCTGGGGAACCTTGCAGTGAAACACTGTCTTTCAAAGGTGCCCAGTAATTTCGAAAAAATTAAATAACAAAAAAGGAGAAATTTTTAAACAAGTTTGAAAGCACATTGTATTTTGACATTCAAAACAAATGTCACAATATGTTTTCTACCTTGAAATGGAAGTCAGGATTTAAAAACAAATGAAATTTCACTTTTCCTGAAATGGAAAACCATTTGTTCTCATTTATGTTCCACACAGAAAGAGCTTGAAACATTCAGGAGCATTGAATGCTTGCCCTAAATACACATTCCTCCAAGAGGTGAAACATAAAAGGAGACAAAAATGTCCCAAGTGCATGCACTTGATCTGCCGTGCCTATGCATTAACGATGGAGATCAGTAGCAGTTACCGGAGCGGTCCATGGTGATTACACATGTAAATCAATGAAACACACAGAGTGCCATTTTCCCCTACAATTCTCCCCTCAGAGCATCAGTAGAATATTTACTTTAAAGGAACACGTTGCCTTGGATCGGACGAGTTGGTCAAAACAAAAGCGTTTGTAACCGTTTTTTATAAAATGCATATGGTTGGAAAGATGTTTTAAAAGTAGAATACAATGATCCACACAAGTTTGCCTCGAAATTGCGTGGTTTTCCTTCTACTGTGCAAACTAACATGGTCGGCCATTTATGGGAGTCAAAATTTTGACCCCCATAAATGGCCGACGTGTTAGTCGACGAGGTAAAAGGAAAACCGCGCAATTTCGAGGCATGTTTGTGTGGATCATTGTATTCTACTTTTACAACATCTTTCTACCCATATGCATTTTATAAAAAACGGTTACAAACGCTTTTCAAAGACCAACTCGACCAATCCAAGGCAACGTGTTCCTTTAAGCAGATGTGCCCAAGGCTCTGACTTTTTCTGATTTAATTCCATCTGAAGATATGAAGAAAAAAATCCATGTGTCCCTAAGGGACACTGTTGCAAGTTTTCCTGGTGGAGCATCATTACTTTTCCTGGAGGCTACTAACATGCCGCAATTTTTTCTAGGTACACTTTGCTCTTGACTTCATGTTCATTTGATAAAATAAAAAGACTTTTTTTTCTTCTGAGTTTTCTCTGCAACCACATTCCCATGAGTAGCATTATAACTTTTACCCGAGGCTTGATACAGCATTTACGTGTATTGGGGTCTTTGGCACTTGACTGCGTCTGACAAAACACAAATCATTTACTCAAAGGATACCCTACAGTGACTAGCATCATGACTTGGGGTGTGGTTCCTGGCTAGACAGGATTCATGAGTTCAATGGATTTCTGGAGATGCCTACATCTCGGGAAACTGGATTACTCAATTTATACAGTATACCTCCATGCTTACAGCTACATGCAAAACCAGTTTCTTCACATTAATAAGACTAGCCTACATGTAGAAAGCAAGACAAATATGGTCCACAAACTATTAGTATCAGTTTTACTTTCTTTTAGCTTGAGAACAACTGAATCCCTTTCAAAAAAGGTGCAACAAGGGGGAGGGTATTAAAAATATCGAAGGGAAAGAGTAAACATACCTTATGAATTTGTTCTCAGCCAGTGAGAGTGAAGTTGACCTTTATGATATGTTATACCCCACCCCCTGCCCCACCAACACAGGACCCTTTATCATTAACAAACCAACTTCACACCTCCAATCAATTCCCATTGCCAGCTACATGAACCTTGAGGTACCTCCAGGAACCTTAAGAAGACCCTGGATCGTCCCCCATTGCCACATCATAATGATGCACAACCCCACAGTCACATGGACCTGGGAAGTGGATAGCCTTCACAGCGGGACAACCAATCAGACCAAGACCCCAGCCAGAGCACAGCATGAAGCACATCGACCCTGCCCAAGTGTAATCCAGCCAGTGGTAGTAGCGCTGTCAGTTTACGTGATGCCCGGTCAGCATCCCATCCCCAGCTCTGAGTCGAAGAAGGCCGCAGCATGGGCATACAATGCCTTATACGAACATTAGGATTAAATCAAATGCGACCACTTGCTAAAGTAATAATAGAACTTAGGAACTCGGCCAGCCGAGAACAATCCAGTACAAAGAAACAGCTTAACATGTATATTTCAGTTCGACAATAATGTGGACAAAAGGAATTCCAAAAATAAATCAGATGGTACAAACTGTGACCATTACTTACCTCATTGTGTCCTCATCGAATATGTACAGTGAGAGGTTCTGGAAACCTCCTGGAAGATGAAAGAAGTACTCCTCTCCCCAGAAAGGCGTCAGGGTCTTCCACACTGTAGCTGTCCTGTAGTAACATAGGAGAATAGAGGTTCAGGAACGAAGCTATACAAACAAGTTGTTAATCAAAAATATTTAGTAAATACAGCTTGGTACTAAGATTTATACGCTACATTTGAAATACCTAATGTTCAAAGGTATTGCTTGAGGCACTTCACCACTTACACACATTTTCAACTTCAAGGGTGTTTTCTCATGTAAGATTTGAAGTTTATGATCCAGTAGAAACTACTTGAAGGGCTATAACCTACGTAGTTCAGAACACATCCACGCAAGGATTATTAAGATATTGTAATCTATGAAGACGTAGCAATTCTTAGAAGACCCAGGGTTGAGGGGATAATACATTTTGCCTTCTGCTCATTTTCAAAACAAAAAGTCCATACTTTATTTACCATAACGGTCCACACTATGCTCTGTGTGTAATGCATTAAAAAGAACCTAGTACAATATTATTGTCAAGAGAAAGGGTTCGCCTTAGGGTTCGTTGGTATGGTTGGCTGCAGATGGCGCCACCGCACTTGTAAACCATTACATGGTGCTATGTAAATAAATTACAGTCTTCTAAGTGGAATATAATTCTACAAATCTTGAAATATCGATTTTTTAGCACACTCTGTTATCAGCCTGAAATTCAATGGCTTCTGATTTGTGAATCTGTTGGAATCATAAGCTGGAATGGTATGCACATTATTTGTACATGAAGGGCAGTTTATACAATTTAACAACCAACCATGTTAAAATAAAGCAAGGGACTGCTAAATTGCTCTCATGTGAAAAAAAAGGGTTTATTTTATGTAACAGGAACACTCAAAACAGGTTCCATAGAACCCTATCAAAACTGTCCCATGCCTTTCATACACCAGCATCAAGACTGCTGATTTTTTTACTTATACTTGTGAACTGTGGTTGCTAAGCCTGGGAATATGCATGGCAAAGTTCACTTGACAGCGAAGTTACTTTGTCCGTCTAAGTCAAACAAAGACAGGGTATATTCAGGAGGATTTAATAGTAAGGCTATTGGTTTTTTGAGCAAATAGGAAATTGCAATCCTCTAAGTCTATAGTATCAATAAGGCAGATGATACAATAAGACTTCTTCAGTCATTTGATTTGTATTGACAAAGCTCTTCTAAACTTGAACAGGATGAAATAGGACACCAGCCTATCCATCAGCATCTGCCAACTTTCTAGTTACTGGTTAACAATACAATTGCTGTAACTTTCTAAGGTTACAGTCAATAGGCCTACTGCCAGGCCATTTAAAAAGTTCTTTAAAAGGATGGTGCGTGGACATCATCAATTATCTGAATCTGAATAGTAAGTTAATAATCCAAAACAATCATGGACATACAACCCGATATTTCAGAGACGCAATGGAGACAAATGCCTCCAAGCTGCTGGTCTTTGCCTTGATGGCCCTTCTTGAAATGTTCAGTCAAATTTAGATTTCACTCAATAGAGATGCCTTGACTATTAGGGAAAACATGTTTTGCCCCTTAAAGAGCAAATAACGAGGCATGGATGCTTTGTAAAATAGTTGTAAAAGTTTAAACTTTCTTCGAAATATATTCAAGTTCTTAATAAAATAGTTTTTAAGTTGTTGAGGTAATATAACTGAAATGATGGTTACGGCAGACTTTAAACCAAGTGGGCGCATTTTGGTACAATATCACATCTCTTCCTTAAAAATATCAATACTAAGAAGATTGTACAGTAAGACTGCGTGAATTTCCCACACCATGTGATGTCATTATATGTGGGCTTGACATACTTCACGGAGGTACATAGAGACAATCGCCTCCATGTCCCTGGTGGTCGGCTAGATGCCCCTTTAACATGCTGCCATACATATTGATATTTCCCTCAAAGAGATGCCCTTTAATTAATAGAAACAAACTGCCTTCCCTTTTAGAAGCCCTGACATAACAAGTATTAGGCTCGGTAATATGACTATGAGTGATTGAGTTCAACAGAATTGACACCTGTCACCAACCCATTTAGTAACCATACATGTAACCACTATAGTGCAAACTTACAAATTACAAGTTTAATCCGTCTAATTTGTGGTTGTATAAAAGTAAGCCACTGCTGATGAGGAGTATCTTGACTAAATATTGACACAGAGCGATAGTGATAGCATAGAGTGATAGTATCCACAACCTGTCCGCCTTCAGGTCCTGACTGCTCTTTCTAGCTACATTTCAAACTGCTCCACAATTAAAAATATATGCGTTATCTTTATTTATAGGAGCGACATGTTATGACACTGAGGAATCAAGTTCTTAAAAGTGATGATTTCGAGCTCAGACATCCATTAGAGCTAACACAGACACAAAAATACATAAAGGTTTGTAAAGATCAATGAACATCTATAGGCAAATGTTCGCAGTCAATAAGTTGCTAAGTAGTTAAGAAGTTAAGAAAACTTGAGATAATGATGACTGAAGGTTATGAAAAGCCCTTCTTAAAACAATGATTTTTTTTTTTTTTCAAAAGTGACAAACTAGGCACATTCTTACATATTTGCTGTAACATTTCCCCAAAGTTTCCGAAAACAAAATGTGCTACAGTTTCAGTATTACAATAGCATGACTCATGCATATTCACAAGGTGTTGCCGCAAACCTCTTTTGTTGTACTTCCACCATGCAAGTATTCACTCATGACTGATGCAGTTTGGATTTTTCCAAAAATGATTAATCCTCGCCACTTTATAAATTGGAACACATAGCAACGGCATGGAGACAAGCTGGTGCTGGTGCAGCAAAATCGAATTACCTTTCCTTTACCTTCCACCGCCATCAGAAAAAAACACCATTGAGCATATTCACTTGAAACATTAATTTATTTACATAAAGGTAAAAAAACTAATGTAAATACTTTGCATCTCATGGGAAGAGACTAACTTGGCTTAAGATGCAGTAATGTATGTACATAATTTTTACGTAAAGTAACAAAAATACAAGTACAGCAATAAAGATTAAAGCAATCTCAATTTTGTATTTAACCCTCACAATCTAAAGAAATAAATTGTAGGTTGTTATACTTTGATGACCATTTCACTAATGCTGTGTTTCAGTGTGGGGGCGTATATCTACATGTCAAACTCTATTATCCAATCATAAGATAAAATGAGCACAAGAACGATCAACAAACTGTAGGTTTAGATAGCAAACAAATAAGGCTATCAAGACCAATGTACAAAACAGCCGTATCAACATTGTTATTTCCTACTCAAGCTTCAGTTTAATACTGAAAAAACAAAAACATGTATGAGGATATTTGTAACTCCGTCATATATACTGACAATGTTGTTTGGGGAGCGGCATTTATTTCCCCTATTAGAGGAAAAAATGTAGGGAAACTATAGCAGACTCAGACTCAGTGTCGCCATGTGGTTGCTAGTCCTAGCATGGAGGAAGAAGATACACATGTAGCAACTAGAACCCTCTTGATGTGATTTTATAAAATGTGACCGAAACAGTTCTCACAATTAAGGATGAATATTTTAAGGGGATGAGCAAAAATTTGCAGACAGATTTTTGCATTATTGAATGAGCATTTACATCATGATCATTGAGTTAAGTTGGTTCAGATAGAATTATACCTCAAGCAACCTCTTACTAAGACTCGGGTTGACTCCTTGATCTTCTCAAAGTTTAGCCTCAAGTTCATTTTTCAAGAAAAACGCCACTACACCACAGCTCTTGTAGCTCAAAATTTCAACTGAACCAGAATGACTTGGTATGAAACAGGAGATCTCAAGTATTTATTTATTGATTTGCTGATGCTTGAGGTCTGGAATTGAATTGAATAATAAATAACAAATCTAAAAAGGTTTGCATTTGGGTTGGAAAAACAACAGACTGCATGGCTTGTTTTGCCAAGTGCTTAAATATACCTGGAGGCAGTTGCCAAGAAGAACAATTTGAGTATAAACAACACATTCTACATACATGTAGGCTCTAGTGATAATAAAGAAATAAGATGTACTTAATTTGCTACATGTCTTAAAGAAATAAAGAAGGAACAACATTGTTTCTGTAAGAATGCAGTGCTCCAAAACAGTAGTTTCTTGTAAATATACATAAGATAAAATGTCACAATAAATCTTTCTTGAGCTAGAACCAGAAGACACACCTCTTGCTAAAATCATTAGCCTTCCAACTGATTGATTACATTGATCTGACAAAAAATCTCAAGGGCCCCCTCTTTTCTACTGATAATAATTAAAGTTGGACGAAACCTGAATGATGCATGGTTCAATGCTCATCAGTGTTGAAGCTAAACTAGTTTTAGTGTTGGGCTATCGATCAAAATATTTTTGATCAAGTCAACCAAGGCAAGGCGATAAACTTCATGCCTTAATTATGGGGACATCATTGCTGAAGAACAAGCTTCAGCCATGATGCCAGGTTTCCAAACTGTTCATGTTATTTAGCCATGCAATAAGTTTAATGGCCTTTTGACTGTGTTCATTCTCTGTGACATTTGATACCTCTTATCATTAACTGTGTCTCAGATCAATGCACAGTGGACAATATAATCTTGGGAAAGTCTGTGCTGGGCAGCATGTATTTTGCTCAGAGTGCTGGGCAAAAATTGGAAGTTCCCCTGCCCAGAGCACCGCCCACATGCAGCCCACATGCAGTACGTGGCTACAACACTGATGCTCATATCTTGTCATCCATATTTAACAACCTGCACCATTAAAAGCCAATCTGACCTAATTACACATCAGTGCAATTAGGAACCCTATTCATTTGCTCCTTTCTAGGGGGGCAATAACAAGCCATTTGTTAATTGACAAGGTCAGCCATCACACAGAGTGATAAAGTAATAACAAATAATAGGTTGAGTGTTGCCCACACATTGAAAGCCATTAGGCATATCTCTTCTTAGACATGGGGCTGGGATATCATGTCACTGTGGTTTCAAAGTAATGTGTAAGTTTATCCCTTGTAATCCAGGATGTGAAATTAACAGTTGCCCTGGCAACCAACAAATCATTAGGGAAACCTGTGATAAAACCGTTGTTGCCCTTGGGCAACTTTAGCAAAATTAGAATTTCAGCCTACCCTGCTTATTATTCTGCCAGCTGCAAAGATAGTTTAAATTTGTCCACATAAAGCTTTAGGAATCTATATAGTTGGTTCGGAGCTTCACAACACTGAAACATTTGGTGCCGCACAGTCGTTATGCTACAATTTTTATCAGGGTTTTAAAAAAGCACAACCAAGTGTATTGAGCCATTCGAATTGCTTTTTTATAGCATGAATTATTACATGGAATTTTTATTTTATTCAACAACATTCCTTGTACAGGGTGAAAAGGAATGCACTGTGATTTTGAGAATATGGTGACATAATAGTATAATACATCAGGTATCTTGAACTCTAGTCAACTACAATCTTCAAGGCATCTAAGTCAAACCATGAATCAGCACAGATTTGCATCATAAGCACAAGATCCTTACTTGTAGCCTTTGATCTCCCAATGCATAAATATTCAAGGAAGTAAAACAAATCAACAAAAAAACAAGGAACCTAAGAAGAGGGGATTAACATACAGTGGGCCTGTTTACAAAGGGGTTTATACATGAACCTGGGTATTCAGCTTTGGCAAATGTAATTGTGTCCCAGATTGCTCCAATATCTTTCCAGTATTAAGGAAAATATAAGAAGAACCCTTCATGAAATATGCTTCATGGTAATATTGTTAGATTGTTAATGTTACGGCCCACAGCAAACTACAATCCATGTTCAATATTGTTTGTACAACCTAATTTGTATTGAGTTGAAAGTCTCGCAAATAAAAGAAACTTGACACAAGAGTATTGTCTGACAGACAGAAACGGCAACTAGATCTAAATCTAGAGACTGGCCCACAAAGAAGCCACCTGCTTTTAGTACTGATCTGGAATTTGTCTTAGAGCTGTTATAATTGTTTCCAAACTACTTTTAACATGTTGTTTTCGCGAATTGCAAAGCTTATATGGTCAGAAAACAGGTTCAGGATTGGAAAGGTTTTAAATTTTAATGCAACAGAGCAGAAACATTGGGTACAATTTAGTTCAGCTTGAAGCATGATACTGTTACATGCTTGTGATGTTTGGATCTCCCTTCTAAAATAATGGTACAATCTAATTCAAAATTTTGCATTTGAAAGGGGATACAAGTTCCAAATAAACAGACCTTTAGGAAAAATAAATGATTAAAATGAAAGCTGGATTGTAAGTGATCTTCACAACAAATGTTATGCATCGCCTGCTGTTGTCAACAACACTCAAGCACAGATCTTAGAGCTTTCCGAGTTTGAAAAGTTGCCCTTTTCATTTAAAGAAAATGTACAATATTGGTAATTATCAATGACCAGTCTTCTCACTTGGTGTATCTCAACACATGCACAAAATAACAAACCTGTGAAATTTGAACTCAATTGGTAGTTGAAGTTGCGAGATAATAATAAAAGAAAAAACACCCTCATCACAGAAAGTTGCGTGCTTTCAGATGCTTGATTTCGAGATCTCAAATTCTAATTATGAGGTCTCAAAATCAAATTTGTGGAAAATTATTTCATTCTCGAATACTACCTTACTTCAGAGGAAGCCTTTCTCACAATGTTTTATACTATCAACAGCTCCCCATGTTACCAAGTAAGGTTTTATGCTAATTTTGAGTTATTCCTAACAGTGTCCACTGCCTTTAACTGGGTTGATCTAAACAAAATCTGCTTTTGCTTTTGCGTTGCTCATGTATTCAATAGCTTTAACAGACCACATCGGCCTGAGCACTGACCCATTTCTTCTGGTACAAAGATACAAAATGAAAATGCCTTTTTAATTAAGGCTGACCAGATCTGATTTAAGCCAGACATTGTGCAGAATCATGTAGATTAATTTCCTCAATATTAATATAACTAATTACTTCCGACAGATGATGTTATGAAACAAGATTCTTTTTCCTTTATAGGAAGCAATATTAATTTTGTTATAGATACAGGTACACATTGTTTTCAGAAATAAGCCTATTGGAAGTTATAATGATGCCTACAATAAATTGAAGAAATATAAATTGAAGGTATTGATACTTCATGGAGGCAAATTCCTCTTTGCCCATGGTTTTTGCCTTGGTGTCCCTTGAATTGTAACAGCATAGAAGGTAGGGTACAAATCCCTTATTAGATTCTTTACTTGAAAAGAAATGCCTTGCCCTTTTGAGAACCACGTATCACTCAGACTAATGTAACTGGAAACTGACACATCATGTATCCCTTTCAAATAAAAGCAACTCGAAACTCTTTGGATAGTAAAATTGTGTCGGTTTCTGTCTGTTGATCAAGTGTAATTTGCAATTGCATTGAGTGGGAATCATTGTATATGAGCAAGACTTGAGTCTAAGCCATAGCTCTACGCTAGGAGTAAGTGATGCTGTTGTTCTAAATTCTAAATAATGTTCTGCACATTATTTTAGCACAACATTTACAATAACTTCCTTATTGTACATATTGTGTGCTATGTGGATGATTGTGCTTTGTTTAGGAGAAGGGCCAGGGGGACATTCAATAAACCTGATGCAAGGTAGAGCTTTCACATGGAAACTTTTCCACTCAACTACATCCAGGTGTCACATGCTAAGTGTAACATCTGGTCACCATGAATCGAAATGGATAAAGGCATGAAGGCATCTGTGCATAATGACATAAAACACTAATTCAAGGTTTTATACACCAGGCGTTGGAAAGTTGACATTTCAAAAAGATTTTCAATGTAATTTTGTCTTCTCTGTCCTTTCAGTTATTTTTACGGTTTGCCAATTGTCAGCCGAGCAGCCCCTCAAAAACTCCCTTCTAATTTAATCTCCTCACAAAATCCTGTGAAATGCTCCAGCGTACCATTGTCAAATTGCTCTGGCAACGATAGCCTTGCCTGGAAATATTAAGTTAAAGACGTGCCTTGTGGAATACTTTTGTTTTGTGTCCATGCTTGATGAATTGGACAGACATACAGTACAGACCTTTGACGTGATTCGGTTAGTTGCAAAATGCTAAGTGAAATCAATTGAGAGCCAAAGTGCTTGGTAACCAGTGCGATTCAGGATGGCGATTCGTTTGCCACAAAAGATTTCACTCTTTAATCTGATTTTATTTTAAACGGCTCTAAGGGTAAGTGCTCTCAGATACAGACATGTTTTTTTAGAAAGTCATTTTTAATGACATGTATTATTAGACGGCAGTATGATTTATAAAGCTACTAGAGTATAACATCCAGAAGAATATCAGATAACTTGAAAGAAATGAGTTGACCAAAAAAAATTGACTATTTACTTGCATCATCAGACGTTCATTTTCTCTTCTTCGGTACATTCTCTTGCTTTGTTGAACATCATTACCGGTAAGTCTGTTTTTTGGTTGTTTTAATAATTCAGCGACTTTAAATTGTGTAAAGGGATGACGGTTTAAGATCGCCTCCATGCCCCCTTGCAGGTCTGGAATTACATGGAGGCTATGGCTTCTGTTGCCCTCGTCTTAGACTTGGTGCTTCTCCAAAGTTCCTATTAGTTTTAGGTACTAAATAGGGCGCACTGATTTTCAATGTGGCTTCAAACAATTGAACACTTATGGCCTTGCCCTCTCAAGATGAATTTTCAGGCTTGCCCTTCTGGCCAGCCTGGTGCCCCTTAAAAAATTTAA
This sequence comes from Asterias amurensis, assembly GCF_032118995.1. Lineage (NCBI taxonomy): Eukaryota > Metazoa > Echinodermata > Asteroidea > Forcipulatida > Asteriidae > Asterias > Asterias amurensis. Next base: position 23,618,935 of record NC_092653.1, on the reverse strand, counting down.
GTGAAAACTTAAACATCTGCATCTTTTACTTGGGAAAATTGCCTTGGCCTTACGGGAACACAGTATGTATCAGGACCTGCACTGACACATGCTCAATTGTTTCATTCAATTTAGGGCCCAACCTACATGTATTGTATGTGTACACAAACAAAAGAGGTAAATTAATGTAGAAAAAATCACTAAATAGTCAACAGTTTCCATCAAATACATAATAAAGTTAAGATCAAAATCTTAATGCACTACTGAACTCTGTAAGTTGTCTTAGCCTAGTGAACCTAGGCATCACAATCAGCTAAGGATGTAAAAACTGTATCTCCCCGAGAGATTCCTCACTCAGACAACAATCTGTCTCACTCTCCCCATCCTTGACATTTCAAAGTCTACACTGACTTTTATAGATGGACCAATGCAGATACCCCAGGAAGAAGAAAAAAGGCTGTAGTCTGTGACAACATCATGGGCAATTTCACATTCCACTTAGGAAAGCTACAAACAGTCTTACCATTAGAGGAAGTTGATTCTGTCTGTGGTTTTCTTCATGTGCGTGCTCTGCATGAGTCTTGAACGGTTTATACAACGCATGGCTAAATTCTGTTCAAATTGTTAATATTGGTATAAAAAGCACCCCAGGCAAGAATGTAAAGTTTATCATTTCCATGTGTGCAAATGTAGGATAATCATGGTGACGTGGAGAACTGATTTGTTGTGTACATTATTTTTTCAATTAGGCACATCTCTGTACAATTGTTCTTGTAATTATCCCTTGGGATGCTCTTATTAAAATAAAACACTTTAAAATAATGCAAATTACTTGCATACGCTACAAAGGTCCTTCCTCATTTAGCTGGGTATACTGAAAAGACAGCCAGATTAGACAATAGAAAAACATTCACAAAGGCAGTTACATCTGAATTCCTTCAATATTCAACTCACAACCAAAATATTTGTCGTAAGAAAATACCACAAAATGTCAGGGTGACATTTATAATCAGCTAGGAATATACATACACAAAGTTCACATGCCAACCAACAAATCCACACTCAATGCCAAATGAGTCCTGCCAGATGCAAACAAGAAATTGTGTGAAGGATTCCATTATAGCAAAAATGCATTGATAAAGCACAGTTCCAGAGTCCAGCCTGCATCAACAGCACCACACAGAGAACATCAAATGAGTTTGACCAATTACAATCAATCACAATCAGGTTGACATACATGGCTGGGTTTCGAAGTGTAAAAAGCTCATCATGTAGTTGAAATTTTGAAATGAATTTAACCTCCATTCCATTGATGATTGAGAATAACACAAAGTTAAATACAGGGTGAGTGCCCCCCCCCCCAAAAAAAAAAACCCTTCCCAATGCAGTTCTCAGCATGCTTCCAATCACTACCACAATTATAATATTTACTAAATGTCACAGCTAAATGCAAACAATAATGCCATCACAATTTTTCAAATTATCAAGATTTGTTTTTTGGCTTGTTTGTTGTTGTTTGTATTTTGGGGTTGAGTTGAATAATTATGCTCACTTTTAATTTCAGCATGCATTAGGCCCGGTGAACAGTCCCAAAAGTTTGAGTCTAATCTGACTTGTTCAACAGAAAATGTCCGATAGAGCGCTGTGCAGACACTGCTGCTTGAAACTCACAATTTTAAAGGAATTATGGAAATTTCTCAAAGATCTTACTTTCCACTTGACAATGTTACATTTCCCATTGTACTACTGGTCTGCATGTTTTTACTTTTAACAATTTCTCAACACACCTCTTTCGGACATGCCTCTATATTGGTGGAACCCATTTCTGTCACAATACTTTAACATGTTTTTAACTGCATTCTTGTAATTAAATTGACAATCTGTTTATATTTAAAATATCAAGCTTGCTCATTTTCCAGCAATTGAAAGGAATGATGTGTTTAAAATGCAATTTATATTTCTGCATGGTCGTGATTGTACACAACTTGTTATTTTAACAATGAGGTAGTAAAAAGCCTACCTGCATATGTTTAGGGAAAAAAAACACCTTTACGATAAAAAAATAAAATAAACACAACTCGAGGTTCTGAAAATAGCCACTATCTACTCTATGATAATATTTAGAGTTCAATCATTTACATAGGAACGTACAGCATTTTCTTAAGATACAAAAGCCAAGTTGCTATGCTGTACTTGGTTATGAATACATCTCATATTGGTTGGTAAAGGTTTCCTTTGCTTGAACGAAGTACTGATCTGTGTGTCATGTCACAACCATAATGCTCTATGTAACGGTCGAGTACAGCAAACACAATACACAATACAATGTACATGTTTTACATGCACTTTTGCAAACAATAGTAATTCTGAAGACAAGCTAGGAATTACTATCAGAAATCACACTGTCCAATCTTAACGAGACAGTAAATATTTATCATAAATTCTGCAGTTCATGAGGAAATATGAGCGATTTTTATGAATTTTCAATTAAAACATTTTTCTAATGTGTACGTGTAGGCTGACAGTCTGTCATAGTATTATAGGCCTATTGGGTACATGTAGGATATTATTTATACATTATAGAAACATGTGGACTACTCTTCGGTCCTGTGTAGAAATTTCAAACTAAGTAACAGTGTGCAAATGAAGTTTAAAGTTGTTGAATGTTAAGTTTTAAAAGATATCACAAAGGGTTCATTTGAATCTTTTTATAGTTTAGATGCTGTGCTTGGGCTGAGCACTGTTTTCTTCCCATTTCTAGTTTAAGTCAATTTAAAGTATGGAGGTGATTAGGGTCTTACCTTGCAACAACTTCATTGTCAATCTTGATCAAGCAGTAAGGGTCACTGCTACGTGATCTGTAGAACATAAAGAAGAACAGACTTTAGAACATAAAGAAGAACAGACTTTAGAAGTCTACAATATGTAGGTTTCTACAAAAATATTGCAGCCTGGTTTGTTGGGTGAAAATTGTGCAATGTAACCTTTTACTTTTACACCAAACTTATAGACGTTGAGACATGTGACATCACATGTTTACAAAAGAGACACAGAGCCTGGACTTCCTGCAGGCATGATTTGTACACAGCTCAATAGAAGAAAACATAAAATCTTATATTTTATGCAGATTGCACTGTCTAATTCTTATCAACTTTTGATATGATGAAAGGGGGCACATCTCAAAACTTGATCAGCTTTTACTTCACAACTCTTGGTGTTATGTGGAAATTATGACACAAAGTGTCAACTTTCCCATAGGACCAGTGTAGCATCTTGCCTGCCAGAATACTCAAAGAATGTACAAGGTCACACTTATTGTAAACAAGGTTAGGCCTATAGTCAGGCAGTCTATGGAGCAATAAACTATGGGCAGTCACACTCTTCTTACACTGTAATCTCAAAGGCACAGTAAGACTGTTATTATTTTAGGAAATCGTTTACTTTAACCCTCGTACTACTCTCTGACCATTCAATATTATCCAATGGTTTTGAAATTTCGACCAGTCTGCAGTAATATCGTCACCATGGTGCTGGTGAACGCATGCACATTACACACATGAAATCATGAACCAGGTGCTGGTTCCATGCACATTACACAGTTTTCAAATGGCTGGTCAACACAAACTCGAGTAGGTGGGCAATATCGAAAAGGTTGTTTCTGTACTGAAGTGTTCATCCTACTAGGGAAAGGTAATTGCCCTTGTGACAATGGTCAATGCTTGGGAAAAGTTTCCTTATGGCGCCACCACTTTTTTAATTCGATATGAAATAATAAAGTATCTAATTTACCTCAATGAGACATCCCTTTTTGTAAAAATTTGTGAAAAAATGGTGGCGCCATACGGAAAGTTATCCGTGCACATCATCAGGAGTTGGGAACAGTCAAAAACAATTCAAAAACAATTCGCTCCAAAAACAATTCACTTCAAATGGTCCACCTCGCTTATTCTGTATTGAAAAGCACCCTTATGTATGAAACTTTGACAACGCTAGCATGGACCAAATAAAATATTCATGCAGCCAACATGGTTTTAATTTAATTCTACTGAAAAAGTGTAGGGCCACCAGAAAAACCCTGTTCAGTTCAATTGCTAGAGAAACGTCCTCTGAATGGAGCTCCTTGTGGAGAGCACTGCACATCATTTAACTAAGAAACAACAGAAAAGGAAGGAAATGTCATGAGCACTCGTAGACCTAGTGACTTGGGCGCTAGATTCCCTTTTTCGAAAATTTGCTAGCTGAACGATTATGTGTTAATTTTGAAAAAAGGAATCTAGCGCCCCAGTCACTCACTGTGTCCAGAGCACTCGGGCAGGCAAGGAGGGGGGGGGGGCAGGGGGTGGTAAAAAAAAATAACACAGGAAAAGTTTCCGTATGGCGCCACCACTTTTTCATTCGATATGAAATAATAGAGTGTCTTATTTACCTCAATGAGATATCACTTTTTGTAAAAATGAGTGAAAAAGTGGTGGCGCCATACGGAAAGTTATCCATAACACAGACCATACACAACTCAACTGTCAATTAACCAAGTAATTGGCATGACTGGGGGCTAACCAATTGTTTTATTTGTTTTATTTAAGTTTGAATTTGGATGCATACAATGACAACATATCTGTGTCATAACAGAGCCCAGACTGCTGTGCTAGGTCTACAACAACAGCCCAAAATGTATTTATAAAGCATAGAGCAAGAAGTGAAAATGGTTCGTTTATGAAATTTGTTCACAAGAAAGAACTGTTCTGCAAGTTTGTAAAATGTAATTCAGTAGCCCAAAAGTACGTCTATTCTATAAAACAACTCAAAAATAACAGTAAACGGGCACTTACATGAGGTCTTTTCCTGGCAAGTCCTTCGCTTCTCCAATACGCAGACACAGGGATGTATTCTTCACCATGTTGAGTAGAGCGCGCCAGTGAAGTATTATTATTAAATGTTGACAGAAAGAAATTTCACTCTCTCAAAACTGTCCACATCCTTTCACACACATTGTGTAGGAGTCGTTTGCCGCTGATGCACACAGCCGTTCAGCTCGGTGGTGAAATGTCGTCTGCCAATTTAACACGTTTTCCAACACATTACGTACTTCCCGTGAATTTGTGGTAAACACGTGCGAGTGGTACCCGCTTTTTATATGAGTGTAATAATGATTGGAAAAGATTACCAGTGATGTGTCATCTTTTAACGGAAGAGGGCGCTCAGTCACCTTAGCAGACGACACATATTTTCGCACAAAAACTCATATTTTGTTACTTTCTTCTCATTTTTATTATTGAAATTTTCTGATTTTTGATTAAAATACGTTTGTTGTTGGTTGTTTTACTTTCAAAAGGTTGTTTTTGTGGTTATTTTTCCAAGGATACAGTGTTAAACATAACATAATAACATTTCTTTTGAGCTGTGCTAAAAATAGCAATAATAAACGCACGCTTTTGGTTTAGCGCCCTCAAGGGTTCAGAATAAGCTATTCTAAATTCCTGACAAACGACGAACGAAACTGCCAGATGAAAAAATGATAAAGGCAAAGATTCTAGTTGTTGGACCGTGTGAGGTAAAATTAAAGTATTCCTATATCATGATTCTATCACATAGATTAGGTTTACGAGAAACTTTTCAATTAATATAGCCTGCTGTTATCGTCGACTCGTCACTTTTTGTTAACTTTTTATGTCCACACTCGCGATGCGTCAAAATGTGCAGTGTGAGTGTAGCCATGGTAGCGACGCCACCTTATCTTCGTTGAGTATATTTGCTGTCAGTTTTAATGATTTCTGTAGCCTCACTACTTTCGGCTTTCCCAGCCAAAATGAGAATGCATGTTCAGTCTTATTAGTCTACACAAACAATACATGCTCATCATTTCCATTAACTTAAAGCCATTGGACCCTTTCGGTACAGAAAAAAAAAAAAGTTCACAGATTTACAAATAATTTACAGGGTTTACAGAAGGTAATGGTGAAAGACTTCTCTTGAAATATTAGTCCATGAAATGCTTTACTTTTTGAGAAAACGGTAAAACAATATAAATTCTCGTTAACGAGAATTACGGATTTGTTATAAACACATGTCATGACATGGCGAAACGCGCGAAAACAGGAGTGGGTTTTCCCGTTATTTTCTCCCGACTCCGATGTCTGATTGAGCCTAAATTTCCACAGGTTTGTTATTTTATATAGAAGTTGTGATACACGAAGTGTGGGCCTTGGAAAATACTGTTTACCGAAAGGGTCCAATGGCTTTAATTATTTCAGTTCACATGATGATGACTTTTGATGTCAATAATATTATGTAATTGTAAGTAATTATTCCTCCATGGTTACGGTATAATAATCTAATTCTTCAATATTTTCAAATGAAAAATAACAACAATATAAAAAATGGCAACACAAATAATATAAGAAATGGCGGTCCCCTTTTTGGGCTGATTAAATCTCCACTTTGACTTTGAGTGAAGCATCTACTTAATTACTTTATACGGTTTTGATAAGTCAATAAGGTTTATTGCGATTGCTATGCAATGTATGCTGTCGAATAAACACGTATCGCCTATATCTTTGTGTGGGTTCAACAGCGCCCTCTCTTGATATTTTGCTATTGGCCATAGAATTTCCTGGCCATAAACCTTATGGGAGGTGATGGTGAATGTGCCTTTTAAAATTTAATAATTGAAATGAAAACCCCCATAATTATATGTGTTTTAGTGAGTGTCAAGCAAGGTCAAGTTTTTTTTTAGAAGGAGTTAACTTGTAGTCTTTGATGCACTTGAAGGAGTTAACACGTAGTCTTTGATGCGCTTATTATAAGTTTTGACTTGTTCTGTGAGGTCGAAACTATTCCACTTGTTAAAATTACCTTTTTGGGAGAAGATGTTCTATTTACGTCAAAGGTTTTCTGAAAACAAGAAATAAGTTTACAAACTTACAAAAGCTAGATGTGGTATAGATGTGGGGCTAGCCTGAGGAAAACACAATAACATGATGTTTTTTATTTTGTTTGATCAAACCAGAGTGGGAAGTCAGTTATTTCCAACTTCTTGGCAGATGCAACAGAGACTTCTGGTGGAGAGTATCATCCCACTCAAGGTGTTCGGTAAGACCATATTCTAGAGCAAAGAACACCATACTCTTCACTGGGCCTATCTGGGTTAATGCCTATCCGGGATAATGCACCAGCAAGATGTATCCATAGAGCTATATATATTGACTAGAGCGCTAACACCCCGTTATACACGCACTAAGGTTTTGAAGCTGTGTGGGCGCATCCATGTTTATGTACAAACCAATACAAAAGCTTGAAATTTTGTACGACAATTGTTCGGCTATTTGCATGACAGTGCGTTTGTTCTTTTTTATGTGTCATCGAATCAAAAAATGCAGCAAATGTGAACGCACAATCTGCTGATGAGCGTACAAACTGCGAGCGTCATGTGCGTCATATTCAAAAGACGCGTTTACTTTTTTTAGTACGTCAATCAAGTCGAAATTACGGTTTTCGTAGCGCGGACGAATGCGAACGGGCAGTCGCGTATGTAAAGCGCTCAGGCCAAATGTGTTTTCTTAAAATTAAAATCGTTCCGTAGTCACGCAACACATCAAACATGTCTGCGCCCAGGTTGGCTTCAAAACGCAGAGCAAGCTAGCGCTCTAGTCAATATATATAGCTCTATGGATGTATCATATTCTTTTGTTCCCTGTGTATGAAATTTAAAGGTTTTATTTTTTTCAAGAGTGAATGAAGTATAATTAGGTACATTGATGTTTTTAGTAAGAAGATGCTGTTTTGGATGGCTAACAATTTTCTGGATTTGTCGGGTGTTTTGAAAAGAAAATGGAAGAATTTGCTTATGTGGGGGCATGCTATGGTAATTTTATTCAGTTGGGAATTACTTGCATGATCAGATGATAATGATGATGATTGAAAAAATTAAAAGAGCCTTTCTCAGTGTTTTACATGACTGTGTGACACTACTTGATATATCAAGGCTTACTCTATCTATAAATTGATTACTTAGAAAAGTGGCGAGTTTTAATTTGAGCGGCAGATTGACAGTATTCTTCCAGAAACCAATACTAAATCATTCTTTGTTTCATCAGGATTCTGGAGTTTGAGAGTAACAGTAATCAAATTGGAGCTCGATCCTCATCAGCAGAAGTTGAATTATGGGACTGCAGTGGAGACCAAAAGTAAGCTACAGAAGAAGAAGAAAAAAACTGTAATCATCATTGTATGAAAAGACATCTAAGTGCGGTTACTCTGTTATCTGAAACAAAGTGTACACAGCACATGCCATTGATGTCATGGGCTAAATCAAAGACTACCCATGCTAGGAACTTAACATTTTACTTTAGGATCTTATGGCTGAACATGGGAACAAGCTGTCTCAAAGCTTGGTATTGGCCACCGAAGTCTACCAAAGGTGAACAAATTCCTGAATTCCACCGTTTTCGGTAGTCAATCACAGCGGACAAAATTCTGCACAAAAAATGTCGCATGCTACTTTTTAAATCGGGTGCTGTATTCTAACTTGGTCTGCAAAAAAAAGTTTGGCTTTGGAACACAATTTGATTACTGTGAATTAAGGTGTGGGGTTCAGGGGCTTTGAGAAAACCCACCTCTACATTATGTCTACCAGTTCTGACATGAGAACATTCAATCTCTGATGTTTAGCAAGTGTTTGTGGTGCTCTATACTGTGTGAATAAGGTGTTCATAGTGCAAGTTTTATTTATTACAGATTTGATGAGTGCTGGCCAGCTATTATGAAGGATGCTAATGGTGTAGTGATTGTATACAACCCAGATGTTCCCACACATGAGAGAGAACTGGACATGTGGTAAGCTTCATTACACAATACTTTAGGACACTCAGGAAAGGGCCATTTCCCTTATCCATCACAAACATAGCCTTAACTTTGAAACAAGGTTGCTTCATGTTAATCAGTAGACTAAACGCAAATTTAAGCATACTGTTATTAATAATAGTATTAATCATGAAGATTTGTAAGCGCACATATCCACCCTGCTGGGTGTTCAAGGCGCATTTTGCCAATACCCCAAAGCAAGAAGAAGTAGCATTGGAAGTACTTTCCCACTCTTCAATTTAAGACCAGTTTGTCAACAAGTGTTAAGCTCTCATAGTCATGTAAGTGCGCATGAGTCGTTTCCATGATAAAGGACTTCTCTTATTCCTGTATAAAACCATGACCATGTTCTCAGTACCAAGTCACTACACCACCTTGCTGCAATGTTACCAGAATTTAATGACTCTTGCCTACGTTTTCTTAATTATGAACAGGTACAGCCACTTTGTTGTACAGCAGGCTCTACGAGAAACCAACTGTCTCATCATGGGCCATGTCAAGCCATCTGCTAAAAAATTAACTGTGCAAATACGTAAGTCAGTTTTGTTTTTGCTCATTGTTTTTTATCTCTTGGATCAAACTGGTGAGAGAGCAAACACTAACATACTCTTCAAACTTTAGTCATTTCTTTGTTTTATTGGGATACTGGAGTTTGAGAGTAACGTTGTACGAATCGGTTCTCCTTCAAATTTTAGAGTGAAAAGAAAGTGAAAAATTCCAGAAAAGTTTACTGACCTTTACTATTACATGTGTTTATAACATGTGTTACGTTGCTGAATATTCTGGTTACCAATTGCCACTGCTTTGTGCCTATGGGCTATGGACATTCTTAAAAAGATTGATTTGAAATATATTTTAATTATTGTGATATCCATCTCTTTAACAGCATCATCAATGTCCAAAGTACAGCATGCTCAAACCAACCTGGAGGAAGATGCTGAAGGGGTGAGGAGAGACTTCAACAGTTTTCTGGCCAAATTACTGAGCAGCATGAGCCGTAAACAGGATCAAGAAGAGCTGAGTATCATACAGTAGTTTCTTATACTAGCAGTAATTTGTAAGGATTTATTGTGATTTTAATATTGTTTGTATACACATCGATCATGATCCAATATTTCAGTTCAATTGTCTTTTGAAAGTCATCAAGGGAAGGAAAAGACAGTGTTGTTGTACCAGAACCTATAATATGTCATATGGTGATTTACATTTGAGGTGAAAACACTCACCCATGTAGAGTCAAGATGCAATGCGATTTATGTCAGCCGAAGGACTGTAATAGCTAGTATGTTTGAGGGTTTTAGTTCAAGACTAATGGGTGATTACTACTTATTTGTATTTGTATGCAGTCACACCCCATTAGTAATCTCACATTTTAAGAGTCCGATACTTTTAGCTCATCTGGCTTCACATTGAATGCTATGATTTAAATGTGAGTTCCTTTTAGCTGCACAATATGACAATTAACAAAAGACCTGTTTTCAATAACTTTTTTTTACTTTCACTCGGTACTGAACCTCCCTAAAGCCCCTTTGTCCTTAAATAATATGAGTCAGTGAAGAAAACAGGTAATTTAAGGATATTTCCCATTGGGTAATTGAGATGAACATATAGTTTCCACCATGACTTGTTATTGGAAATCATAATCACAAGATCCCTTACGTTAGAATGGTTCAAGCCTTTTATTGATACACAATTTAGATTCTCATAATTAATATCATTTCTGAATCTGGAATTATAATAAGTAACTCCCTGAGGCATTATATTTATTTTCAACATTCCCCTCCAAAATGCTATTAACAAAAGCTTGCTGTTCTATTTTAAATTTATAAATAATAAAGTTGTTGGTTACATACTGAATAGTTTTAGTTTTGTCATATACACCAATATGTTATTTTGTTATATAAATTTGTATATTGTGCAGTTGTAAATATCTGTATCTCGTCATTAGTATAAAAGTTTCTTGAAGATTAGTTCTTTTATTTCATTAAAGATATTTTCTGATGGAAAACCAACTTGAAGTGTTTACTTTGTCAGTTTACTACAGTGTTTTTCATGTATATCTTTTCTTGTAAAAGAGACTTAAGACTGCACAAGTTCTATCTCCAATCGTAATCACTGTTGGCACCATTCACACCACATGCATAATCTATGCACAGTACCAACTCGACCTTTCTGTATAGGCCTATAGTAAAAGTACAAAACTGAAGTACAGAGTTCTTCACAATTGATGGCAATGTGCCATACCAGAAACTATAAAAAAAAGAACCTTTACAGACCAGACATTCAATATAAACATGTATTTAACTCAGACATGACGAGTTCCCTTGCTATATGGGTCAACCATGGGTCAACATAGTTGTAGGCTATTATGTAAATGGTTCTGGTTAAATCCAGACCCTACTTGCCTTTATTGTTCAAACCCTTTGGGAGTTGGAACAACTCAGGAAGAGAAGAAACACAATGCGACAATGTTTAAAGAATTCCAAACGATTGCCTTATACCGGAATTTGTTCTTTTGAACTCGTTGACGGCGATAAATTACCCCACAGCTTTTGCACGTAGCACTTATCCTCTTACAACGTGAGAAAATGGACTGTGACGAATCATGTTCGAAGTTGTATGATACCTAATATAAAAAGGACGAATGTGATCCCTTAAATTGGGTGTTATCGCTGGCTACACGACCGAGCAAAGATTTACAACTTCTATAGGGAGACTGCCAACATTATCCCGAGGTCGCGCGTTCAAATCTCGCTATAGACATCGGTGATGGGTAAACCAAATTGTAGACATGTTTTCTTTGTTCAACCCCAATAATCATTCACTTTAACTATTGTAAACACTTTTTGTATATTGGAAGCCTGCAATCTTGCTCAGGATTTTAAGCAATGCTTGTTTTCCAAAAGCACACAAAAAATTTCTAATGTGCGTTGATAAAAGACCGAATCGTCCACCAAACCCTGCATAAACCCTGCATCGTCCGTAGAGCACGTGTCATGCGGAATTATCCACTTTTAACTTTCTTTGCAAATAACAGTTCAAGGATTACTTTTATACGAATAAGATACTTTAAAGCATGGTCAGACTCCATAGGGACGCTAAGCATACAAAACGCACAGAAAAGAAGGGTCGTGGTTCTGTGTTGCCGATTAAGACTTGCAAATATTTGGCAAATAATTGTTCAGGAATTATTTGTTCAACTCGGCATCAACTTTGTGAGATGTTGTTCCATTATCCATCCGCCTTGAACAGCAGACAAGTGCTCTTAGTTTGCAATTTTGTTGGTCGACCTATGAGAAGTAGGTAAAAGCAAGGACCAGAAGGTACGAAAGTCAATTGGCTCTCTGAGCTCATTGCTCTTTCGTGTGGAAACTGGAAACCGTTCTGAACTGATTTATCTGTTGGCGTTTTGCGTCTGGACTATTATCCACTTTAATGAATGATGTCGAACCCCACCTTCGGCTGAAGTCTGCATGCTTGGAAGGATAAAATTGCAAAAAAATAACAATTTACTTTTGTTATGAATAGTTTTTGACAGCATCAATACATCAAAACACTAAATCAAGCCCCTCCGGCTGTGTTTCACCGTGGCCACTCAACATGTTGACGGGGAAAGCTGGGATTGTTATGAGTATAATTGTCAGAGCGTGGGTTTGAGTTGTGATTAGTGCCCACTATTTGACGCACTCCGTAGGCTCATGTTGTCTGGAAAGCAGCAAAATTATTTTCCCGAGCGTATGATTGAGTTGATTAAGGAAATCAAAAACTGCTCAGTGAACCTTGATCAGAAACAAAGCGTAGAGTTGACGGATGTGACGTTTTATTGACGTTGCTGTTGTATCAAGTGAGGCGTTGCCACTTTGACCGAGTTTGGAAACGGCCATTGACTGCTGCCACCTCCCACTAGTTTGTTAACTTTCAATCAACTGGAAACCTTACGCATGAGTTAGGACTTTCAATTGAAGTTCGACAACTTTGTGTGGCCGGTCTTGAATAGTATGGACATCCCCGTTCGCGAGACCATGGCGAATAATATATTCAATTTGAGTGGCCTCTTTGGGGAGGCTGATAACCTAGATGGAGTCAGTGAAGCGAAAGTGACGACCACATCAAAACAAGACCAGAGTGTTGAAGTAGCTTCCAGTAATGGTAATTTACCTGCCGACACTTTCACTGCCCTGAACCATAGACGTGAAAGCCTGAACACACCTGATGTTTTGATCACAGAAGTGGACGGAGACGAGGATGAAAATTGTACCAATATGGCTGCCGGTGAGAACACTCTAAATAAAAGGACTCCAACAACGTGGGACCACGAATCATGGAGCAGTTATGCCCTTCACAAAAACTTGTCTCAATTAATGACCAATGAAGATGGGGAATCGTCATATGGGGACTCGACAAACCCAGATCTTGTCATGGGGTCAGCTACTGACGAATCGTACCCGAAACTTCTTGGACGTAGCTTCATGAGACTTTTCAGCAGCGACACTCTCTTTGGAGTAGAAGAGAGTAGAGTTGCGGGGGTCTCCTCACGCAGGTCAAAATCGCTGGACATGCTGCTAGATGAAAAGGTTTACGAGGAATTAAACATCACTCCAGAACCTGAGGTAAGATTTTTTGTTTGTTTTTAGATGAGTGATTATTGATTTTATGAGATGTCATGCTGACGACTTAGGCCGGTGAGCATGCTTTGGCATGGCCGGAACGCCGAAAACCGACGTTGGCATAATGAGCCAGCGGCAAAGCCCTTGTCAAATGCAACTGTGTCCGCCATGCATAACTGTTCTGCTCCGGACACTTTTGCATATGCAATCGTGTCCGGGGCTATTCAAAAACCGTCTGGCGGACGTACGACGACCTCACATTTGTATGTGCGCGTAAAGCGAGCTTGCATGCACTGAACTAGCCCTATATTGAACTCTTCCTCTGTACAAGGACGGTTTTGCACGGGCGGACACAACTGCATATGCAAATGTGTCTGGGCAGACACAATTGCATTATGCAGCAGTGTCAGGGCGGACACGATTGCATATGCAAAACCGTCCGGCGGACCATATTGCACCTATGCAATAATGTCACCCGGCCTCCGGACACATATTGCATTGAGGACAGTATTGCATGGGACACCGTCACAGGGACGAAGGAAGGTCAATTTACTTTTTCGGATGCGGCCTCTCCGTGACGGCCTCCGCATGCGGTTAGTGGTGTACGAGTGCGATGACTTGTGTGAACAGTATCGTGCGATATGACAGTGTGTATACGGGTGGGTCATTCGGTGTGATCGCACACACCATGCACAGGGTATACGGCGGGTGGGTTTACAGCTGCGTCTTTTCGGAGCGAATAATGCGACTGCCTTGAGCAAGGCTACAACCTCCACAAGACGGTACCGGGCGGTGCAGACGTACGTCCGTCCGTGTACCCAACGTGAACCTGGTGTGTCGCCCTCAGCGGTAAAATAGGGAGAGTCCAACAAAGTTTTTGAATGTCTGGTACCCAGAGTAACGTTTAAGTGCTAGGCTTGGTTTGCAGGCATAATCGTCGATTCGTCAGGTCCCTTTCTTTTTAGTGAACTTAAAAACAAAGTTGCTGGAAGACGTGACATACGGGACAAGTTTCGCTCTTTAAATCACAGTTAAGCTGGTCTTGTCAATGTTATTTCCTCGAACGGGACATATCCATGGTGTTCAGCAGCATACCGGGTGCAGTTTGGACATGTTTTAAAACATTTTTTTAGGACATTTGACACGGGCTACTTTGTTGAACAGTGTTTGGTGAACTTCGCCGAGCCGAGAGACGTGACACCGGCATTTATCTCGCTGCTGAGTAGAGACCGACGGACGGCATGCAGATTCAGATTCTGATTTGACTTGAATTGTTTTGCTCGCTCTCGTCTGCCATTTGTTGTTGGTTTTCAGCGGTTCGAGTCTGATAAAAATGCCAAGTATATGGGTAAGTGAAAATAGAAAAAAAGGAAAACAGTTTCCGTATGCTGCCATCACTTTTTCATTCATTTTGGATTATGAATATGACATAAAACAAAATAATATCTTAATTTACCCAAGATGCAATTGTATTCCTTTTTGTAAAAATTACAAACAAATAAAGTGTAACATCAGTGAAGAGGAAATACATGAAGTTACATTTCACTGCTTAAATGTTTACACTAACAATGCACACAAGGTCTATTCTAATTAGTTACGCTACGGGCCTACCTGACTGAGTGTTATGTTTGTTGTGTTTTCATGTGTCATTCATTCATAATAATATTAATTATTTGATATTATTAGCCTTCGAGGTACTACTAGGGTCGATACGCGGGAAGTTTAACTATTTTTTGCTATTAAATATAATTTAAATTTAAGTGAAACTGGGTGTCTTTTTATACACCTACATGTACATGTACATGTAGCAGTTTTAATTTTTGACACCCTGCTGTATCCGTTATTTATGTATGTTTTGTAAGTGAACAGTTTGAGCACCCAGTTTTTAAATTTCCTGCAAATTAATTTGGGTACCAGTCCCTTTCTCCAAATCATTGGCAAAAACCTTGATTTTCCAGTTTCATGTCAAAATGCACCAAGGAATTTGTGACTTGGCACTTACACTTACAAGTTTACAGCCTACATGTACTGTATAATCATGAAGGTCCTGATATAATAGTCATAAAATAACACACTCACTCGATGCATGTTGAGCAGTGCTATGAAACTGGGAAGAAAGCATTTGCCATGATCCTCTGAACTGATTGTTGAAGAGTAACACCTACTCTGTATGGTATTAGACTTTCGTTTTGAAGGCAATTTGCCCATGCCTGTCCTCCACTGTATTGTAGGTGTCATAGAAACTGTAAACATTGATAAACAGACACGCTGTTAGTGGAAAGCATTGACAAACATGTAAAGGAAGCCATTAGACTTTGGTCCCAATAAGTAAACATTAAAAATGAAAGACCAATTTCCAATGAGGTAGTTGTGGTTTATGTTCTCTTTTTCTCCCACGTATACATGTACACTGTAAGCAAAAATAGTTTACAACAGACCTGTGCTATTTTCCCTATAATAAACTCTTTAGAGATGTTTATAACCCTGAAGGTTTCATAATAAAGTTTGTTGACAAATGTTGGAATGGTACTCCATTGGAAGTGGTTAATAAAAGCGTAATACTTGTTTTTGTTTTAACGCTAACAAGTCTGAGAAAATACTAAGGGGAGTGTTATGATTATAGCATAAAAAGTTCAAGTTGCATTTACTATGATGTTAACGGTTTGATGCAATTAATAGTATGCAATAATATTCAAGAGCATTGCTTTATAGTGCTTCATAATGCACTACATTGTATATTAATACACACATGTATGGTCCTCTGGGGTGTCGTGGCCGAGCGGATAAGAGCACCAAATTCAAGCTCTGATGCTTCTGTTCAGCAGAGTGTGGGTTCGAATCCCAGTCGTGACACTTGTGTCTCTGAGCAAGACACTTATCTATAATTGCTTCTCTCCACCCAGGGGTAAATGGGTACCTGTGAGGGCAGAGATGGTTCTTGTGGTTGATTTAGCCGAGTAGCGCATATTAATGTTGCACAGGCTGCATACTCCCTACCAGGGAGCTGAGATGGTTTAAGGAGTGAATTAAGGCCCAGTGACCAGGGGTAATAATGTGAAGCGCTTTGGGACGCCCTCCGGGTGTGAAAAGCGCTATATAAAAACGGGTTATTATTATTATTATTATTATTAAAATAATTTGGTTTGTTTGTTTTGTTTGTCATGACTCATGTGGATGTAGTGGGCAGCGGAAAATGTGGATATTGTTTATTCAAATATTATTATGTCCATATTCCCCAAATAGAAATGATCAGAGAATTAAAATCGACAATACATCCGTGGACATTGTGGTTCAAGATTTATCATTATATCAATAAAGAAACATGTGGATGTCAAGCTGGGTAGTTCTAATTGTGTACATTTACTTGACAGTTTTGCTCTGTCATGTTGTGTACTGAGCCTCGGCGACTACAGTGAAATTTATTCTTCCTCAACTAGTCCAACTCAAAAAGTCACAACACTACTACTTATTTTGAATTCCCCAAAGCGTGTTTGCTACAGGCGCAATTTAGTAAAATTCATGCTGAAAGAATTGAAGAATTGTGTCACTGATGTCTGATTGTGTTTTGTAAGTAAACTATGTTGTCTTGAATGGTCGTGAGAGACACTATTGGTTCACCAATCAGGAAATTGTGACTATTTTTGTAGTAGTCATACCGCACGAAAAACAGTAGTCGCAACTCACCTAAGGACTCAACGGCACTACAGTCGCACTAGTCACCCAGCCTTATTGTGTCGGTGTAATGTACTTAAAACGCTTACAATGTTAACTTCCTTACTTAATTGTGTGAGGTTTGCGGCAGCACCATGTGTGAATCTCTTTTGAGTATTAAAGTGTTGGTTCTGAAAAGAACCAGTGAATGAAAACTCAACTTCCCATGTATAATAAGGGTGTCCCATTGGTATTCCTGCATAATTCATTATGCTAAATCTTTACTTAGTATAGGGCCTATTGTCTTTATTTTGATTTATTAAACCCATTATATTAGTTTCAGTGTACATCTTTTTTCTGGCTGGAAACACATGAACAAAATATACTTCAATCACACAGTGAGTAGTGTACATTTTCCAGTTGACTTATCTCACTCTGTCGTTTTATTTGATGGCAACCAGCAAAATCTTGCTCTGTTTGCTTTGAACAAACATTGTAAGCTGCTTATTACCCAGTAAGCTGTGTAAAGCTGTGCTGTTAACTTTGAATAAAGTTTCTGTACCAATCCAGACTGTAGCTATTAACATACAAAAATATTCTATTTGCGATCACTGCTAGGGGAAAGGGTATTTGTATATTAAAGGGAAGGAACACATTGGTAGTTACTCAAAACAAATATTAACTTCAAAACTGACTTGGTAACGAGCATTGGAGAGTAGTTGATAGTACAAAACATTGTGGGAAACGACTCCCTCTGATTGAGCCCAAATTTTCACAGGCTTGTTACTTTATGCTTATGTAGGGATATATTTAAGTGAGAAGACTGGTCTTTGACAATTACCAAATGTGTACTTTCCCTTTAAACACCAGGTAACTTTTTAAAATAGTTTTTGGCAAACCATTGATAAATAAATCTGATAAATAAGTTTATATAATGAACAAATTTTGACCCTCACATTTCAGAGAAGACGACTTTGAAAATGTTTAGTTTATCCGAGTTATCAGAGATTTTGTGCATGCTGGTTTTAAACAGAATCCTGTTACAATAAATGTTCATTGAAAACCAAGGATAACAACTATTCTAAAAACCGTAAAGTGCCCTTTAACTTCTAATGTACATGTACTGTGTACAAGGTTTAAGATAACAAAGACAAGAACAACTTTATGAGTGTCCTACCCACAGATTACGCAAAAGATATGATTTTCATGCAGATTTCTGCTTACATAGGAAAGATATTAAAATTGTAAGTGGCATTATTTGAAGTGAAATTTCACTGAATTTTATGCATTGCATCTAAGTACATTGTTGAATACGCCTTCAACATTTGGATTTAGTGGAGTATGACATCCTTTGAATTAGGTACTGTATTGTGTGAATGTGGACAGGTCTGCTCTTGCAGTACGTGTACACGCATCACCTTTGATTCTCAGTCATGTACCTTTGTGTACAGTATGTATTTGGAAAAGTTGTACACTCTGCAGATCTTTGAGGTGTTTCTGTTCCTGTGAAGGAAGACATAATGTGATTTTGCTTTTGGAGACAAAATTCTGGATTGATTTAGACTGTTGCATGACCATCAAGATGTCCATTTGGGTAGGTTTAGTCATTGTAAATGATGTAGGCCTATATTTAATGGGGTGGTAAATGAATACTTCCATGCTATGACATAATATTCAATACTGTATAGCTGTATAGCTTTATGGAAAATATTGGGGAATCTTTTGAAAAGAAATGATAAAAATTAAATTTTTGAACAAGTAAAAATTTTGAAACAAGTCCCGGTAAAAAAACAGGATCCCGCTTGGATTTCTCTATCCAGGTGGGATCCCGATTTCGATTTGTGGGGTGTACGCAGGTGCTCATTTTAGAAATTCAGACAAATTTCCAATAATTATATGAGAGTAACCGTCGCTGATAAAAAGCTCATGGATACCAGGATTAAACCTATGGTCAGACAGGGATAGAGATGAGACATTATCTTGTTTTGTAGGTGTGAGTTTTCAATTTTTATTTTTTAGTCTGTGTCCCGTAGCTACATGTAGAAGGAATGAAAGAAAACGGAAAGCAGGCAATCCCTGCTGTGCTTGGGTGCATTTTTAAAGTCTGACTAAATCCACACTCCTGCTCCCATAAAGTTCATTGTAATTATCAGCAAAGCAAACATTCCCTAAAACCTCAAGATTTTTTTCCTGTTCCTAATAAACAAGTTATTGTGACCACAGCAAACAAAAAAAAGCCATGACCTTGGTGGGTCTTCATGCAGAAAGATCTATCTTTTCATAATCTGGACTGCGTTCCATTCACCGCGGATGTAAAGTTGTTTACATTCGGTTCTCACAGGAAGAAATAACTTTACCTGTGTGTAAGGGCTTCGTGGGAAGCACGATTTACATGCTTTACTGATTGGCTAATGACATGGGCTTGGAAACTTTGACACGTTAAAAATAGCCCTGTTTAAAGTTTCCATTGTTATAGGTTTTTTTTCTTTTGTAAAAATAAGTTCGGTTTGAAGAGTGCAGTTGTAGTGAAAACAGTCAAAAGTGCAAGTAATTGTGCGGAGGTACAGTTGGAAGAAATGTACATTTTTAAAGTTTTGATTCTATCAAATCCTCTTGTTTTTAATAAGCCGTATACAACCACCTCGCTAGTAGACATTTTCCTGTGGTTTCTTTCTCAAATTGTACCCCGCTTGAATCAGTTGTATCGGTCCCACCATCATGACCACAGCCTGTCTTTCCAGTGATGAGCACTGCTTTGAGTCCGGTGGTATCACAACCTGACCATTCTTGGATGTTGTCTACCCAGCCAGCGCTTACAACCAACTTGTGAATATTTCATCATAGGACAAATAACGAATAACAGTTTTTGTTGTGCTGTTGTCATCTCATCATCTGGCTTTTGAAATGTATCTACTGACTTTTGAGACAGCTTACTGTGTACTTTAATTGTGTCTTCAGTGATTCTTGAGGTTTTCCCAACGCTTTTTTTTTTTGGACAGCTGTAATTAGTACTCTGAATGATAGGTACTGTTGAACTTTCTTATCAGTTAACTCAACCAGTTTCTAAGGTTTACCAGTCCTTTTCGACACTACTATGAACCTTCTCTTCTCTTCAAAGGCATCCTCAGGCGGACGGATAACAGTAAGAAGCGCTCTTGAGGGTTCTTTGGTCTAATTACCAGAAATATATAACAAATCGGGTGGATTTCACCAATAAGAGTTAAGACTAGTCTTATCTCCTGGAGTCTTATGACTAGCCTTAAGTTTTTAATGTCTCCTAGGACTAGTCCTAAGTTATGACTAGTTCTAAGTTCTTTGTGAAGTCGACCCCTGGAAGTAATGTTCACATTTTGTATTTTCTTGGAGATTTGGAGAGTAAAACAAAGTGTCTGCTTGATGTTAATAAGTTAAACAGTTTTTTTTTAACTTGTCCAAAATCGTATTGATGTAGGAAGTGGTAGATGAATAATAAATTGTTTTTTTGTTGTTGTAAATTTTTCAGGTAAAAAGAATGGAAGGTAGCTGTACAAAACCGAGCTTGAAACCTGAGGTAAGTTTTGGGTTCAGTACCAGGCCTGAAACTTAACACCTCCATGCCCTTGGTCATATTGCCTTGGTGCCCCTTGAAATGTTTCCCTCATAGGCCTACAGGTGCCCTTTTGAAAGAAAAAGAATATCTAAATAAGAAAGCATACAATAATTAAAATTCTCTTTTGTAATTGAAAATTGTATTTATTTTCCCGCTTATATTACATTTCTTTACCCATGGTATGTTCCAATGACTGGTTTCTACTGGGCTGTGTGTAATGCATTTCCATTTTAATGCAACGTTTACCACTTGTATAATGTATTTCATTTATGTACATAGTCCAAACAAAATAATGTGTTTTATGGTACAACCTGAAAAGAACATGTAGGTTGGGAAATCATTTTGTTTTGTTTGTTAACTTATTTTCTTCAGATCATGCATTTTGGAATTTCTTTTATTCATATCTAGACTCAACTGACCTTAAATTAACCTTGTTCTATTTGATGAGTTGTGAGACTTCAAAATGGAAACCTAAATTTTATTTTGATTGTGACAATTTATGCCCATTGGCAATACTGGAGGGGTCAAATTTCCAGTAAATCTTTTGTCCGCGGTGGCTTTGCCTCTATCGTGTAGGAATTGTTGACCTTTCTCAAAAGATCAGTGCTATGTTTTAAATTGCAGACATATTATTTTAACAGTTTTCAAGTTGAGAAGGATCTTGTTATTTTGTTCAGAGTTCTCATTCCTTTGTTTTACACTTGTTGCACTAACATGTATGAACCCAGACTGATGAAACTAAGGGCTACTGGGTGAAGATTCTGCCATTCATAGTTGTAGTAGGCTCAGTAGTGCAAGTTGCATCGTGACATTAATGTGAACAACAGAACCGAAACTTACTACTCACAAAATTTCAAAACAAATTACAGATTTAAATAAATTTCTGTAATAATATGCAAGTCCTATTAATTTTGGTTTTTATCAATACACTTACGTGTGTGTTCGAACTGTATAATCAGTACTGTCCTGAGTCCTGTGAACAAATATCACAGGCATATTACTAGGATGGGATTCGAACCCACGACCGTTGCGATTCTAGAGCAGTGTCTTACCAACTAGATTACTAAGATTGCCTGGTAGCTAGAGGCAGTTTGAATCAACTTACCAGATTATTTTGGGTTTTTTAAAAACATTTTTTGCATTTCAGTCAAACTTATTTAATACTACCATTTGAGCAATTCATTACTGAATCCATTGATTATTTCTCTATTAGTTTGTAAAACTCTACACAAAGTTATTGAGGACGTATCTTCATCCTCTTGGCCGAATGAATGCAGTGGACATTAACCCCCTTCATCTGGTCACCCAGTTACAGAAGGTACAGTATGTTTGCTCATGTCATGGTCAAGTGGTCTAGCAAAGCCCGGGCCAAATTTCATAAAACCTGTAAGCACAAAAACTTGCTAAAGCACAAAAACTTACTAAGCAAAGACAAGTATTGCTTAACAGAAACAGGTTACTAGCCAAAATTATATTAAGTTTACATTGTTTTGTCTGGTTCCCCACTCAATTTTTGCTAAGCACAGAAATTTGTCAAGCAGTTTGTTCTGCGAAACAGCTTTATGAAATTGGGCCCTGATGGCCGAATCATGAGAGGTTGGGTACGAATCCTGGTCTGGGATGTTTTTGGGGGCGAGACACTATAACTGTATAGCCTGATACTTTACGGCCGCAACAAGGCGATTGCCTCCGTGTCCCCTGGCGCCTTAGTGCCCTTGAAATGCTCTGACAGTACAAATTTGCAGATTCATCATAGGGTGCCCTTTACCAAGAAGAAAATGCCTTGGTGCCCTTGCCCTTTCAAAAAAGAAGTATACAGCCCTGGGTTAGGGTAGAGATTGCTGATGTAAATGGTTAGCAACTTATGCGTCCATTCGGCTGCTAATGTTACATACTCGAAAAAAGTTGAGATGCTTTCAGGAACGCAACATATTAACAGGGTTAGAAATACTATAGGCGCTTTTGATACACTTTGGGGTTGTCTTTTTCAAGTCATCAGTGCTCACCGAAAAACACTAGTTTATCTAGTTCCTACTTGACATTATTTTGTAATAACGACAGTTTTTGAAACTGGTTTATTTTTTATTTATTGTAGGTTTTTAATGTCCCTAAAGATGTCCACGTAGAAATGATGAAAGAGGAACTGTGCAATAAGGTAAGGGGATTGTTCTTGAAAATAAAGTACGTGATAAAGTAAGTTTGTAAAAACAAACAATTATAGTTAACAAATTGATTAGTTTATTATAAAGTGTGCACCAGTACAATCCTGAGAAATATTTCTTTGTGAAATATTTATAAAGGGACCATCCAGCCAAGCTTAGTACAAAAACGCATTGTACAAAACATTTATTTATTTTTCTCTGTCTGTCTTTCAGTCTCCATCATGTATGCTGAAGATCACTGTGATAGAGGCAAAGGGAATTCTTAGTATGGATGCTAATGGTAAGATATGAACTATACATTGTAGAGCTGACACTGACTGTGTGAGACTTTGGGGCATTACATGACAGCAGACGTAACACAAAATACAGGTGAGCAAGAACATGTGTGGCTCTCCAATGCTTTTCTGCACAACTGTGCCACGCGCGCCAAGCAAACGCACACACATGTCGGACCTTAGTGTCAGACCTTCGTTGCTTTGTGATTGGTCAATACACAATGGGGCGGAGCTAAATGGATCGGTCTACTGCCTATTACACAGATCAAAGAACTTGTAATTTATTAGTATGCTGCCACCTATTGTTCCCAAAATTGAGGTTCTCTCCATCACTGGGTAAACAACTAAAGCCATCATATCAAAACTTGTGAATAATGCCAGATCATTGTACAAGCCTTCAAAACACACCTTTTGGCTGGCAGTATGATAAACACTAACCACACATATTCATGAAGTACATTTTTTCCCAACAGCACTTTACAAGAAGTCAGTGTTTTGTTGCAGATACTTGGGTCTGGAATATCATCTTTGATAGGGTGGCTTGGGAACAAAATCCGTTTGCAAAGGGTACAAACACTTAAAAGTCTTTTTGAGTCTTTGGAATTATATGCCTTCTTTTGAATTCCCACAGGTATGAGCGACCCCTACTGTCTCCTGACTGTTTGCAAAGCAGCCAAGTCCCCCTCCCAAGACAGACAGCCCCTGGCTCACTGGAACTCCCTCCCTGATGATCCCTCCACTACACCTACCCTTCCCCTCTCTGATCGCACCCCACGACGCAACTCTGACCAGAGGCGAAGTTTTAGGAAAGTCATTCGGAAGAGATCGGAGGACATTCAGTCCAACCGCAAATCAGATACTCTCTCTGTATTGTCCGTGGGTAAAGTACACAAGCGTAAAAACTCTGCGGATATGAGCGTCGCTGCTTCGCCCAAGAGCCCCCAGCATAGTGTGTCTGTAGAGGCAGAGTCCGTCTTCAAGACAAGATGTCAGAAAGCGACACTTCATCCGGTCTGGAATGAAACATTTGACATGTAAGTTTTGATTGATTTCTTTTTCATTTAAAGTATTTGTCAGGGTGTACATTGTTTTGAGGGTTAACGCATAGTTCAAGAATCCTACGGTGACAGTAGATTAAATAATTAAGAAAGCAGGAAAAGTTCTTTCAGAAATGTGCGGAATCAGTTCTTGTTGGAATTGAATTCAACTCCACAGGGGTAGATAAATAGAAGGACAAGGTCTTCCAGAACTGAGTTGAATTAGTTTCTGTCAGTACCAAATCCTACTCCACAGCAGTAGATATATAAATACCAGGAAAGTTTATGTTAGAATTAAGAAGGACAAGTTAATATCAAAACTGAATTGTACTTCTCGTGCCACACACTGTAATTCCATTACAAATTCAGTTTCTTTGCCTTACCCTATGATCTAGTTGCACATTTTGTTATACTTTACTTGTATTATTTCTTCTCCACCCCCTTTGCACAGTCCGCTATCCTCGGTCCATGGTACAGAGTTGAGACTCACCATGTGGGATATGGATGAGGAGACTAATATATGGCAAGCCTGTAAAAGTCTCGACTCCGATCACAAAATGGCTGGTTTTAAAAGGTAAGGACTCACATTTTGTGTTTTCCAAATGGTTGGTAAATTGTTCCTCAATTCAAGTTGTTTGTTGTTGTCAAGAGCCATTGTATTGTTACCTACTGTTACCAGGACATTGTGTGACAGGTAGAAGGGCAGAGAACCTTACAGGCACATGAAGTGAACTTAATGTACAGTTGACATGTATTAGTTTTGTGCACAATTGTACCACCTTAATAGAACCCATGGAGTTTCACAATTTCAAATGAAGAGTAAACTTGCTTGGGTTGCTACCAAGATAATCAGGAGTGGTTAAACCTATCTTTTAAATGCATATTTTATACCTGTACAGTCTCTTCCGTCACATCAAACATGGCATCAACAAAAACACAGACGACTTCCTTGGTCAAGTCATCATCTCACTGGACGACATCCCAGCTGCAAAGCGTGTCGATAACTGGTACACATTAATTGTCAACCCAAAAGGTTCTGGGCCAAGCACAGGTGGAAAATGCCACTTGAGGATGCAGTTCGTTTCTGAAGAGGTGAGGAAATAAAATGAAAATTCAGAGAAACATTTTTTTTACTGGTGACCCGTTACACATTCTGTGTAACGCTTCGGCCTTCGATCGAACAAAGCCATAGGACTGGTGTCTCGGTCTCTGGACCATGCGGTCTTGGCCACAGTCTTGGGCCCTCCCGGTGTCAAATATTTGACTGGCTGACTTCAAGATCAGCTTTTACTGACAATTATGAAAATGTATTTTTGCTATTGTGTTGTTTTATTTCAGGATGTTTCCGAGAAGGACAATTCAACCAGTCTGAATTATTACCATCAGTTAGCTTCAGCTGTCTACAGACATGAAGGCCAAACATACATCACGGTGAGACATTCAGGAAAACCTCATTCAGACAAACAAGCTCTAACATTCTGCGAACTTCAAATTAGTATCTTTATTCCCAATGCAGTCCATTGAAATGCTAACACTTGTTTGTACTTTGTTCTTTCTAAATGTTGGTGTTTAGGACGGGAAGGGTCCATGGGACGCCAAGCTGACTGGAATGAGCCGACACTTGTTAAACCACTTTGCCATCCAGAGTGGTATCTCTAAGCTATCACAGACACTTATGTAAGAAAATCTTTACTCTTTTTAGCTGTAGAGAATACATAATTTTACATGCAGAATACTCCTTTTTCCTGTATGGCGGTTCTTCCTTGGCAAAACAGCTTAACTCGAAAAACGACGTTGTGAGAAAAGAAAGTACAGAGATATGCTGTTTTGTCGTAAAACGGGATGAAAGTGTGAAAAGAAGCCAAGATAAGACATGTTATATTCACCTCCATACATAATGCCTTTTTAAACTTTTAAATGGACAAAATTACTTCAATTTACTTGGGAATTATCTGAAAAACCAACATTTTGACTGTAACCAGGCCAAAATTCAAAGAAACTTTACATGAACATCATGGTGCACTAGATGGCTTATTAGCAATGGCACTCAATTACACTTTTATTGTTCATAAAATTTGTAATTTCTTACTCACTCTTTAGCAACCTCTCCTCACTGTTGGAGTTCCACCAGCATCAGAATTCCTCGTCTTTCCATGTGGGACGTCTCTCCCTCGATAAGCTCTCCCTCAATAAGCTCTCCCTGACAGACACTATGGGGAAAGATGAAGTCGACTTAGCATCAGTGAGCAGCCTCCCTGAATCTACAGAGAATATCCCCAGGGTTGGAGAAGAGAAGGGGGAAAAGGACATCAATAAGAAACCTGCAGAGGAAAAGGTAAGTCTCAACAATGTAAATAAGTGAGTAATTTCTAAGTTTCAGTTCGCTGGCATCGAGCGCGATTTTGCTTGTCCTGGTTTCGGTACCTTTCACTATTGGTCTCTCAGTCTTTGACTTTACTTATCTTTTTGAAGATGTGGTTTCGTATTTAGAAAGAAATTGTGTTTAAAAAAAAAAAAATTCTGCAGTCAATATCTGCATTTATTTTGTGTTCCTTTCATGTGATTTCTTAAAAACATTTTGTTAAATTTGGCTTAAGGTGAAGGAGGAAGCTGATGCTGCATTGATGGATCGAGCTTTAAGGGAGGCCATGTTCCACATCCATGCAGAAATGATCAATGAAACTACATTCTCTATTTACACCAACGATGTCAAAGAAGTCGCAGAAATCTTTGAGGAGAACCCACTCTTTCTGTCCTATGAGGTACATTTTCAAGTTCATTTTAAGCACATCATATTAAAGGGTTTGCACAACATTGGTAGATTCAAAACATATAATGATAAATAATTACGCATTTTCACATAACTTGCAAGGTTTATGATGATGGGCGTGTGGGAAACTTGCCTTAAATGTGTTTTCTTGAAATGCTGTAGTTTTTGAGAAAAATTGGTAAAATAATCAGGCCAATATTTTTATTTAAAAAACTTGATGTTCAAAAACTGAATATATTATTATAGTCCCCTCCCCATATGTTTTTCTTTTTCACTATTTTAATGAGACTCCCAATCGAAAAAAAAAAAAACCCTGAGTTTTCACAGTGTTTAATGTATTGTGTCACATAAAGTGCGGATACACTGTCTTAAACAGTGCTTTAATTAAAAACGAGATACAAATACAATAACTTGACGCCATCATATTGCAGGAAATTTATCATTTTTGTTTTCCTCGATGCTTATACCACGCAGGAAGGAGGATGACGTCATTTACAAATGGACAGGTGATACATTTCTTGGGTGCAAACATATCTGTTTTTTATTAACCTTGCACTATTTTCCTATTTGCATGTAATTTACATATGATTTGCAAATTGCTTGCATGATGTACTCATTCCTTGTTTCTTCCAAATAATTTTGAATAATTATAATTATAATTTCTTTCCAAACTTCCTTTGTGGCTGGTACCCTGCATGTCACTAGACTTACACAGCACGCTCTCAGTTTAATATATTGGACCAGACTAGTCTATGTCCACCCTCTCCGTTGTATTTGATGTTGAAAAACAAATGATGGATCAAACGGGTGATAAACTTTAAGGAATTATTTTAGCCAAAGTTTATGTCTGGTGTAGCCAAATGACATCTGACCTTCCCTCCCCCCCCCCTACAATAATACTGATAATATGTCACCTTTGCTTATTTTTCATGTGTGAATTAATATTCCTTATTTAATTTTAAATTTTTGCTATTTTTCTAAGTAATTTTCCTGAACTTCTACTGTTGAAAGTATAATTAATTGACTCTGATATAGGCTGACAATTCCTCTTCTTTTAAGAGATGTTCTGCATTTCATTGAACCAAAGTATATTTTTTTCATGATATTATATGAATGTGTGCTTAACATTTGTTTTGTATTAACTTTTATTAATGATATTGTTTGTTTATATTCACAACCAGGTTTTGGTGAAAACAAGAAAATACACTGATGTTGATTGCTGCATTTAAAATTGTTAGAATTCTCCCAACTTAAGCAATGTTTTCTATGTTAATATAATATATTCCTTACCTTTGATAAACCAAGTTTCACGTCATTTTCCATGCATTTTTAAAGAATTATCAACCATTATTTTACAATTTAAACCATTTCTGAGAGATTCTGTTGACCATACAAATAAGAACGGTCTCTCAAATCTAAAGCAGCAATGTTTGGTTTTGATCCCTACAGCTAGGGGCAGCTGAGTCTTCTATATCGGCGTACATTGATTTCTGCATGCAACCCATCAGTGACTGCCCAGCACTCTTTCCTCCATCCAACGTTCAGGTCCTGGATATCCTGAAATCAAAATGCAGGTAAAAGCTTGCCTTCTTTTCCTTAAGGTTATTCTTCTAAGTTGAGTGGGCATTATATTGTTACATTTTTCAGTATTATTATCATTGGTCATGTTTACTCTATGCTTGTATTGTGCTACTATATTTTTATCCAAATGATTCTGTCTTTTTTTATTGGAGTAGGGAAATAACTGTTACATAAAATTGAATTGAAAATGTGTGTCATTCTTACTCAACGGTCACAGTGCTTTTATTTATTTGTTATTATTTGTTATTTTATTTATTTGTTACACACAGCGGTGAGGTTTATTTTTGTGGATGGTATATTGATAGAAGTTTTATTTATAAAGTACCTTGTAAGAACTCACAGGCACTGTGGCCTGATTTGCTTCCGCTGCCTGAAACAAAAAATGGATGAAAGTACGTGTTTTCAAATAATTCTGGTTAGGCCTGTAATGCATTGGTATTTATAAGTTGATTGTTATAGAATGTTTAAGACATCTTAGTATATTGGTATTAGGGCTCGTTTTTGTTCTCCTGACTTTTATAGCCTTACTCAAGGCAGTCGCATTATTCGCTCCAAAAGACGCCGCTGTAAACCCATCCGTATACCCTGTGCACGGTGCGTGCGATCACACCGCATGACCCACCCGTATACACACTGTCACATCGTGCGACTACTGTGCACATAAGTCATCCGCACTCGTACCACTAACCGCATGCGGAGGCCATCAGGCCGACAGCCTTGTCGGGTCTGTAACTTCCGGGTTTAATGTGTTGTATTGAAAAATTTCCACAAGTGGAAAAAATTGGGGGGGCTCTCGGATATGCTAGTATGCAGCTCATGAATATGTATATCGTTCGTCAGACCTATCAGACAACACAGGATGTGAGGCAAATGAATTTTTCATTTTGACGTCCAATCACGCACATCCCTTATCATGTTCGCTGAGCGTCCGTGGTGGTGGTGTGTGATGTAAACATGTCTCGTCTTTCGCGGGCATTATGGTAATAAGCTGACTCTTCGCTTATTATAGTAATGAGGTCAGTGGCTTCAACACAGACCCTACAAGGCTGTTGGCCTGACGGCCTCCGCATGCGGATAGTGTACGTGGGCATCGTGTCGTGCGATGTTACGCACAATGAATACGGGTGGGTTTTTATACAGCGGCGGTCTTTTTTCGGAGTGAATAATTCAACTGCCTTGAGCAAGGCTAGACTTTTATGGCTTTTCACTGAGTTTGGTGTTGCTTCACATTTATTATGACATTTTTTATCATTATTTCCTGAATCTCAGATTAAGCAATGTGTCCAGTCTCCTTCAAATGAAAGTTTGGAAGGATCGTAACTCCCTACCCCATCGGCAAGTTCGTGAACTCATGGAAGATACCATCGCATCAGACACCAGGAGATGGCTCAGTAACATGTTGGATAGCTTACCACAACCAGAGGGGTCATTGGTAGGTTCCATTAGACAAATCTAATTTGGAAAACGAGTTTGTTGTTTGATCATTTTTAGAAGGGGTAGGTTCCATGAGACAAATCTAGTTTTGAAAACCAGTTTGTTGTTTCATAATTTTTAGAAGGGCAGGCCTAACTTACACAAAATTGCTAAGAACAATTATCTGTTAAGCAAACATAATCAGGGTTTTTGTTGCTGTATTTTATCTGTATGTCATTTTGAGAAGTGGAGCCAAACAACTTTTTAATGATAAAAACACTGACTGCAAATATATTTGGGTCCTTGTCATGTTTTGTGAACACATTGGCAGGTCACAAATAATGTGTTTCATTTGTTTGGGTTACAATAGAAACCAGCAGATTTAGTGAGACTGCTAGAAAGACTTGGTGATGTCATGGGTGACATGATCGCCCTACTTAGACCAACCAAGGACTACCAGAACATGTTCAAGAGGTGAGTCTCTTCATTATCAAGAATTCTGTATCCCGGTTCTTACACCGTTTGTTGTATATGTACATAAAAGCTATATACTTGAATTGTGTAACTGAGTTTTTCTTGTAAAACCCTTCCTGTCTTGCTTCCAAATGCATATATCTGACTATAGCCTTTTTTTACATAAAATGGACACATCAGGAGGTACTATTTGGTTTGGTTTAAACTTTGAATTTGTCTTTTATGTATTAACCTTTTTTTTGTATGCCCTTTTATGTGTATTTTTATGGGTACTTGTAATAATTTTATTGCTGTTTGCATGTTTGTATATTTATATTTATTATTATATAGTTTGATTAGTGCTTATTCTGATGTTATTGTAAATATATATCATCAAACCATACAGTGAATTCACATTGTGTCCACTACATGTATGTCAAACGACTAGGTAAATAAAGCAAAATGTTGCTTCAGAAATCACATTAACAGACTACTGCAGACTAAAACTTGAACATTTCCAATTAGTATTGGATTTGAAAATAAGTTTGCTTACTTTTGTTCGAACCCCAAAGATACACAGTGGACTATAACATGATAGTAGCCCAACAGATGGATGCCCAGATATGCAGTAGTCTTCAGGATGTCTTGACGCAGCTGAATCAGTATCAGGTCCGTTACCAGAAGTTCCCAGAGAACATCGCTGAGTCTAGCAAAGCAAGCCTCAAACTCTACATGACTGTCAAGAAGATGCACTCTGTCCTGAAGGCAAACAATCACACCTGGTAATGAACAATTTCAACATGTTAACTTTTCAATAAGCTCACTAACAAATGAAAAAAAAAAAACATCAAAATTGGTTGTCCTCCGTTTGAAACACTCATTTTGGAAGTCCCCAAAATGTGGTTTCCTCAACAATGACACTTTTTAGAGGAACAAATGTTCTCTGTAGAATTTGTACTGGTATAATCAGAGAGCTCTCAGATTCCTACCAGTATGTTTTTTTTTTTTGGGGGGGGTTGACTTTGCTTGTAGTCCATTTAAGTAAACTTTACTTATCATTGTACCACTCTTCCTATCTCAACAGTGAGGGACTGAACATCAATAATTACCACACATGGTTTCAAGAGGCGCTCATCTTTTGGCTTGTCACCTTTAAGTACGAGACATTTGACCGTGTCCGAAGGGCACTGGCCATGGACAAGGATGTAGTGTTGGTCCACAGTGTAGTGAAGTACTCAAACTCGGCCGTCGATGCTCAGTCCTGCTTTGCCAAGGTAAAACAGCTTCCAGTCTTCAAACAATTGTTTTTATGTTACAAACCATTGAAATCATTGAAGGTTTGTTTAGGGTGGTGTAATAAGATCTATCTGTGTATCTATCATTCAAAAACACACGGATGACATTGAATGGTCTGACAGTAGGAGGGTTAACACAAATTCCTATCACTTTGAATTATTACAGTATTGGGAGTTTCCAAACTAATAATGACCACTGTTTGTTTTACTTTTTTACAGGTGACTGAGGAATGGCACAAGATTGGATTTGAAGGAGTTGACAGTCGCTGTATGGCTGTAACCAAAATCACAGATGTGAGTAAAAGATTTCATTTAAAACATGTTGCTGTGTCAATTTCTCTTGCTACTGTTCCATAAAATGCTTTTCATTTACTCTTGGCAACTTGAATTTGTGTTGTCTTTTTATGAATATTTTGTTATTTGTGCCTGCAAGTATTTGTTGTCATCAATTTATGAGCATTTTGTTATATATACCTGCCATTGTGTTTTTAAAAGATATGCAGGCCACTTTGCATTTTAAAGTCATGCCTGTAGTTATGCCTGCCAAGATTTCTTGTTATGTAATTCTCCATATTTTGTCATATTGATCATGTTCATTGCTTTTTAATTTGAAATGTTTTGCCTGCCATACTGTATATTACTTTGTTCGTTTTTGCGCAATAGTGATTTTTATAACTATTGTGTCTAAAATTGTAACTCCTGTCAATTTTGATCACCATTCTTATTCTATTATTTTGTTCAACCCTGTTTTAAAAACCTTGGTTAATATTTATGAAGTTTGCAAGTTTACAGCAAATAAGCATTTCAGTGTTTGTTATTTTGTTAGCTTATTTGTGAGGGTGCTAAACTTTACGCGAGCTCAATTCACAAGATTCTGGAAAAGAATGGTTTCTATCGCAGCAACAGTGGACATTTTGACATCAAAGAAAAGGTAAGTGTTTGAAAGGGTGACTGCTCTATTTCCCAATTAAAACCTTTCCTGAACTTAAGCTAACTTCAGCTAGGCTTAGTTTTAGAGTTCTATGTAGTATTTTTGTTATGGTCTGCCGTTGTGCTCTCGAATCTGTATACATGAATGTTGATTTTTTTTTTATATTCACATTGAATACTGTACCTTCAATAAAAAAAAATAAAAAAAATTGTACAGAGATGATGTAGTATAAAGTCGAGTCCTTTCCCTTTTAGTCTTTGAATTTTATGCAGGCAGGGAGTTTTTTTTTTTTTTTTTTTTTTTCTGTGATGCGATGCAATTTTTAAAAATAAATAGTTAACGACCTGGCATTTCGACCATAGCAGAGTCTTCCTCGAAATATAAAAGCAGGATAGTAACTTTTTTCCTATCCGTTTCTGCTACTCTCTCGCAGTTGTGCATTACGCTAAACAACATCGAGCACGTCCGGGCTTATCTAGATAACCTCCCAACTCTCTTAGACTGGGAGAAGACGGTCAACAGCCTCGCTGCCCTCCACGATAACCCCACAGCAGGCAAGCTGACTCTCAGCACCCTGCAAAGGATGACCAATACGGCCAGTAGGGATACTATTAACATGTCTGGCCTGTTGGAAAGGCGCATTGCTGATAAAATGAGCCAGGAGGTCATGACTGACCTGGGGAAAGTGGTCAACTGTAAAGGAGATGCTGCTGCTAAAGATGAGGTAATTATAATAAGACATGTATGGTTTTAATAAAAGAATGAACACTGGTGCATTTACTCATTTATTATTTTGTTAATTTTTTTTCAGTACCATTGTTATTGATCATGTTTACTCTTTGCTTTTATTGAACCAGGAGGCCATGGTATTTCCCTGTTTAATTTTAAAATTGTCTTGTTTAATCTTCAGTGTATTTTTATCCCCTTGCATTTCAGCGCCCAGCTGTGAATTTGTTTAATAAACTAGAGTATGAATATGAATATAATCTATATATATAATCTTAATATATCTATACTACCCATGTGCATGTCAGAATGTTTTATGTGGAA
The DNA here is from genome assembly GCF_032118995.1 of Asterias amurensis. Lineage (NCBI taxonomy): Eukaryota > Metazoa > Echinodermata > Asteroidea > Forcipulatida > Asteriidae > Asterias > Asterias amurensis. The sequence goes on along the minus strand of NC_092653.1, from coordinate 23,585,283 downwards.
ACAGCAGTGGGTAAACATTTTAAAACAAACTAATTATACACAAAATGTGTATAATGTGTGTATGTTTTTTTTTGTTTTTTTTTTCTTCTTTTTGATATTGATTCAATTTGTTCATTTTGTTCATTTAGGGCCCGATATTTTAACATAAAATATGTCTTAGCATATTAGTAGTAGCAATAGGCCTAGTATTTTAGTGTAGAATCGTTGCTAGTAATCTTTCCTCACTAAATGTTGTTTCCCTCAATAAATATTTTGTTCTGTTCAGCAAGTATCTTTGATTTGCATTTCCTTGATATTGGTAAAGAAGTGAATTTAACCCTCCATAATTGGTATCAACTAAATGCCTGTCTTCTCACTCACAGCAACTTGACAACTTCTTCTCGTACATCGACCACAATCTTGAGACGCTTTACAAGCAGCTGATGGCTCAGATCTTTCCTCGAATCGTTGAGGAGGTCTGGAACTCTCTCCTTAGAGGAATCGCTGCTGTCATGCATGTAGGGAAACAACCTCAGTACTACAAAGACTTGCTGGAGGTGGGTAGTAATTAGGTGTTCGGAACACCTCATGTTTTTGTTGGTTTTTGTTCGCTTAACACTTCTTCTTCTCAGCGACCCGATGCACCCTTTCCAAGCTCATATAAACTTGAAACTTCACATATTATAGTTTGATATGTGTTAGAAGATGAAATCGCTTCAGTTGCATCATGATGACGTCATCAGGTGTCAAATTACAAGGTTTATAAACAATGATATTTGTATCAAAACAGCGATAAGAGTACTTGGGTTGCTTATTGAAAACTGCAGGTGGAGATTCTCTTTTATAAAAATTATGGTGTTCTTTCCATTAAAAAATGTAGAGCTTGGAAGCAATAGAGAGCTATTTTAAGCGACCTGGTCTAGCATTAGACTCTTCCAAGATCCAAGGCCAACAGTACAAGTACTTGATTAGTCAGCTGGAGCTGAACTCATTAAGTACTCAAGATCTAATGCTTAGATACTATAAGGACCTTGCTTTGGACATGGCCACACCCTTGGAGTACTTCGGCCATCTTGGCGTTAGGATGGCCTGCAAGGAGGAGGTGAATGGAGAGAAGACGTTTGTTGTAAAAGGCAAGTTTTCCCCCCTTTTTTTCTTCTTATCTTCCTATTTAAGTTCTGATTAATAATAAAGTATAGAGTTTTGTTATCATCATACAAACAAATTGACTGTTTTAAGTTGTAGTTAAAGTTACTGTTGTTTGAAATATAGAAATACACATATAATTATTTTTTTCTGTGTTATATAATATGACTCTCTCTATCTTCATGTATTTCCACTTGTAATATATACCTGTTCATGTTTGGTGTGTTATCATTTAGCCTTAGAGAAAGACTGCTAGGTTTTGGCCATCATTTTTTGCATTTATACCATAGGTCCTTTTGGTTTGGCAGTTTGCAACAGCTAATTCTATGTTCTCCTCATATTAAAACAATTGCATTCAACATTTGTCCACAGTGTGCAATGCAGTTGACCTACCTGGTCTGGATAGACATGGTAGTAGTGACCCCTTTGTGATAGTAGAGGTGTTACCTGTCGATTCAGACGTCTGTAAAACTCTCCCTCAGCAGACCAAGCCAATCCAGAGTAATCTCAATCCTGTGTTTAATGAGACATTCGAAATGTAAGTCATTTTTGCCTTGGCATGATACAACCGTATTTCTGCTATAACTATCATTGCCAAGTGGTCATAGGCCAGTCCCGAGTTCTGGCGACAAAGTCTTTGAGGTGTGGGTTAGGTTCTCAGTCATGTCACCAGTGTGTCCTTAATTGAGCAAGACAATTCAAGGTTCAAGGTTCATTTTATTTCCAATTAAATATAATGGGTTCTCATCACTTAACTTGAAGTGGGAACCTGTGAGAGCAGAGATAGTTCTTGTTTCACAGGCTGCAAGCTTGAGCAGCATTGGGTTGTCATCAGATTCCATTCGTATCCTGTTTCCAACTATCAAAATAAGTCATTAAAACTGTAAAAGCGATTAGGGGGTCTTCAAATTATATTTCTGTGACTTTGACAGTATTACAGATAGAAAAATTCCTTTGGTGGATTTAATATTGTGGTAACTATAATCCTGTGCTTTGTACTCTTTCTTGAACAGCCCATCCGTTCCTACCGAGTTGATTGACTCTGGTGCTGTGATGAGTTTTACAGTCATGTCCTATGATGTCCTATGGAGTAATGACTTCATAGGGGAAGCCTATGTCCCATTACAGCAGGCACGACCTATTAGCATGATGCAATCTGTCGACCAGTGCCCTGTCATCATGGTGGCCGTAAAGCGCCCTCACACTGTAGATGGAGGCGCATTTGAGGTACCTTATTTCTTTCCGATAGTCAGTTTGCCATTTTGTTCAAATATCTGAATGCCATTCTCATGAAAGGTGCATTTAAATTTACTCTAATTTGAAATATATGTCTAAACATATTCATTACTGGGTGAATCCTTAATTTTAACTGGTTTATTTATTTTCAAATATAAATATTTTTGTGTTTTTAATACTTTTTTTTATTATTTTTTTTAACATATATACAGATTTTGAAAAATCGTAGTAAGTGGGACAAAAATGCCCGTCAATTCTATACAAAGCGTCAGAAGGCGATCGAGCACCAGAAGCCACGGACAGACAAGAAGACCAACAGAGCGCCGGTTTCCAACTCTCGCCTTGCCCCCTTCTTCAGGCAGTAAGCTGTGATTGCATCTTTTGTACACCACACTTGCTTGCTTCATTCAGCAAAAACAAAAGCACTTTCACTGCATCTTAAATCGACAGTAACATCAATGCATACCTAGGGCACAAGTTCATAGAGCTGCTTAAGCAAAAAACACTTTTGCTATGCCAGAATAAGGTTACATGCCATTCAACATTTATTTGCTTAGCTGCAAAATTGCTTTCTGTTTTAGCAGCTCTGTGAAATTGGTCTGTGGTCCACCTGCAAGTTCCAGTTGAAACATCTGAGGACCAGATAAAATAATCTCCAATCCACCCAGTTGGCTAATTCAGTTTACTAAAGCATTTCTATTCATCATGAAAAGATGGACGCAGAGCTAACTTGGTCCTATGGCCAAGTAACTGAAAATGTTAAGGAATACCTGACGATAGTCCATGCAATTTTTCTTACAAGTTTTCATGATCATGCATATCAACTAAAAGTAAAAAAGCAAATGAAACAAAGTTTGTATTAGTACTCCCGCATGGGAGCAATAAAACAGTGTCGTCATCTGGGATTTCTTCAGTTTCAGTGTTGTTATGTGGAATTCACTGCACCTGTCTGCTTGATCAATACATCTGTTGTTTTGGATAATGTACACGTACACCATGTTCATAGCACCGCCTTGCACTAACTGTCTGTTTAAAATCATGCTGAAAATTGCTTTGTGATTACCATAGCATTTGAATGATTGTCTTTTAAGAAGGTGTATCAGAAATTGCAGCAATTCTTTTTAAATTTTCGTTTGTAGATCTTTTCGAGCTCTCCGTAGTTACATACCAACATCTTTGAAGAATGAACCCCCAGATGAGGGGCCTAAATAGATGGCGTGACAAGCTCAGAGATACTTTCAAAGGTGCCCTTTTGTGGGCAGTGGTAGGCAGAATTAAACATGGGTCAATTTAAATGATCATTTGTTAAAGGTGTCAATGAGTATTCTTGTGTTAGCTTTGTATATATGAAGAGTACAAGGTGTATCATAAACCATGTTTGGAGATTTGATATTTTAAATGGTGTACGATCTTTTGAGGTTTGTGAATACTATTTGTAGGTTGGTTTGATGTGGGTGAGTTGTGGTAAGATATTCAGCATCACTTAAAGATATAAAGACAACTATAACTAGACAAACTATCAAGTAAAAATACACTGCAAATAAGTATAAAGATATTTTTAAAAGTTATATATATGTGTACATTTTAAGTCAAAATCAATACATAATGTGCAAAGAATATCTTTGGTCTTTGATCCAGAATACAAAACACTATGTTCAAGTCATCACTACAAGTGTAGTATTTCCCAGAGACAATGTTATTGCTTTTCTCTCAATAATATTACAAGAAAAGATTACATATATCCAAAAGTAAAGTGGATATTTGAAGACTTTGGGACAGTAATTAGTTATTGTTTACATCTAGAAATATAGAAAAGCAATAATAATCTAGTTCAACCTGAAAGGTCAATGATTATCCTGTCAAAAATCTGAATATTTGTCAATTGAGAAAATAAAAATTGAAGTCCTCCCAAGTCCTCAAAAGGTATCAAGTGTGCCAATCAAAATAAGCCAAAAGTTCACATTAAAAACATTGACACAATAGTTTAATGATTTATAACATTTTACAGGTTTAAGGTTTGAGTTGTGTTGATGGAAGCTAGTCTAGGATGGGATGGCATTATTCGTTTACATAAAAACATTGTGTACTTTTCCCTGACGCCATTGTATATTTTTCAAATTATCATTAAAGTTATGAAAAACTGTTTGTGTAGGTTACTATTTTTGTAGTGATATATTAGCAATGTATATCAAGTTTGAGATTCATATATATGATTCTAATTTCTTAGAAATTTATAGAATTGCCTCAATTATGAATGAATTATTAGATAATTATTTGACCATGCACAATGTTGCAACTCTCTTTTATATAGGTTTTGTAAGTGTAAACTTTAATATAACCTATATTTACTTTTCTAGACTATGTGAATACTTTGATATTATTTAGTAAATACTTATTTTAAGGATTTTGTTTACTTATAGTTAAAGTTTATGAGTTAACAAAAGGTTGACACTATTTTCTGCAATCTGCAAATAGAAAAATAAACCAAAGTTCCCAATCTGCAACTGACGTGAGTGACAATGTATTCATAGTGCTGTGAAAAGTAAGTAAGGGTGTGTACGTTGTGCCCATACATGATGACGTAACACCGTCATATTGCCATATTAAAACATTGCCCATCTGGTCAGCAGCACTTTAAAGGAAGAAGAAGAAGTATACGATGGCACGAGACAATGCACATAATTTGTCAACAGTAAATGGCTTACCTTTTCGATGTTCATCGGATACAAAGTTCACAATCCAATGTAGGCTACTATGGGGGCATGGACGAGGAGTGAGTAGAGATGCTACATACAGGAAAGGTGCGGTCCACTTCTTCATCACAAGCGGTACTACCATTGAGGCTAAGAAGACGAGAAGATCGTACGAAACGTGCGGAGTGCACAATACTACTGAAAGACGGTGATTTTTTTCAACCAAATTGATGCCTTCCATTTACGAAATACGAAAACCAAAGTTGTATTGATATATTTTATTGTTAATAACAACTGTAGTTTATAGTAATTTATTAGTATTTTTCGCATGAAAAATTAGTACACAAGAATTACAGTCTCGTTTTTAATCATACGTTGAAGATACATCGGATACAAATCTCCCACCTTTTTAAACAAAATTTAAATATTTATAGAAGCGTAGAAAGCCGGTTTGAGTAGACCAGTATGGGGGTGGGTCTCACGTCTGGGGGCGGAGCAGCGCAAAGGCTCAATCGACGGGTAACACCTTACTCTATGGTAAAACCATTTGTATTGTTGGACAAAAAGCCAGATGTGTGCCCTGCAGAAGTCTTCACAATGGAAAAGTATCGGAAAATTCCACTGAAACTCCACATATGACTCTTTCTGCTCTGCCTTTGTTCGTTGTCGTAATGGGGAAATGAGCGGAAGTGAATTGCCTAATCCACAAGCGTAGTTTACGAGAGAAAAAAAAAATGCTTTTTTTGATAAAGGTTTTCAGTATTGCATGAAATATAATCAGGCCTAAGCAATATAAAGTTGTGATCCAATCGTACAGTTTCACAATGCGTTTCATGATACTAACTGTATACAACTATTATTACTTTTATTACTATTATTGTTTACAACTATTGTTACTTTTTAAGTAATAAGTGAACATGACTGCATTCACTAAAAATTTCTCAGTGACTGAAGAAATCTTTCCAATGTGGAAAATTCCACTAACATTCCACAATGGTCCTTTATTCTGCCTTTGTTCGTTTTTGTACTCTTGGGGAAGTGGGGTGGAAATAAAATGCCTAGACCTGTATGTAATCCACAACACTAATCTATAACAATGTTATCAATGGCGTTTTCAGCAAGGTATAAAATCTATTTATGACCACCATCTTTATGTAATTCTACACGTTTTGGTAATTGTCAAAGGCAAATATTCTAACTTGGTGTATCCAAACACTATTAATGCATAAGTTGACAATACTGTGAACATTTGACTCAATTGGTCGTCGAAGTTGCCAGAGAATAATGGAAAACAAACACCCTTGTCGCACAAATTTACGGTGTTTTAGATGCTTGAATTCGATACCCCAGCTAAGGTCTTGAATTCAATTCAACAAATATTTTAGTGAGAAATTACTTCTTTCTCGAAAACTACGTTACTTCAGAGGGATCCGTTACTCACAATATTGTATACTATCAACATCTCTCCATTGCTCATTACCAAGTAAGTTTTTTATGCTGACAATTATTTTGCCTTATTACCAATAGTGTCCATGTGGCATCTTGTTTCTGCGCTACTTAAACAACAAAACGTTTCATTACTAATATTATCTCTCACAAAAAAGTAAACAATGCATTCACAATCACAGTTCATCAACAAAACTCATTCATTATTCATTAGATTTCATATGCTTCCTGCACCTCATGTCACATGTCCCTAACTTTTTTTTACTTGATTGTGATGATTGGTTTCCAGTAAAAACAACCATCCTTTATCTCATACTGTGTGCATTATTGATAACGTTCAACATACCGTACAGCATTAAAGGTTAAAGGAACACGTTGCCTTGGATCGGACGAGTTGGTCTATGAAAAGCGTTTGAAACCGTTTGGTTATGAAATGCATATGGTTAGAAAGATGTTTTAAAGGTAGAATATAATGAGCCACACAAGTATCACTAAAAATTGCACGGTTTTCATTTTATGTGGCGAACTAACACGGTCGGCCATTTGTGGGAGTCAAAGTGTTTACTCCCATAAATGGCCGTCCGTGTTTGTCGACGAGGTAAAACGAAAACCATGCAATTTCGAGGCATATTTGTGTAGATCATTGTATTCTACTTTTACAACATCTTTCTAACCATCTCGATATTACACCAAACGGTTACAGGACGCTTTTCAAAGACCAACTCGACCGATCCAAGGCAACGTGTTCCTTTAATATAAACTCAATCCATTCAGACAACGCGTGAACTGAAATGGGACAGTCCCCTAAATATCCACCAGAGGTTGATATCTCCGGGATATTTGGTTTTATTGACATAAAAAGATATCAGCACCACAGAGGGTAAAAATAAAACACTTCAGTTGTTCATAGAGCAATCGACCAAGCTGTCTGCATTTACAACAAAATGGAGGACAACAACTTAGAAACAAGAGACGTTATGTAAATCCGCAACTATGGCTGGGAGGCGCATATCAAAGCAAGGGTTTAGTTTTTTCGGATCTCTTTTTTTCGGGGGGTGGGGGAGGGAAAGGTGTGGATATCGCAGTTATTACTTCAAAATAAGACATAAACCCTGTGAAGATAATTAGGAATTAAATGATTGCATTGAGAAAGAAATTGGTTGTTCAAAACATGAGGCAATAAAGTCACTGTGCCCCCCCCCCCCGTTTTGTTTTTTTCCTTAGTCTGTTGGCTGACCGGCTTTTGGTACTTTCCAATTGAAGCTTGCACATTCTTCAAGGTTGCACATCAGAAAATGCATCGTGAAACACCATTTGTACGTAGGGGACATTTTGTGTTAGTCATCATAATATTATGATGACTAACACAAAGATTACTTCTCACAGACCAAGCGCATGCGCAATCGGACGTAAACGTTGGCATTATTTAGGTGACAATAGGAAACATGTTAAGCGGCCGATGATCACTTTAAGATTCCGTATTTAACTTTAAGATTCCGTATATAAACGTCTTCCACAATACAAGTTGTCTTAATCGTCGAAAATGAAAACAATCGGGTATCTTTAAGATTTTTCGTATACAAGAACAATTACCGTTATACGCAAGATTAGTGACGTCACGTGTGGGCGTATTGTGCCAACTGGTGGTTGATCTGATTCGGTGGCTAATCTGAACATGCATGACCTCTATCCATAGTTGTTTGTGCTCGGTGGTGACTGCACGTAGGCCCTATTCTTGCTCCCGTCTGGATTACACGTGTGTATGTACGTCCCTCGTTTTTTATTTGCGGTGAGTGATCGGTTCGAGTTGAACGGCTTTGAACTGTATGCATGAACTTGATGTTCACCATTATCAACTTGTCTCGCAACTTCCATGGAAGGATTTGTCAGGAGGGAACGAACACAGTGCACCTACTTGTTAAAGTAACACCTCACAAGTTTGTGTTGGCATTTTGTCTTGACGGGTACCTCGCCACCCCGTAGTGTGCGAGGAAACGGGTGTATTTTAAGGCGAGTTTGGTGCTGAGGAGATTATTGTTCAGCCGTCATAATGGGTCGACCAATGGGTGGAGTATCACCAACATCAAACACAGAGAATGATCATTGGGGTGATATGGAATATATGATTGTAATAGCTGTTTTAGCAACTGTACTTTTCCTTGTCATCATCGTGTGTATTACTAAGTGTATTTGTTCAAAGTGTTGCGGTAGAACGTTTAAAATAACGTGCGAAGAATTTCAGGCGGTTTCGATTGATCACATGAAGGTCGACGAAGCCGAGGACATTACCTCTCGAGGATATTACAACCCCCGTAGAGGTCGAGACGTGCCGTGGATTACCACTACTTATAGTAACCGAGGTTTTAATGGGGGATTCCTGCATGACCCACTGCCGTCCGGCGTGTCAGGATCACCCCCGCAATTTTGGGAGCTAGGAGATGGGAACCCGCAGGTAAGAGCCCTGGATGCAAGCTCACTTACTGGGGGTGGCCAGTATACATACACATACGACGGCCATTTTGGAGTACGTAGTGATGAGACGCCATCGCCAATACCCGCTCTGACTGATGGAGGGATGGGGCCATCCTTCCAGGCGGACCATCAGCTACAGGAGTTGGTGAGAGCTGGAATGTCCCAGAGTGAAACCATCATGGTGGGGAGTAAACTTGTTGTTTTCATATCCCGCGAAGTGAACCATCTCGGTGACACGTTAGTACTGAATGAGATGGGTATCTCTCTGACGATCCCACCTCACGCCATCGATGTTGGACGCACCGAGCGCATCTCACTCATCCTGGACTGGGACTTGGGAGACTTTCCAGGCATGAGTGACGATCAGACAATCATCAGCCCCGTCGTGCACTGTGGGCCTCACGGACTCAAGCTGAACAAGCCTGCCATGCTGAGCTACAGACACTGTGCTTACAACATCAACGACGTTTCTATTGTGGCAAGTCAGACCCACCTCATGCAAAACAAGGACTGGAAGGAGGTTTGCTCTAAGGAGGACAGTATTAAACCGTACACACTTTTCCCGAATGAAGTGCAGGTTCAGGTGTCACATTTTACTCTTTATACCTGCATAGCTGAAGGGAAAACATCACCAAATAAAGGGATAAAAAAGTGGATGCAGTTGGCTGTGTTCGGTGGGAAGATGCGCGCCAAACAACACTACGAAATCCGCGTGTATTTACTGAACAACACCCCGTGCGCACTGCAATTTGCCGTACAAAATGAGGCGAAGAACCACTTCAAGATGTTGTGCCCCCGGAAGGAGTTCTTGTTCCATGGGGATGATCAGGACATGTTGGCCACCGTGCAACACGTCAACGAAGGGTGGTCACATCGGTTGGACGACCGGCAAGAACGTGTACCATTCCTCAACCTTTGGCATGGCAAGTGCCCCCATGTGTCTTTTATCTTCAAACACGAGAACGAGCACGTGCGGGACATAGATGTCAGACTGGTACTTCACCAGCAAGGCAGGGAAACAATTGAATCTGATAAGACGTGTTTAAAAGTCCTTGCCTCCATGAAATCTAACTCATCATCCAAGCGCAACTTTGAGAACATTGGAAACTCCAACAAGGCCGTCATCAATGTGTTTCCCTCGAGCAAGCGTAGAGGATCAGGAAAGAGAAGACGCTACGACAGCACCTCCAGCGTCAGCAGCAGGTCAGGAAGCATCAGCTCATTGTCTTCAGATGTTAGCTCATCCTCGAACTCATCAGTGCCTTCATCATCAGATACCTCATCAGACAACACATCAAACTCATCGTCAGATGACGAATTGTCTAAAACCACTGACCAACCCACGCAACAACCGTGCACGCAAAATATGAAGATAATCATAAACGGAGATGAATCCCCTTCTCCGACTGACTTCTTGAGTCAGGCTGGCTCTCCACGGACTATCTCTCACGAGCTCTGCATGGAGTTGGTGCTGCTCCTAGACCCATTGGCTACTCTGGGAAATGACTGGCGCATCCTCGCAAGTGCCTTGGAGTTAGACTCCTTGATACCACTCTTGAAGGACACTCCGGCTTACAAGCCCACGGAGACTCTGCTGGAGGAGGTGGAACATCAGTGCAAAGGTTTGCAGTGGTTAGCATCTGTCATGATCCAGGCACGGAGACTTGATGCTGCTAATGCTGTCATGAAGTATGTCAATACGAACAAAACGTGTGCTGAAAATGAATCGTGAACTGTGAACTAACACTAATATTGTACAAGTCCTAATGATACTGCCATAGTTAAAACCTGAATTTTGATGCTGCTTTGTCTGTACTCTTTTTGTGTATTTTGTCAGTTGGCCTATGCTGACACATACTCGTAAACACTGTCTAAATTACTTTGTTTGAATGAACCACTTTCTGAAAAACTATATTGAATATGTTTAGTTCGAAAAGAATAACTCTTTACGATTGGAGCTTACAGTCATGTCACACTATGCAAGTTACACGTTCCAGGCAATCTCAAACCAGTAAGAAAACGCCACTCGCATTTGAACGTTCACCTATTTTTCTTGTACGAACAATTATACTCAAGTTCTACTGAAGCGTTTCTGTAGCATGCACTTTACTGCAGTTGGTTGTTTCTAGTCTAAGTTGTCTGGAAAAAATGGCCTCGTGTGACACGGCCCTTCAAAACAAAATCATTGTCCTCGGTTTCAATCAGAAATGTTGGAAGAGTGAAGTGAATTTTTTTAAGGATGCAACTTTTTGTGGTGATTGCACTTCCTGTTTTTATCAACTTTTGATATGAAAGAGGGGGGGGGGGGCACGTCTCAAAACTTGTTCAGCGGTATACTTTTATGATGCATGATTAATACAAATGTGAAATATGACACAACGTAAAACTTCTCATATGGCCAAAAACAGTGTAGCCTGCCTTTGTGGCTATGGAATGTCACTCTTTTTGTTACAAAAAATGTTTACGTGGTCTATAGGAATGTTGCAGGTATGTTGGAATACAATCGCACTTCAATGATGAGCTTTACGAACAGGGCAACCAATAGTTGCGTTTAGTAGCACATGTTCGTTGAGTTATAAAAAAAGAACGGTGATTGCGTATCGTGCACGTGCTATTATTTCCAGCGTGGCAAGCAATACAATAGTGCGGAACCTGAGAATTAAAGGGTAAAGTACCTTGTTGTAATCTCAAACTTGCGATTGTTAAGTTGTTGGAATGTTTTTATGTAGTGGTTTGTATAAAAATGCGTGTTGATAGGGTGTAGAGATAACCAATCCGGTTAATCACGTGAACTTTGTCTTATAACTATTATTCTTTGTTCATGATTATTATTCGTGCAAGTTGCACTGTTGTATGTAAAACTATTTCTCTACGAGAAGCAAATGTATGACACATTTTGTCCGGGCAGGTAGAAAATTCAATGTATATATATGTCTGACCAAAGGGGTCCCATAATATCCGAATACGAGCGAGACTTTCATGGTATTTTCTGGGATTATTACAGGCGCCATTTTGAAAAAAATTTGGACCCCTACTTTTTTCGATACATACCTCTTCAGTCATGTTAAATGAATGAACTTACACATGATGTCATTTTGATCGCCTTCTTCAAGATTTGTTTAATGATGTAAAAAAATGTTATTTTCATCACTGCCTGATGTAAAAGATCAATTGGGATTGCTTTTTATCAGAAGCGAAAGACATTGGACAGGTTGAGGGGGGGGGGTGAACAAACTATAAATAACATGTGTGAATGTAAAAAGAAGGTTGTGCTAAATAGTTGTTTTTATACGAACACTATAGTTTTGTTTGAATGGCAATTTATCAAGTTTAAATTGACTTCATAGAAGCAGAACTGGAATGTGATGTGTGTGTGTGTTGCTTAAAGGCAGTGGACACTATTGGTAATTACTCAAAATAATTATTAGCATAAAACCTTACTTGGTAACGAGTATTGGAGAGAGGTTGATGGTATAAAACATTGTAACGACTCCCTCTGAAGTGCATAGTTTTCAAAAAAGAAGTAATTTTCTGCGAATTTGATTTCGAGACCTCAGATTTAGAATTTGAGGTCTCGAAATCAAGCATCTGAAAGCACACAACTTCGTGTGACAGGGGTGTTTTTTCTTTCACTATTAGACTTCGACGACCAATTGAGCTCAAATTTTCACAGGTTTGTTATTTTGTGCACATGTTGAGATACACACCAAGTGAGGAGACTGGTCTTTGACAATTACCAATAGTGTCCAGGGGTCGATTTCACAAAGAGTTATGACTAGTCCTAACTTAGGACTAGTCCTAGGAGATATACAAATTACATGGATAGTCCTAAGTTAGGACGAGTAACTGGTCCTAACTCGAGATAAGACTAGTCCTAACTCTTTGTGAAATCCACCCCAGGGTCTTTAAGTTGTCATTGCGCATGCTGCTTATAGTGGCAAGCCGCCATAGCTGGTGGCAAGACGACTCCTCTATGCCGTACACAGATGCAGTCACTGTAGTATAACACGAAAGTGTAAGGCCGTCAGGGCTAGTGGCAACATCAAAGCGTTCCCATTGATTGATCCGGTTTATTTTGCCAAAAAAATGCATTTCTTTATGCTCATTATCATGTAGTATTTTTGTTATGTGCCTTGTGCCGAAGCCTATTATTTCACGTATACAACTTTTGTTAATTTGACGGCCGAGTGATAATTGAGTCGGACCTACACACACTGGCACGTAATGAATTAATTCATATTTTAACGGTTCTTTTCATGAGATTGTACAAACGAATATAACGATAATTCGTGTAAAAAACACCAAATATTGACTTATTATTTAACCTTTGCTTTTACATTTATATATTTATCCAAATTAAAACCATGAAGCGACATGGGATATACTTTGCAGTGTGAGAAGATGGCCCCTTTTATTTTGATTCATTGTAATTTATTTCGCTTAATTTAAATAGAACAATTCTTGTTCAAATTGTTATTGTTGTTATATTTATACTGTATTATAATTATTATTCAAAATCGTATTGGCTAAATATTTTGTATTAACAGTTGTAATGAAATACGTGCTCATTGACAATTATGTCATTATGTTTTATTGAAACGATGTACAATTAGCTCATTGAACTTCTATAAATCAATGTCCTAAAAAAAAACATAACCTTGTGACTCATTCGAACACAACAAATTGTCAAATTGCATAGGTCTGCCTGCTATTGTCAAACCCGTTCTAAATTCTATTTTGAGGTGTTCCGTTTCCACTTCGAATGTTACCCATACCTATGAAATACAATTTTCTTTCCAATAAGAGGGATTTGTTCACTGTTTAACAATGAGCTTTATGCACTTTTTGATTGTGGAATTCTGTTTACATTTTCCGCAGAATCGGTCCTAGTGTACACTGACCTCTCCCACAGGGTAAACAACAAGCAAACAATTGAATTGCGAAATCCGACCTAAAAAAATATTGGGGAAAGTCCCGTTTGAGTCCAAGACAGGGATCTCTTGACCTTTAACGGAAGTGATAGAAACCGAACAGTTGGTGTTAGTCTGGTCATAGACTGTCCTTACTCTATGGTCTGGTGTATAGGCCTAACGCGATAACTTGTACACAATGCGTGAGTCAGTGGTCCAACGTTGAACTACAGGCATGTCAAGATGAATTGAATTCATTGGGTGTCCACGCAAAAGGACTGGATAACTTATTATGGAAACAAGCAATGTCCTCATGTTCAAATCAGCCTGTAACGTCAGCGTATTGTTTGTGCTTATAGGCGCTAGGCATATAGCTATAGGCCTATACCTATATAATACCAAATTGGATACCATCCAACTATTTGATCAAGGTTTTTTTTTTTTACCGAACAGAACAATTTTTTTTTTTTTTTTTTTGGGGGGGGGGGGGGGGCAATTCAGATGAACTAAAAATAGCCTTCAATTCAAGAAAGACTCTGCAATGGTCGAAACGTCAGGCATGTATGTTGTACTAAAAATAGGTTTACTTGAGGTACAGGCCTATATTTGTAGCACTTTCACAGCCTAGTTCACGCGCGGTTCCCTCCGTGCGGGTCTTTTTGTTGTTGTTGCTGTTGTTGGTTGTTTTGTTATGGTTGTTATGGTTTTCTTTATGGACTGCTCTTTTATTACTTCGACACCCCTAGGCATGTTCCCACGACAACTCTATGTTTGAAAACACTGAAAAACCTAGGTGATTTGTACGCTTTATAAATTAGCTGTGGTTTTGGGCACTGTCATTGTGCCAGTCTTGTTTCTTATCTCTTTATTCTGTGCGTATGCCATGACTTTTTCGGAAGGGGGGGGGGGGGCTTGAACACAGGGTGTTGCTCCAAAAAAGAGGCAGAGGAATGGGTTTGTGTTAGTGGGTGCACCTGATTGGTGGCTGGGGGGGGGGGGGGGGCACTGGAAGTTTGTGGGTGCTTGGGCTACGCCGCTGGGTTGCGATGTTCCGATTTTATTCGTCGTGTCTTTGATTATGTTTGAACTGTGAGGTAAATTTGGCCCTATTAACATAATTATGAACTTGGTACATGGTACCATCAGTTACGGCCAGCTTCGTTGTTATCCATTACTTTGGGATGAAACAAAAGTCGACTTTGCTCTTCGAACACTGATTACAATCAGAACGTCTAAGGCCCTACTCGATGTCAATACAGCATTGCGGTTATCAGTGGACACACATAAGAGACACTATTGACAATGTTCTTGTGTGATGTACCTCCATGGTGTGACTCACTCGAATACTTTGAACCTTCCTCCATGTTTGAACTGTATATGTAAAACAATCAACTACTTCAAACAATTAATGAAACTTCAAAGTGGCGTCTACGGCTACCACAATCAGTTCTGAAGAAACCACACTCAGCGCTATCGGACCGGACGCAATTCCATGACGCTGCTCTTGGCCCTTTCTCGTGATCCCTAAAACTTTGGACGGGTCTACTATTTAACCGATGTAAAAAAAGAGCGATACAAAAATGAAAAAAGTTACATTCAAAATGGCCGCAATTTGTTTTCCTTTATGCCTACCTCGTTAGGACGTAACAGAAACGAGATCAAAACGTAACCCTATGTAAACCTTATTTAGTGGTGTACGATGTTAGCCCGTTTAGGAGACGTTTAACAGGTTTTTTTTTAAATAGCTTAAAAAAAAAACCAAGCACTTGTTATTGTGTTTTCCGCTACTGGAAGAAAATAACAATGAAGACGTACACTTTAAACAACAAAAACGTGTTACTATATTAACTAACTTCTCGATAACAGAACGTCCTTTTGTATATTGACAATTTTTTTTAACTCGCCACAAATTATTAACAAAGACAAAACAACGAGTTTAATACTGAGTCATAGATAGAAAAACCAAGACAAGTGTACACCTCCTGGTTGCTGTGTTTATATCTACGTGTGGGGGCCGGGTTGTCGCAATAACAACTTTATCGTGTTATTCACTTTTTGTTTGAGTTCCAAAGTTCAAGCAAGATGTTTAGGCCCTATATCTCAAGTTTTAGATTAATAATTGCATTGTTCGGTGCTATGTGGGGGTCGTTTAGGCTGGTTGGACCTTTCATTGTCCCCACCCCCCCCCCCCCCCCCCCCGCCACACACACACACACAACAAGAGGGCGCTATATTGGTCTGGCCCATAGAAACAGAACCCGTAGAACGCTGAGCTCGACCACCCTCTGTGTCGTCTATGGTCTGGCCCACTACTTCTCAAATCCAAAATGGCGGCCCAAATCACTCACTCAATGGGTGGGAAAATAGCCTGCCTATGAATACACCTTTTATAAACTACTAACACAATTAATAAATAACTATTTTGAAGACTTCCATGTCATAGCATTAATTATTAACAATCAAGCAAGGCGTGTGAAACTTGAATAAATTTTAGACACAACAATTCTGTTAACTGTTCCATACAGCAAGTTTGCTTTTAATGAAGCTTTATTTAAAACAAATCTCAAATCTACTAAAATAATACACATAGATGTGGCATATTTCTTTACAGTATTTGTTGTACATAGAGATATTTTGTTGATGATCTTATTCATTATATTTCATGGCACTATCAGCTGTCAATTTTGGGGTCATACAGTAAGCTTTTACTATCTGCAAATTACTGTGATTTCTTTAGAACATTACACAAAAACAGCAGTACAAAAAAGTTTTAACATTTTGTGTGACATTAAATTTCCAGTAGAAATCTTTCCACCAAACTTAATGTAGTATGTTTTTAAACAAAATTAACTGGACTTAAAATCAAAAATGCTTTCTGAAACCTTTTAGTTTTGTGTTACCTTTTGGGTACCTTTAAGGGTAAAATATGAAGTTTTTTTTACTGCAGCATAAATTTAGTAAATAATATCCATCTAGTACTATTGGGGGTCAAGCATATAACATAAACGTTTTAGATAATTAAGTGTCACTTCAGAAAGATCTTATCTCTGCAAATAATTTTAAACCATAATAACAAAATGGCAAAGGTAATGAATCCTTACAAAATCATGGAATGTACACATGTTGTGGTTTATCCTGCTACAACATGATCAAAACCACTCGTTGCACAAACTTGTCATAGAGGTAATTTCTTTTACTTATCTTGATTGTTTTTACAGACTCCATAACATAGCCTCCTCAATTTCTAGGCTTGTTTTGACATGTATTGAACTCAATGATATAATTTTGTTTTTCTATTGTTATGATCAAGGTTATTTGGATGAGACATGATTTTATTTTATTTTAGCTAGGTTAGAATGTATGTCGAGGACATCAGGGTCTTATTAAATTGCAATGCCTACTCCAAAATGAGTGCGTGCTTATAGTAGTAGTAGAACATTCTTTATTGATAGGTAAGCATGTTTTGCAGGTTAGCTACATTAGGAACTTGTACATAAATTATGCATACTTCATATTTGGAGGAAGGAAACTTTATGCATTCAGTGTAAACACCACTACAGGGTTTCAGAGACTTAACTAGCCAGTGCGACCAGTTAGCATATCAATTTCTGTCCACCTGTGTATAATGCTTTTCAACACTGAACTAGCCAGCCAGACCACATGGAGAGACTTTTGATCGTTACACGAGTGTTTAAACACACACTTGGCCAGGAGACCAGTTAAGGAATAATGCTATGCTAACTCTGTAAGCAGAGAGTTGTGAACATTACTGCTGAACGCTGTGAAAAGTTGTGTATCTTCAGGTTTATTTATCAATAGACACTTCATGAAAGTGAGCATGCAATATTCAGTTCAATTCAATCAAACTCTTTTGAGTGTACAAAATAAGTCTTTTTAAAACAATGTGACAACAATAATTTCTTTATGGGGCACTCTTGTCATGACCAAAGTAGGGTTGTAGCTGTACATGGAATTATGAATACTAAACCTATTACTGTACACACACGCAAGCCCTCCATAGCTCTGCACATGCGCATTGACTGGGTTGGAGTTCATAATTTGATGTACAGCCGCAAACCTGCTATGATCATGATGACGGTGCTCATTTCATGCTTTCCTTTGCATACTTTTATGACGATTTTGGTAGCAAAACAAAATTTAATAGAAAAAAGAGCTACCTACAAAACAATATATTTCGGACTTGAAATATATTTCCCTGCAAAAGAGAGAAAAATAACGTTTGCCCAACCATCACCTATTCAAATTTAGAGAGCATCATAAATGTATTTACATGAGAAAGTTTGACTCTGCATCAAAAATTCTATATACAATTTTTCTATTTCTAATTTTTCCAAGCTGCTTAATGACATAGTTTGCTTATTACAAGGATTTCACTTGAAAGAGTTATTGGATATCATTCATTTGGCAACAAAAATTTAGAGGTAATATTTTGTAAAACACTAATTTGATGAAATTATGACAAACAAAAGTGTGACAAGAACAGAAATAAACCCAGAAAAAGATACAGAAACACTAACACTCTTAGAAAAAAGGGGGGAAAAGCAATCAAAACTTTTGCAGAAAAAATTAATGTGCCAATGATATGGCATACTTTCTATGTGCCCTTTTCTTACATAAATTTCTGAATACTTGTGAAAATATCTGAATACTTAATTTTGTTGAATTAAGCAACCCTTTCGAACAATCAAATTTGTGAATATTCAGTCACCAGCCAAAATACAAAGTCACATGTACAGTCTGCCACTGGTATCCTACTATTTTTTGCCAAGCAGAAAATTGTAAAGCAATATTTTCGGCTTCAGTAGTTGTATGAAATTGGGCTCAGGAATTTTTCAGCTACATGTATTAAGAGCGTTTTTAAGACCAAGCCACTAATCGGAACTACGGCATATTTAACTGGTTTAAGGAGAGCAGTACAATAATGCATTGTAATGAAATTTACACTCAGGTTTGATGACATAAGTTTCAGTACACCCAGAGGATCATAAATGCAACACTTTTCAACAACAGGCAATGTTCTACACATTTCTTAAGTATTTTTCCTCAAAAGCAGGAGGCTTTTAAGCATCAACCGATTGGAGTTATAAAGATACAACAGAATATTCTTTAGCTACTGATTTCAAACAAACACTAATTTACTCACTAATGATGCAATCTTACTCTATTCCGTAATAAGCTCTTCTGTTACAAGGCTGGTGTTTTCGGACGACAATGATGGCATTTCGATGCTGTCTTCAAACCACATGACCAATCCTTGGTTGACTAACTCCTTGTTTAGGGACTGAATCTGTGGACGATCAATGATTGGACAGACAGAAAAACAGAAAAATTAAAGAAGATTCGGAAAAGAAACCGATAACAAACAGAGAGCTTACATAAAACGATTATATGTCAAGTTGCTGGGCGTCTTTTGGAGATAGTTTTATCTGTTACAAAACATGAACATGTATTTCACATGTAAACGCACAATTTGGTAACTTTTAAATATCCAGACACTCTATTCCCAAATTCTGGCTAAAACCTTGGGGTAGGGTGCTTTGAATCAATGGTCAACACTAAAACTTTACCTTGGCACTTTAAAGAGCCAGTACACCTAATCTTTATCTCATGTCCAAAATAGTATCCTTGTGAAAGTGTGCATTTTGAAAGATGCTGTTCTCCTACATGTATGCACCTTCTCCAAGATATGAAGTTATTTATCCTGTTTAACCCTTTAGCATGCATACTGCTTGCAGCTGTCCTATCTATAACATGCTGCCTACCACCCCCGATATAGTGAGGGTGGTATCCTTTCTCTTTAATCATCATCCCAATTGTGTATTCAGTAAAACGTTATTCTACTGAAACGATAATTAAAATTGATGGCCTACCCTTCTCTCGCTGTCCGTGTAGAAAAGTTCAACAAATGGTACTCCATCCTCACTGTAGCTTGTCACCTGTCCTTGTAAGATTGCAAAACTCTGTGCGACCTGCTCCACAAAGATTCTGGCTGTTTCAGAGAAATCTTCCTCATCTGTTGATTGTAAAAGCACATGCAATTTAAGTAAAGCCAGAGACTAAAAAAAAAAACACGCAGTTTGTCAACCTAGCCCACTGACCTTACGTGTCCACGATAACAAAACAACAATTTAATCTATCAAATTTCAAGCTTTTGCGTTGAAACGTCAGGTTATTAACTATTTGTTGCAACTTTTAAACTATTTACATAAAATACACTAAAAGTGGAAGCATCAGTTTCGCCAAGACTAAAATGCCTTTATGAGAAGCGCAATCTGAAATTCTCTTTCCTTGAAGAATGACTCAGACGGTGATTTCAACAATTTGTTGTTCTCTGCCTTATGTCTTTTGACTTTTGCTGTTTTAATCAGCAAGTATTTAAACATATTTACATGCAGAGCTAAGAGTGTTAAATTCCGAGTGTGAAGGGGGAAATATAATATTCTTGTCTCACTTACCAGCCAAGGGTGCAATATTTGACAGGTAGCATTCCGTAGCTTGAAATGGTAGTGACATAAAGTCTGTTCTGATCTGCTTCAGAACACAGCTATCAGTTCTAGCATAGCCACCATAGTCTAAGAACTTCAAGTCTACTTCTTCAGTGTCGGGGTAGATGTCCACTACTTGAGCACGATACCAGCCTTGCATTATAGGCGCAGCACATATAACACCAACTGGACAAAACAAAAACCAGAGCAAAATGTAACAATTATTACATTTTATTATCGAGACAACCACTGGACCACTTGTCCAGTAATATTAGCACTTGGCAAGAAACCCCACTATATAAACAAGTTCAAGAGGCATGTAAAGATGTTTCACAGTGTTGAGAAGAGGTTAAATCACTGCTTATGTTCAGTCCAATATTGCTAGACACTCAAAAGTTCAACTGGACTCTGTAAACAGCCTCAAGATCTGACCTTATTACTTAGCAAAGGATGTACTTGACATTTGTTTAACAGTTTAACTGGAAAAACTGTCGTAAGAAATTAGTTTTCGCATTGTAATGATAAGATGCAAGGTAGTTTAAGGGTACAATTGAATCAATAAAAACAAACCGATTTCACATCCGTACCTTCAATTGGCCTGGGAAGAGGTGGTGTCATCTCCACTTGGCTGTAACAGTTATTCATGAAGCTGTCTAGTCTGGGTAAAGCCATGTATGTTGGGTGGGTTGGCTGCTGGATGAAGACATGACCTGCAGACACAACACTAGAGACCAGGACATCATTGATGATCTCATCATGCAGATGAATCTGTGAGGGAAATTAAAACCAACATATAACAACCTTTTCTTCAGACAATGAAAATATGTGCCTGTGCACAAGCATTCTACAACTGTTAACAAAAACCAGGTGCCTTCTTTTGACATCATTAATAGTGGTGCGTGTATGAGGCATAAGAATTGTTGTCTTTCTGTCACTGAAATGTGTTCTTCAAAACCTTCTCAATATCGTTACTAAGCTTCCCACAGATTAATTTCGCCTTAAGCAGCCCCGTTGATTAGTAATCATATTGAAACATTTTAAACGTTAAAAGACACATGGTCAGAGGTTAGGTTAATCTTACCGTGGATATTTCTGGTGCGACAAGATCAGGCTGAATTTGTTTGCTCTTGATGTATTGCTTGCTGGTGTCGATTGCAGGGAACTTGTGCTGGATATCTTTAAGGGCTGCATCAATTTGGCTCTGAAAACCTATCAAGCAAATGTGGACAAATTATTGCATTAACCTTTGCCCTGCACAGAATGTGACCTTAGACACTGGATTTCTTTGCGCAGAACCATTGATCCATACTTAATATGGGTTTGGGGATTGTGGTATATAAAGGTAATTTTGGTACAATGCACCAACCATAATCAGATTTAGTTCCTAAAAAAAATTGTATTGGTCTTTTGAAAAGACCAAACAAAGGAGAACGACTTCACCCACATGGTGTAAACCAAAACCTGATTTCCACCTTTATTGAAAGCATTTAGAAAAGTTTATCAAATACCTTCAACAACACAGATTTGTAGAGTTTCGTCCTCTGGCATGTCAAGAAGAGTCACTTTGGCACCTGATCGATTCCGGATTCCTTTGATGTTTTTTCCCTAATGAAGTAAAAAAAAACACAAAAAACGTGTATTAAGAACGTGAATACTTTGCAATGGATAAGCCCGCTTTACCAAGTGGAGAGACTGCTGTGTAATATGTTGCGACTGCTAGCAGAACATGAAGCTTGTTTTTACATTCATATCATTAATAAGACAAAACTTGTAAATTTAACAAAAACTTACTGCTTTCCCAATGAGTCGACCACACAAATCAGCGGGGAATTCAAACCGGTAGACAGTGGGCATTTCAGGAGCAACAGGCTGCTGCAACTGCTGCACTGCTCCTGTGCTTGTTGTCGACCCTGTGCAGCGCCCACTATCAAATGATGAGCTGTCGCTGTTAGACTCGCTACCTAAATCTGATCCAGCCATGGACCTAACAGAGAGAGTAAAATTTCAAAGATTAGTCCACATGGATTTAGTCAACAGGTTATCCAGATGTCTCTCGCAAACCTTACTTAGAATTTGTACACCCTTGTTTATATTGACTTTCTGCATACAGTTACATGTAATTCTAGAAACTTATCTTATGAATTTTGCAGCGAACCATTCTCAACCCATCAGAAGCCTAAATATAAGTTAGAGTGTACATGTACTTTCGTCCATGTGCAACAAACATGTTGACTCTGATGGTGTGCCTGATTTCATGTCAGGCAGGAACAGCCACTCAAGTAAAAAAAACTGCAAGTGATGTTTTTATCAAAATTAAGCAACACACCTTTTGATGGGTTTGGGGCAGTGGTTTTGGGGCAGTGGTTTTGGGGAGGTTATGGTTAATAAAACATCCCTCACCCTTCTGGATGACTATGAACACTTGTAGTTGGTGACACTGGCGACTTGGCTTCTTGTTGATCTTGCTGCATTGTTGCAGTAGCCCAATCTAAGGTAAGTGATATCTCCCCCTCGCTTGGTAAACCATTATCAGGGATAGCGGACTCCAAAGATGTTTTAATCGCCTGTGTGACTTGCTCCTCAATGACCTTATCCACTGGAAGGGTTTCTGTCTCATTGGCATTAGTTGCAAACCCTGAATCATTCACATTGTCCATTAAAGCAAACATGTCCTGCGCTTCTTCAGCGATAGTTTTCTGAACAACTTCATTCTGTGATTGACCTTCATCCGAAAACTCAAGTTTCTCACTCTGTGCATTCAAGGAACTTCTCTGGGTAGAGGAACAATCAGCTGAAGGCAATTCCTCTTTCAAACTCTCTCCTTTTATGTCAGTTTTGCTTTCCTGATCTTTCTTTGCAAGCGGTGATCTATCCTTCTTTGTTTTATTCCTGTATAAGTAAAGTCCGACTAATCCTGCGGTTATAGCAGCAGTGCCGCACACCATGGCATACTTTGTATAACGCAATTGAGCCATGGCTAACTATTTTTCCTGAAAAACTAACTTTAATTTTTTAATGTCTCTCAGATAAGGGTTCAGCAACCCCACACAAAAAATACTCAAATTGGAAGTGAATGTAGAATATCGTAAGCGTATAAATACTACAAAAGTGTAACAAAAAAGGCCTCCTGGCCCCCACAAATATATACTATTAGGGGTGACCGTTTCAAAGAGCGGAAACTGAGTCTTGTACTGAAGTCCTTGAGTCTAGGACAGGTTGATTTCTTAATAGATAAACAGGTGCAATGTTTCTATACGATAGTAATCTCAGTATATCCGAGGGAGGTCTTCGTCTGAATTGATGGAAAACATTGATGCTGTGTTGCTCTGTCATTTGCAGTGCCATTCAGGAAAAGCTGAAGGGAGAAATTAAAAAGAATAACACAGCATGAGTTAGCCCTAAACTTTAATAAAAGAGACCACAGTTATATTATAAACAAAAACAGTACATGTAACAGTATTTCTGTTCCTTGCTCTATGATTACACGATCATATTTACAAAATTTTTAAAGAGGCAACTTTAACTTAACATTTTTAGTGTTTGCACTGTATTTGAATGTTTTTGAAACTGCTTTACCTATTATAATCTAGCCTAATGTTTACTGCAGCTACACAATAAAACCTAGATTCTTGTGTCGCTGCAGTATACTTTTTAGTTTTACTGTTTATTATTAGGCAATTCTCTCAGTCATGCAGTCAACCACTAGACCACTAGTCGTATTGACCCCATCAAAAATTGAACATGAGTGACAAGTAAAAGTATGTATTGACACCATTATTGGGGCTAGGTATTCAATATCACTCAGCAGGATCAAGCTGTTGGTGTTGCACAACAGTCAGTAAACACCATGGACCTCCATGGTAAACACCAACAACTCGGGTTTGTTTTTCAGGAATGAGACATGTCGTTTGTTTTAATTTTGTTGTGATGAAAACATAAATAAATTGCTCAATCAAAAGTTGCAAAGATAGAAAAGTGCACATGTTTCATTTACACTCTGACTTTTTATTCAAATTGCCGTTTAATCCTACAAAAAAATGTTTATGTACTTGACAGACATAAAACAAGCGTGGAAATTGACAACCGATTGAACCATTCTTCACCATGGTTGCAACTTTCCACCATGCGCATATGGTACAACAAACAGCAATCCAGAATACAATACACAGTCAATAATGCCTACACTACAGCCCAGAATCGCCACGTGTGACCATCAACAAAGATCATTAATTTCTGCCAATTTTAACAAAAGACAAGTACTTTTTCCACCAAAAACATCAACTATAGATATCAAGTTACCCGTCTACGTGAAAATAAATTATATTTACCTCGACCAAAAGGAGAATTTTCACAAAATTCTCCAGCAGTTAGAAGCAAAATCACCACCACGTGGGATACGTAGCAAGAGACTGAAGCATGAGGCGCACAGCTCGTATTTATATGAGGTAAAACATATGATTTAAATTACATTTTAATTAATACTACAAATAACGAAACAGTTGTTGGCACTTTTATTTAGTTTTTTGTTGTCTTTGAAATTTGTTAAATTTTCTAATTTGCGAAATTTTGTTATAGACAAAAATGTTATATTTGTACATATTTATTTGAGAGTGTGTACCCCCGTGCTTTTCAGCATTTAACGGGTTCCCTGAATATCGTGTGAGTAACGATGGATTGATACAACAAACTCAACAATGTGATCCGCCCAAAACATTGGTTTATTGTGAACATATTCTGCTGGAAATCTCAACGAATCAGTAAATTATAAAAGACATGCAGTTGACATGTGTTTTCTTTCAAGAATTTTTTGTTAAAAAATACTTTATCAAATCTGAAGTGATAACTTTAATAATAAGATGGGATCTATTTTTTCTTGCATAATGAGCTATTCGGCCCCCACCAAAACAACCCTACGTCAGAGTGGATATACCATTTTTATAGGAGGTGTGTCATTTTTATATTATCGTAACCACTGTCGTAAAAAGCTATGTCTTGCAAGGATTGATCATAATCTTTAAAGATTTAGATTTATTAACAATAAGTTTGTGACTTTTTTATTCATTTTATTGACAAAGATGCCAAACCAATGATTGTGTATCGGTTGGTGTACATACTTACATTTTGGCCGCCCCTTTTAAAAGTCGATGATACATAAAGCAATCAGCTGGCCTGTTTATATTAAAAGGTCAAAAGTGCATGGGATCGAATGACGAGATGTCGTCATTCGACAACAAACCACAAAATCGCTGGCTAGAACAGAGCAAAAACTGAGACTCGTCTGCAATTTTTTATAGTATATTTCTCCAAAGTGACCTCCGTTTTATCAAAAATGAATGTTGGATGATGTGAACATGTTGCTGTAGCTTTGGAGCAGTGATTTATTTAACCATATCGAGACAGCCTTGTCAACAAAAAGAAGAAAATGGACTAGCATTTTTAAGTAACGGCGCACCCGTCCGAGTGTGACAGACGATTGTATGGCGGGCTGTTTGCCGTCAGCAAAGCGAACAAGCTTTGTGCTTTGTTTTGTAACTCTATGACCGCTTAGTTTAGGTCCCATTTTTGCACCTCTTTGTTCATTATTGAGGTTGAAAAGATGGAAAACGTTGGAGATTTTGAGTACAACAAGAAAGACCTAATCGGTCATGGGGCATTTGCAGTTGTCTTCAGAGGCAAGAGAAAACAGGTAAACAATTTTGTTTTTGACCATTTAAGTTCAACAATTCATTGTCAAAGTCAAACTCAAATAACTAATTAATTAGTACTTTAATGTTACTTTGTGACACAATCTGAAGAGTTATATGTTTTCCAGTGTGAATTGAAGAAGTCGTTTCTCGATACTAATATTGCAGCTGCTGTTTTATTATGTATCTGATATCAGACATATCAGATTACAAAATAGCCTTAGCCCTAGACCCAGTAACTGGGGCGCTGTACTCCTTTTCAACAATTTTTGACTTTGGAAAAGTTTCCGTATGGCGCCACCACTTTTTCATTCGAAATAAAATAATATAGTATCTAATTTACCTGATTGATATATCCCTTTTTGTAAAAATGAGTGAAAAAGTGGTGGCGCCATACGGAAAGTTATCCTTGACTTTATCTGTCGTACTAGCTACTGGGGCGCTGTACTCCTTTTCAACAATTTTTGACTTTATCTGTCGTACTAGCTAGTACGACAGATAAAGTCAAAAATTGTTGAAAAGGAGTACAGCGCCCAGTACGACAGATAAAGTCAAAAATTGTTGAAAAGGAGTACAGCGCCCCAGTTACTGGGTCTACCCTAGCCCTAGATATTATATTACTATTAGATTTAGATTTAAAAAAAAAAGTAAAGTTGGTTTGTATAGTTTGGGTGAGACGAGAGACACATTTATTTTCGTTCCATACGTTGTTACCCTTTTAAAATATTGTAATTGTATTTTGGTTTTATCATGGAGGTAGAAGTCTTTGTTTTTGAATTTCAAATGCTTAAACTAAAGTTAAGTTTAAGCCGGGTTCAAACTACTACTATACTAGTACTAGCTACATCTGTACATAAGGTTTATCGCGAATAGCAAAATATCAAGAGAGGGCGCTGTTGAACCCACACAAAGGTATAGGCGTTGCGTGCGCAAGTCATAGAAACTGCATAGAAACCGCCCCATATTCCTTCCCACAATGCATTGCGTTTCTGAATCGCGATAAACCTTATGCACAGGTAAACTAAAAGCAATTTGTATGCAAACCAAATATTCTTGTGTCACAATTAGAAAAGAGATGAGGTGCCTATATTATAAATCAAATTAATGCATCACCAAGATTAACTTTCTTTGTTGCGCCATTCTAGTCCCGCCTGATTTTGTACTGATATTACCGTTCCACCAGAGTTTGGGACAATCCATCTCGCTGCGCCATTTTTCCCCCAGCATGCCTTGCTCACTCAATGTGCTATTTTCGTATCATTTTGAGTATTGTAGTTTTGTGTGTGATTATTTGACAGAGAGCAGACGAGGTTGTGGCAATCAAGTGCATTAACAAGAAGAAGTTATCAAAGTCGCAGACCATGCCAGAGAAAGAAATTGAAATTCTTAAGGTACAGTTTGAATCTATCCTTGAACTAGGTATACCCGGTATTAAAGCTGAGTTTTTTGTAAACACCTTTAAATAAACTAACACCTTAAAATAAACCAACACCTTAAAATCAACTTGTATTGAATATTTGTAAGTATTTGTTCTTTAAAAATGTGTTTGTGTTATATAGCATATTCTGATTGATAAACTGCTATACTGATTATAAATATTCCAGGTGTGTACTTCATATTTTTTGTTGAAATACCCTTTAATACCAAGGAGCAACTGCCTTGCCATTGGAAGAATGAAATAATGAGGCCTGATTTGTGCTTGAGCTATTGTTCAATGTTGTTGATGATACAAGTACAAAAGTAGTCATTTCCTGTCATAGTAGACCAAAACATTACATAACAGTTCTAAATCCAGTGACCTCAGTGTGGAATCACCTGCAGTTTGGGTATTCCTAATCAGGGTTTGACCTAGCCTTGTCCAAGGCTCTTACGCAAGCAACGGCCCGCTCTAAATTGTGATAAACTTACAATCACTTTTACTAATGCTTGTTTACCTCTAATTTACATTTCAGGACCTCCACCATGAAAACGTAGTCTCATTACTACATTTCAAGGTAAGTTGACAATTTTGTAATCAGAGCACATGTTTTAATGTATTTTACATACAATGTACAGTTTTATGTTAAGTAAATATTCACACACGACTACCAGTACATCAATTCAATTTACCTTTCTTTGGGATGTAGGCCACAAAGAATACTCATCTCAAGTACATTAAATGTTAGTTTTTGGAAGACTTAATTCATTTACCCTCTCTCTAGTTTTCAATAAATACATGTACTTGTTAACAAACTTGTGAGTATTTTGTTTTATACATTTATTTGTCAATGTTGTCACCTGACAACTTGACAACTAGAGCACCGGACATGATGTAATTGGAACATCAACAACTAAATGGCTTTTTTCCGAGACAACACATCTGCAATAGTTTTTAATTACATTGTACATGTGCATGGTGAACACACAAGATTTAATTAAAAAACAAAAATGGTTGATTTTTTATGGCAAACAAAATAAGCAATGGTCATTAAGGGTCTTCAAATGTGATATATATATTTTTATGGTGCTTTAATGTTGACAGTATTTCGAAGGTCATATTTCTGTTGATGATGGGTTTCGGGTACATCAAATGAGGTTTCGTCCTGAAACTAATCATGTGACGCATTAAAAATTGAATCCAAGGTCCACTTCTTTGTTCCTACCATGCTACAACCAGTTCTCAGAATTATCAAAGCTTTAGTGCTTTCAGATCCTGATTCCCCATGGTGCAAGCATTTTATAGCCTTTGTGTTTGCAGCCGTTTTGTCTTCTCGTGCAGGAACTGTTTTCATTCTCAGCAAAATCTTCCCATTTCAGTGTAGGATTCAATCAAAAGGGTCTTTTTATGTTGCCAGAGATGTAATGTCAATGCTTGTGTACGTGTGCCCTGAAGGTTGTTTTCATAATAATATTTTAATGTTGAATACTCGGTCTGCTAAGTGTTAAAACTGCCAAGGTTTCTGTATTGTTGAGGTTTTGGTCAATGCCTTATTTGAAAAACTATGGTATAGGAACAGGTTCAAGAGAAGTTGATGATCGATTCTCTATTGATGTTATTAGTGTGTTATTTTTCATGTACCCGGTACATACATTAGTTTTTATTAGTAAAGATAATGTACTTAAATACTGTACACCGTAAGCTTTACTTTGTACATGGTACATGTACATACAAAGCATAGAGAAAGTCCTTTGTCTATGATAAAATCAGAATAATAATAGAGCTACATACGTATAGAAGGGTTTATAGCTCTGTTACATGTTTGTTTGGTATCACACTTGTACGTACTAGCTATGTACAGTATGACCTGAGCGTGTTATAAGGCAAGGCAACACAGGTACCTTGTTACAGATGTAGTTTTTCGTTTCGTTATCTAAGTAACTGTACAAATATGTTGTCTTAGTGAAGTGTCATTACTGACTATTGTAGGGTTTATCAATGGAATTCGTTTTTTCTTTTTGGAAAGTCACAATGTAATTTTTCAATTTTTAGGTCCTAGTCTTTACCCAAACTTGGGCCTTGTTTTCAATGTTTGCAGATCGTGGAAATGTTTTTGTTCATGTTTTTTGTATCCTCTCCATAATCAGTCAAATCATAGAGCTAGGCTCTATGTTCAAATCAATACACTATCAACAGCTTCCGGACACTCGCATTGAAAAACTGGTCTAATGAAGTAGAATTTGCATTTATAAACTGCCATTTTTTATTAGCTTTTACAGTCTTCCCTTCATTGTCCAATTTACAGTACTGAGAGTTTTTGTACATGTTTGTACAGGCTGACGTGAAATGTTTTCTTATTTCCACCTCAAAATTCATTAGTGAAAGTGGTTTATGAATAATCATGGAGGTAGCCCATGTAATGAGCATGATGGAAGTTGGACTCTAGTCCGTCAAGATGCATGAATCACATGTAGTGCCTTTACCAGTCAGATAGGGTGCCTGCCAGGCCATGGTTGTTACATATTACAGTAGCATGATGCAATTGTTGTCTGTGCCCACTGCATGATGGAAACTCATTGACCCTGCTCTCCTTTATTAAGTCCAGGGGTTCTCTTTGTCATTGTAAATATCCCTAGGGTCTAATTGGTCAATAGTCATAAAGGTCAGTCACTGTCCATGCATTACACACATGATAATAAGATTGAGAGGGGCAAGTTGGTACATGTTATGTAATGTATGGCTGTAGTACTACATGTATTAAGGTGTCTGGCAAAGTTCATTCGATCAAGAAGGAACAATAGAAATTTAAAAAAGAAAATTGTAAGTAAAATCTTAAAAAATAAAATCATATGTACATGTAGGCCCAAGGTATAAACATGTGGTGAGCATATATATAATTTTGACAAAAACATGTTGATGCATACATGGATCTTATTTTGAAGGGAATATCTTTTAATCATCATCATCATGTCAAAAGAAAGTATTACAGACCTTAATCTTGCTGTCCTATATTGGGCATGTTCCCTGTTTACAAATGAATGCTAGCATTCATTGCGCATGGCACCAGACTATTATTTCATCCAGCCTCAGTTTGGTTACAATGAGTTGGAATGGAGTAAAATCAAGGTGACCACACCGTGATAAAAGTCTTTACTTAAAATACTAGGCCTTTCCCTTTAGACCATGACCATGGGGCCGAGCTTACAGCCTCCTATTTGGTTTCCCATAAGTTGTGCAATATAATATTGGCTCATGGCCAGCATAGTTAATGCACACACTAGACCAGATTGACTAACATTACCCTGTAAATGTAGGTCACAGGAATGCACCCTAGCTGCTGGTCTAGGGAATGTTCATTGTGAGACTAGCCAGGAATCCTTGTTGCAGGCGATCAACACCACAGTTTTTTTTTATTGGTTGTTAATAAAACTGACTTTTCAAATGTTGCCCTTTATGGAACAGTGTTTACAGTGCTCAAATCGCTTAAATTTTATATGAAAATAAATTAAGAATTGTAGCTGACACTGGCTGGTTGATCATCTGGAAAAAAAGTATTGTTATTTAACTGTATCTCGTTGTTGATACTTTATTTTGATTTGTGTTTATTTATTCAAAATCAAACACTATAGAATACAAATTCAGGCTTGATACATGTACTTCACAGAGGCAACAAAGGTGATTGCCTTAATGTCATTGCATTGGTGCCCTTGAAATGCTCACAGTAGAAATTTACAATTTTCTCTTAGGGTGCCCTTTACCAAGGAGAAAATGCCCTGGTACTCTTGCCCTTTTCAAAATCAAAGCATACATGCCTGCAAGTTCACCGTTGGTCTAAGTTTTACTAGTAAAATTTTAAATGCTGTGCAGGTCAAAATAACCAACTAGAAATATTGTTTTCTGAGGTTAGTTTTAAATACATTTAAAATCTTTGAATCAACCTTTCTCTAAACGGTGTTGTCAAGAATGTACCCAAAACTGCCTTGTTCAGACGATTCAGTTCGTGTGTACAAAAGTATACAACTTAGAAGGACAGGGTGGCTCTGTTGCATGGTCCCTTTTCTATTAAAACAAGTACACTCAGTTGCAACGTAAAAAGAGCAACAGAGCAAGGTGTCATTATACAGCATCTTGTGTGCTTGTTCAATCATTTTCAATGAACTCAAAAGGTTTTTGTTGTCATCATGATAAGTGAATCATCTCCCAAAATAACCATTACATCACAATTGCTTGTAAGTAAGTTGTTCAGTATTGTGATTAGTGTGTTGTGTTGTGATATTCACACTGCAGTTATATGTAAATCATGTGGTTTTGTATTGTGTACAGAAACTTATTGAAAATTTTGTTCTTTGTTGTTGATTGTTTTTTTTTTTTTGCTGGTTTATTTGCTTGTTTGTTTATTTGTTTGTTTGTTTGTTGTTGGGTTTGTGGCACAGGTCTTGTTATTTATATCAGGTTTATATGAAGGTAGGCCTATGTTTTTTTCAGTTTTTCACGTAAATGTGATGTGATTAACAATGTACATTCTCATGGAGAGTGAAATAAAGTATTTAACATGTGTACATTGAGATGAGTATGATCAGTACTGGTACACATCATGTCTAATATGTGTATTTGTAGGGTAGTAAATAAACATAATGTCAACAATAACACATCCTCATCTGTTGTGTTTATCATCATTATGTGATGTTCAGGCGATAATGTACTATATTGACCACAAGGTCATGATGTAATGGTCATTCTTCCCAGCTGGCCGTGCTGTCATGCAATAAAATCTGGTCCATGTTTTAATTTACACCAGACAGAACCTAGGATCTCTACATGTTCTGCTGCAAGGCCAGTCTGTGTAATATTGTACAATCACAGCTTTGTTGTCATCACAGATTGGCTTGTTTCCAAGAACGCAGCCCACTGATATTGATCATGAAATCTATTGACTGATGATTACGTAGTTTCAATATCTAGAACCAGCTATGTTTACTATTGGGCCATGTACATCAATGTACTACATTTAGGCCTACTGATTAACTTTTGGGAAAAGTATTTGCTAGGGCAAGAGTGTGTATTTTGTTTCCGCTAAGTTTATTGTTAAAAGCTCTTTTCTGGTTTCCATGCTCTGCTTTAATTCACTATTACTGCAGTGCTGGTGTTTACATATTGGTGTCACTGTCAGACATGACCTTCCCTTGTTGAGTGACCCATGTATATGGAACGTGATCACAAAATGCTGGTCGTATCAACTTAATATTATGTAAATGGAGTCAAGGTCACACACATTGCGAAAAATTGAACACCTGTGTCGTAGGCCTAATGTCTACCAATTCAAAACAAAGGGGATCCGTTTGGTTTGGCCATGGCTGAGCATGGGCTGAGTGAGAGCGTTCTCACTTTGCTTACACATCGTACAAAATCAGTAGGGACATCGCAAAAAAAAAACTATGGGAGAACACAGAGAATTCCTACTACTAGGTCAGCAAGTTTGTGTAGTGTGCATGGAGGTGTGATATATCCTGAATTGTAGTTGGTACATAACCTGTGACATCACATGTTAACAAAAGAGCCACAGACAGGGCTCAATTTTTATTTTATTTTTATATATAAAAATATATATATGAGCGCCGGCACGTTAAACCGGAGGTCGTTGGTTCAAATCCCGCTCTAGTCAATTTTTCTTTGTTCAACCCAAAATCATTTTAAAATGTACCCAGTCAGTTTCCCTTGTGGTTTATTATTTGATATCTAATACAAAAAGTTGCATCCCCTTTGAAAAGGTGATCCCCTGTCTGGCGCTTCCCAGGTTGTATCGTTACCTGGGTGTGATCCCTGGCTACACGGCAGTTTGCGGTTGAATGATATTGACTAAATAGGGAGACCACCAGCATAGGGCTAGATATATATTCTTTTTTTTTTTGGGGGGGGGGGATTCAAACAAGTCTGCAGGGCTTGTAGCTCAAAACTTTTACTGGACCAGTTCCATACAAGACCGGAATAAAAATAAAGAGAACACAGTTTCACATTGAGCTGTTTTGCAACAAGTATTAAGATATTAATGAAAAGAGGCTTACTTCAAAATTGGTTAAGAGGTCATTTTTATACCGAGCTTGAATTTATGTAGGAAGACACAAAATGTAAACTTTTCCACATGCCTGAGAGTGACAGGAAATATCCTGATAGCAAGGTCACTCGTTTTGTTTACAAACAAAGGTTTACATGGTCTACTGCTTTAAGGAGTCTAGACAGATCATGAATGTGCTAAGCCTAATGACCTTTCAATGTAGACAACTGTAGGGTAATTACAGCCTTTTTTAAAGATTTGTGTACATCAATGCAATTGCGTATTAGCAGGCCTGATACTTCACAGGGGCAACGAAGGCGATTGCCTCCGTTGCCCCTTGCCATTGCCTTGGTGCCCTTGAAATGATCCAGTAGAAATTTACAATTTCCTCATAGGGTGCCCTTTGCCGAAGAGAAAATGCCTTGGTGCCCTTGCCCTTTTAAAAACGAAGCATACAGGCCTGTATTAGATCTCCTTGTTTATCAAAACAGTTGATGCATAGTAAACCATGGAAACAGGATTACCTAAATTTAAGAAAATTTTCACATTTTGGTTTGATTGGATGGTGTGTCTATTTTTTTATTAAAAACTAGGGTTGGAGTGAAATGTATCTACTAAAAATTAAATGTACAAGTAGGCCTAAGTAACATTTTGGATTTTTTGAAACAAATCTTTTTATTCATTTAGTATTGGAGAAGAATAATATATTAATGTAAAAATTACACATACCTTCAATTTCAAACAAAAAACTTTACATATTCTTGTAATATTTGAAAGTGTGTACAGGACATTTGTAATGTATGTTCTGTTTCCTTTTTTTACTTTACAATTTGAATTTTTTATTTGGGTTCTAAATGAAATCTTTTCATCTCTTGTATTTGCAGGAAACTTCAAGTTCTATGTTTCTGGTGATGGAATACTGCAATGGCGGTGACTTAGCAGACTACTTGCATGGTATGATTAAAATACACATTCCTTCAAATAGCTACATCTACAGCAGTTCAGCGTAGCATAATCTATCTGACATTAATGTTTGACATTTGAAATATGATGGAGCTCATAGAAGTATGCCCTGTTATTTTGTTTTGAAAGCATTTTGTCTGTAACATCAATGCACAGTACAGTGCATCTGTGTCAAAATATTCCCCAATGGTTAATGTAGTAAAGCTGTTAATCAGATTGTTTTAAGTTGATGATTCATTGATTTATGACGATTTTTTTGCCATACTCAATTGTAAAATGGAGCTCGAGGGCATATAAAAACATGTGTCGCAGCCTCTAAAGAAGCCCAGTGTATGTATACATGTATGTATTACGAAAATGATGTTGACCTGTCATAAAATACAGGTCACACAACTAACACTTTGCTGCAGCACAACTGTTTCCGTACAATTCATATCTTCAGGTTTCTTGATGCATTGTTCCGGTTAAAACCCCCCATATTTTTTTTTTTTTTACTCTACAGCAAAAGGCACTCTGAGCGAAGATACAATACGATTCTTCTTACGACAGATGGGTATGTACTGTGTATTTTCCTCTTTTTTTTCCATGGAAAGCCTGTGACCCTTGGGTCAAGCATGTACACGAAGTACACATGTATGATTCCTTTGCATTGGTGTATTGTATTGTACATTGTGTAAGCTGTACATTTTTTATGGTTTAGGGTCCTTGATGTTTTTCCTGACATTCCCAGAGAGCTAACATTTATCACGCTTCAACAAACACGAAAATCACCAGCCCCCCCCCCCCCCCAAGTTTGAAGTAATGTGTTTGATCAAATGTTGTCTGTCTGACTTATTTAAAGGGGAACAGCCCCTGTTCTTTTGTGTATGTCATCTTTGGCTGAAATGTCCACTTTTTCATCATTTAATTTTAATTAACAGCATGCTAATGACATTTGATTATATCTCGGGGAACGATTTCATCTTACCGATTTGTATAGCAAGAAATTTAGCCTGAACTTATTGTGTGCACACCTAGTGCTAATAAGTAGCAAATCCAGTTTTTTGAGTGGCAATAGACCCCTTGCATAAAGCGAAACGCTACACTGATACTGAGCTCACGCGCACATTTTCACGCAAAGACCAGCTATCGTCCAATCATTTGCCTCCTGTGACCCCAGTGAGAGCGCTTTTTGACCCCAGTGAGGGCGCTTTTTCAGCATGTGACATCACATGCATGGGTCTATTGAAACATTTTGTGTAGCATTTTTCTCTGCTATACAAGGGAAATCGTTCACTGTGTTTAGTGCAAAACATCTGAACACTGACTCCTAACTTGATGGAATCTAATCGAGCACAGTCAAGTACACTGTTCCTCTTTCCTGATAACTGAGTGGTCTTGTCATCGTTGTTACAGCGTCTGCTATGGAGGTACTGCACAACAAGGGCATCATACACCGAGACCTCAAGCCCCAGAATTTGTTACTCGCCCATCGAGGCAAAAAGACACCACCTCCTTCGGAAATCAGAATCAAAATAGGTGAGTAACATTTAAAGATAAAGTGTAGCATTTGTATACATGTCAATTTATTTAAGCTTGTAAAGCATAAAATAGTAAACAAAAATTTGGCATACTTACAATGTACATCATGTAAAACATAATAGCATTGAAATGGTTGCAAACTTTGTTATTTCAGGTATTACATTTCCTGTTTTAGAGAAAAAAAAATAACATGAGATTACAATTCATGTTATAATAGATGCAGATACTGTACTTGCAGATCCTGCAACATCAAAGTTTCTGTTACAGTTTTTAAAGTTTTGCAGTAAAAAAATTTGTTGTTTACGTACATGATGTAAGATTGTGCACAACATGAACGTGTAGAATTTTGATTATGTTCCCTTGAAACACGGTTATGTCGTAAACCAAGGTGAGCTTCTTGGAAAGTTTCCAGCAAGTCATGGACAACTGAATCCATTATCAACCTTTAGTGTCCATGTATGTAAGATTGCAAAACATGAATACGTTGTAGTTACAAAACATGCTTACAATAACATCATGTAAAACATGATGGCTTTGAAATGGTTACAATTTTCGTTATTTTAGGTACTAAATATCCGGTTTCAAGAGACAAAAGAACACTGCACAAAAATCTATTAGATTTAGGAATTAAATCTGACTTTGCCTAAACAAAGTTTTTGTCAAAGTTTTTAAAGTTTTGCAGCAAAAAATTGCTTTGTTTACGTATATGATGTAAGATTGTGCATACCATGAACGTGTACAATTTTGTTTGTTATGTTCCCTTGACACACGATTAAAACGTGGACCAAGGTGAGCTTCTGGAAATTTTCCAGCCAGTCATGCACAACTGAATCTATTATCAGCCTTCGTGATTTGATGGTACTGATGATGGCATAAATGCGAGACTGTTGTCACCAGTCTGCTGACTATTATCTGCATAAACCTCTGGCATTAGATTTTATCTTTAGCTTTGCACATGCATGCGTGTACCTCTTCCCGCCAATAGGGAGCTGATGGCAGTCACCATTAAAGGCTCAAGCTCAGTCTTTGAAAGAATATTTTATTTCTTATAGGATTTGTAGTTTTTGAAGCCCTATAAATAACAGGATCTATCAAAATGCAATTTCAAAGGATGCTGGCATTATAAAGATAAATGTGTACTCGCGAAATGTACATGTTTAATGAAAGTTACGTAGCTAGAATTTCAATTTCAATTTGCATACAATATGATTATTTTCTCAAAGGTGATAAGCATTTTAATAGAAATTATCTCTCAGAATTATTTATAGTTCTTCAAAGAAGGACCCAATTTTGTAGAGCTTAAACAAAGGAAATAGGTTTCTGGCTAAAAAAAAACCATGCCACACAGGCTGTCTTTGACTGGTTTTCTACTTATTTTTTGATAGCAGTAAGACTGTAAAATCAATTTTTTTTTTTATCTGATGGTTCATGTGACATTGTATTCTGGCTGCGCGGTAACCTTATTCCAGTAAGCATGGTTGACTTGTGCTTAAGTAACTGTAATTGGGCCCTGGTTCTATAAACAATTCCTTTCAATTAGAACAAGTGATTACTATCTAAGTTAACAGACTGCAAACAAATAGTTTTGTAATTTTGTTCCCAGCTCAAGGATTAAACGTAAACATACACTGGCATAATTTAAACAATTCAGACAGATGAAGGTTTTCGTATCAAAGCCCCAAACCATCTACATGTGAGAATAGGGTACTTGTTTCGGAAATTCTTAAAGACTATGGGAGACTTTTGAAGTGGCTCCTTAGGCAAAGATCAGGGAACAGAGTCAAGCCTCTTTTCATTAGCTAGCGTGGAGAAAGCCAGCTACATCTAGATGTGTGGTGATCAAGCATCAGATAATTTCTCTGTGACATTTCACTCCCAACTCTAACCAAGGCAAAACATGTTTTGATTATGATCTTCGTTTATTTTCTTTTTTTCTAGCTGATTTTGGATTTGCCCGGTTTCTAGAGGAAGACATGATGGCAGCAACATTGTGTGGATCGCCTCTTTACATGGTAAGAAATGATCAAACAATGAATTTATCCTCTTATAAGCAACATTTCAATTGATTTTTACAATTTTTTTATTTTATTGACTTAAATATTGTATTATGTATGTACATCTATCATATAACCAGTGCCCACATCCATAGAGCTGCTTAAGCTGACAATTTTGCTGACATATTTTGTGCTTACCAACAATTAGCAGGATACCAGTAAGAAATGGTGTATGTGACCTGATTTATGGCCGGTTCCCTAATCTGGTAAGCTTATTTTTTTTTGCTTAGCTGCGTTTTGTGCTTAAGCAGCTCTGAAATTGTGCCCAGCTTGATCTTACAGTTGTGAAAAAACAGGTGCTGAGTAAACTACATGTAAATTTATAGTAAATAATTTAGTTTAGAGTGTATCTTTTTTGTTCATTTTGCAAAACAGGCGCCAGAAGTAATTATGTCACAGCAGTATGATGGTAAGGCTGACCTTTGGAGTCTGGGTACCATACTCTTCCAATGTCTAACAGGGTCTGCGCCGTTCAAAGCTTCCAACCCACAGGAGTTGAAGAAATTCTACCAGCGAGCAAAGCATGTCACACCAGAGTAAGTTTTCAAATCTGTTGAAAGACGAATCTTTTAAAAGAAATTAAAATAAAGAAGAAGTAACAACATCACCTCATCTTCAGCATAAACCTCTATTCTTATTGTTCTTGGAAGCAAAGAGTGCTACAAATAAGTTAAGTAGACTATACCAGACTCTTAACCTACCAACTCAAACTACCTTTTTCACTGAATTCTATGGTCAAAGAGCCTTCCACTTCATTGCACCTTTGTTATGGAACAACTTATGTGTCCAGCTGACTCTCTTCAGATTTCCAAGGGACTTTTAAAGACTCATATGTATGATTCTTTCTTTTTGTAACAATTTTTTTTGTATATTTGTTAATTGTTTTTATTTTGTGTTGCGCATGGAGGCTCCTCCTTTATGCGCCATATAAGTGTATCGTATTATTGTTATTAACCTATGTATGTAGGCCTAGTGTTAAATTATACAATAATATGATCGGAACAAACCAAATTGAATTGGTTTCAGAATCACTTGTTCAATCCATTTTCTGCTTTTGTATAGTATTCCTTCTGGAACATCCAAGGAACTGAAAGATCTCCTTCTTCGACTTTTACAAAGAAACCAGAATAATAGAATAGAATTTGGTAAGTTTTACATATCTTTTGATTCTTTAATTAATTTGTCTTCGCCCCTTTAAGTACAATGAGTACATTATTATCAAATCATCATCATCATAGTGTCATCATCATAAAGTTCAGGCTCGAAATAGCCACAGGAACACTGACCATTGTCCATTCAATTTACGATTGGTCCAGTAATAAAAAAATCTTTAGGTAAATCGTTCAGTTCCACACGTTTTATGTTCGTTTTATGTGTGTATAATATTGCCATAGAGTACTGAAAATCACTTTACAACATTTTGTGTGCTTGGCCATGTCCTCTTTTTTGCCTACACAGTTGGATGTCTTCTATAATCTGATTATCCAATCAATGATTCTAAATAGGACTGAGTACTGCTGAACTGATTTCATCTTGATTGATAAATTTATATGATACTACTAAAATATCAGAGTACTAAGTGTACAGTAGTGGTCTTGAATGTTTGACTGTGAGATTGAGTAATTATCATTGTACATGCCGTGACACTTGTGTCCTTGAGCAAGATACTTTACTATAATTGATTCTCTTCACCCAGGGGTATAAATGGGTACCTGCGAGAGTAGAGGTTGATATTGTGTAATGATAAGCCACAAGCGCCTTACAGGCAGCTCAGGGCTGTACACTCGCCAAGGGAGCTGAGAAACATTAAAAAGGGATGTTATTGGCCCTATGACCAGGGCACTAATGTAAAGCGCATTGAAACGGTTGTTATGAAATGCGCTGTATAAGAATTTGTTATTATTATTATTATTATTATTATTATTATTATTATTATTATTAATATGTAGATATACTAAGGGAGATTAGGGTTTCTGTTTCTTAAAAGGTAACACAATTGATAGTTTAAAAAATTGATTGATTAAAAAATTGATTTTGGTTATTTGTGTAACATTACCCTTTTGTTAGATAAATATTATTTACAATTTTCATTTTCACTGTAGATGCATTCTTCAGTCATCCATTTCTAGGAAAGAAAGTGCAATCTACCTCAACATGTGAGTATTGTTTGGATTTTTGTTCTCAATATTATCACCAAACCAAAGACCAATCGATGTTGCCAAATACTGTGTACCCCTTTATTGACTTGTTGATGAAATTGAGGTTGTTCAATACATAATCTCTCGCTGTCTAATTCTATGCTGGGGCAACCAATACGATATATGTAGCTCTTGGTCGTACTTAATTGTTTGATTTTGTTTCCTTTACAACTATACAAACCTCAAGTTCCCAGAAATGTGCAAAACCTCTGATTACAGGGAGAAATTTAACACAAACATGCTATAAAAATCTGTCTGTTTTCTTGTCAAAGTTTCACAAGAACAGGTTGGGGGATGTACTGATGAAAAACTGAACACTTAAACTTAACTTTGTAATTTCACAAAGGAAGCATATTAAATACCTTCTAACTTAATAACAATACTAATATTAATAATAATAATAACTAGTTTAAACAAAATTGTAGCTTAAATTGTCTTCATTTTGACTTGTAAATTCTCCTTTCTAGCCACCCCAATGCCAGTACCAAGCAGGACTTACAGCTACGTAGCAGACTCCCCCGAGAGACGTACCATCTCTGTCTCTCCTCTCTCCGGTAACATGCCTATATCATCCCCTGAAGACCAACCTCCAAGGAAACACCGCTCCTCATCCTCTCAGAGCGACACTAGTCGTGGGGGCAATGTGTCCAGCTCACCCGATAAATACGGGACTGGCACGCCACAGAGTATCACTTCCCTGGACAACGAGATAGTGGAAGGGGTAAGACAAACTTCTTATCAAGATTTCAGCTCGTGTCAGAGCAAGGATTAACAAGGAATTTCAACTTGTAGACATGTTAATGTACTCGGTAGACAAATCCCAGTTGTGCTGACTTGAGATGGTTTAAGGAATTACTTAACCCCAGTGACAATGGGTAATAATGTTGGAAGTGCTTTGAGATGCTCTTCGGGTGTGAAAAGCGCTTTATAAAAACTGGTGATTATTTTTATTATTATTATTATTATTGTTATAATATGCAACCCATACAGTAGAATGGTTTCTAATGATTGGTCAACTTGCTGTGTGATACGCTTTTTTTTCTGTGAGATTTCAAGCAAAACTTTGTCCCACATGTTGGACAGCTAGTATCATTGTTAATTCTTGTCCACTTTATTCACAGGATTTCGTTTTAGTTTCTTCAAATGTTCAATGTGAGTATTTGTTTAACTTTCTTTGACGTGACAGTTTAATGAAGATGCACAAAATGTGAACTTGTTTTCAGTTTTCGTAAAAACAGACAAATGAAACTGGTTTCACTACTGTACTACATTAATTGGTGCACCACATGATTATTTATTTGCACTTCATGTTCACACTTACTTCATTAACGTTGTGCTTGTATACCAACAATCGTACACCAACAGTCTCTCTTGTTATTTTATTTTGATTGCAGTTGGTACTGTGGAAATAAATGAACTTTAAACTTTAAACTTGATACTTAACCTGATATGAACTTGTTCACCTTTATCAGGCACAGGGTTTGAGCAGTCACCAAAGAGTAGACAGTTTGATCGTCTGCGGTCAATCAGGTAAATTGCTGGTCAATGCAAACATACAAAGTGTAAGGCCATGTCCGTGTAGCGACTTCGGCTACAGCTATGGCTAGATTAGCGCGTCTTTCCAGTGTTGAAGAATAGGGAAACACTCACGATCTAGCCGTAGCTGTAGCCAAAGTCGCCATTTCAGACACGGCCTATAAGACACCATGGTACTCTAAGTTTGGCATAGGCCAGAATGGGATCAGGCAGGTTAATTTATTCTGACTCTTTGTGTAACTGAAAAAATAGAATAAGTTGTTGCAAACTGCTTCCCAACCAAAAGGACCAACAGTATAAATGCAATAAATAGTTAATGGCTTGACGTTCTGACCCTAGCAGAGTCTGTTTGACTTCTTTAGTAATTCATCTTTGATGATTAAGATCACATTCAGAATCATTCAATCCCTCTTCTGCGCTGGCAAATGCTGGGTCAGAAGTTTGAAGCCATGTGATTTGTGGAGCATCGTGGCCAATTTATATTTTTTTGTTATTAGAGTATGCAGAATGTGGGTTTGAATCATGGGCCCAATTTCATAGAGCTGCTTAAGCACAAAATT
Source organism: Asterias amurensis (assembly GCF_032118995.1). Classification (NCBI taxonomy): domain Eukaryota; kingdom Metazoa; phylum Echinodermata; class Asteroidea; order Forcipulatida; family Asteriidae; genus Asterias; species Asterias amurensis. Next base: position 23,542,910 of record NC_092653.1, on the reverse strand, counting down.
TTGCTCAAGCAAAAACATCCTTGCTCAGTAAAATCAGATTACTGTCCAAGACTCCACTCAATTGTTATGTTAAGTAAACAACAGCTAAATACCAGTCACAAGCAATGTACAAATGTATATGGCATGAAATTCTGGCCAGTAACATGTGTAAAATAAGCGAGCTATTTTCATGCTTAAGCAAATATTTTGCTTAAGTAGCTCTATGAAATTGGCCCCGTCTGTTTGTATGTTGTACTAGTAACCTTTATCTGTCGGGTCAGACTTTAATCTGTTGTCCCAACATGTGACGATGGGTAGTGCACAAGGACATTTGCTCACGTTAGTGCAACAAGGTCGCATGACAAGTTATGAACTTGATGCAAACAAGATTTTTGGTAGAGCACGAGGCCATATTTGTTATCATTTAACCCAAATGTAAGCCACACAAATAATAGGTGGGATATAATCTCATTGTCGGTGGAGAGAATTGTCTATGTGCAAAACTCAACCTTTGTACCAAAATGATGGCCTTATTATGGGACTGCTGATGAAAGAAGAGTGAGGCCAAATTGTGTACAGGTAATGGTCAAGGCAAACATACAACTTGACCATTACCCGGGGGTTCCTTGTTTATTGAAATCCTATACTCTTTTGAAAAATATTGTACAGGATTCTTTTGTCAATAGTTGAAAGGTAAACATGCTGCTAGAATTGTCAATGGATAATGCTGTCATAGTTCTAAAATTGTTGGGGTGTCTCCAGTGTGCATGCTGTGCTTGATGTCATGTAAGATAGAGCTGTTAACTGTATGTATAAACCGGTATTGCCAAGCAGAAATGAGTGGATACCATGAGTGGATACCATGCAGGCACAAACTGTACATACTTTTAAGCTGTAAAAACTGGTAAACTTGTTCTTGTTCAGCAGAAAATTCTGCTTAATGGAAGAGCAATCTGCATTGCATAGAGTTTTGGCTGATGTCATGTTTCTGCTAAGCATGGTTTCACTCAAATTTGTTTGATAAGCAGCTCTATATAAAACTGGTCTCTGGTCACTCTAGCTGAACTGATACAGTAATCCCAAATCTTGTTCAAAAGATTTGTGCCAATTGCTTCATTTACCAGAGCTGCCAACTTTCCCTAATTCTGCAGAAAGTTCAGGGAAAAGAAACCAAACTTTTCATATTCTGATGAAAACATTTGGAACTCTCCCTGATTTCTGGAACTTTTTCCTCCTACATGTTGGATGTAACTAAATATCTCCCTGATTGTTGTACGAAATCTCCCGGATAGCAAGATGAAATTGTTGACAGCTCTGCATTACCCATTTTCCGATGTTGTTGCTGCTGGAGTAACCCCCCTTGACATTTTCTTGGTTACAGTGACCCTCCTGTAGTACCCCGGCATAGGTCCATCCCTTCTCCCTCCTCCCCTGTTGCCATGTATGCTACGCAAGCATCAGGGGGTCAGTCGCCTACTGGTGGAAGTCAGTCTCCAAATGGGAGGTGGGTACATGTATGTTGGTCAAGGATTGCCAAAGTGTTATGTTGTTAGCTTTAAAACCATCTCACCGTCTGACCATTCGATATCATTCAAGTGGTTTTTAGTGATAGGTTTGTCAATGAGACACTGCTCTAGAATTACAAGGATGGTGGGTTCGAATCCCACCGGAGTAATATGCCAGTGATATTTTTTCGGGACTTGGGAAAGTACTGAGTATACAGTAATCGGTGTATTGGTAAAAATTGATGCAAATTTAACATTTATTATTCATTTATTTAAGTTGTTACAAATCATTAAATAACCATTCTCTCTTTGGATAATCCCAGGCCGACAAGTCTTCCTATAGCTACGGGATCATCTGGCAGGCCCAGATCAAGTCCCAATCGGCAGAATCCCCCAGGGATTAAGATGACGCCACCTGCTTCTACCCCAAGTCCACATAGTGCAATAAGTCCTTCCAAAACATCCCCACAGGTAAGCTTAATTTCAAACAGTACTAAGTTCCAGAATAATAATGAATAGTAGTTGGTTTTTATACCACGCTTTTCACCCCTAACAGGCTTCTCAAAGCGCCTTAACATCATTACCCTTAGGAAGATTGCTTTGTTTTCATACATGTATATCATTTGATCTTTGAGGGTATAGTGTTGTATAAAATGTATTGTATTGAAAGATTCGGCTGTTATTGGTCCAGGGGGATTGGGCTGTCTGTGTTGAATGTGTGCTGTCATGTTGGATTTTGTGAACTGCTAAATCAATAAATATTCTTCTCTATCATAATTGGTTAAGCTTGTGTGTTTTGTTTTAAACAATATAAGACATTTATTTCTCTCGTAACATTTTATTAACTATTTTATTAAAAAATTTCAGTGTTATAAATATATTGTGCACACATACAACTGGCTGTGATTTATTTTCACATGATGATCTTGATAAATAGCAACTAAGATTGATATACAGATAAGATCAATCTGAGCTCTTAGTGAAATTGGCCCCAGGGGCATGATGTTATTGCCTCCATTGCCTCTGTAGAGTATGCAGGCCTGTGTGTTGGTGATGCAATTGTTATTAAATGTATGTGTAGATTCATTTTCAGGGCTTAGGAACCCTGTATTAAGCGAGCGCTGTATGAATACATGTTTGTTATTATTATTATAATAGATGATCCTGAATATTGAGTGGTTTTAATGTTTTGAAATAATGTAACATTCTGTTGGTTGGCTTAACATGATACAATTGTGCGTATGATTTGGTGTTTCCTTGTTTATTTTGTTAACTTTCAATGTTGCGTTATATTGCTGTATGATGTACTATACCTGTGTGTTCAAATGGTAACTGACTATCAAATGTGGCCATTATTTTGATGTGGTATGTACACTGCTTTAGGTTTTTGCATCTCTGTGTATCATTCCACAGATCCCACAAATCAAACCTATAATAAAATAGTCTAAAAATCCCCATTAAATCAAAACTTACGTCTGAACTGGTTCTACATTTCTCAAGGGTGCCCACCAGCTTCAGTTTGGCAAGTTACCGAGTCCAGTTGCAGCAGTTGGATTAGCCTCACCCATCAGTTGCCCTTCAGGATCACCAGGTGGGCTAATGTTTGGTTTTATGTACATCAGTCATGCCTATTTTGTTCACAGAATCTTTCTTGGCATCAAGTTTTCTTCAAATATTTTCTTGCCTTTGAAGTTTTTTGAAAGGTGTGACCATGCCACTACAAAGGGGTCAAAACACAATGTACCTGGTGGATTTGTTTTCTATGTGAAAAGTCAATCTTTAGAAAAATGTTGTCTCCAAATACAAGGTTTTTGGTGTCCAGAGATTTGTACTGTTATCCCGATTTATTGCGGTGTCCAACAGGCCTGGAATGACACGCAGACCACTGGTTTTACCCCTGGTTTTGGCCTTGGTGCCCCTACAAAAGTATCCCATTGATTTTAAGATTTTCCAATGGAAGTGCCCTTTGCAAAATGAAAATGGCCTTGCCCTTTTAAAGATGAAATTCCAGGCCTGGTCCAAATCTCATTTCTGACTTCACTAGTTTGTCTTTACCAGCTTCTCTTGTCTATCTGTGACTTCAGGTCCTGGTGTTCATCATAGGGTGTCTGGCAGCCGGACGCAAGCCTCGCCCTCCCCGCCCCTCTTCCGCTTCCCAATTGGTTCTTATTCTCCACCACTGTCTGATAGCGGGTCATCAGGCCCCATGCAATCAGTAGGAGCTCACAAATGGTCCCCGCCATCAGTCAAGCGCCAAAGTTCAGGCTCACCGGCAAGAAGGAAAAGTAAGTTCATGTTAAATACTTGCAGGCCTGATACTTTACAAAGGGGTGCCCTTGAAAGGTTCTTAGAGTGCCCTTTACAAGATATTGACAAAGAAATCTGAAAATCTTACCTTAATGCAAACAAACATTGTTTTTTTTTAAATATGATTTCAGGTTTGCTGTAGGGACAACATTGTCTTAAAAAAGTTATTGCAGTGTAGGTCATGTGAAATAATTGAATTATTTTGTCTGTCGTTGTCTTAGCAGTGTCCTCTCCAGCAAGGATATCCCCTCTGGCTTTTACCAACCCCTCTGCCCTGCCGACAATATTGGGATCACCCACTAAAAGAGTTGGAAGCGTGGAATCCAATATGAGATTGGAAGATACTATTATTGAAGCAGTAAGAAATGTTTGATACTTTGTCTTGATATATATTTTTAAAGCATCTTCTGTAATGCATACAAGGCTAAAATACTCTGCCGGAAAACGTTTTCCGTATTAAGTTTAAAACATTAGTTATTGTCAGTTTTAAAATGCTATCATAAGCGTTAAGTTATTTATTTGTGAAAATATGTTCATGACGCTTTTTCACCGAAAATATAAAAGATATTCCTTTGAAAGAATGTACTCTCAAGGAGACTGATGAGATGCATGGTGAACTTCATTGATCTGAAAACAGGGTCAACCTTGGAATCTACCCATATTAGTTTTTTCCATGCATATTAAAGTTTCCCATTCCTTCAAAAAAAAATTTTTTAGCTGAGGCTGATATTTATTCCTTTGATTGTCTCTAACAGCCATTGAGTGCCCCCTTTGCCAGACCCCAGCGTACCAAGACATTCTCTGGTGCTATAGGTGGCTATGATGAAGCCTGTTCCCCGAAGGAGACAGCAGTCTTCCCTCGTAGTGCAAGCTCAAGCAGGCTAGACCAGTACTCACTCAAAGCTGCCTTTGAGAGCCTTGGGAAGTCTCCTGCAGGAAGCTTTGATGGACTGTCAGGTACGATACTTTCAAATAAAATCTCCCCAATGCATTGACTCGCTAAAGTATTTCATAGGTAATTCCGAACTGTAATTTAACCCTAGTACTCTCTGACCATTCAATAATTATAATCCTTTAGTTTTTGAGGATATATGTATGCAGAAGGCCAGCTTTCAATATACTATTATAAAGTGGTTGCATCTACACAGTACTCAGTACACAGTCAACCCTCCTACTAAATGACCATTCATTATCATCCACATAGTTGTGAGAGGTACATGTATGCCCTTTGCAAGACATATTCACAGCACATATACATACATGTACAACTGCGCAGTTGTTCCACAATAGACAAACCCAGTCAGTTGAATGATTCCAAACGATTGGTCAACTCAAGACACTGGAAAATGGCATGGAAAGTAAGAGGGCTTTTTGTCTCCCCCCACCCCTCCTCCCACCCAGCACCCCATTTAGTATTGAATTCATTGATATGCTGGTATGCTTTAAACAGTTGTGTAGGCAATTGTTTTTAATGGTTAGCGGTTACAACCAAGTAGTTGAGTTGAGACTTAGACCAATGAAGAGGTGACCAAAAAACTTCTTATGTCTGTTTATTGTGTCTTTCCAAGTAGCTATATCTCTTGCCACAAGTCCACCGACCAATCCAATGTTCTATATTGGTAGTACATCACGACGCAACTCGGCCTTGCAGTCTGAGGGTTCACCCTCCAGTCAAAGCCCCATTCCATATGCTGCCTCGCCTCCCAACATGATGGGTCCAATCATGTTTGTTGCTCCTGAGCTACCGGAGGAAACCCTACTTGAGGTAAGATGCTACTTTGTTATGCACTAAAGACATGTAACGACATGTAACAACTAAAGACATGTAACACCCCCATCACATCGAACATATTCTCATTACAATCTGAAAAATGAAGCCGAACTGGCTAAAACTGTATGCAAATGGAGTGGACGTAGTAGCAACCTTTAAGGGTCTGCTGACCATCCCGCCCTGCAATTAGACAGTGGCATCGTTCGTAAAATGAGAAGGACAAACTGCGAACGGAATTGCCATACTAGGGACGTGCTGGATGTGGTGCAGTCTGGCGGCATTGGATGTACATGTTCACACAGACTTGGTCCGTTTGTAGCACGTTCATCCTGTTTTAACATAGACCAAATTCATTACCAGAATTTAAGCTACTATGGTCACATTATAGAAATTTACGGCCAAAGCTATAAGTTCTAGCAGACCAAAGCTGTTTTATGATTTTTCTTTGCATGTGTTTTGGACGTTTTGAGAACCAGTTGTGTGTGAACCAGCCTTTATTAGTACAAGGCAAGAATATCGAGTTCAGTTGTCTTAATTGAGCTACAACCATTTCTATTTCCCAGCCGGAGCATAATGAGACAGTTGACCGTCTCAGCGTCATTCTTGGCATTGTAGATGCCATCAATGAGGTAGCAAAGCAGAGGAGTGACCCGTTAGCTGAGTCAGTGTATGGGGTTGAGACGGATATCGGAACAGGGGATCAAGTCTGCTTTGTCAGTGAGGGATACAGGTGAGGATTATCAAAGAATATTCAATCTGAATTACCAATACATGAACATGTACACTCATTTCAAGGCAGTAGATCTTGCCTAATCAAGGACACTGTGGTAACTGTTGTGGCCGAGCGGTTAAGAGCACCGAATTCAAACTCTGGTGTTTCTGATCAGCAGAATGTGGGTTCAGTTTTATTAAAGAGATGTAAACTTTGGAAAATGTCAGTTCGGGACATGACCTTTTTGGTTGACTGGAAGTTGGCCAAATCTACAAGTTAAATTGGATAGTAAAGTTGAATAATGTAATTTGGTTTGTATGTTCAGGAGAGCAGAGCAGTTAGTGTTATATGCTAGGTCGTTAGAACTTCTCTCCGCCTCACTGGACATGGCCAAAACTGAAATCCTGGCTGATCGGCTTAAACCATCAAACACTGTGCGAAATGGTAAGTTTGTTTGTCTGTTTGTTTTATTTCCATTTGTACATTGATGAAACTGTTTTGTGAATCCAAACTAATCTGTACATGTTAATAAGAAATTTTTGCTCATTTTTGCTCAATTTTTGCTCAAAAAATTGCTCATTTATTTGCTTGTTTGATAAAATTGTTAATATTGTAAACTTGTATTATATTGTTGCCAAAACAGCCCTACTCTTACATGAAATTCCCTGTTCTGTTGTGTATCCACCTTGCTCTCTATGTGAAACTTTGGGGCAGGACCTCAAAGCACTGTTCTTAAACCATATGCCTTAGATCCTGTGATTGATTACTTTCTCTCTGTGCTCAATTGTTTGATATGTATTTGTTTATGAATCCTTACTTGGTCTTTAAACTCTAGATGTTTGTTTGTCTTCATCATAGTATTATTCTGTATGTCTTCTATATTTTGTTTTAATGCTGGGTTTAATTGCCTCTGTTGAATAGGGGAAAGTTTAAGTCATATTCCCTGTTTCCAAACGTGTAAGCGGATTTTCTTATTTACCAGTTATTCACCGATTATTATTTGCATTTTTTAAATAGTTCATGTCATTTGCAGTATTTGTCGCTATTAATGTCTCTGTCTTAAGCCTGATAAACATCCTATGCAAAAAGGCATGTAATGTAGTTTTGCTTTAAAGAGGACTGAGAACTTATGTCTTTTTCATAGCTGTTGTAAAAGTACTATACTATACTATGTACATTCCCAGATTATTATTATTAATACTATTATGATTACACTCTATTATTAATAATGAAGCATTGTAGAGCTAAAATTGTTCCCTTGCTTTGAAAGTGTTTAAAAACAACGGTCTTCTATTCATTTTACCTAACCAGTTGTGACTGCACTGAATGAACGCTACCACCACTGTCTAGGTCGCTGCAGGGTCCTCTATGATAAGAACATGAGTAGGGCACGCACTGTGGAGAGAGATAGGTTTATGATTACAGCAGACAAACTCATGTACAGCTATGCAATAGATCTGTGTCAGAGCACAGGGCTGGATGAACTATTCGGTAACCCACAGGAGGTATGTTGATCTCTTCAATAGTAGAAAGGTTTAGCTACATGTGCGAGCAAAAAACGTGATTGTGAATGTCAGAAAATTGTTTCGTTTCTAGGTGACGTCACCACTTTGGTCTTATTGCATGCTCATGTATGGCGTCTACACGTACGTACCTGACGTGAAAAATTGTAACTTCACGTATGCTTGAAACAACAAAATCTGCTCGCGTTCAAGTACATGTTTTTGCTCGCGTATCATGCAGCTAAATCTCCCTAGTGAAGCCTGTTTCACTCGTAAGACGATTTGCCCAGCCAGAAAAATTTGCTTGATCTGTTTGATCATACTTAAATGACTAACCCTCGCACTTCCAGGAAATACCTACATGTAACCCTGGTTGGGAACAGTTTTAACAACATTGTGTTGCACATGTTTGGGGCCACTGACCGATGTATGGACATTGTAAGCCTTTTTTTATCACAGGGTTTTTGCTGATGAATTTCTTTGCGGGCTTCTTTTTATGTGCACCAGCAGCTCCTCACTTATCCTCTTCTACCTGTTTTTCAAGAGATTTTTATTGTCCAGCTTTAAGATTGTTTGTTGTTGTTATTATTTTATAGTGTGTAAGTCGTTATCACACTGCTCAGATGCTCCTGCGTGGATTATGTCTCCAAGCTGCAACAGACAGTGACAGGGACCTCCTTCTAACATGTAAGTAATCCTTCAATTTGAACTGATTTCTTTTTTGAAATATTGCAACATCAAAGAGAATTAAGACCTTAAAGACAGTGGACACTATTGGTAATTGTCAAAGACTAGTCTTCACAGTTGATGTATCTCAACATAAGCATAAAAGAACAAACCTGTGAAAATTTGAGCTCAATCGGTCGTCAGATTTGCGAGATAATAATGAAAGAAGAAAAAAAACCTTGTCACGAATTTGTGTGCTTTCTGATGCTTGATTTCGAGACCTCAAATTCTAAACTTGAGGTCTCAAAATCAAATTCATGGAAAATTACCTCTTTCTCGAGAGGGAGCTGTTTCTCACAATGTTTTATACCAATAGTGTCCACTGCCTTTAAGGGTATAATTAATACTTAACTTATACAGTTTATACAGTGTAATTTTTCATAAAAATATTGAAATTTGAATGCAAGAACATTATAGACCGTATTGAATGACCCCTTTGCGGCTATGAAAGTCGCCATCTTGTAGGGCAAACCATATGCGCGTCTAAACGCGTACATCAAGGAAGCACGCAGCACGCAGCATTCCCGGTTTGATTTCTATGGCACAAGCACGCTCACAGACGCCATCTTGTAGGGCAGATATTTGAACAGTGACATCATATTCAATACGGTCTATTGCTATTACCAACAGATAAACAGCTTCTGGATCAACGGATACTCCACCTGGAGCGAAAGTCTAACCCTTCCTTGCATCCATTGACAACGTGAGACAAAATAACACAAATATCAGAGGAATATGATCTAAAAGTTCAGTCAACCTAGGAAGCTAGCTATTGAGACTGTCGTGTCAAGTGACCAGGTTGCTGCAGGGAGTATTTCCTAAGGTCTGAAGATTACATGCTGCAACCTCTCACTGACATCTGAGGAAAGTAGGAAAGTGGTATAAATCAACCAAGGAAGTTTTCATACCCCCAAAGTAGTTTGCCATAATGATTGGCCTCCTTCTATGGAGGTAAAAACTATCCTTGGATGCTTATCTTTCCATGCAGAGTTGGCAACTTTTAGAGGATCAAAGATCAGTTGTGGGCAACCCAATAATCTTTAACGGCTCATTAAAGGAACACGTTGCCTTGGATCGGACGAGTTGGTCTATGAAAAGCGTTTGAAACCATTTTGTTATGAAATGCATTTGTTAGAAAGATGTTTTAAAAGTAGAATATAATGATCGGCACAAGTATCACTCAAAATTGCACGGTTTTCATTTTACGTCGCGAACTAACACGGTTGGCCATTTATGGGAGTCAAATTTTTGACCCCCATAAATGGCCGACCGTGTTTGTCGACAGGGTAAAACGAAAACCGTGCAACTTCGAGGCATATTTGTGTAGATCATTGCATTCTACTTTTACAACATCTTTCTAACCATACCGATTTTATAACAATTGGTTACATAGCACTTTTCAAAGACCAACTCGACCGATCCAAGGCAACGTGTTCCTTTAAACGATGCTCTAAATATGAAGACCGCCTTCAATGGCACACTTATCTCTACCCATGAAGCCAACTCCTTGATGACTTCATTGGAAAGAGCTACTCTTATCTATGAGGATGGTGTGACACCTGCCCTGTTGTTAAAGAAAGGAGATGAAACAGAAAGATGTGCTTAGTGTTCTTTACACCATAAAGACCCCTTGTACTTATGCCACCTGTGGCTACAAGACCGCCTCCAATGGTACAATCATCTCCACCAGTGAAGCCGAGTAAGGGAAGCTTTCTAGGAAGGAGCTGGTCTCATCTATGAGGATGCTGATGAGGATGCTGTGACCCCTGTCCTGTTGTAAAGAAAGGAGAGGAAAAAGAAAGAGGTGCATCGGCTTAGTGTTCTGTTTACCATAAAGACCCCCTCACACATGTTATCTGCCCTAACAACATGCCATGTGGGCATCAGGGGCATGTAACAAATATGGTGCGAATCTGAAGGCACACGTAGTGACTTAACTGTGCACTGCAAATTAACACTCAATATGACTCCCAAATTGCACAGCCAAGATATATTCTGTGTGGTGGGTGAGCTTTTAACTTTTCAGGAGTCGCTTGATTAGAATGTACACAAGATTTTAAATTTAGTTTGCATGTAGATCATGCCTACTGCATTGTGGTTAAATGACTTCAACTCCCTTAAAAAAATTATGCTGCATTCTTGGTTGTAGCATTGTTGAGTTTAGGAGAGTATTGTGTGTGTCATACATTTTCAAGTTAATAAAAAGTAACTGAGTGGTGATACGCATAACTAATTACTAGTTCCCTGCAAATGTCACACAGAAAGCAAATTTCAGGCATGCAACCTCAGTTGATGAGCTGATTTCTTGGTTTAGCCTAAAAAAAAATTATGTAAGCGTAGTTGGGCATTTTATGATTTTGTTTTAATTTTGTGCATGCCTGAAATTTGTAAATCAATATCTCTGCACAATTTGGATATGAACTTGGGACTAAATGGATTGGAGTATTGTGTGTGTGTACTGTGTGAAAGAGATTTGTGTGCTCAGGGGTTGATTTCCCAAAGATGGTTCTAACTTAGGACTAGTCCGAGGAGTTATTGAAAACTTAAACGCTAGTCCCAAGTTAGAATGAGTAACTCGTCCTAACTCAAGATAAGACTAGTCTTAACTCTTTGTAAAATCCACTCCTGGGCGTTATTTTACTTGCCAAGAACTGAATGTAGTCCATGTTGAAGTTGATACAGCCAGCCAAGTATTTATTATCACTATTTATTGGCATGCCATTATTTATTTTAGCTGGCAGCTGTTTGGAAAGTATTGGATTGGTATTAAATAAGTGACGTACATTGCCAAGGCTTCTTGTACTTTGTATACATGATATATGGAAGGTTGACGATATTGATATTAATTTTAAACTGTATTGCTGCTATGTGAAATATCATTGCTAAAAAGATGTTTTTCTTGGTTACAAAAGTTTGCATCTATTAATTATGTTGATATATGAATATGCATTATTATGGAGCTTATCTTACACACAGCTTTCATCAGTCAGTATAATTTATTCACACTTTTTGTGTTTCTTCCATTGTGTATATATTGGTTTAATTGTTGTTGCAAAGCTGGTCTGAAGTGTTTATTGATGTTATTTATTACTCCTATAGTGTGTTGTTATGTGGCTGAGAATCAAGTATGATTGGTACTTCAAGGCCAAGGCATGAGTTTCTAATTTTTATTTTTACTCGTATTGTTTTCTTTTGTCAAGTTGTTGTATGGGTAGTTCACCCAGAAGAGTTTGTTTTTGCTATATTCTATGTTTCATTGGTGTGAACTTCTTTGTGCTACAAATGAGGAAAGAGATTTTCGGAGTGCGAGTGATTTTTTGTAGCTCAATACAAATAGCTAGGGTTGTGGAGTTTCTGTTTGTTTTAGTTCAAATCAATTAGTGACTGTTGTTTTGTCTGATGCTGAGTGCTTGTTAATGTATCACTGTTATGATTGTGACAAAAGGAGATTTCTAATGTTACTATAAGAGCTTATTTTAATCTGTGTAAATAATGTTAAGAGACCAAAATACTGTATATAGATGATACATGTATAACTAAAGCGAATTTCTGAACAAAAAAAAACAAAAAAAAAACAAATAAAGAACAGAACGAAATAATTTAAATATAAATTTGAAAATGGTCAGTGTGTTGCGTTTAATGCCATTTGAAGCAGCCTTTAGCCTTTGAAGTCTCTCGCCCGGATTCGAACTTCTGAGACCAAGTTGGTCGCAAGCACATTAAGGTTGAGTCTGTGTGTCAGATTCTGTTTCTTTAAACGCAGTTATACTTCAGTCGTTTAAAAGTATAGTCCTAACCTACAACTGTTTCCCTAATCTTGCATATACCATGTCCCGAAGGACAGTGGCTTCACGAATTATTCTCGCCACTGGGATGGATACTACATAATGGGGTAAGAATATCCGTGGGGGTGGGGGGGGGGGGGGGGGTGAGACACACAAAATCTCCTGCACCGATTTTCTAGTGTGAGCTGTTGTTGTTTTCTCATTCAATTTGTATGACCGAGTTTTGCATCATTTGGTCCCTGGAGTATTCATCGAGCTTTCTTTATAATAGTTCAATACAATCATAACTGTGTTACCAACAGCTTTTTATCCGTAACATCAAAATAAAAAGGGAAAGGAAAAAAAAATAGGCAGACAATAATATACACGAAGTACACGGAGGGCAGTGGAGCACGGAGGGCGGTGGAGCGACCTCACCTATGGTTGGCTCAGAAATATTGTTTGTTTCGCATGTAGCCTTTGCCAGGTCCGTACCTAGAGCTGGTGGCCTCGTTTCTCTGTGCGACCATTTGCATGGTTAATGGTGAAGGGACTAGACGCTTCTGGAGCCATGCGCAGATGAGAACATTTGGTGAGTTAAGAAACTTAGACCTCAAACAAAATATTATTAAGGTCACATTTAAGTATTTTGTAATGGGTAATTTATCATTCATATTTAAATAAGAACTCTGTGGTTGTAAAACATGACAGTTATTATTTGGTCAGATAGAGTGCATCCATATGATTTAGATCAAAAGTAAGTTAAAGTAAAATGTTTTCTTCGACATCTCAGTTTGCAAAACTTGTGCTAACTTTGAACGTTGGTTAGATACACACCTCTCTTGCGTGACGTCATAGTTCTTACCCAAAATGAGACCATAGGCGCACGTCAGCCACCACTTGCAGTGGCTGCGCCTCGTATGGCCTCGTTTTGGATTAGAATTGTGACGTACTCATGCACATAAGAGATGCGTATTGGACACATCTCAATGTTTCGGTGAGTGTAGGCCTAGCTACTTGTCATAATTACCAGTTCGGTTGTAACCAGGGCCCAATTTCATAGAGCTGCTAAGCACAACAATTTGCTTAGCATTGAATCTGTACCTCGATAAAAACAGGATTATCAACCAAATTTCCACATGATTTTCTGGATAAGCCAACAACAGATAAATACCAGTAACAAGCAACATGCAACAAATACATGGAAATTTGGTTGGTAATCCTGTTTTTATCAAGGAAGAAACTTCATGCTAAGCAAATTTTTGTGCTTAGCAGCTCTATGAGATTGGGCCCATATCCTTCGGGTTGTGGAAGAGCAACATTGCCGTTCTCTAATATTCAACATCTACTTCCATTCAATTAACTACATGTTTTCCCGGCCATTTTCAACAAAAATTCAATTAATTTTAACATCCGGCTCATTCAATTTTGTTTGGAAATGAGTGCTCCGTTGAATCAACACTCAACAAATAAGATAATTACATTTCATTAGTAGAACAATACGTGATTTGAATATGCAATCTGGGAAAATTTTCAGATACTGAAACGTTTCTCAGATTGAAATGATTTTGAATCTCTCTATCTAAAACCACATTCCTTTGAAGAGAATTATTTGAGTGGTATATCCCTCCCTTTAAATTAAACATCGTCTAGACTTTATCAGCCACTTTCATTGCACTTTTAAACTTTATTTTGCATGTTATTACTGCCATACAAAGTAACGAGCATCGCATGACTGAATTTTGAAATAACACCACAGGAAGAACAAAACAGCCTTAGATACAAACAAAATAAAGAAGGCGAAAACACTATCGGCTTTACATTCCCACACGTCCCACATCAGCTCATACTGCCCTCCTCACATCAGCTCATACTTTCTGAAGAATACCCTGCTTTTGTGTTTAGATGAACCATCTATTTCTATCTCCATGGATGAACTACCCCATTAACTAGGCCCCCTTTGTGTTTATGCCTGAATATTTAGTAACCGAAAAATGTTGGCTGTGGCTTTACTTGAATAGACTGGTTATATGTTTTTAAAAGTAAAACTTGCAAAGGGGACGTTGCTATCTAAAACCTTTTACCAGAATAGTATTGTGAAGACTTCCACACAACAGCTGTGTCTCATTGAGATGCAATCAAAAGCCTATTATGAGCTTGCGCAAAATCCATAAAAATTTAACATAGTTTTTCGTTGATCACTTTAATAAGTTTCCACCCTAAAAGTTTTCCAGTTGGCTGCATGTATTAACTCTGTGAGACTAGGGAGAGAAAGAGGTTCTGGTTCGATGAAGTTGCCATCATGACTTTGGTTGAAGAGTGGATAAGGGGACTGAGGTTTGCGGGACACTGCCACCGCCATCCTGATGTGGCTGTCGCGAGACCCTTGTGGCAAAACAATGTGGGACATTTTTGTCATTTTTTGTCCTCACAGACTGGTCCACATAGATGCGTTACTGTTGTCTAAAGCTTCTAGCGTTTTCCTGCAAAACGTTTTTACTCATTTTGCCTCATTGTATAAATCATATATTACAGTTTAGATGGTGTATCAGTAAAAAGAAAACCACAATGACGTTAGCAAGAGCATCTAAGAGGCTGGTGTTATCCATCGTCGCCATGATGATGACGATGCCAGTACCAACCCACTCCCAAGAAGATTGGTGCCCGATCGAACAAGGATACGAGCCCGTTGTCACCAATCCGGACGCCGACCTTATCATAGCCCTTATGCTAGAGTTACACGATGCTGGTGATATCAATGCTGATGAATGTGACTTCAATAAGCCAGCAAACCCTGCCGGGGAGCAGGCGAAGCTTGTAGCTGAGACGGCTATCAACAACTGGCCAAACTCGATCACTGTTGCATCTGGGATTAGTTTTGGTGAGTGCAGGGGTGCATGAATCCGAATGCAAAAAGGCTCACTGCTGATATGATTTCAAAAAATTGGTGTCGCCAACTCCTTTAAAAGACAACCATGCTTTCCCTTCCAAAGTTTCATGACTGGAACATTGTAGGAACTGCGTCGAATTTAAAGGTAGCCCTTTGAAACTGTATAAGCTTACAAAATCTAACAAACTCTAGTTTGCACAAAACTAATAAAACTTTATTCTTTCTCATACCCTGATAGAAATCAATCCACTATTACTTTACTTATCGGTACTCTGGATTTCTGTACTGTAGGTCTTGAGATATACGACACGTGTTTATCTCTGAACGTGGGTCGGTTCGGCGCAAGTCGCTACTTAAACGGGAGATACCGAAGCTTGTACTCGAATACATCTGTAGAGTGCACGAACAGCACTCTCCGACTTGGTAAGTTTTGAAGTAAACGACTCTTTTTATGCAACATTCAAATAATTATGCAAATTGTCTCAATGCAGACGCTAACATCGTCATGGACCATCGCCTACAAGCTTTGGACCCCTCTGCAGTGTCGTATTTGTTTTCATTTATTTGTTCATCGTTTATTTACGTAAAGTTTTATTCTTTAAGCTGATCGCTCTGGAGCGTTTTTTTTTTATATATTTTTTTATACTGTAGAAAATAAATGAACCTTGAACCTTAATCCCATCCTCAACGGAGTTTAGTTATGGAGTACGTTCAGCCGTGTTTTATTGAATGATCTGGGTCTGGATATTGTCTGCACAACGTGGCTATTTATTGCCGTCTAGGAAAACCCGGGAACAGCATTATTCGCTTACAGGCCTATGTTGTTCAATGTCAACTATATGTTTGCAATAAATCACTCACAAAAAATGCATACCAGACGGGCATTGTGAGACTCACTGCTATAGCCATTTAGACATGCCATTGTCCCAGGGAAATCTGTTCATCGGAGTCTGTCCCTCCGGAAATTAACATGGGAAGGAGACGATTGATTCAAAAGAGGGCGCTATCAGAAGAAGTTTGTACACAGTTAGTCGATGTTATGGGGGGGGGGGGGGAAGACACACAGATATATCCTGCCACGCCCGCCAAGGGGAAATCTGTTCACCGGAGATTCTGTCCCTATTTGTAAACAGTTTACCGTTAGGGGGGGGGGGGGGGCACCGACAAGCCAATTGGTTCTTGGGAACCAGCCCATGGGGTGAGGTTATAGCGGGCAGAGGATGTCGGTGTCGTCGTCAGGTGTTGCTTGTGCGAAGACACAAGTGCAATAATAAAGGATAGAGAAGATCGGAGAAGTCCCGTAAAGTCGACGCATGTTTTCTTTATTTTGTAGGAGTTGTTGGTTTCGAATCTAGCTCATTAACTGGACCATTGTCAATGGTTCTGCAGCCGTTGGACATACCAGTTATTGATTTTACAAGCACTGCCGATGGACTCAGTGACACCACCAAGTACCCAAACTTCTTCAGGACTGTCCCGCCCGATCACACCACTGTGCAGGTTCGTTGAACTTTTTGTAACTTTCGGCGCTCCATAGGTCCCTTAAAACTTTAGTCAAAGTCAGAACACTAGACGTCGCAACGTGATTTAATATGGGCAATTATTCAGTGCCTCTGGCTACTTTCACGCGGTGCTTTCCCTTGTGTGTGTTGTTCACGTGTAGAACCTGTCATGATCATGTGTCGCGGCCTGGCAAGCATGCCTTTGCTTTCTCTCTCCCCCCTATTTCCTTGCTAGAAGAAATCCTGCAATACAATGCAGGATGTGGGGAAAGAAAATGGTGAGTCTAAATTATCTACAGGGGCCTCTATTTAGTTTAGGATGGAATATCGGTAGGCCTACTAATACTAGTTTTGCCTCAGCGTGCCGTCATCAGTTGAGCTTGCGCCCCCATTGTCAGGCAAGGGGGACAGGGGGCGAATGTGTCCGACCATGGTCCGACGGACTAGTCCCAGAAAGAAAGGACCAATTCACTGCGTATTTTTAGCCAATGATACAAAGAGGACTGTCCCCATTTATTTTGGGCTAGCATCCCCGTAGGAAGCAATTTCTGTTTCCTGTTTTTATTAATTTATCAATAGGCCCGTACCTCCATGCTAGGCCTAACAAAATTCAAGAAATATTACTACTATTTGCAGTTGTTCAAAATTGTTCAATACAACACCATGCCGCCACTTACTTAGGCTTTAGTTAGGATAACTTTCCGTATGGCGCCACCACTTTTTCACTCATTTTTACAAAAAGGGATATATCAATCAGGTAAATTAGATACTATATTATTTTATTTCGAATGAAAAAGTGGTGGCGCCATACGGAAACTTTTCCTTTAGTTAAGTTATATATTTATTTTAAACTTTAAATTTATGGTGTTTTTTTTTGTGATCTTATTTTGCTTTGTTTGAGAATCAAAGACCCAGGCCCAGCCATGCCTACCTGTATTTGCAGTTATCAGTTTGATAGTAGAATAATTTGTCTAGGCCTATAGATCTGGGTTGCACTTCTACACTTGGATACTCGGTAGGGTCCATAATACAGGACGTAAATCCGACATTGACTACCATCTTTGAATGGATGAAACTGTCATGTGTGAAAGGCTATCATTGGCTGAGAGTTGTGTGTAGCTTGTACGATTATGCCTTTGTCCATTGTTATCATCAAATATTGCGGTCCATGACACTATTTGCAATCCATCTATTGCCCCCAGGTTCTTACAGCCGTCATGAAGAGCTTTGGTTGGACCTACGCTAAAATGATCCACAATGGAAATGAGTTTGGACTGAGCGGTGAGAGGGCATTGTTGACTGCAGCATTACAGCCTGATGGAGGGTTTTGTCTTTCTGAGTCTATTGTCATTAACAGAAGGGAGACGAGTGATGAGGTGTATGATGATATAGTTAACCAGTGTGTCCAACAGAATATTAAGGGTGGGTATTAATATTCCTAGAACTATGATGTTCGTTCTGCTACCCTCTCCGATTTGAAGAGATGATAGTGGAAAGAACCTCATAGTTCATGGAGATGATAGCTCATTGTTCTAGTAGTAGGTATTATACAGGTATTATACAGGTCTGTATCTGATCTTCAACAGAAATATATTCTTCATCCCCATTGTTCTACTGGCCAATCCCTACTGACACAGACTACTTTGTCCACTAAATTCTATTGTGTTTTTGTAACTATTGCTTATAAATATGTTTTATGTCATCGTTTTATGTTATCACTGAAATTAAAATTGGCTCAGAGTGAGCCTTAAAAATGCCTGCTCCTGTTTTAAGCCATTTTTGAACACATGTATTGCGCATAGATTAGAGGCTCCGGTATTATGCCCAAACATAAATGTCTTGTATTATTATTATTATTAGGCCTTCTCCTAGATCTGAGGTAAGGGTTTCACTTGTGGATCCACTTAACTCGCAGCTAGTAGTAAAAAAGAGGGTAAAGAAATCTTTGTCTGTTCTTACTTGTTTTAAAAATTAACAATCAAGTGAGATGTATTTCTTTCTTAAAGTGAGATTTACTATTTATTTATTTACTATTGTTTTTTGAATCTGTTATTCTTTCCCCACAGTTTTTATTTTGTGGACTTCGTCATTCAATGTTATAAGGTTATTCAAAGCCATCGATCGCATTGGGGGTGCAGCCCACGACATTCAGTTGGTAACCACTGATACCATACACTATGTTTCATTCAACGACTTGTCTGATGGGGAGAAAGCAGTTGCTCGGGGCATCATCGCAGTGTCTCCATTTGTCAAGAGTGAAGCTTTCAAAGCTTGGCTTGCCAAGTTCCACCCGAGCATAGACTTTACCTTTTTGCCCTCTGTGCTGTTGGTTGATAGCATCCATGCTTACTTACAAGCTTTCTCTTTGGCTCACCTAGAAAAGTGTGGGGGTCTGTCAGCATCGTGTGATGTGCTTGCTTCCATTCAAGGTATTTACATATATGTATCTTTGAAACAGTGCTGTTTTACATGTGGTTAATACAAAACTGCTGAGTTTAGTTTTACTTTGGCTCTTGAGCCAAATGAGGAAAGAGAAGACAATGAAGTATTTTCAGTTGTAGATGTAGGAAAACCCCAGAGAATTATTCCAGGGAAAGCCTACTCGGTCAAGTATGGACTGAAACCCAATCCATATAGTGCCCCAAGGGGGATTTGAACTGGGGTCCCAGATGTGGAAGGCGAGGCAAGACACCACTACATCAAACTGACCTGAGAGTGCTCTTGGTGGTGGTGATGTTGGCATTCAGAAGACGCGTTCTCTTTCAGCATATTCAGGTCTAGTCTTGACACACATTTCAGCCAGTGCATTTTTTTTCTTCACTATGTTACTTTTTCCTGCACAGGTTCTGAATTTGTTCAGTATGTGAAAAGGGTAAACTTTACAGGAGTGAGCGGTGGCCGTGTAGCATTTGATGAAAATGGTGACCCACTGCAAAGCTTTTATGAGATTCTCCAGTATAAGAGCACTGTCATTGCCGATGGATATTCCCTTCAAGTGGTATGATTCCAGTGACTAATTCCATTCAACCGTTCAGACTAATGCTGTTGATTTCCTGTAATAAAAAAGTCTTAATACCAAAATCTTCTGTTTAGCTTTGCGATTTTTAGTAGTGGTTAAATTTGTTAATGGGGAAACCGACATATACATTGTCAGTGTTGAAGCCATGGTGGGCAGTGTCGGGCAATCCTGAGTGCCTTGCCCAGCACTCTGAGCAAAGTACACTGTGCTGCCCAGCACAGATTTCCCACCGCAATGATGACCCCATATCTAAACATGAATCATTTTGTTGAACCGCTTCCCCTTGGTGGACTAAATTGGACTCGGAGCCCACCACTAGAATTGCTCTAGCTACATCACTGTGTAACTTAATTGCTATTATGCTTTCATTTTTAGTGCTGCAGAACAAGGAACATCATTATGCAAAGTTCTTGGTGACTGTGTCTGACCATGTCTGAGTAATGAATGATTCTATTTGACTATAGGTTGGAGAGTGGGATGCTACAACAGGGCTGACTCTCAATAAATCTCAGATGGAATTCTACGGAGAGATTGGTTTGCTTGTCCAACCACCCATGTCTACTTGTGAGGAGGGAGCATGCACTGATTTAAGATGCCGTGGTGGCTTTCCAAAGTTTGTTATTGAAGCTCTTTTTGATCTCCATGGTAGTGGCTGCGACACCCTTCGTGAGAACCGATTTACCCAGGTCCAAGCTGCTCTCTTCGCACTGAACAAAATCAACCAGGATTCGAATATCCTTCCTGGAGTCCATCTGTCCATGACTGTGAGTGACATCTGTGGGAGTGTAGAGGATGCTGGCAGGGTTGTTTTTCAAAAGATCAAAGATTGGAGCTTTGGTGGAGGGTTTGCAAGACAAAATGGGGAAACTTATCTCATGGGTATGCTGCATTCTGGTAGTAACGGTAAGGCCATTGAAGAGAGTAGGACCCTCCAGATTGTGGATGTGCCGCTGCTTGCAAGCAGTGCCACATCTCCAGCATTAAGTGATAGTGAAGAGTTTCCCAACTTCCTGCGTACAGTGCCATCAGACACTAAGCAAACGTTGGCCATGTCGGAGATCTTAGTAAGTCTTGGATTAAAGTATGTGCAGGTCATCAACTCTAGAGGTGCATATGGAGAAGGTGGTGCCCTGGCTTTTGGAGATGCAGCAAAGAAGGTAAGTGTACCAAAATTAGGAATCGTAGTTAACGTCCGTTTTTATATGAGTGAATTAATAAGGTATACATGTGGTTACTTTTTTCTGTTCAGTTTGAAGTAAAAAGCTTTCAACTTGTGGGATTTCGAAAGAAGCTTACAGTACCAAAATTTAAAAACAAAGTCAAGATCTCCTATTTTTGTGTGTATTGTATTATTTTCAATGGAAGTCGCCACAAGGCTCAAAAGGTCAGGTATAGATGGAAGATTTGTGGTTTAATACTTTCAGCTCAGTTTGCAGATATTCCAGTATGCAGGAATTGATAAGAACTGAGAACATCAAAGCTGTTTTAGTCTTGTCTGGTTCGCATGATGTAAAATGAGCCATACATAATGGCCCAAACCAAAATCAGGCACTTCTCGGAAATATCTAAATGGTGATAAGAATGAAGACAACCTCAAGATTCAAATTGATACAAATATTCTTTTTATGTTGAGAAATACTTGCACTATCAGGTCTAGTTCTAAAAGTGTTGTTTGGAAGGCCTTTTTCTCAATTTGTTGATGAGCAAATAAAGCCATGAGTTTTGAGTTTCGACAGAGTTATGCTTGTTGCAGCATCATATTAAGTTATCTTTACCAAATAGAATGGTGTGTGTATTACCAACTCTGCCACTGTGGATTCAAACACGAATTACGGGATGCTGCTAAGCAATCTGATGGCAAAGCCAGATGCAAGGGTTCTTGTCCTGTTTGTGACTGACAGTGATGCTAGAGGTCTGTTTCAAGAGATGGTGGACAGATCTGTGGAGCCGGGATATTTTCAGATAATTGCATCAGATACTTGGAGCACCAGAGCAGACTTCATTCCAGGATTGGAAAGTGTGGCTGTTGGTAAGTGCAGTCATTGGTTCTTACTCCTTCATTTATCTAAATGTATTCCATGTCCATTATCTTGTAAGTTTCCTTGATTTACATCCAAAGCTGACAAGCAGTTGTGTAAATAATCTATCCTTCTTTGTAGTTTGTCCAGAAACTCTGTGAAAAATGCTTAAAGACAAAGTTAAGTACAGTTGGTAGTTATGTTGAGCATTGAGTAGTGGCAACGTGAAAGCTTACTGATAAAAAAGCTCTTACCATTCTTCAGAGAAATATTTTTCATCTGAAATACTGTCAGAGTAAACAAATAGCAGTTGAATATAAAACCAAATTTCTGCTGCAAATTCTTCTTTCAGACACTTTTAAAAGATTTTTTTGTGTGTCAAAAACTCAACAATATTAGCCATATGTCTGGGTGCATGGTGGTAGTAAAACAGAAACAAATGGTATTTAAAAGGTTAAATTAATTCACTTTTTTTTTTAACCAAACAGTTCATTTATAGTTTTTTAAATACTTTGTATTCCTTTATCCAACAGGAGCATTGACTGTGACTTTCAAATCATCACCCATCCCTGCATTTGAAGAATTCTTTCTCACTATGACTCCTATGAATCAGGACGGCTCCAATCCTTTCTTCAATGAGTTCTGGTCTCAGAAATTCCAATGTGACCTCCCCAGTGGAAACACACAGTATGGCAAGAACTGCACAGGTAAAGTATTCAATGCAGCTATGATCCTCAAATTATATACTGACAAATCCCATCCCTAATCCCGGCACTCGGTGGGTTTGTACTCAAGACATCTATCTGGTCTAGAACGGGTTTTTTCTGCAGGACTCAGAAAGCACTATTTTCTCAAATCACAAAAGAATAAAAGACACTGGAAAAGAAAAACTTAAAGCACAACATGGAACTAAAGTGAGTGACAGTGAATAGTTTAACCAATTAGTGAGAGTAGTAAGTGATCAAAATGTTGACCAATGAAAGATCCTTGGGGAACACACCATGTTTGAGTTTGGTTTCAGTATACACTGCTCAGCACACATCACTTTTAGGGTAAAACAAAACAGTTTTAGAGAATCAATTACTGTCCTTAGTGTCAATATAACTTGTGCTTCTTGGTTTTGCTGTTGAAACGTCTTTCTCATCCTTATTTAGGTTCCGAGATCTTGACAAGCAATGATGTGAGTAGTCTAGGTATGGAGAACATAATAAATGTTGTGTTTGTGTACTCCATGGCTCTCTCTAACCTCATCAACAAAACCTGCCCAGATGGGACGATCTGTGATGCAGTTGCTGATGTTGAACCTGGGCAATGGCTTCAGTATCTTCACGATGTTGATTTTACAAGTCCAGTCGGCTCACGAAAATTAGTCAGCTTTGATGAGAACGGT
This sequence comes from Asterias amurensis, assembly GCF_032118995.1. Lineage (NCBI taxonomy): Eukaryota > Metazoa > Echinodermata > Asteroidea > Forcipulatida > Asteriidae > Asterias > Asterias amurensis. Next base: position 23,519,825 of record NC_092653.1, on the reverse strand, counting down.
GATGGGGCTGGATTGTTTGCTGTTTACCAACTCATTCAGGAGACCAGTGAATATAAGTTTAAGGAGGTAAATTATTTGATTCTGTCTTATTGGAACATTATTTTGCTCACAGGGCTTGAATTTCAAAATAATCTTTTCTAGATCATTGATAACTAGCTAAGACTTGTTTACTGGAGTTGCATTTTGGAATTAACTTTGTACAACTCTGTATATTACAGGTTGGTCAGTGGAGTGATGATGGAGGATTAACCATCAACAAGAATGAGATTACTTATGTCAGTCAAGATGACTCCATTGATAACTCTAGCAGCTGCCGCGAGAAATCGGAGTTTGTCATTGAAGCTCTGTTTGATCTATATGGAATAGGATGCATCCACTTACCACAATTTACTTTACTTCAAACTGAGGCGATTAGGTTTGCTGTTGAAACAATCAATCAAAACCCTGATCTCCTTCCACAACTCCATCTCTCTGTGCCTCTCACTGCCATCTGCTTGACTACTGAGGATGCTGGAAGGGTTGCTTTTCAAATGCTCAAGGGATGGGATTTTGATGGAGGGTTTCCAACCAATGATGAGTCCTACCTTATGGGTGTATTGCATACAGGGAGTAGTGGCACCGCTATTGAAGTTAGCAAAACTCTCCAAATTGTGGATTTGCCAATCGTTTCCAACTTAGCAACAAGTCCAGCATTGAGTGATAAAGAACAGTTTGGAAACTTCTTACGTATGGTTCCTTCAGATACTAAACAAGCTACACTGATAACAGAGGTTTTGGCGAGACTTGGACTGATGAATGTACAAGTTGTTAATTCCATAGGTGCATATGGGGAAGGTGGTGCCAAGGCCATAAAAGATGCATCAAAGAAAGTAAGTATTAGTAAGAAAATTACACTTTTATCCTTTTTCTTGGTAGTTTAAAACAAAGTAAAAAAGCATTCTGTTTCATTACCAGCACTGTTCCCAAGGTTAAATTAGTGTCTTTTTAACCAAACTTAGACTCGAGTAGGACCTTACTTGTACCTTTCTTCGACCTGACTTAAACTTAAGCCAATCACATGTTGATTAAGTGTTGTTTATGTATGGTTTTTACAAGTTTCCTAAGGCCTGTTGGTCATACATGTAGGTACTTAAAAAGAAAATCTGGGTTGGTAGACAAATACAGTGGGTTTTTGTGCATTACAATGTGTTGATCAAAGTTAAAAGACAACTTTTCCGTTCATTCATCCTCTCAGTTATTATTCATGATGATATAAAAACATTAAATTCCCCACGTTTTTGGTTTAAAATGTTCAACATATTTTAAAAGTAAGAGGTACCATTGTTAAGGCTAAAATACCATGAACATGTTCATAGAAAAGAACTTGCAACCACATAAACATCAAAATAAATCAGATTATTATTATTATTTTTTTTTTACTCATTAATTTGCTTAACTAAAGAGTAAATTAGAGCAACTGATAGTATAATTTCAATGAAGGAAACTGTTTTTTTTACTTTATGACCCAACAGGTTGGTGTGTGTGTAGCAAAGTCATACACTGTAGATTCAAACAGTGATTATATCAGGCTTGTGTCCAACCTCATGGCTGTGTGGGATGCCAGGGTTCTTGTGCTTTTCTTGTATGACAATCAAATCAAAGCTCTGCTTCAAGAAATGGTGAACCGAAATGTGGAGCCTGGATACTTCCAGATAATTGGCTCAGATACCTGGGGTACCAGGTCAGACTTCATTACAGGCTTGGAAGCTCCAGCTGTTGGTATGTCCACATTGCTTTCAAACAGACAAGAAAAACGGTTAAACTTTATGATGTGTTTCTACCCCCCAAAAAGCTGTTTTTCAAAATGACAAATTTGTAACAGATTTGTTTTAATAACTTTTATGATACATGTTCTACATTAGCAGGAACTAGCCAGCTAGTGTTGCGACTTGCAATGGATCTCTCTTTGTGAAAACTCCGTTTAGAATTAATGTTCCAATGTTTGAATTTTTTGTGCCCCCTAACCTCAACCACTATTTTATCTGTTGTTTTAAGTTCCTCAAGTGGTTATAACTTTGGTCCCTGCCAACTGAATCTAATTGACCAGATAAAAACAGGTTAGAATTGTCACTGCCCTTTATTATATTATTGTGTCTAAATATCCCATCATTAGGAGCTTTGACTGTGAATTTCAAGTCATCCTTCATTCCGACGTTTGAAGACTACTTGCTAAGTCGAACCCCACAGGATGACAACTATAATCCTTTCTTCAATGAATTCTGGTCACAGAAGTTTCAATGTGATCTCCCTGGTGGGAACAATAATTATGGTGTCAGCTGCACAGGTATTGCCAATTCTGAGTTCCTTTCCAATTGAAAATTTTTGTAAACAATTTTTTTTATGTTATGTTTTAGTTCATACTAATACAATAACTGTTGTAATGTGTTAGTAGTCATGTGCCAAGTAGTCAAGTTCTGGTGTACTAGAAATTAGGTTCTACATGCATTGTGTCAATAGACCCTTCTCATGAAACATGTAAATTGCACGTAGTGCGTGATCACTAACGTTTTGGTTGGCAAAATGAGGGAACATCGCGCTGTTTTGTACACGGCTAATGGGTGCGTGTCGCAGACGCGATTGCGCGTCTGCTTCAACTTTATGGCGTTTGCCAACCAACAGGGTCTGTACGCATGCGTGAATGTAATTAGCATATTTCATGGGAAGGATCCATTGCCATTTAGATAGAATATCAAGTGGTTGGTTGCATGAAACCAAGTCAAATGAAACCAAGTCATTTATCATAAAAAGAAGGAGCAGTGGCAGGGAATTATGCCACAAAGAATAAGCCCTAAATATTTTGGACTTCATTCAAGACTTTCCCCTCCTTGTAAAAATAAGAGGATTTTGTGAACAGAAATACTATTAGTCAGATTGTCTGAGTAAAAAAAGTATGACCAGAAATGTTTTTTTTTGCAGTAACCATCCTGACCATATGAAATTTATTGATGTCTTCAAACAACAACTTACCTTGAAAAGCATAGTTAGAAAGTATAATTTCATTTCTTGATTTCAGGATCAGAAGTTTTGTTATCAAGTGAAATAACCAGCCTGGGTATGGAGGACTTGATCAATTCAGTTTATGTCTATGCAACTGCTCTCTCTGACGTTATCAATGATACCTGCCCAAATGGGAAGATCTGTGATGCCGTTGCTGATGTTGAACCTTGGCAATGGCTTCAGTATCTTCAAGATGTTGAATTTACAAGTCCAGTCGGCTCAGAAAAATCAGTCGGCTTTGATGAGAACGGTGATGGGGCTGGATTCTTTGCTGTTTACCAATTCATCACTGAAACAAATGGAACATACCTTTACAAAGAGGTAATTATTAAGTCATACCGATACTTTGTATCCTTTGGAAAAGGCGCGTCATAAATACGTTTTTTATTATTTATTTACTGTATGCTGCATAAAAACATGAACAATCCTTGATTCATGTATAACGTCAGTTTAAATGTTGATTTGAAAAGCAGTTATTGACTTTTTTTCTTTTTCCTGAACCCCAGGTTGGTGAATGGAGCGAAGATGTAGGATTGACCCTCATGAAGGAGGAGATCAGTTATGTCAGTCAAGACAGTAATTCTAGCATCTGCAAACAGAAATCTGAGTTTGTCCTGGAAGGTCTGTTTGAGCTACATAGAGCTGGAGAAGAATGCAGCAGCCTTCGCCAAATTACTGTCTTTAAAACTGAAGCGGCTAGGTTTGCTGTTGAAGCAATCAATCAAAACCCCGATCTCCTTCCACAAATCCATCTCTCTGTGCCTCTCACTGCCATCTGCGGAACTCCTGAGGATGCTGGAAGGGTTGCTTTTCAAATGCTCAAGGGATGGGATTTTGATGGAGGGTTCCCAACCAATAATGAGTCCTACCTTTTGGGTGTATTGCATACAGGGAGTAGTGGCAAAGCCATTGAACAAAGCAAAGTTCTCCAGATTGTGGATGTGCCAATGATTTCCAACTTAGCAACAAGTCCAGCATTGAGTGATAAAGAACAGTTTGGCAACTTCTTACGTATGGTTCCTTCAGATACAAAACAAGCTACACTGATAACAGAGGTCTTGGCGAGTCTTGGATTAACATATATACAAATTGTCAACTCAAAGGGGCCATATGGAGAAGGTGGTGCAATGGCCATTAAAGAAGCAGGAGGAAAGGTAAAATTTGAAATGCTCTTTTTGGTAACTTTCTTATCCGAAGATAAAGTAGGCACACAAATTTGACATCAGAGGGAAGGGCCACTTTTACTTTGGGAAGCTCTCATTAATTTTTGATTCCATGAATTGCAGTACTGTTATTTTTCTTGAAATGTTAATCTTGACTCACAAATTGACCAGTGTGGATTGTCTCTGTCAATCAGGTTGTAGTGACTTCCCTTCTAGTGTACAAGACCCTATTCTGGGGTGCTGCAAAACTAACAAACATCTGTGGCAAGACAAACGTGAAAAGTACGTCTCTTTTTATCTTTACAGGTTGGAGTGTGTGTAGCTAATTCCTACACTGTAGATTCAAACACTGATTATGACACACTCATGGGTAATCTATTGGCAAAGTCAGATGCCAGGGTTCTTGTGCTTTTCTTGGAAGATGATCATGCCATCGCTCTGTTTCAAGAGATGGTTAACAGAAATGTGGAGCCTGGATACTTCCAGATAATTGGCTCAGATATCTGGGGTACCAGGTCAGACGTCATTCCCGGATTGGAAGCTTTAGCTGTTGGTATGTGATTAAAGAATAAAGGAGAAATTAAAACATGTTTGTTATTATGTTGATGTAGCAGTCATAACAAGAAAACTTGGGTACTGTGGCCGAATGCAAGATCATGATTTGATGTGTGATTTGCACTCCCCTTTGTGCTTTTCAACTTGCAGATAAAAACCCTGGCTTCTAATTGTAACTTACAGGAGGTGGGGTAAAGGCAAGCAACCACCCACCCCCCCCCAATCTGCTGCCTAGCTTCAAGTTTCTTCATATGTCTTTTAAAGCAAAAATGCTTAACTTTGGGTTATTGTTTAACTTGCACAATTTAATAGCTTACCTACCGTAAATAGTAATTGTCATGAATGTTCACTAAATTCTAGTGGTCTCAAATCCTCCAACTTCAAGATGTTGTCTAACTTTTTTTTTTTTTTAAAGTTAAACTGCAGGTCTGGATATCAATGTTATCGTAAAAGAATCGTACAAATCTAATCTAATTCCAAACTTTTGGATGTTGAGTGTTGTATGTGAAGGATATGGGGGTCTCTAGTCTAGTTTGGAAGTTAAAACTAATCAAATGCCTTTCAAACATACCCAACAGGAGCTTTGACCGTGTTTTTCAAGTCATTCCCCATCCCAATGTTTTATGATTACTTGCTGAGGAGAACCCCACAAGATGATGACTCTAATCCCTTCTTCAATGAGTTCTGGGAAGAGAAATTCAAATGCAATCTCCCTGGTGGTAGTACAAAATATGGTGTCAGCTGCACAGGTATGTTGAGAATGTTGTGAATTGTGAATTATGTGATTTTATTATGTTGTGTCTGAGCTGCAAACCTCCCTCCCCATCCCCTCTTCAGGACTATGTTTTGTGCAAATATCCACCAGTCCACAGGTACTGGAGGCTCAAACTGACACTACAAGACCATAGCAATATCTTCCGTTTTAACTTTTGTGTACCTTTCAGCCTTGAAAATTAATACCTTATAAAAGTATGTGTGTGTAAAAAACAAACACTGATCTGCTGGAATAGGAGTAAGGTTACTGACCAAATACTGAAATTTTCTGTCATTTTAGAGGATATTTCGAGCTTGGAGAAGTCCAACTTAGTTTTTCTATGGTTTACACTTTTTAAATGTACTTGCTTTTAGGATCAGAGGTTCTTTCTCAAAGTGATGTGCCTAGCCTGGGTTATGAGGATTTGATTAATTCCATCTATGTCTACGCAACTGCTCTCTCTGGCGTTATCAATGATACCTGCCCGAATGGGAAGATCTGTGATGCCATCGCTGATGTTGAACCTGAGCAATGGTTTCAGTATCTTCAAGATGTCAATTTTACAAGTCCAGTCGGCTCAGAAAAATCAGTCAGCTTTGATGAGAATGGTGATGGGCCTGCACTATTTGCTGTGTACCAACTCACTGAGACAAATGGAATGTATAGTTTTATTGAGGTAAAAAACATCTTGAATATTGTGAAAGAAAGTCATAGTATTAAAGCCAGTGGACACCATTGGTAAATGTCAAAGACCAGTCTTCTCACTTGGTGTACCTTAACATATGCATAAATTAACAAACCTGTGAAAATTTGAGCTTGATTGGTCATCGGAGTTGCGAGATAACTATAAAAGAAAAAAACACCCTTGGCACACGAAGTTGTGTGCTTTTAGATGGTTGATTTCGAGACCTCAAATTCTAAACTTGAGGTCTCGAAATCAAATTCGTGGAAAATTACTTCTTTCTCGAAAACTACTCCACTTCAGAGGGAGCCGTTTCTCACAATGTTTTATACTACCAACCTCTTACTCGCTACCAATACCAAGTAAGGTTTTATGCTAATAATTATTTTGATTAATAACCAATAGTGTCCTCTGCCTTTAAAACTTGCTGTAGAAATTATGAAGATTCCCTTCCGTTTGCTTTTCTGTGCCTTTGTATTGAAAATGGGTACTTCAGCAATTAGAATTCCATTTAAAGTGTTTTTTTTTTTTGTCCAGAAATCCCTCAAAGGACAAATTTTATTTTTGTATAGTCGGCCCTTTCTTCTGGACTATTGCTGAGATGCTAGCAAAATGTTTAGTTTACATCTCAAGGTTTTTTAAACAAGGATTGGCATCAAACGTGTAATTACTTTGTTCTGATTTTACACAGGTCGGCACTTGGGATGAGCTCAATGGTCTGTCTAATCTTACAGATGGTCTGATTGATCCCATGCTCATGTCAATATGCACAGGACTATGTGCAGAATGCAATCCAGAGCCAACCAATAATGAGCACAAGTATCTCCGCATCCCTGGTGACCTGGACATACTTGTGATTCTTCAACTCAGTGAACGTGGCGAAGGCCTGACATGTGGCCCTCCCTTACCAGAAAAGGCTTTGGTCATTGAATCTCTTCTGTACACTCTTGACCAGGTCAACAATGATTCTCTGCTGCTTCCAGGGGTGCAGTTGGGAGTTACCATTGTGGATTCATGTGGGAATCTTTTAATTGCCGAAAGGGAACTAGTGGGTGTATTAGGAGGTTTTACTCAGTTGGAAAGTTCAGGACCTACTTTAGCACTCCTTGGTGCAGTTAACCCAGATGTTGCCCAAGAAGTCAGTGAAGATGTGAGCAGCCCAAATAAGATTCCACTGGTAGGTACAAATAACAAAATATTGGATTCCCCTCCCCATTCTTGTACACTTAAAAGTGTATACAAATGAAATAAGTGTTTGTTTCCTAATAATTGTGCGAATATTTTCAAGGAGGTATAAAACGGATATTTATTGTGTATCACTTGTGCAAGTCATTTTTCTCTGGTCTGTTAGTGATCCTTGGAGGGCTCTATTTTCCCTTCGCTGATCCCTTGAGAATAAAGAAAGCTCCAGGGATCAGCTGTAGATAATAGTTTTACTTAATATCGACTTATTGCAGTCAAAGCTTTATACTATTATCACCTCCACAGGTCAGTAACAGTGCCACCAGTACTGAACTTGGTGATGCACAAGAATACCCTTATGTGCTACGTACATCTGCTCCATTCAGCAGCCAAGCGGAGGCTGTTGCTCAGATTTTGCAGGAATTTAGTTGGAGGTATGTAGCAGTCGTCTACTCCAATACCCCATATGGGATGGAAAACTATATGGAGTTCACAAGATCTTCTTCAGGGTCAAGGGTATGTATTGCTGGAGAGCATCAGATCAATGATGAAACTGATTATGAGGAACTCATCAAGGAACTTGGCAGTGACAGCGACCTTTATGTCATTGTTGCCTTCGTTGAGGCATCCCATGCCAGAAAGCTTCTCCTCGCTGATGAATTCGTCCGCAACAAAAGATTCCTCTGGGTTGGCACAGACACCTGGGACTCTCCATCCGTGGTGAATAGACTTGAGGAACCAGCAGGTGGAATGTTACTTGTCACAAACAGGAAACCAGACCTGCCAGATCTGCAAGACTACTTCGCGCAGTTGGACTTCGAAGCAGCAAACAAGAGAGATCCATTCCTAGGGGAATACCTCAAGAGAAACGACAACTGTGATCCCAGTGCAACTGGCTGTCAGTTCAGTGAAATGGTGAGGAAGTCCATCCAGGAACTGTCTGTCGAGATCTCATCTCTTGTCAATGCCTTACACGTAATTGCTCAAGGCGCAAGTTGGCTCCATGACGACAAATGTGGCAGCTTAACAGAAGGCCTGTGTGATGCATTCTTAGTGGCTGATCCAGAAGATATGGTAGCAAAAATGCAGCAAGTGACATTAGAGTATGGAGCAGGAGGTGAACCCTTCTTTTTCAATGATCGCAGTGCTCCTGCTGATTACAGCATCAAAAACTTTCAGTACGATGGACTGAGTTGGCAGTTTGTCATTGTAAGTTGATACACTTTTTTCATCACGATTATTTATTTTTCTAAACATGTCCCCCCTCTTAAGATATGCCCTGTTATAAACAAACATCACGGTCTACATGACTAAATGAGATTTTCTATGAAACAAGTGCATTTCATGTTATTAAGAGGACCATAGAACAGAGTTTGGCCAAGTAACACCCGTTTGAGACAGACGCGCCAGAGTCACGCCGAACCAAATAGATTAGGAGCGACTCTAGGTTGACCCAAATAACTTTTTGTTTCAACAGCAACAGTCGATCATTCGACTTCTAACTGTTTCAGACGCCGAACTTTTCATGTACTTAATTCAGAATTTGGTTCGGCGCGACTCTGGAGCACCTGTCTGAAACGGGTGTAAGGCAAAACCTGGTAATAGATTAAGGAGGACTTCAGAATTAAGAACAGCATTAAGGTTAAAAACCTTTACTATCATTATATAATTATTGGTACCATTGTAATTATTTTTTGTTTCTTTTCATGCATGGTTAGGTCGGAGATTATCAAGATGGCAAACTCACACTTGAGGAAACTGATGTTAACCTTTACAATCCTGCATCAGACAACTTTCAGAAAGTTCCATCAAGTTGCAGATGCATGAATCCAGTTGCAAGCTATACCTTAACCAATTGGGTGTGGAGTGATCATGGACTATGGAGTGTTATTGTTCTCATAGTTGCTGGTGTTTTTGCCGTTGTAGCTCTTGCAGTGGTTTTTCTGTTTATGAATAAAAGATTCAGCTATATTGTTCAGGGTGCATCATTCAGTCTAAGTCTCTGGCTTCTCTTTGGTATCGTTCTCATGTACCTCCTCAATATTGTGTATGTGTTTGATGCCAACCCAGCCATCTGTGGCATCCGTCGGTTTGGAACTAGCTTTGTCTACTGTGTTGTGTACTCGGCAATGTTAGCTAAGAGCATCCGTTTGAATCGGTTCAGTCGTAAAGATCCTAGGGAGGATCTGAACTTTGCTGGCTCGTGGTCACAGACTCTACTGTTTCTTGCCTTTCTGCTCCCAGAAGTTTTCTTGGTTGGGGAGTGGCTGATCTTGGTTCCATCTGCAGCACTTCTTAATGAAAACAGTGAAGGTAGTTGTGGTGTGAATCTTCTCCAACCCTCCTGTGCCTTCTCACCCTCCGATCTGACCATCACCATGTTCTATGCATGCTTCCTTGTCCTGGTAACCTTCCTCTCATCTGTTGGAAGTATAAACGCTCCAAACTTTCAGCATGAAGGAACGTCCCTCTACCTTAGCAGTATGTTCAGCGCCCTCATCCTGGTGTCCTGGACCTGTGTCTATAACCTAGCTAAGCCAGTCTACAGTTTAGCAGCCATCCCTATTGGTCTCACTGCAGATGCCACGGTCATCCTGATATTGATGTTCTACCCAAAAGTCAAGTCCCTCTGTCGAAACAAATCTGAAGCGAATGAAAGAGTGGAATTCAAGAAACACCAGGATAAGATGATACATGTGTATGACAATCAAGAAGGTATGTATAAAGTATAAACATAAAATATGTTTGCGTATCTCATGCCAATGTAAAATGCTCAAAATTCAGACCATACATGGCTACTGGCAACGCAATAACAATTTGGATCCCCACAATAAATGTATCTTTTAAAAAACTTTTACTGAACAATAAAATTGTCTTTCTCATATAGTTCATGTTGAAGTGGCATCAGCCATTGAGGATGAAGATACACATTTCTAAAGTGCAGATCTAAACAACTTGACGTCTAAAGGCAACACTGAAGGTATTTTATACATTGTTCTACACTCTTAAGATCTATAGGAATGCTGACAATTATATAGGAAAGGGACAAAGTGTTTTCTGTTTCCAATTTCAGAGTTTTTGTTTGGCAACACTAAGACAACAGTCAGAATTTGGTAGAGCTTTTCGAGTGTATTTGACAATGCATGGCACATTGTTATTTTGATGTTATGCCAGAATAAATAACAATAAAAATGTCAAGATGAGGAACATCAACATGATGCTACTGATATATTTCTTAGAACGAAACAATTTAAAGGTTTTAAAAATTAAATGTGTTGATTAATGTCTCTATATAGGATTGTTTACTATAATAAGCTTTCTCTTTAGAATTTGTATACATGTTTATACCACAATGTTGACCCATTGAAGCTTTTTGTCAACATTAATGTAATATAAGAACAAAAAGAGCATGATTTTGTTTAAGTACAACAAAAAGATGCAGGAAAATTTATAGGGGTGTAATGACGAGAGATTGTAGGGTGTGGACACCTCTCAACCTTTTTCCAGTCATCATTGAAGCTTCAATTAGCAAAAGAAGCACCAAATCATAATACTTTGTGTAGAACAAAGCGTACAGACATCAGTCTTCAGTAATTTTGTAGACCAATCATTATCTTTCCTACAAGCATGCTAGATTGATAAACAGATTTGTTGCAGTACAGTGGTGTTCCGTGCTGGGTTAGCTTTCTTTAATGGTGGAGAATATTGGCAGTGAACAAACTAGCAGCTATATACACCCTCTAAATAAAAATTATCCTTAAAAAAGCCCCTCAGATTTCATAAAAACAGAGATTTCGAAATAATACAAAACTAAAATGTTGATATAACCCAACCAGTAACATAAGGAGTTGACAAAAGAGTTCCATTTCTGATATGTAACCGAGAAATGTTAACATCAACTACAACTGATTATATACGGTATGCGGGTATAAAGTGATTTTAATGGTAGTTTAGGCTTAACATTAGATACACAATGTTTTGCTTATCTTTTTATATAGTAAGGGTTTAAAGTAAATTTTTGGTTTCTACCCATACACCGATGTGTGTTAGTGTAGTAGGGGTAGAAAATTCTTTGTGTTGTTATTCAAGTTAATTAATTCCAGGTTCTAGTTAATTGCCCTTTCCTGTTTATATTGTCCCTTCAGCTGTTTTATTGCACCCCTGTACATGTAGTTTGTTATTTCTTAGAAGTCTTTTGTTACATGTTTGTAAACAGTTCTTAATCCTTTGGTAGTGAAGTCACCCATCCAGTGTATTGTATATAATTATAATCAGATAGCAGCCTGGCAGCGCAGGGAGCACATGTGTTCTAGCTCTCTTCTTCAAGTTTTGTTTTTCTTCACCATGTAATTTTGCCATCTTCAAGTGTATTTTCTGCTATTCTGGACTCGGTAAGCATATACTTTCATTTGTTATTGTATAAATATCTTGACAAATTGTAATGTTCCTGTGATTCTTTGGAAGTTCATTTTCAAAAGTTATATTTGTTAAGATTCTGTCTTGGAAGTTACTTTTCTTAAACATTGGATTGCATTTTTTAAAGACCATGTGTTCTTCCTAAACTTGATAGAACTGTATTTTAATCAATTGTATTTCTTGTTGTTTTATTTACACAGGTTTCCTAAAGCCATTTTGATTTTAATTTGTAACTTTTCTTTGGCACTGTGTTTGGGTTTTAGTTTTACTCTAGTTTAGTTTTGGTTTTTGAGTCTCAGTTAGATATCTTGGTTTAGGTTTGACTGGTTTAATTTAAGGTTTATAAGGAAGAAAGTTTAGATCCTGAGTTTGGTCTAGAGGTTTTTATTGTTTAATACTGCTTTTGTTGATTGATTTATAGTCAATAAAGCTATTTTTTATTTTTGTTGTTCAGAAACCTACATTTTGAGTCACTGTTCCTATTTTTTTGCATCTCCTCGCGTCTTAGCCCTATCCGATCTTGGTTTCTCTCATTTGTTCAAGCGAGTGCCCCCATAGTTAGCATTTTTATTTAGTTTTATTCATTCTTTTTCTAAGTGTACCCTTTTTCCGGGTTACATTAGCAATGTATACTCGGACTTTCCCCGAGTCCTGTGAAAAAAATATCACAGGCTTATTTACTCTGGTGGGATTCGAACCCACGACCCGTGCAATTCTAGAGCAGTGTCTTACCAACTAGACTACTGAGATTGCCCGGTAGCTAGAGGCAGTTCGAATCCTTTGTTTTGGCAGCGGGTACATCTATTATAAGGGTTAACGTTTGCATCATTTCTGTAATGGTGTTTTTACAGTATTTTGACACATTGCTTCTTTGAATGTATATATAGTGAATATTATCAACAGTATAGCCCAAGTAAATATTTTTTGGGGTGTATTTTGTCTTGCATGTATTGGATTATTAATCTTGCAATAATGTAGACCATAAACTTTGCAATAAATTTAAACAAGAGATTTCTCTTTTAATTATTGTGTCTTTAAACTTTTGCTTAGAAACAGCTTGTGACAGTTTCAGGTTTTGTTGTGATTTTACAGATAGCTCTATTTTTCAAACCCCTCAGCCTCAGTTTCTTGAAGATGGCAGCATTTAAGGCCAGATATTTTCTTGGACACGCGTTTGAAATTTTATCAAGTAAGCTTTTAAATTTGTTACCTCCATTCACAATATTAAGGTACTCCATCATTTCAGGGTCAATTCATCTCCATCCTCTCATTTGATTAATTATACACTTGCATACAAGGTGGCATTGGTGGGTAGTGCGTAATGTGCTCACCTCTCACCATTATGTAGCCCTGGTTTGATTCCCAGCTAGGGCCATTTGTGAGAAGAGTTGTGCAGTGGTTATCTGCTACTAGACTAATCAAATAGGCCTACTGTTGATCTCTGGCTATGCTCCATGGTCATTATATGGGTTTAATGTGACTTGCTGCCAAAGGTGCCCTTCCATGTCTGTGGCTCGAACAGGTCCTTTACAACTCAGCAGCTGCGAGTATGATTAGCCTCACAAGTTCTAACTATACACTCAACCAACCTGTGTTCATTCCAATGAAAAGGTCGATCATTACTGACAAAACTGTTATTCATTTGTTATTAGAAATTCATGCAAATTCATAAATAAATTTTTTTTCACGTTGTTATACTGCACTCATCTTTCATTTTATGATAATTTTAATGCTTTTTTTGCACAAACTACAAGTTGAATTGATGTTTTTAATTCAAACATGTTTTTTTGTTGAACTGCACCTCGCATTTACTTTTTACAACTAACAATTTTTACTAATACTTAGTATGATCCACTAGAAACATTTTGTCTGAACATTTAGTGGATCAACAAACAAGTCTTAAAAAATGGTATTGACAAAAGAAAAAAACATCCCCTTTGTTCTAATAAGTCCCTTTGTTTAGAGCAGATGGGAAAGACATCTTGCTGAGAATGATCATAGCTTCTTCAAAGTAATGGGATAGACCCCCTCACCAGTTGTGACAGAGCAATGTGTTTTCAAATAAGTATCAACACATCATCTATTTACATTATGTAAATTTGCAGTTTGTCTGGTTAATAGAGGGGGTGGTTTTGTAATGTTTATAGCAAGTTATGAGCAGTGCCTTACCATTATTTTCCATTATGTTATTATTGATTGTACACAAAAGAAGGAATTATCTGTTGCAAACTGCTCAGTGCTCACTGCTCACCAAGAAAAATGACTCGTGGTATTAATGCAAACAATAACACGGACCGGATTAGGGTATTTGTAAATTCTTACTATTAATTATTCAATTACAACTTAAAGGCAGTGGACACTATTGGTAATTACTCGAAATAATTATTAGCATAAAACCTCACTTGGTAATGAGTAATAGGGAGAGGTTGATAGTATAAAACATTGTGAGAAACGGCTCCCTCTGAAGTAACGCAGTTTTCGAGAAGGAAGCAATTTTCCACGAATTTTATTTTGATACCTCAGATTTAGAACATGAGGTTTTGAAATGGCAAGCATCTGAAACCACACGACTTTGTGTAACAAGGGTGTTTTTTCTCCCAACTTCATCAACAAATTTTCATTTTATGCATTTGTTGAGCTATACCAAGTCTTTGACAATTACCACAATAGTGTCCACTGCCTTTAAGGCTAAACAAACGAGACCAATTACACCTTCATTTAAGTCACTTTCTTTAATTTTCAAAATGAGACAACAAAAAATAACATATTGCAAAATTAAAAACAGCCAGTCTGGTCGCCTTTTGATGTTCCCTCTGAATTTGTAATTTTTCAGATAAATTTCTCGGTCACTTTCCCTCTGATTCTCAGTTTAAGAAAGTGACGTCATGCGCTGAAATATTCCAAATCCACAGAGTGCATGTGCAAAAAACTGACACGAACAAGCCATTAAAAAAATTATTACAACTCATGAAAACAAAAACAGTGAAAAACAAAAAGATTTATGGACGGTCAAGACCTATTGACAGTTACCACCAAGTAGAATCGATGCAAGGTTCGTTGTACATGTTTTGCACTAAAAAAATTTCAATTCATCTAGTATTGACAAAGTGTTCAAAATGAAACTTTTCAGTTTTCTAAAAACATGTATCGAATTTGACAGAAAATATCTCGCATGTGTCAAGTTTTTTATGATAAATTAGACATAAAAATAGTTTTTATTACTGAAATATATAAAAACTTCACACACTGATATTTAGAGTTGCAGTTTCCAAAAGACCGAGCAATATCTACAATAATGTATAGACTTTTTCCTTTCAACCCTTTAGAGACAAGTTAGCGCAATATTAGTTCAAATTTAGGAGCTTTCAAATCAGTAGAAATAACCTGATAAAATAAGTGCAGCTGCAAGATTTTTTTGTTTTGCATTGACGGCAGATGAGTGCTTTTATTAAGCTGTCAAGCAGGACATATTGTTTAGCACAAATATAAGCTGGTAAAAGTTCCAACCAACGTACAGTGCATAGCATTTTAACTGGTAACCTGTTCTTGCTAAGCAAGTTTTTTTCAGCTAATTTCAGTGCTGAACAGTTTGATGAAATGTTGGGTATGGTACATATAGAGTCGTTTGGCAGAAAACAATACTGTGACATTAGTCTCAAGTCGATGGAACTGCTTTAAACACTATAGGTGCCTGTCAGAGCAATAGTTATGTAATAAGCGAGTCATGTAATAAGCGAAGACTTTTGCAGTTGCTGCTTCTCTGTTCTCGAAAGGGTTAAAATAACGACATCCGTAAAGGAAAAGAAAACAAAATACAACAAAAACAAAACAAAATTAAAGCTCATCCTTTTCCTCTTCTTGTTGTGGCTCTTCAGTTGTTTCGGTTACAGGAGTGTAGGGACCTTCTCGGAATTGTTCAGGGACCTCCTCATCTTTAGAGTTTTTGCGGTAGAAACCCAAGTCACCAAGAAGTGTGTTGATTTCGGTTCGCTTTTTACCTTTTAGTGGAATAGACTGCAGACAAAAAGAAGGAACACCATTAAACAGACAGCAAAAATGTAGCTTTAAGAGTAACTTAAAAATGAGACAAGCATAAATATTTTAGGTTGTTTGAAAAGCTGTTTTCAACGAGGCATATTTGATTTCACTACAAATTAGTTAAATCACAATGCTGAAACGCAAGAAAAGAAACTGCTCATAAAAGAAAATCGTTCACACATTCTTTTTAAGGTTGGTCAGTTTTGCCCATAAAGTTGTCTCACCTCTATTCTGAAGCCATCTTTGTCAAGCAAAAGTAAATCCGGATCCGCTCCTGAAATATGTTTGAAGGCAACATTATGGCTGAGGGAAAACATGTAGTCAAGGAAATTGAATTACACATCACACAATTTACTGGTCCACTAATAATTGTTGTTAATCAACAGGTGTTTTTCTAGACTGCTCTGCGCTTAACACAAAAGACACATTACAGTGACCCAGATGAGAGAAACCTGTTTACATTTTGTAATGTAATTTGTAACAGTTGTAATTAGATTATGCATATTACCAGATCAGTTGGCCTGTCCACTTCTGCGCAATCGCTCAAAATAAAGTTGCGTCATATTACAGACAAGGTCATCATAGGATGGCTCGGGTAGAGAAAATCAGGCATCTGTGCACTACGTGTAATGCAAGGACAGATGGAAGTCTCCTCATTGTTGAGTGCACGGTTTTGTTTCCTACATGTGATTTGTAAGAAAAACCAACCCAAGGTTACCAAAAAATGTTACGCATGACTTCCAAGAATGATTGTACCAACTGAATTTGTGCCATCAGTTTTTTGGTGTGAAAACAATTTAAAACAATTTCTATAGATTTGAAATGCCAACATTGATTATGTAGCTTCAGGGTCAATGGTAATCCATGCCATATGGTAACTGTAACATGTGGTCAATTTCAGTGACACAAATCTGTATTGTGATGAAGAGAAAAAAGGCACAACATGTAAGCCTTTTGTCTTTATGCTGCGAGTAATTGCAGACCATCACCAGGCTATGAGTGCATAGTAATAGGTAATGAAGATTTTTGGCAGGGAAAAGATACTAGAATGAATTGCTGACTACCACAGAACCAGATGTTACACTGACAATAGAAGTAGCAATACAAAATAAAGGGTTCCCATGAGAGACAATTCTTGGAGTGAAAGGTTGGCTATCAGGCTAATTTGGTTGATGACCCTGCTTCTGCCCAGTAGCCTACTAAGAGTATACCACGTAAATAGTGGTCTTGAGTCTTGACTGCAATCCAAGTTTGTAAGTACATGTAGTGTGCAGACAACTATAGACAACACTCTTACAGAGTTTTAGTTTATTCCTTAATGAACAGTATTTTATATTTCTAGAAGCACTGTTGGGTTATAATGATTCCATCTTCAAAGGATACTACAGGGGCAGATCACTGGTTACAAATGCCTTGACTTCAGGCATTCGGTTCAGCTGTCATCCACTGCAGCTCTGCAGAAAGAAAGAAGAGAGGAAACTTCTTTAAAAAAACGTTAAATTATAATGTGATTTCACAAGAAACTGTTCTGTTATCATCCCCTCCATTCCATGCAGCCCAACCCTGCATGTCTCTTTGATGATCTTGCACTGAGCCACACCCATGTATACCCGCCCAACCTCCCGCGTCCAACCTCCCGCGCCCAACCTCCCGCGCCCAACCTCCCCCGCCCAACCTCCCTAAATAAAGTTCATGGTCAAGTTGGAATCCATGGCTTTTATACTGGACTGAGCACTTCTCTAAACCACAAATGGCTGTTGCAGATCTGAACAGAATGAAGGTAATTATCATAGTATTACATTATTACTCACCCCCCCCCCCCCCCCCCCCCCGCCACATCCCACGAAGTTTCTAATTAAACAATTAAAATTTGCTTTGTGTCATTCTAGTCTCCAGGGTTTTCTGAGAACTTTTTGTACTAAACTCTAAATGATTATAAACACAAATACCCAAGCAAGTAAGCAACACTCAACAGGTTCAAATCATGTAAATGGAGGTAGAACCTGATCCTATCCATGTTCAAATCTGACAATTAACTTCTGGCCATGAAACATCGCAGTTTATTGTTGGGTTCTAAGGTATGAAACTATATAAGGCTCCCCGAGCAGTTTCTAGAAATAAAGGTTATCAATCATTTTGTATATCACGGCCCACAAACAAACCATGTATGCATTGCCAATGGCAGGAATTGAGCAATCAAGTGGGGCGGGTGCAGCACATGTCTAGACAACAACAAAGGGACACTGAATTTTGAGACCACAAAACGACAATTTATACGTACATACCTCTACACGAGCTGAATACACCAACCTCTCCTCTGAACGAGCACCATCTGTTCCTGCTTCCTCTGCAACAATCACCGAGGCACAGAGGCCAAGGAATGCCAAAAGAACTAATTTGGCCATCTTTTGCTCATAAAAAACACCTTGTTTTTAACACCCAGTGAATGTACACCTGTTTACGTCTCGACAAGTGCTGTATAAAATGTAATGTTTTGATAGCACAAGATGTACACGTCGCAGTGTGCACGCCCTCTATTGACGAAAAAGTGAAAGCTTTGTGAGTGAGGGGCCGTGTTGTGGGGATTTATTACTAAAATTAAATACATTTTTGTAATCAAACGTTGCGCTGAATGCGGACAAAATCAACTGTTTTTCAACGGACTCTTCATATAATTGCCTTTTATAAAGCAATCGCACGTGAACAGGAAGTGACAGAGCGCCCGTTTTTCATGTCTAGAAAATAATGTAGGTATGCAAATAAGTTAACCGGGCGCGCGCGCCTGCGCCTTGTTGTTTTCTTAATATCCAACATGGCAACCGGCTGAGGACTCGAATTTCGCGGGGCTCGGAAGGTAAATTTGCTCTTGTATTTTCTCATGCTTGTTTCTGTTAAAGTGCATATTTCGGAGCAAAGGCAGGTTGTTCCATTCATGGAGATTGTGAAGGCTACGTATTTCAAGACCAACGTGCTGTATTTATCCGAGAAATTGTGGTCTAAAATAATTGGTAAATTGCCACAGTTTGGTGCTGCTGCATACGCCCTCAAACGGTCGTCATATTGCATTACTGGCGCACATGACTGCGAGCATTCTTTTCTATTTACTTCAATTGTTTCACTGCCAGTTCGTCTTGAAAGTTTCCGTATTACGCCACCATTTTTCATAAGATAATTATAACCTCACTAATGAGAAATCCCTTTTTGTAAAAAAATTGTGCAAATGCAAAAGTGGTGGCAGGATATGAAAAGTTATATTGCTATATATCATAACAAAAAAAGTCGTGGCAGGATTAGCCTATAAAGTTTGAGTACCAATTATTATTATTTTGTTGTAAAAAGTACCAATACAATTTAATCACATGCAGAGATAAAACAAATGGTGTTCTACCTAGTGGGGCATCTGTGGCCGGGGCCTACCATTTTATTCATAAATCTGTACACTTAAGGTTAACACATGTGGTTGTATGAACTTGTGAATAGCTTATTAGTATTCCCAACAAATGAAAATAATGTTTGCTAGTTGATCAAGTATGTTAAACACAAAGTAATGTGCTTGTCCTATGTCTTGTTTTGGAAGGATTTTGTAAAGTACTGCAAGCATCTGTACTGAGCATGTTGTAAGAGTCAAGGCATACCCAATATAACAGTCCTTTGTGTTTGTTTTCATTTCTTTCATGATCTCACATTTGAACTGCATGAGAAAAACACAGTGAAAACCTGATCTGTTTAGCACCGGAGCAGCCTTCAAAATGTTGAAACAATACTCTGTGAGAGAACTCGTGCTTGGGGTAAGTGAACTTGTACTTGTACAAAATTTATAAACTACTCTGTTGTGTTATCTAACTTGAAATGAAATATGGTTTTTATTATATTCGTAGGAATACAACTTTTATAATTATTTAGTCCTTTTTATGCCCTGCTTCGAAGTAAGTTGAGGGGGCTTAAGGGTTTGCCTTGTCCTTCTGTGTGGTTGTCGGCTGTGCTTTTCGGAGCTGGATTGGTCTAGGGATCCCCAGAAGCCTAGTGTTTTTGGACCCCTCAATAAAACATTAAGGTAATTTTTGCTAAAACAGTAGCTACGTTGTCCGAGCAATAACTTCAAAAGGACTTGGCATATCATCGTCAAACTTGATTTTTGGGATTGGTGGTCTAGCGATCCCACTGAAGCCTAAATTGTTTTGGACCCTTCAGTTAAATATCACGGTCATTTTGGCTAAAACAATTCAAATGTTGTTCGGGCATTAACTCAAAAAGGACTCGGCATATCAACTTCAAATTCGATTTGTGGATTGGTCTTGAGATCCCCCAGAAGCCTATTGTTTTTGGACCCCTAAGTTCAATATTATTAATGTAATTTTGGCTAAAACAAAAGAAATGTTGTCCGAACAATAACTCAAAAAGGACATGGCATATGAACTCCAAACTTTATTTGTAGATTGGTCTTGGGATCCCCCAGAAGCCTATTGTTTTTGGACCCCTAAGATCAAAAATTATTAATGTAATTTTGGCTAAAACAAAAGAAATGTTGTCTGAACAATAACTCAAAAAGGACATGGCATATGAACTCCAAACTTGGTTTGTGGATTGGTGATCTAGGGAGAAGCCTATTTTTTTCAACTGCCTCAGTTAAATATTAAGTTCATTATGGCTATAAAATAAATGTCCAGGCAGTAATTCTTGGGGACTTGGCGTATCTGCGCCAAACTTTGTGGACAGGTCTTTGGATCCTCCAAAAACCTACTGTTTTTGGAAATGTACAGGTCATTGTGGCTAAAACAAAAGAAAGATTGTCGAAACAATTTCTCAAGAATGAGACTAATCTCAGTGGGGCCTTTTTGTTTGTCAACACACACATCTAATAAATATGTTTGTTTTTCTTCATATTTGTAAAAAATACAATTTTATTTATTTCATTCTTTCCTTTTGGTTATCTGAACTGATATTATGTACTTCCCAATTGTTATGATGTATTTAACTGCACATTCGGTTAAAGTTTAATCTTAATGAACAGGCAGTGAAGCATGTAGATATAGTCTACACTCTAATTTGGTGTACTAGGTTTGGAGTAGAATCTAAACCACTGTGACAAATTGCAACCTGCACCTAGATGAACCTTGGCATTTTTTCCCAAGACTGTTATTAAACGTCAACATAAGCCTAACTGGTAAAAATTTTGCTTGGTGATCAACGATGGTTCGCTGAAAGGTACACGCCAGTTAACACAAAGCACTGAAAAACATAGAGAGCTTCTGTCATGATTGGAAACATTGCAGAGCACTTCCCTCTCTATCACCACATTGGACACAACTGGAGAATGGAGTTGTTCCGCACATATTCTCTATGAAAGCGATGCAGTAGTGCAAATATTTTTGCCCTGATTTTAGACACCTTCTGAGAAAAGGTGTCAGACTCAACTGTGAAGCAAAGAAAAAGTGCTGCAGGAAGACGAAATGTAGAGGCCGTGCAATGGATGTCTGCCACCTGTATACTTCATTGCTCATGAGAACACACAGTGGATCAACATCCCCAACCAGCCAAATAGCATGGTCCATAGAACTCCCGCTCAAGAACCGACAGTGGATCGAACATTGGTGACCAACCGCATACCACCAGAGGCTTACTGCTCAAGAACCTACAGCAGACCTACATCGGCAACCAGTCAACAGAGTCATCCCACTCAAGAACAGACAGCAAACCGACATCATCAACCAGTGACACACCAGAGGCCTACTGCTCAAGAAGACAGTGGACAGACATCGGCAACTTGTTACATACCACAAGAGGCCTGCTGCTCGAGAACAGACATCAGCGGACAGCAGACTGACATCGGCAAAGGTTGCATAACGCCAGTTGCCTGCCGCTCAAGAACTGACAGCGGACCGACATCAGCAATCAGTAACATACCTCCAGGGGCTTACTGCTCAACAACAGACCTCAGCAGACAGCAGAGCGACATCAGCAATCAGCTGCCGCTCAAGAAAAGATAGCGGACAGACATCGGCATGTTAAATACAACCAGATTCCTACCGCCCAAGAACCGACAGTGGATCGGCATTAGCAACCACTGACATACAGAGTCATGCGGCACAAGAACAGACAGCGGACTGACATTGGCAACTTGTTACATACCACCAGACCCCTACTGCTCAAGAACAGACATCAGCGGACAGCCGACCGACATCGACATTCAAATGCATACCCCTTGAGCTCTGCTGCTCAAGAAAAGATAGCGAACAGACATCGGCAACTTGTGAAATACCACCAGAGGCCTACCGCTCAAAAACTGACAGCAGATCGACATCAGCAACATACCTGAGAGTCATGCTGCACAAGAACAGACAGCGGACCGACATCGGCAGTCTGTTGCATACCACAAGAGCCCTGCCGCTCAAGAACAGACAGCGAACCAACATCAGCAAAAAGTGACACATCACCAGAGTCCTGCCAGGCAAAAACAAGTGGCCAACTTGGCATCGGCAACTTGTGACATACCACCAGAGTCCTGCCGCTCGAGAAAAGACAGTGGACTGACATCGGCAACTGTCGCATACCACGAGGCCTGCCACTCAAGACCGACAGCAGACGGACATTGGCAACTGTGACAAACCCCCAGAGGCCTGCCGCTCAAGACCAACAGCAGACGGACATTGGCAGCTGTGACAAACCACCAAAGGCCTACTGCTCAAGAACCGACAATGGATCATTAGCAACCAGTGACATACCACCAGAGGCCTACTGCTAAAGAACAGACAGCAGACCGACATAGGCAACCAGCTGTATACCACCAGAGGCCTGCTGTTAAAAAAAAGAGTGGACAGACATCTGCAACTTGTGAAATACCAACAGAGACCTGCTGCTCAAGAACGGACAGCAGACCAACATCAGCAAACAGTGATACACAACCAGAGTCCTCCTGCTCAAGAACGGACAGAAGACCAACATCGACAACCAGTGACACACCACCAGAGTACTGCTGCTCAAGAACTTACAGCTGACCAACACCGGCAATCAGCTGCATACCACTAGAGTGCTGCCACTCAAGAACAGACAGCGGACCAACATCGGCAACCAGTGACACACTACCAGAGTCCTGACTCATTACAAAAAGACAGCATACAGGCATCAGCAACCAGTGAACTACCCCCAGAGGCCTGTCGCTCGAGAAAAGACAGTGGACTGACATCAGCAACCAGTGAACTACCCCCCGAGGCCTTTAGCTCGAGAAAAGACAGTGGACTGACACCGACAACCAGTAATATACCCCCAGAGCACACCACTCGAGAAGACAGTGGACTCACATCGGCAATTGTCAGATACCACCACAGTTCTGCCACTCAAGAACAGACAGCGGATGGACTTTAGCAATCACCGGAGGCCTACCGCTCAAAAAAAAAGGCTGCAGACAGACATCGACAACCAGCCGCATACCACCAGACGCCCAGATTCAAGAATACACAGTGGACCATTTATTGGCAACCAGTGACAAACCACTAGCGAGAGGCCTACCACTCAAAAAAGGCAGCGGACACACATCAGCAACCAGCCACATACCACCAGAGTCATGCTGCTCAAAAATCCCAGCAGAGGGACATCAGTATCCATTGACACATCACCAGAGGCCTACTGCTCAAAAAAGGCTGCAAACAGACATCGGCAACCAGCTGCATACCACCAGAGGCCTGCCGCTTACAATCCACAGCAGACTATATTCGGTAACCAGTGACATACCACCAGAATCCTGCCGCTCAAGAACCGACAGTGGAACAACATTGGCAACCAGTGACAACCTCCAGAGCCCTGCCACTAAAGAACCAATGGCCGACCATCATCGGCAACCAGTGACATACCACCAGAGACCTACTGCTCAAGAACAGACATCAGCGGACAGCAGACTGACACCGGCAATCAGACGCATGCCCCAGAGGCCTGCAGCTCAAAAAAAAGATATTGGACAGACAGCGGCAACTTGTGAAATACCACCGACCAGAGGCCTGCTGCTCAAGAACCAACGGCAAATCAACATAACCAACCAGTCACATACCAGCAGAGTAATGCCGAACAACAACAGACATCGGACTGACATCTGCAATTAGCCGCATACCACCAGAGGCCTGCTGCTCAAGAATCCACAGCAGACCATTAACTGGAACCAGTGACATACCACCAGAATCCTGCCGCTCAAGAACAGACAGTGGACCAACATCAGCAACCAGTAACACACTAACAGAGTCCTGACTCTAAACAAAAAGACAGCCGACAGGCATCAGCAACCAGTGAACTACCCCCAAAGGCCTGTCGCTCGAGAAAAGCGGTGGACTGACATCAGCAACCAGTGACCTACCCCCAGAGGCCTGTCGCTCAAGAAAAGACAGTGGACTGACATCGACAACCAGTAATATACCCCCAGAGCACACCACTCGAGAAAAGACAGTGGACTCACATCGGCAATGGTCAGATACCACCAGAGTTCTGCCACTCAAGAACAGACAGTGGATGGACTTTAGCAATCACCAGAGGCCTACTGCTCAAAAAAAGGCTGCAGACAGACATCGGCAACCAGCCGCATACCACCAGAGGCCTGCCACTTAAGAATCCACAGCAGACCATTAACTGGAACCAGTGACATACCACCAGAATCCTGCCGCTCAAGAACAGACAGTGGACCAACATCAGCAACCAGTAACACACTAACAGAGTCCTGACTCTAAACAAAAAGACAGCCGACAGGCATCAGCAACCAGTGAACTACCCCCAAAGGCCTGTCGCTCGAGAAAAGCGGTGGACTGACATCAGCAACCAGTGACCTACCCCCAGAGGCCTGTCGCTCAAGAAAAGACAGTGGACTGACATCGACAACCAGTAATATACCCCCAGAGCACACCACTCGAGAAAAGACAGTGGACTCACATCGGCAATGGTCAGATACCACCAGAGTTCTGCCACTCAAGAACAGACAGTGGATGGACTTTAGCAATCACCAGAGGCCTACTGCTCAAAAAAAGGCTGCAGACAGACATCGGCAACCAGCCGCATACCACCAGAGGCCTGCCACTTAAGAATCCACAGCAGACTATCTTCGGTAACCAGTGACATACCACCAGAATCCTGCCGCTCAAGAACCGACAGTGGAACAACATTGGCAACCAGTGACATACCTCCAGAGTACTGCCGACCATCATCGGCAACCAGTGACATACCACCAGAGACCTACTGCTCAAGAACAGACATCAGCGGACAACAGACTGACACCGGCAATCAGCCGCTTACTACAGAGGCCTGCAGCTCAAAACAAGATAACGGACAGACAGCGACAACTTGTGAAATACCACCGACCAGAGGCCTGCTGCTCAAGAACCAATGGCGGATCAACATAAACAGTAATGCTGAACAAGAACAGACATCGGCAATCAGCAGCATGCCACCAGAGGCCTGCTGCCTGTGAATCCACAGCTGACCATGTTCGGCAACCGCTCAAGAACCAATAATGGACCGACATCGGCAACCAGTGACATACCACCAGAGTCCTGCCTCCCAAAAGCGGACAGCGGACCGTCATTTGCTACCGGTGACATACCACCAGAGTCATGTCGCACAAGAAAAGATAGCATACAGACATTGGCAACATGTGAAATATCACCAGGGGTCTGCCACTACAGAACTGACAGCGTCCCAACATCAGCATCCATTGACATACCACCAGAGACCGCTCAAAAAATGCAGTGGACAGACATCGGAAATAGCCCCTTACCACCAGAGGCCTGCCGCTCAGGAATCCACGGTGGACCACGTTCGGCAACCGCTCAAGAACCAATAACGGACCGACATCGGCAACCAGTGACATACCACCAGAGTCCTGACAGCAGACCGTCAATTGCTACCACTGACATACCACCAGAGGACTGCCACTCAAGCAACGACAGCAAACCGACATCAGCTACTAGTGACATACCACCAGAAGCCTGCCACTCTAGATCCGAGAGCAGATCGACATACGTGTAGGTGAACAGCACCATACCATTAGCTACCTGCTGATTCAGAACCGACAAGTGAACCACAACGGTAGAGTCAGTCGCTTTTATGGATAAAGGAAACAAGGAAGCAGTTGGCAAGTGTTATTCCTGATAGGTACACATAGCATCTTATATCAGTCTTGGAACTAAATGGAGCAGGCAGGAGTGCATATTGTATCATTCTGTGGAGCCCACATCATCGCAGACAACAAGGCAACATATTTTATCTGGAGCATATCACTATAAAAACAAATGAAGAATTTGTGTGTTTAAATATAACTGGAAAATTCCTTTTTTCTGCACTAGTCCAGAAGTGCAGTTTCAGTCCTGGCATGTTGTCTTTGGGAGGGCAAGGCCATTTTATATTTACAAAATGCACTTTCCTTTTGTCTGAAACTAAACTCATTCTTCATTGAAATGATTTTAAAGTCCTTTTTAACATTGGATACAAAGTTGATGTCACTCTGAGCTGACTATATGTAATTTCAATGTTGTTACAGTTACAGATTATACTCAAAAATATAGGGGCAAACAAAATGGTAAGGAGATTACACTGCAGTGGTTCCCATGCCTTACACGTGTTTTTTGTCAGTCTTTTTAAAGGCTCCTGTGAAGATCTGTCTCCTCTCAGGTCGTCAGGATTTGTAAGTATGTTATATAATGACTGCAATATAATGTTCATGGCATACCCTTTTTAATCCCTAATGCCTCAAAATGCTCTTGGAGAGTATCGGCAGATGAAACAAAATATTTTCTTGTTTCCATGTTTTTGTGTGGATATTTTGTCCATTCTTTCCCCCAGCTATTTGTTAAAACTGATTTATCTGTCACAGCTGGCACTTACTAAAACTGGAAAGTTGAGACTGTTTTTGAACGCTGAACTACTTACGCTGATCTTGATCCTTTGACCAATAGGAAACGTGAAATGACTGATAGTACATTTTCGCCACAGCTTGAAATGTCTGCAGTCCTGAGGAACTTGACTGATGAGATACCTTCTTCAAACTTTGTTTTGTTTGGGTAAGTTTTTTAAATAGTTACTAAAAAGGCACATTTGGGGAAAAGAACAACAACATAAGAGTGACAACAAAACTGAGACTGCTATTTAACTCTTTACAAAAGTAACACATGAATAAACATCTATTTCCTTTCCATTAGATTGTCAACAATCATAAACCAGGACAAGAAATATAAAGGCCCATCTACCACCAAGGTACAGAGGTTGGGACGACGCAAGGCAACCATGAAGAATCGTGGATATACTGACGCTGATGACACCAAATGAGTTTGTGGCACATTACCCAAATCTATGTCACACCTTCTACGGACGTCGGCAAGCCTTGAGGGAGTGCTGCCAAGAAGACTTGATGGCAGCAAAACGAGAGGGCTGTGAGATCCGCCCAATCCTTGCCAAACATTTGAATTAGACTAGATAATGGACTCGAAAGAAGTAGACTATCTACCATCATCGTGCTACGGTATGGAATTCCAATCATTCAGGTAGGTTACTAAAAACATTTACACAGCATTTAATGGGGTATTAAAAACCTTTTGAAATTGGAGCCTGAGGGAGTAAACAAAAAATTGATTTGAAACAAGTGATCAGTTTGGGATTGAACCTCATGTATCCACAGTGTGTTCTCCTGAGGTACAAACATTGCACGGAAGGTTAAACCAAGAGTTTCCATTCTTAAATTTTGGACTCCTCCCTGAGAAATTTTACTCTTAAATAGCAAAATCATATCACCATTTTCTAGTATGAATTAAACGGGGTATTTTCACCATTAAAGCCTTCAGATTCTTCCTTACTGAAGATGCTTTGTGTATAGTTGTGACCTCTACAATCCTACTTCAGTTTGAGATGAAACTTTGATGTTTTAATACCTGTATTTGTCTTCTACTGCAGGTTTTTGGTGTAAAACCAATTTCAAACTTCTAACATTATTCGTTTGTCTGTTTTTTTCCAGTTCTACCAGAATATATGCCAGTTAAATTTGTCCTCTGTCTTGATTTGCCTGTAAACTGGCAAATATGATGTAACAGTATCCTTCCTCTTCCTCGGTGAGTTTAATCAAACAAACATTTTCTAAAAATTATTTTTGATAGTTTGAAAGGTTCATATTTTTTGTAATGTAATAACTTGAATAATAATAATATTGTTAATGAACTCTTGATACTCAGTTGGAGACGATGACATTTGTTGAAACCCTATACCACACCTTCTACGTTATTCCAGTTACAACTTTCTAATATTGTACGTTTGTCTGGGTTTTTTTTTCCAGTTCTACCAATGATGTCAGTTAAATTTTCCACTGTCTGGAATTGCCTGTAAACTGACAAACATGATTTAACCGAAGCCTTCATTGGTGAGTCTAATAAAACAAACATAATTTAAATGTTAACGTGCATAATTTGTAAGGTTCATACTAATTGTATTGTAATAACTCTATTGTTAATGAAACTGTTATAATCATTCGTACATGTCTAATCTTGGACAACTTTTATAGTCAATTTGAAAAGCCTTTATTCAGGGGCTCAATTCAAGTCTTTCTGATACATAAATTCTTGGGAACATTTCAAAATATTTGTTCATAGACATTTCACCTTTGCCTTGAATACAAAATTTCTTGATACTCAGTTGGAGACGATGACATTTGTTGAAACCCTATACCACACCTACGTTATTCCAGTTACAACTTTCTAATATTGTACGTTTGTCTGGGTTTTTTTTTCCAGTTCTACCAATGATGTCAGTTAAACTTTCCGCTGTCTGGAATTGCCTGTAAACTGACAAACATGATTTAACCGAAGCCTTCATTGGTGAGTCTAATAAAACAAACATAATTTAAATGTTAACGTGCATAATTTGTAAGGTTCATACTAATTGTATTGTAATAACTCTATTGTTAATGAAACTATTATAATCATTCGTACATGTCTAATCTTGGACAACTTTTATAGTCAATTTGAAAAGCCTTTATTCAGGGGCTCAATTCAAGTCTTTCTGATACACAAATTCTTGGGAACTTTTCAGAATATTTGTACATAGACTGTTCACTTTTGCCTTGAATACAAAATTTCTATTCTAAGTAGCATCTTGCTAAAATTCCAAGTAATATGTTTTCATTTGACATTGATTACTATTTTTTACAGATAGCAACCCCATTGTGTTGAGTATGGACTGCACAGGAGTCTGGAGTCGATGAATGAACGCACTGCAGAGTAGCATTTCGAGGAGTGAAAAAAAGATCACAAGCTTTTACAACTGTCGAACAATTTGAAATACAACATCGATAACCCTAAGAGCACCTCACGAACATTGTCTTTTCTCTGTGAAATCAAGACCTCGCTGATGAAACCAAGACCTCGCTCATACAAGAACTTTATTTTATTCAAGAACACTATAATTATTTCAGACAATAAGTATTATGGGCCCTCCAAAGCCACAGCCGAATCTATGATTAACGTCACGAGCAGCAGACTAAAGAAATGTTTATGGCCTCCACTGCAGATTAAAGAAAAGAAGTTGCACATGCAGGCACCGGTCTACCATGGACACAAGCACACAGAACTAACTGACATCACAAGAACTCTAAAACATTGCACTCACCTGATCAATGCTTGTTGCAGAACTGAACTGGATTAGTTGGATTAGAACCTTAATTTGTTGATAAATTTATGTTAAAGGTTAAGGTGGTACATGTATTTCCGATGATTATGGTAATGTTTTGGAAATCTGTGTTATAGCTGTACTAATTGGCATTTTATGAAACTTCCATGTTCTACTGAAGTGGGTTTTTAATTGAATGAAATGCATATTCAACGTTTTTAAGCAATCTTACCATTGGATAACTTTCGGTGGTCTCCAATATGCAGTCATGGGGAGGGAGATTTCCAGCACCTAGATTCAACACTTCGATGACTACCTCCCCATAATACCACACGATTCATCACTGATCTCCAATCTTCACTCGCCATACAAACTGAGAAAATGTTATGCAAATCACCCATGCAATTATGTCCTTTTAACATCCTTTGTGCCTATCGACCTTCGGACTGCGCACTCGCAGTCGACACTCCCAGTCAGCACTGGCAGTCTGGACAAGGACCCAAGACTATGGACCACCTACTCCTACTGAAGCTTGGCTTGCTTACCTTGCAGAGGGAAATGATGACGAACTCTGAGTTGCCCAACAATGGTGTGATGACTTGAAATGATGATGAATCTTCAGAAAAAAATTCATCTTACACACACAATTGTAAAAAACCAATATTTCACTTAAAACCCTAGGCATAGCCAGATGCTGAGGATCTTGGCTGAGGGTGATGTGCTGGTAACCTCTCCTCTCCTTTCCTTTCATTAATTGAGAGCCATTCAAGAGAATATCTTATAAATCTTTGGACAAAACCTTTTTGTAGAAATTATTGTGATAACCCAGATTTTGGTATGAACTCTTGACCAGGCCAGATGCTAAGGATCCTGGCTGAGGGTGATGTGCTGGTTATAACCTCTCCCCTCTTTAACTTCAATTGAGAACCATTAAAGGGAATATTTATCAGTGTTTACAATTCTTAGGACACATTTGTTTCTGTAAAGAAAAAAAATTGAAATCCCAGATTTTGGTACTTATTCTAGGCCAAGCCAGATGCTGAGGATCTTGGCTGAGGGTGATGTGCTGGTAACCTCTCCTCTCATAAACATCAATTTTGAAACTTAAAGGGTACTTTTAACGTTGTCCTATCATTGTTCTGTAGAAAATATTGTGAAACCCAGATTTTTGTATAAACTGTAGGTTAAGCCAGATGCTGAGGATCTCCAAACTACCAATTGCAAACATGTCCTTTTAAACAACCTTTGTGCCTATCAACCTTTGGAGTGCCTGTGCGGACAAGGACCCAAGACTATTGGACCACCTTCTGATCATGTGGCTTGCTGGTTAACACCACAGAGGACCTTGCAACAGCCAATGACAATGGACTCCAAGTTGTCCAACATTGGCAAGCAGATGTGTGATGACACGAAATTATGATGACCCTTCGGAAAACCTTTATCTCTTTACAAATTATTGTGAAAACAAACAGTTTGATTTTAAACCCAAGGCCAAGCTAGATGCTGAGGATGTTTCTATAGATAATTTTGTGCAAACCCAGACTATTATGGTATAAACTCTAGACCAAGCCAGATGCTGAGGATCTTGGCTGAGGGTGATGTGCTGGTAACCTCTCCCCTCTTAAATAGCATTTTTTGAATCGTTAAAGTAAATGTTTATCTTGTCCTATAACTCTTTGGGCAAATTTGTTTCTGTGTAGAATCTATTGTGAAACCCAGATTTTGGTATAAACTCTAGATCAAGCCAGATGCTGAGGATCTTGGCTGAGGGTGATGTGCTGGTAACCTCTCCCCTCTAAATTTTATAACATTAATTTTGAAACATTAATGGGAGTGTTAAATTTTGCCCAATCATTCTTTTGGCAATTTGGTTTCTGTAGAAAGTACATTGTACTGTGAAAACCCAGATTTTGATATAAACTCTAGACCAAGCCAGATGCTGAGGATCTTGGCTGAGGGTGATGTGCTGGTAACCTCTCCCCTCTTAAACTTCAGAAACATTTAAGTGTATTTTTGTGTACTATTGTTATTTGGGCAATTTTTTGTCCGTCTAAGTAGGGGCCTATGGGGGGGGGGCCTAGTAAAGTTTAAATTCTAGATCAAGCCAGATGCTGAGGATCTTGGCTGAGGGTGATGTGCTGGTAACCTCTCCCCTCTTAAACTTGAGAGACATTTAAGGGACTGTTTTTGTACTATCGTTATTTGGGAAATTTTTTGTCCGTCTAAGTAGGGGCCTATGGGGGGGGGGGCCTAGTAAAATTTAAATTCTAGATCAAGCCAGATGCTGAGGATCTTGGCTGAGGGTGATGTGCTGGTAACCTCTCCCCTCTTAAAGTTAATGTTTGTCCCATCTATCTTTTTGCGCCTTTGATTGTGAAGTAATTTTCATCGAAGCCCACAGAGTTTTTAACCACCATATTAAGCCAGATGCTGAGGGTCTTGGCCGAGGGGTTTATTGAAGGTATTACATGAAACTATTAAAGGGTATCTTTGTTATTCGAGGCTTGCTCCCCCCCCCACAAATTAAAAATTTTTGTTTGTGTATTTTTTTTGTGAAAGTCATAGGTGCCTAGTATGTTTTGAATTTTAGATCAAGCCAGATGCTGAGGATCTTGGCTGAGGGTGATGTGCTGGTAACCTCTCCCCTCCAAAAATGAACGTGTAACATTTTAGCGAATATTAAAGGTTTATCTTTGATTCTAGTGGAGCCCTGTCTCATTATCTGATGTACATGGTCAAAAGAGACGCTGGGTTCTGGGTGATTGGCTGGCGCTGGTACATTTTGAATTATTTTTATGAAATTATACAAATTTGGTCTTTGTTTCAAACATCGCACAAGTGTGCATCATTGCAATTTTAATTTCTGAATCCAAAAGGTGTTTTATTAGAAACATAACAAGGGATAAAATACTTTAGTTACTTGCCTTACTTGTTTCACCTCATGTTATGCATGAATAGTTTTTAATCGATAATGTTTATGTATTTGTCTGCTTTTTTCCCCATAAAATAAAGTTTTGCTTGTGGATAGCTACAATGTCATGTCGCATTTGGGTCGGTCTTAAAATTGCTACGGACTTGCATGGGAAGGGCAGAGCATGTACTGGATTAGCCTATGGTTTGAGCCCGGCCTTGATGGGGAGAAATTATTCTCCTGGGTGGGGGGGGGGGGACGACTGGGACAGGTGACAATAATATCCTGCTGCAGTCCCCTAGACAGCACAAAAACTACCAAAGCCCACAGGCAATGGCAATCCTGTTGCTTCCTCAGCGGCAAGCCTAAGCACAAACTTACTCCCTTGCCGAGGTGGACCTAAAAAAAGGCCGTCAGCTGAGGCAGACCCAGACTCTGGTTTCAGCCACTATGCTGACTATTGACATGGTACCACTACGGATAATACCTGTCATAGCCCATTGACCAATGCTCGACCTTGCCGACTGCTCCCATTTTCTTCAGCTCTCACAATTTGAGGAACCCACTGTCAACTCCTTGAAGTCCATCACTACTAGAAAGGTTCCTAAAGCGTGCCCTCGACTGGATTTGCTTTTGATCAAATGACTTCCAAGGAATGCTTTCCAAACTATTTTTAGCATTCATCGGCTCATACATGCAAGCCTCGGCTTGAAGGAGCTTAAGGTCACCTGCCTCAAGACAATGCAGCAAGTTGCATTCCTTGTTTGGAGGTGACCAGGGACTGCCTCGTCCACAGGATGTTTTCCCCAAAGATTCAATCAGCCATGACTGTGACATGAAGGTATGCGTCCTTCAAGTTCAATGAGGCTGACAACATCGGCTTGGAAGTAACTTGACATGTGTCCTTCTGGATTAGCATTGGCTGCCACATGTCGGGCTCCTTCTTTGGTACTCGGGGAAAAGATGGTCGACATGCACCCTGAATGTGGGGATGCACACCATCAGTTGATTTTAAACTGGAGGTTTAAAGTTGTCTTAAAGTTACCCTTAAAGTTGTCCGAGGGTCTGATATGGAGAAATTACCGTCAACAGCGGCAATGGCCGAACGGTAATGCTTACTGGTGCCTGGCACTTCGCTGCAGCTGTGCCAACTTGTCCTTCTCATCGTCTGAGATAACCGAGCCGAGGGACGAGTTTGTTCTAGGGAGCGTGAATCTTTGAGCACCCTGGATAGTGCACACTGCATAGAGTCCCGAACCTGCTAAGGTGGGTGATAGGGTGCATGGTACTTTAGATGGTTGCAGGCTTATGGTCAGAGGTAATTCCCATTGGGCGTAGTCATCCTGGGATGGTCAATCACTGGTGGTTGGCCTCAGAAGGGTTGACTGTAGATAATCCCTTGAGAGGAACACCCACTCTTGACTGGCCCAGGAAAAAGGTAATAACCCATCAAGCTGAATAAGCCATGAGACTCGTTACGCTAGGTTTTTCCCCATTTAGGGATGCCCTGGTG
This sequence comes from Asterias amurensis, assembly GCF_032118995.1. Taxonomy (NCBI): domain Eukaryota; kingdom Metazoa; phylum Echinodermata; class Asteroidea; order Forcipulatida; family Asteriidae; genus Asterias; species Asterias amurensis. The sequence goes on along the minus strand of NC_092653.1, from coordinate 23,485,955 downwards.
GTGAACAGAGACTCGACTCGACTCGGCAGCTCATTTACCCTAGTTTGTACAAGCCTTACCGGGGCCTGCCATCTGTTCAGACACATGCTGGTTAGTGGCCAGGGAAGGGTACTAGTTTGAGACGGCTACCCCGACAGCGGAACTGCCAGCACCCATAGCCATTTGCTACTGCAAACGCTGGGTGGGGTATTGGTTAAAGAAATAGTTTCCCCTAAACATTTCTCCGAGAACTTGATCTCTCCAAGGGGTGTTCATACTTTTGGTTATGACAGGCAAAGTCCGACTTGTCAAATGTTTCATAATACATCGCCCTCTTCCCAGGAGGGAGTTGATTTCTCCCTCGAGGGCCTGGCGCTTCGCTGCAGGGGTTGGCATCAGGCTGGGCGCTGCAGCTGTGTCAACTTGTCCTTGTTATCTCTGGTGATGTCCGAGCGTGAGTGACGAGTTGGTTTCTGGCAGTGTGAATGGTCAGGCATCATGGACAGAGGACGCTGCAGGGAGTCCCAAACCCGCCAAAAGGCTGAAATGGAGCTGGTTGGAAAGATTTTTTTCCCCCCGAACAGTTCTCCTCCCGATAACTCATCCTGTCTGTGGGGGTTCTTCATACCCTCGGTAACGACAGGCAAAGTCTGAATTTTTAAATGATTCATAATCTCCGCCGTCATCTTGAGGGGGAAGTTGATCCCCCTCTAAAGGGCCTGGTACTGAGTCAGGTTGAACAGGAAAAAGTTGGGCCTTGCAGCTGTGCCGACTCGTCCTTGTCAATGTTTGAGAAATCAGAAGGGACGAGTTGGTTCCTTGGAGCGTGAATCGTCCGGCACGCTGGACAGGGCACGCTGCATATGAGTCCTGAACCTGGACACCAATGGGTGCAGGCTCACAGCAGGATGTTTATTTCTGTTGGGCCCCGAATCATCCAGCGATAGTCAATCACTGGTGGCTGGCGAGTGTGGGTTGCCTCCTCGCCAGGGCTGACATGAAGGCTGAGATGGGGCTGATCGTCCAAAAAAACTCAGCACAAGAGATCGAGTTGACCGCCTGATGGCATTTTAACATGGCGGGACCGACCCAAGGATTTATCAGAGCTTGATGATGAACGAGGTTCACACCCTTTCAAGATCTTTTGTTCCTTTTGGAAAGGCCCCATGAAAACCCCCCAAAAAATTCGAGTGATATTGGGGCACATGGTTTCCAGAGCAACAGGTTAAACTTCTTAGGCTGCGGATAATACGTCAGGAAGAACATTGGTGGTTGGCCCAGGAGACCAGTGCCCAATTCCATAGCACTGCTTAGCATCCGATTTCGTGCTTACTGTGCAATTTCACAGCACTGCTAAACATAAGCACACGAAAAGGCATGCTAACCTTCTGGTGCCTGCCGCCCAAAAATATATGACATCCCAATGCAAATTCATGGTAGACGCGCAATATGGTTGCCAAATTGTTCTGCTTACCTATGAAATACGCTTGGACCTTGGCATTTTTTTTCGCCAGTTAGCCCGAACTTATCGTTTAGCAGTGGAAATTGGGCCCAGGTAGTAACCCGTCTTGCCATCCTGTGGAGATTTCTACTTTGAGGGAGGAGGGGGGGGGGGCAGGGGGAATGATCAAGCTGACTATCCTCATCAGGGTGTACATGCCATGTCAGGGTGCGAAATGATGAATGGAGACTAAACTCGGCACCTCGTTTACCCTGTCCTGGCTGGCCTTGCAAGGTTTTGCATCCGGCAGCATTGATCTGGTTTGAAAACCCCTTGCTGCCTGGGTCTCCCCCTCCCCCCTCCCCTCTTTGGACTTCCAACTATGTGGCCTGGGAATGGGACTGGTTTAAGACAGCTACCCTACCACAGAACTGCCAGCACTCATAGCCGTTTGTTACTGCAAGTGCCGGTTGGGGTACTGTTTGGAGAAGGTAGTGTTCCCTAAACAGTCCTCTGAGGACTTGGCCTGTCCAAGGGGGCTCTTCATACCCTCCGTAATGACGGGCAGAGTCCAAATTGTCAAATGATTCATAACCACTATTTTCTTGAGGAGGAAGTTGATTTCCCCCTTGAGGTCCTGGCACTTTGCCGGGTTAGTCAGGATCAGGCTGGGCGCTGCAGCTGTGCCAACTTGCCCACCTCATCGTCAGAGATATCTGAGCGTGCGGAATGAGATGGTTCCCGTAAATAGTTGGGCACCCTAGCGGGTCACCCTTCAACAGAGTGCAACTGGGTTAAGAACACAAATGGGTGCAGGCTCACCACACCAGAGTGGGTTGCCTCTTCAGAGGGGTCAACTGCCTGACGCATGCCAGGGCTGACATTGAAGATCAAGTCTGCGTTTTAACATTGGGGGACCGTCCTAAGGATTTTATTCCTTTTTGAATGACCCCATGAAAAACCGACCAAATTTCGGTTGGAAATTGGGACACAGGGTTACCAGAGCAACAGGTAAATTTTGGGCTGTGGATAAGAAGATCTGTTGGCTGGCCCAGGAAACCGGGTAACAACATATCCTGGCATCCTTTGGAGATTTCCACTGTGCCCTGGGGCGTAGGATGATCAAGCTGACTAGGCCATGGAGACTCCCCATGTCAGGGGATGAGACGTGGCGTGAATGGAGACTTGACGCAGTGCCTCATTTACCCTGTTCCTGATGTGCCTTTATTGGCTTCACTTCGGCAGAATTGATCTGGTTGATACGATCGTTCCAAGAGCCTGCCTTATACGTTTGGATGCCCACTTGTAGGGGCCAGGGTGGGGGACTGCTTTGAGACAGCTACCACAACATTCAACTGCCAACACCCTTAGCCGTTTGTGACTGTAAGCGCTAGCTGGGGTGCTGGTTGGAGAAGGTAGTTATCCCTAAACAGTCCTCTGAGGACTCGGCCTGTCCCAGGGGGCTCTTCATACCCTTGGTAATGACAGGCAAAGTCCACAATGTCAAATGATTCCTAAAACACCACTGAAGGAGGATGTTGATTTCCCCCTCGAGGTCCTGGCACATTGCCAGGTTAGTCAGGATCAGGCTGGGCGCTGCAGTTGTGCCAACTTGTCCTCATCATCAGAGATATCTGAGCGTGAGGAATGAGTTGGTTCCTGGGAGCGTAAATAGTCAGGCACCCTGGACAGGGCACCCTGCACAGAGTGCAACTGGGTAAAGAACACGAATGGTGCCAGAGTGGGTTGCCTCTTCAGAGGGGTTGACTGCCTGACGCATGCCAGGGCTGACATTGAATATCAAGTCTGCGTTTTAACATGGCGGGACCGTATCTTTTTTAATGTCCCCATGAAAAACCGACCAAATTTCGGTTGGAAATTGGGACACAGTGTTACCAGAGCAACAGGTAAATTCTGGGCTGTGGACAAGAGGATCTGTTGGCTGGCCCAGGAAACCGGGTAATAACCCGTCCTGGCATCCTTTGGAGATTTCCACTGTGCCCTGGGGCGTAGGATGATCAAGCTGACTAGGCCATGGAGATTCCCCATGTCAGGTCTTCCCATGTCAGGGGATGAGACGTGGTGTGAATGGAGACTTTACGCAGTGCCTCAGTTACCCTGTTCCTGTTGGGCCTTTTTGGCTTCACTCCGGCATAATTGATCTGGTTGATACGATCGTTCCAAGAGCCTGCCATATACGTTTGGATGCCCGCTAGTAGGGGCCTGGGTAGGGGACCGCTTTGAGACAGCTACCCCGACAACTCAACTGCCAACACCCTTAGCCGTTTTTGACTGTAAGCGCTAGTAGGTGGGGTACTTGTTGGAGAAGGTAGTTTTCCCTAAAGACTCCTCCAAGGACCTGGCTTGTCCTGTGGGTCTTCATACCCTAGGTACCAACAGGCAAAGTCTGACTTGTCCTAATGGTTCATAATACACCACCCTTTTCTTAAGGAGGGAGTTGATTTCTTCTCCCTCCAGGGGCAGATACCTCGCCGGGTCAGTCGGGATCAGGTTGGGCGCAGCAGTTGTGCCAACTCGTCATCGTCGAGGTATCTGAGCTTGAGGGACAATTTAGTTCCTGGGAGCGTGAATTTCCGGGTACCCTGGACAAGGCACGCTGGATGGAGTGCAAATCTGGGTAAAGAACAACAATGGATGGTCTACTATACATCATTCTGAGATGTTTTTGTCCTCTTTGGAAGGGCTGTGAAAAATCAAACATTTCATAAAAAAATGGGGGCACAGGGTTACCAGAGCAACAGGTTAATTCTTTGGCTGTGGATAATCCCCAGGCCCTGGCATCTCGTGGAGATTTCCACTGTGCTGAACGGGCGTGGGTTGGTCAAGCTGACTAAGCCAAGGAGACTCACCATGTCAGGATGCCCAACATTAAGGGGCTAGGGGTTAACATCGCCTTGTTTACCCTGTCCCTGTCGGGCTTCCCTCGGGCAGTATTCTGGTTCATATGATCTGTGATCTGGTTCATATGACCCTTGCCAGAGCCCACCTTACGTTTGGTGTCCCCACTAAGAGTAAAGGAAGGGGACTGGTTCGAGACAGCTAGTTCGAGACAGCTACCCAAGCTCCGGTTGGGTACTGGCTGGAGAAGGAAGTTTAGAGAACTCAGCCTGTCCCATGGGGTGTTCACACCTTCGGTAACGATAGGCCGAGTTCGACTTGTCAAACCTTTCACAGTACTCAAAAGACAAGAAAAACTCTGCACAACTAAATTATACACATCTTTTAGTACAAAACGTCTTTAGCAACAATTAAATGTATTGGCAAATGTCTTTTATTCAACTTGGTGGCACTGCTTAAAGAAAGGTACTACCTATTTAGTGGCTTAGTAGAAAAAATAGGAAGGTCATGTCATGGACATGCTGTATGGCATTGCCGGGGGTGCTGTAAACACTTAGATCGATCAAGTCCTCACTCTTACTTTGGTCTCACCACCACCATTTAGGTTACCTAACTGGTAAAGTAGTCCCTGACGTGGATGCCCCAAAATCAATGGTAATTTATGAGTGCATGGATATGATACTTACCTCCTGCCTGTGCTGCTTGGGTGCAGGGCACGTTTAAAAGTGTGTTGGTTTGTTTTCTGTGTGTAAAGCATAGACTTGGAGAGACTTGCATATGTAGATTTAAAGGGTCTGTATATAATTGGTATTGCTCTGGAAATTAATTACCATAAAACTTACCTGGTAAGAAGTACAGCAACTTTAATAAAAAATAGTGCATATTTTGACAAACTTTTCATTTTGAAATGGGAAAACCTATCACTTTTTATTCCCCTACATTTGAATCTGAGAAGCGTTGTTGCGGTAATGCTTCCCAGATTCCAATTGCAGATTGCAGATTCCAATTGCAGAGTATTATTCCTGCGTTGACAAAACCACTCTAGATTTTTGACAATATTTTAAAAACACTACCACCTTTTGAAATGAAATTAAATGAAAGGAAAGGAAAATATTTACAACTAATTAGTATTAAAACAAGCATTGGGTTCTATCTACACACTGTATACAATCCCTTTACATTGAAATCTAAAAAGTATGGTCTCTTTGAGTTCAAAAGGCTACAAAAGGCTACAAAAGGCTACACCTTTTGACATCTATAAACATTCCAACAATATGCATGCACAGAAAATGGTTTTGTTAATATAATTGTGTTCGGGTGTCAAATGTGATCTTATTAATGATTCAAGTGTGTGTTTTTTTTGTGCTGTAAATGTTTCTTAGAGGTTGCAAAGTTTCTTTGTCTTGCAAACTTGCATATATTGTGTGTGTGATGTAATCTTTGCTACTCAAGATTTAAAAGAGATTGCTTTGAGTTGTGTCAATAAAAGTTTATACTATTTACAAATGTAGTTAATTGAATGTTTTAATGCAATCATTTAATTACTGAGAGACATTTTCACTGGTGGCAGGAAGGTTTAAAGGCAGTGGACACTATTGGTAATTACTCAAAATAATTATTAGCATAAAACCTTACATGGTAACAAGTATTGGGGAGCTGTTGATCATAGTATAAAACACTGAGAAACGGTTCCCTCTGAAGTAACATAGTTTTTGAGAAAGAAGTAATTTTCCACGAATTTGATTTTGAGACCTTATAATTACATTTTGAGGTCTCCAAATCAAGCATCTGAAAGCACATAACTATGGTGGCAATTGTGTTTTTTCTTTCATTATTATCTTGCAACTACGACAATTGAGCTCAAATTTTCACAGATTTGTTATTTTGTGCATATGTTGAGATACACCAAGTGAGAAGACTGGTCTTTGACAGTTACCAATAGTGTCCAGTGTCTTTAAGTGAGGGCAAAAACATCATAAGGTTGGCTATATTATTTTGCTCTTATTTGAGGGCAAGGGTCCTGAGTAGGCACCCTCTGAATACGCTATATTTAAGGGGCAGTATTTAGCTTATACAATTAGTAATTTATATTTATTTTTTTTTGCCTAAAAAAGGTTATGTTACTAATTTTTGCCAAACAGTTACTTTCTATACCACTGCATTTAAATCTACAGTGCACTGTAGATTTAAATACTCCGTTGAACTAAAACTCTAAAATATGCACAATATATTTTGTTAAATACAAACTGCGTTAACAATCGATAAAGTGTTGAGTCTCACTCTATAAGATTCACACTATAAGAATGAATGAATAGTAATAGTCTTCTGCTTATAGGCAGGTTTTAAAAGTTGTAAACAGTTAAATACAAACTCTGCCGAGGGACAAAATGGAGCCCAGGTAGCAAACCATCAAGCCTCACTTTCGAATCAAATGGTAATACATGATACAAGAAGCAATCAGTATGTTTTTACATAGCCCTATGAACACCCTTGCCTGCGATCTCTAACAAAATTAGGTTGGTCTTTATAGTGTGTCTCTATTTAAATTATTGTGTATATTTAAACACATTATTTCTTATGTTTTTTATTATACTTGGTAAAAAGTAGTGTAGTAATGATAAGTTTATATTTAATGTAGTTATGATAAGTTTATATTTAAACTTAGGCCTACATTTTAAAACTGATATGGTTATTTAATTTATTAAAGGAAATTAGAGTCATGTTTACTTTTCATACTTGTTAAAATGCCTTAATTTACCCGTAATATTTGTATCGTCTTTACATCTAACTTCGGTTATTTTAATTGACCATTGGTGAAATAAAGATCCTCTGTAGAGCATTCCACAACTTCAAATTCTCATGTTTTCTCATTTGCTTTTCTGGTCAAAGGTCATAGGTTTCATCTCATTTAAATTTTTTATTTTTTTTGACCCCCCCATCCTAAGGTTTAAATATTAGTTCCGAGCGATTTTTTCAAGAGCCGCCGTAGCGCAGCGGGCTAGCTCACAGCCCCCAGAATTCTGGGGCTGTGAGCCGGGTGGGTTCAAATCCTCTCCAGGACCCTTTTACCATTAAAATAAAGAATTTTTTTAAATTCTAGTAAAAATGGGTAGGGCTTGAACCGGGGACCTTCCGCTCTGTAGTCTCTGGCCTTCACCGCTGTGCTACGAGCTGTTATGAAAATCTAACGATTTTTGGAGTGATGAATTTACCGCATTTGGACTTAGAAAATTTTTCACAAATTTCTCACCAAAAGTTTTGCCTGGCTCAAGCCTTGGATTTCTAGCTGATCTGAGGGTTGACCAAGGGCCTTGCTGGCTCAGATTTATTGGGGCTCGGGGGATGGAGTGCTAAACGGCAGTCACTAGGGCTGGGTGGTTGAGGGAACTGGAGCGCTACAAGGAAGTCGCTGGGGTTGGGTTGCTGAGGGGCTGGGGGGTTGGATAGCTGCATGGCTATAGAAGGTTGTGGAGTTGGGCTGTTGGGGTTAGGGCTGAGAGAGCTTAATGGAAGTCACTGGGGTAGGCTGCTAGAGCTGGGGTGTTGGAAGGATGTGAGGGGTAGGGCTTCTGAGGAGCTGGAAGGTTGGCTCGCTGGTACTGGGGTAGGGCTTCTGAAGACCATGTTATCGTTAGGGCTGGTTGCAAAGGTTGTTGCGCTTAGTTTTTTCGAAGAGATTTGAAGTGTTTTTTTATAAAAGATTTTTAAGTATTTTGCTAGTCTGTAGATACTGGTAAATTTGAAAGATTGTTGATTTGTTAAGGGAATGTTTTTTGAAGCGTCTAAGAATAGTCGTAACAATTTTCAAGCTCCTCTCTAGATGTAAAAAAATCCTATTTGCTATTTTCTGTGATTTTCAACTTTTTTAGCATTACGCATGTAAGAAATGCTTGTAATGATTTCGCAGCTTGTCTGCGGCCCTCTGAAGGTAAAAATAAAAACGCATTTGCGATTTTCCTGCGATTTAATTTTTGTTTGCATTACGCATGTAAGAAATGCTTGTAATGATTTCGCAGCTTGTCTGCGGCCCTCTGAAGGTAAAAATAAAAACGCATTTGCGATTTTCCTGCGATTTAATTTTTGTTTGCATTACGCATGTAAGAAATGCTTGTAATGATTTCGTAGCTTGTCTGCGGCCCTCTGATGGTAAAAATAAAAACGCATTTGCAATTTTCCTGCGATTTAATTTTTGTTGTTGCATTAGCATGTAAGCAATGATCGGAATGATTTCCCTGCTGATCTGCTGCCCTCTACAGGTACAAAAAAAGCGTATTTGCGATTTTACTGCGATTTTCAATTTTTCTAGCATTACGCATGTTAGAAATGGTTGAAGTGATTTCGCAGCTTATCTGCGGCCCTCTGAAGGTAAAAAAAAAAACGCATTTGCAATTTTCCTGCGATTTAATTTTTGTTGTTGCATTGCGCATGTAAGCATTGATCAGAATGATTTCCCTGCTGATCTGCTGCCCTCTACAGGTACAAAAAAAAGCGTATTTGCGATTTTACTGCGATTTTCAATTTTTTTAGCATTACGCATGTTAGAAATGGTTGAAGTGATTTTGCAGCTTATCTGCGGCCCTTTGAAGGTAAAAAAAAGCGCTTTTGCAATTTTCCTGCGATTTAATTTTTGTTGTTGCATTGCGCATGTAAGCAATGATCGAAATTATTTCCCTGCTGATCTGCTGCCCTCTACAGGTAAAAAACAAAGCGCATTTGCGATTTTACTGCGATTTTTTTATTTCAAGCATGAAGCATGTAAGAAATAGTCGTAATGACTTCCAAGCTTGTCTGCTAGCTGCCCTCTAGAGGTAAAAAAAACGCATTTGCAATTCTTCCTGCGATTTCCAATTGTTTTAGCATTACGCATGTAAGAAATGCTTGTAATGTTTTCGCAGCTTGTCTGCGGCCCTCTGAAGGTAAAAATAAAAACGCATTTGCCATTTTCCTGCGATTTAATTTTTGTTGTTGCATTGCGCATGTAAGCATTGATCAGAATGATTTCCCTGCTGATCTGCTGCCCTCTACAGGTACAAAAAAAAGCGTATTTGCGATTTTACTGCGATTTTCAATTTTTCTAGCATTACGCATGTTAGAAATGGTTGAAGTGATTTTGCAGCTTATCTGCGGCCCTTTGAAGGTAAAAACTAAGCATGGGTCGGGAATATTGTCCAAACTTGTTTGCTGCCCTCTGAAGGTAAAAAAAAACGCATTTGCGATTTTCCTGCGATTTAAACTTTTTGTTGTATATACATGTGCGAGTATTTGCGATTTTACAAATTTGTGTATGCAATTCCGATGTTGATTTGTGTGTGTACTTTTGCGTATGTATGCATTTGGTTTTCACAAATAATTTTTTTCTCGAAAATTTGCACAATTAAGCAAAATACAATCCTTCTTTTTTCATTTCATAAATTGTTTATTTATTATGCAAAACAACCATAATTAACAACTTAATAAATTGAAGACATTATTATTCATTACGCTTTTTGAAATACACCTCTAAATGAGAACTCCCCTCAATCATAAGAAAGCTCATGATTACCCATAACTTACTGTTAATTACTTTATAAGTATTACTCTTTATAAGAAAGAGTTCAACAGCTATATGACTAAGCCAGGTGCTATCCCTAACCCCTGTTCCTAACCATAACCCCAATAATCCTCATAACCCTAACTCTGTCCCTAGCCCTAAAGCAATAACCCTAAAACTAAAACCATAATAACCCAATAACCCTGTCCTTAAAACCATAAAACCTTATGTTCAACGGCTATGGGCCAAAAGCCAGGCACTCCACCAATGATCTCACAGTACTGATAATTGTTGTAAACTGTAAACATACAATAATAGTCATTATATACCATAGCATCCTCTAATCTGATTGGTTAAAAATGGAGTCATGAAAATAGCTATGCCCCCTTTTTCTACCAAGATGACGTCATAGTGACTATGCCCGGGCCATAGTCAATTTGCCTGCTGTGAAAATAACGCAACTATGCTAGTATTATGTACGACTAGCGTTCCGTATCACGGCGCGACCTTTCTTCGCAGACGACCTTTCACCGTACAGTCAGTTGTTGATTATAAGAATCTTTATTCAGTATACAAAAGAAACATTGACTGCTTAATAATTGGGGAACAGTTTAAAATTATAGGCCCTCGGTGATGTCAAAACCATGGCTATGCCCGCAGCGAAGCTTTGCTTCGGGCACAGTCATGGTTTTGACATCACCTTTTGCCTATAATTTTAACTGTGCCCCTCATAGCAGTCAATATTTCCATACTAATCACACACAATAAAAGGTACTGGGCACGTTTTTGTAACTGTCAACCTACAGTATCTCACTTCATGTATCCCAACATATAAATAACAAACCTGTGAAAATCTGGGCTTAATTGGTCATCGAAGTTGCAAGAAAATAATGAAAGAAGAAACACCCTTTTTGCAAAAATTTGTGTGTTGTCAGATAGCTGAGAAAGGTTTCAGGTCTGAAGTTTTTCTCAGATTCAAAATAGTAAAAAATTAGCTCTTTTTTCAAAAACTACATTACTTCAGAGTGAGTCATTAATCACTTTATACACCAATAGCTCTCTGTTTCTTATTAACAAGTAAGTTTTTATGCAAACTTATATGTTTGACTTATTACCAACTGTGTCCAGTGCCTTTAAGCAATTTATTATACTTTGATTAAGACATAAGGGCTAAAGAAAACAAATACCACCACTGCAGTGGTTATAAATTTATCGTAATGGTGAGTTTTCTTGACAATAGGATTATGTAAATTGGCAACATGAAAGATTAATTTACATTCATGCACAAAGTGCCAGGAGCCGATTTCACAAAGCAATAAATTCATCGCTAGACAAATATTTAGTATTACCACAGTGATTTGCATTGTGACATCGCAATTTTCTGAGCAACTACGATTGATTTGCAGTTATGATCAATCTTAGCTCTTTGTGAAATCAGCCCCTGGTTTACCTCATATTTAACCAAGAGTATTATCACTACAATTTTCAACAGCGCCCTCTATACAAATTGACGACATGACTTTTACTATAATTATGAGCTTTTGGGTATATACATAAACAATTGGATTTTAAGAAGGGGCATTTTCTGGCACGACTGAAGGTATTTCTTCAATGATTACAAAAATGCCAAGCAAGGAGCTCTTTGGCATGGTGCTATGGTGTAGGGATGGCTTGGTGATGGCCACTTGAATCCGCAGGTATAAAAGAACCAAAAATATTGTACATGATATACTCTCGGTTAAAGGGCCCTCTGGACACTATTGGTAATTGTCACAGACCAGTGTATTCTCACTTGGTGTATCCCACAATAATATGCATAAAATAACAACCCTGTGAAAATTTTTACTCAATTGGCAATCCAAGTTGCATGAAATTAATGATGGAAAAACGTCTTAATAAATTTGTCTCAGTGCTTTCAGATGCCTGAAAAGCTATAGGCCTAGAGTATTTTAATATTTGAGTGAGAAATTACATCTACAAAAACTCCTTCAGAGGGAGTTTTTTCTCACATTGTTTTATACTAACAACAGCTCTTTTTTGCTCGTTACCAAGTAATTTTTTATGCTACGTTTATTTTGAGTAGTTACCAATAGTTTCCAGTGCCTTTAAATGTTATAACTTCATGCAAGAAACTTAAGAGAAGAAAAGCTCACGTCAAGCTATGATGTCTTCTTTATGGGGGAACCTTCTTGACAGCTTTTGGTCGATCAAAAATATCAACGTGTAGATCCTGTGAGGTAAAAGAACACATTGTAAAAGTATTCTAAAGAAGGAAGGGAGAATTAGAACAAGTGTTCCCATTGATAATTAGTTGTAATGTATTTTGGGTAGGGGAAAACAGCATCCACTCGCTTAATTTAACAGTGCTTTGTTGTGTTAAGCTTTTATGAATTGTTTCTCAGATTTCTGAGGTTGTGTTTCCCAATACTGTGGCAAGATATGCAGTTGGTACCCGCCATGTACTTGCTGAATGATAATGATTCAACACTCTTGTGAAAAAAATGTGACGTTTTTTCCTGTTTTTTTCCAACAAGAAGACATTGTTTTCTGAAGTTGTATCTCTCGTGATAATCTTGCCTTTAAAATCAGCATTACATTGACAAAACCACATATTGTTAAACCCACATGGACAGTCTTCTTTTTTGTCAAATTATTGGTCTTGTTTTTTGAACGTGTCTAATAGAAAGAAGTATATTGATATGGGAAGTTGTAAATTGACGTCATACTATGACCTTTTTGAGTCGGTCAAACATGCGGCCGTTTTAAGCCAGTATGGGCTTGTTGGGCCTCGCTGATCACTGCTCAGGGCCCAATTTCATGACTCAACTTACCGTAAGCAAATAATCCACGCTTACGGAAGCAGGGAATTCTGTGCTTAGGTCAAGGGTATTTCACGGGTTAGCAGGGAAATTTGGCTTGTGTTTGTACTTCACGTTACTTAAAAGGCATTCTACCCTTACACAGCTAGCGCAGAAATTTGCGCTTGCTTCGGCGCTTGCTTCGGCGCTTGCACGTAAGCGGAGAATGGTGATCATAAGCAAAGAATTTGGCGGTAGGCAGAGCCATGAAATTTGGCCCTGATTATGGTCTTTATACAGGGTGAAACATTCTCATGTGAGAAATAAAGGGGTTCATATAGATCACTATTGTCTTATACCTAACATACCTCAATCAGCAGACAGTTTTCAGATGTTTCCAGGCATAATAGACGATAGAAACCCTTGAAATCTAGCCTTTCACGGGACACCATGGCAATGACTAGGGGCAGAGAGACAATTGCTTCCATTACCTGCATGAAATTAAAACAAAAGATGAGACCATTGAATGGTTATGCAGGGTTTAAATAAGTCTGAAATGGAAGGGTGGAATGTCAGAAAAAAATTATGTAGTTGCAGCCCACATGTGTTTGATGCCCTACATGTAACCATAATTTCTTCTCTTCACACGGGAGTGAATAAGAATTCATACTTCAACAAGAGATGAACCGGACATTACTCTTGCCAAATAAAAGTGTATATATTAGAGTCCGGCATGATGGCTGCACCTTATGGCAAATACAAATGCTTTATTTTATATTTTGTTTATATTTGATAAAGTAACTTCTTACAGCAACTACATACCTCAGAATGCTGAGCCAAAACTTGAAAGATGTCCAAACACAGCAAAGGAGTAAACCATCATAACAACGAGAGGTACTTGATCTGTAATACATTAAAAAAGACAATACATTGTACGTATAACATTTCAGATATTAAACATCGTGTGTGTTTTATTTAGGACTCATGACACATGGTACATGGTATGACAAGGGTGCCACCTCTTGGCGGTTGCTATACATAAGAAAGTATTGGTTATGTTATAGACTTGTCCCCTGTCTTTATCCGCAAGAATAAAGACAGGTACTTGTCTTTTAGAACCACACAATCATTTCATCGGATAAAAGTGCAGTGACATAAGCTTTCTATATCTGTGTTTTGGTTGGTCCGAGGTGACGTTTGGCAGACACAATAACTTTAAGCAGTTTTCAAATCTTGGCTAGCTTTAAAACCATTAATTAAAAATTTAACAATAGTTTCAAATGGGTAAATTCTTTACAGGTAAATCATGTTATCATCTCTATAGTAAAGGTGTTGGCTGTTTTCAAAGCCAATAATTTCTCATTACTTTAGTCTGAGAACAAGTCTTAAAAGTTTCCAGTCATCATCAGAAGACTTTCTATATAACAACAATAGTACCTTTGTAATCTTGAATCTCCATCTGGTCCTGTGTGTGCCATCCTGTTTACAATCTTGAAACAAGTCCAAGGTATTAATCACCCTCAAAAAGAAAAAGATAAAAGAGACACACACACCATCAGAAAAGTTTGAATCAGTTTGGTTAATACAGTTACAATAGTATGAAAGGACTGGATGTAAGGAAATGTGGTGCTACAAACAGATGCTGAGGATTACATGAATTGAAAATACTTGAACATTGGATATGGTAGGTGTAATGTATTCCTACATTATGTAGTACGCATGCTCAACCCTGCTCATTGAGCATGCGTACTGCATAGCTTTTATAAAGCACTCATGATACTGGCAATATAATGTCACCTCATGTTTCCATTTATTTACAGAACAATGTCCAGAACATTGGACTTGCCATGGGGCATTAAAGATTGAGATTCACAGAAAAATTGTCTGGCACTACGGACGTTCAATCTACTGTAAGGCACATAATTCTATGGGCATTAAGTGCAGAATGATCTGTGGTAAGCAGAACCATGAAAAAGAGCCCTGCACAGTCTGTACAAAGGAAACTCTTTCCAGAAAGTTAGCTACATGAATATTCAGATATTATAAACAAATCAACAAACATAGAAACAAGCTTCTGCATACCTGAAACGCGTCCAACTAATTGCATGTCTTCATCTGGTCCTTGCACGGGTAGCTCAACTGCAAACTTAAAGAAGTAAACACAAGAAAGTTTTTGAAAAAGCATGACATTTTCACTGGGCACACTTTGTAGATTTCAGGAACAGTATTCTCGGCACTAGAGATGCAGATCAAATACCATGATTTCTTGGGTTTTTTTCCCCACCATACAGGCAGTTATATGAGTCCAATTATTAAATTTCGTCTCGATTGATCTTTGGTAGAGCTGATTAGCAAGACTTGAAGAAAGAAACTGAAACCAGTAAAATATAAGTATACTTGTGTTGATGACTTACCTGTTGCACACTGAATGTAGAATCAAACTTTAAAATAAAAAGCACTTTACCTTTACATCATGATCAGGAGTGCAAGTACAAGTGCCTTTGAGTTCTGCAGCAGAAGATGTACATAGATGATAGGACAAGATTGAAGCATCGAACTCGTGCAGCAGTCAACCAGATTCAAGTTTATAAAGACATTGTTATTGGGTTAGGATTCAAACCACAGACGTGCAGCAGCCAAGAAGACCTTTGGTGGGACTTGAACAACAGCTGCATACGTGGCTCTTGATGAGTTGGATCAAGCCACTGCTTTTGATAGGAACAGCCAACCCTTAAAGCTGGCAAAGAGATGAATCCAATGACACCTCAGGCAGGACTCAAACCACAGACTCTCAATATAGCAGCCAGGAAGGTAGTGGTTAGGACTTGAACCACAGCTGCAGCTACAAAGCCTTTGATGAGGTGGGTCAAGATGGAGGCAGCAAACCCTTAATGCTGGTAAAGAGATGAATCCAATGACACCTCAGGCAGGACTCAAACCACAGACTCTCAATGTAGCAGCCAGGAAGGTAGTGGTTAGGACTTGAACCACAGCTGATGCTACAAAGCCTTTGATGAGGTGGGTCAAGATGGAGGCAGCAAACCCTTAATGCTGGCAAAGAGATGAATCCAATGACACCTCAGGCAGGACTCAAACCACAGACTCTCAATGTAGCAGCCAGGAAGGTATTGGTTAGGACTTGAACCACAGCTGCAGCTACAAAGCCTTTGATGAGGTGGGTCAAGATGGAGGCAGCAAACCCTTAATGCTGGCAAAGAGATGAATCCAATGACACCTCAGGCAGGACTCAAACCACAGACTCTCAATATAGCAGCCAGGAAGGTAGTGGTTAGGACTTGAACCACAGCTGCAGCTACAAAGCCTTTGATGAGGTGGGTCAAGATGGAGGCAGCAAACCCTTAATGCTGGCAAAGAGATGAATCCAATGACACCTCAGGCAGGACTCAAACCACAGACTCTCAATGTAGCAGCCAGGAAGGTAGTGGTTAGGACTTGAACCACAGCTGCAGCTACAAAGCCTTTGATGAGGTAGGTCAAGATGGAGGCAGCAAACCCTTAATGCTGGCTAAGAGATTAATCCAATGACACCTCAGGCAGGACTCAAACCACAGACTCTCAATGCAGCAGCCATGAAGGTATTGGGTAGGATTGGAACCACAGCTGCAGCTACAAAATCTTTGACGAGGTGGGTCAAACCACTGCTATTGATGGAGGCAGCCAACCCTTAAAGCTGGCAAAGAGATGAATCCAAGGACGCCTCAGGCAGGACTCAAACAGAGACTTTAAATGCAGCAGCCAGGAAGGTACAGGGTAGGACTGGAACCACAGCTGCAGCTACAAAGCCTTTGATGAGGTGGGTCAAGATGGAGGCAGCCAACCCTTAATGCTGGCAAAGAGATGAATCCAAGGACACCTCAGGCAGGCTTGAAACTCTAAAGAAGCTCAAAACTTAATAACTAACCAAAGGTTAAAAACAAGTCTTGTTTTAAAAATATCACGCCCACTAAGGGACCATTTTAATAAGATCTTCAGTAAAACGCCAACCGAGAAACATAAGGCTAACGCACCTCCAGAATGGCACTACTATTTACACAATGTACATTTACAATCAAACAATTACGTTTCATCAAGTCATTTTGACGACCAGTACTTACTTCAGTCAAATGCCAAGCAAGGGATGACGGAAGAGCTACGTGGCTCATGTCAATTTGGTTTCTGTTCTCAAATGTGGACATCACAAATTGCTTTAGTTATGCATTTGCATGGAGTATGTATTGGCATTGTTATAGCCCTTCTACCGATAGTTTTATAAAACAAAAAAACATAGCAAGACAGTTCTCTAAAAAACAAACTCCACCTGTCAAGAAGATACACACAGGGTGTTACGCAAACCAAATATATAATACAAAAACGGTTGTTTTGTTGTTTGTTCTAAAGAAACATGAAATAAGACACAAATTTGAATATGGAAGGAATGCCATAAATGAAAGAAATGGAACAAAAACACCATAAAAATGTGTTTTCAACCTGCTGTTTTTGTACAAGGTTTGTTCATATATTTACATATTTTGTTTTAAACCTGATACCCAGAAGAAAAGGAAGAAAAGTAGAATTAAAAAGAAAACCACCAAATGCAACAACTACAACAAATCGCAATCTTCCAAAACATTTTCCATTTTTCAGTTAAAAACCCTCTTGATATTAAATTTTTGAGCAAGATTCGCTCTTTCGAAAGAGAAAATAGTAATGTGTAGAGTGAAAAAACAGTCTTCCTTTTCTTTAATAATCTTAAATTACAAGAACTTTGATCCAAAGTGTCCATTGATTTAAGCAACATGACTATTAGTTAATCAATTGAAAAACATTGAGAGAGTGTGCATGTACCCTCATCATGCCCACCCTGTACATCCTTCCCTCAACTAAACCGAGGGAAATGGCTGCTACTGGGTATAAAGGGCTAGACGCTACGCTCCCCCTCCCCACCCCACCCCCAACCCCCAATACCCATATCCATTGGGTTAAGGGCATAATCTACCCTCTAACCCCATGTCTTTGGGTAGAGACTGGGGTGCGTTAAATACTTCAATATACTTCACTTAAATGGTAACACAACATCTGAATGTTAGAGCTTGGATAATATTGGCATACCTTGGGGTTTCCCAAACCTCAGCTTGAGCTCCCACTCCAGGCTCTAACTCATGAAAAAAATAAAATAACATCCTAAAAAGAAAATATTATTCAAAACTAAAAAAAAAAAATTGAAACTAGTGATATGTTTAAAGGACGTACATGTAGCACACCTATAATAATTGTTAAGAAGAGCGATTCTCTGCAAACACCCTGCATGAAATTCAGTTCTAACTCTTGAAGCTTAAAACCATTTTGATCAAAGCTTGGGTAATCTTAAACATGACTAACAGTATAAGCTCATTATTGGTGAAATAAAAAGTTGCTCTAAACAAAACAGTTCAACTTCAGACTGGTATCCTTACTCTCTGCAAAAAAACTTCTCTGGCCCACTCATGACATCACCAAGCAACTAGGCCTACAGCATGCTTAGCAAGATTAAGCAGGGGACCAGTCAAAGGGTAATGTACATTGCATAATATTTGGCTGTTGATTTTGTTTTTTAAGCAGTTTTTTAAGCTAATAAGCAAACTTGTAGGAAGTAGCTGTAATTAAATTCGGAGCTGATGAGCTGTGCATGTTTATGTGGTTCTGTAGATTTAAAAAACAAAACCTCTTGGATTTTGAAACAAAATGTACAAAATACATTTTATATTTAAATGAAATTCAGGAAGAAAAATTATTACTATTTAAACAATTAATAAATAGACTTGCCGTAGAGTAGTTAATATTTAATAAATAGGCAAACGTTCAATGCTAGATAAATAACACATTAATAAATAATTCTGTGATGTATTATGCAATAAGAGTTTTTGCCACCAAAAACAAAAACAAATTTGGGTTTGCATTACTTAATTATTGATGATATTCTCTCAATTTCGGGATTTGACACTCTAGGTGGGTGCAGAGATACATGTACCATGTAACTTTCCATATTTTACATGATTAATAAGCATTTGCACAATCTTGAGAATGGAGGATTTACAAAAAGAAAAAGTGCCATGAAAAGTTTCCCATTCCCATTCCTGGATAAATTATATTAAATTAATTTGTTTGTAATTTTGTTTAAACATTGATATGTTTTTCTTCAAACATATAAATAAAAAAGGCCGGGGCAACCCAAACAAATTTTGGCTAGGTTATCAAACTGAACAACTTATTAATATAGCAACTGATTGAATAAAACCTCTTTAAATTGGTCTTCGTTTTTGTACACTGTCAAATTTACAGTGCGGCAAAAAGTCGCAGCAGAATTAGTGATCATTTTATTTAGCAAAAGTCTTTCATAAAAACATGAGCACCAATTGTTAAAAAATATAATAATAATAAAAAAAATATTTGGAATTCGGAGACTCAAGGTTGTAGGAAAATAAAAAAACAAATTCTTTAAAGCCATTGGACCCTTTCGGTAAACAGTGTTTTCCAAGGCCCACACTTTGTGTACCACAACTTCTATATCAAATAACAAACCTGTGAAAATTTAGGCTCAATCGGTCATCGGAGTCGGGAGAAAACACTGGAAAAACCCACCCTTGTTTCCGCGCGTTTCGCCGCGTCATGACATGTGTTTTAAAAAAATCCTTAATTCTTGTTAACGAGAATTTATATTGTTTTGCTGTTTTCTCAAAAAGTCAAGCATTTCATGGAATATTATTTCAAGAGAAGTCTTTCACCATTGCCTTCTGTAAACCCTGTAAGTTATTTGTAAATCTGTGAACTTTTATTTTTTTTTCTGAACCGAAAGGGTCCAATGGCTTTAACCCAAAACTTGTTTTCAAAGATTCCTTCCATGTTTCATTAAGCAAGCAAAAAAGAGCTCAACCTACTTTATAATTATCAACAAGATAAAATCCAATTTAGAAATAAACATTTCTCAAGATAACTTTTAAATCACGCTCTCGTTAAAGGGGACAGTACATTGGAAGAGTAACTGAATTCCCTTCCCCTAGTTTGCAAAAAAACACCAGAGTACTAACATGTGAGAATCTCATCTAAATGGTGGTCATGTGTCTGTGGAAACGACACAAATATTGCAAAAGATTGTCAGATTTTGTACTCCCTCGCTCATTTGAGCTTTTGCTGATATTGAAATGAGCAATGGTGAATCTGCATCTTTGAAAGTCAGATGGCTTCTTTCCTTTTTCTTTCGAGGATTGTGACCGAAATTTACTTTATATTCAATGAAATTTCAGATTCAAACTGAATTTTTTATTTTTTTCCCCTTTTTTGTGGGGGGTGATAATTACCAATTCTGTACTCTGTCTATCAACAATGTACCGTCCCCTTACAGAGCTAACATTGTAAAGCAATAAACTGGGCCCAGTTTCACGGCTTTGCTTACCGAGTAAATCTACACTTAGTCACAGTTCTCCATTTTCAAAATTAATACCACAGTTTTACAGTAGCCGCTTAAATAAGTTAAACATGCTAAGCAACATGGGCAACTGAGAGTCCCTTGTTTATTTGTGATGTCGGCCTATGCTTAACATTCATGTGGATTGTTTTCTTCCATCGTACCAGCCAATTTATGTGTTTACGGTAAGCAGAGCCTAGAAATTGGGCGCTGATTTTACATTGTCCTGCGTACTCTCAGAGTCAACATGTTATTATTAGGCAACTGATTATAAATCAGCCTGTCTCAATCCTACATCATGATTACCGAACTATAGAGAATTATAATTATTTCAATATCTTACAACTTTGCTCCTCTTATTGCATAGAAATTTTCTGTCTTTCAAACAATTTCTTTCTTTAAATGCGTACATGTATGCTCTCTAAAAAACAACAGTAACAATAATTAAATTGAGAAGAAGCGAAAAAATGTTGTAGTTGAAATGCAGCACTCAAAATTAGCTTATTTAACAAAAAAGGACCGATAGTGGAAACTATTTTATTTACACTAATAAAACGATAGCAGGATTTATGCATCTTTATCAGCAGCCATTTTGTTCATCTTCCACTGAAATGAATGTGACTAAAGTGAGACCGGAAGGGTATAGATAGACTGGTGCATTTCCTTTTTTGAGAAAAGGCTGCTCAAAACCATGTGCAAACAGGGAACAATACAACAAGATGAACTATTTTGGTCTTTCAAGCCGACAGAAAAAGTAAAGAGCGCCCTCTTGTGATCATTATGTTTGTACTTTTATACAGTTCTGTACTAAGAAGACTTTTTTGGCCAAACAAGTACAACTCACTCAATCAAATTGAAACTAAGATAAAAACTAAAATTGGAAAAATTAAAAGGAGTCAATAAAGTGTTTGCACAAATAACTTTTGTGAACACACTGAACTTTCCAAAGTTTAAATCTTGGAGGAAATTAAAAGCTGAAAAGTTGAAAATAAAGTTATGGTTGACAAAAATTATTAACGTTTAAAAAGTTCAAACCAAGAACAACCAAAAATAAACAATATTTTGAAACAACAAAAGAAAACACAAACATGTTGTAAAAACATTCGATCGTCAACACTTCGTCAAAAACTAAAACCCAATGTTGACGATTGTGTTGATAAAAAATGTGGCCTTTGATACAACTTTTTTAACAGAAACAAACACCCAAACATGGTGCAGAAAAAAAAGATCATCAAAATTTACTTGGTTTCCTTTTGGCAGTTTCTTCTTTCTTGAACTGGAAGACAATTGATATGCTGTTAGGCTAGCAACTGAAGTTAAAAGCCATTTCTGTTGTCTGAAGCTTCTCTTTGGCAAAATTGTTGAAATCAAGGCGGTCCAAGGTTGCATTCCATGTTACTGCAAATGAAGAAAAAAAGTACATCTTCGTTGTTTCAAATTATAATAGGACTTAAAGGAGGTAATATGAGTAAAGTCTAGTTCATAATTCCTGCGAATGCAAGAGTTCAGGTATACTCAACTGCTGCGAAACATTCACAGCAAAAAAAAGAGCTGCGACATCAAGATTGCTTCGTACAAAGCATTTGCAGGAAGTAAGAACCAGGCTTAAGGTTTGCAGTGCACTTTATGTGACTCTTGAGTATAAATATTGACTCTGAGAAGAGCATGTGTTACCTTTTTATATTGTTGGTTTCCCCCTACACTTATGTGACAAGAACTGTTAATTCAGTGCTTTCCCAAGTCCTATGGAAACAAACCAAAAGGTATGCTACTTGGATGGGAACGAACCAGCAGTCTCCGGTCCCATTCTATACTAGGTGTATCACAACTAAGAGCTAGTTGTAACTCAACGTTTTGACCAGTGTACTCTGATTGCCTTCTGGAAAGGAAGTTGGAAGCTCTCTAAACCAAATCTATTTTTGAAAACTGTAACTTCAAAAACTTGTGAAGAACCACTTCAACTGGGTCATGGATTGTAAACACCTTGGGAATGGGTTGACAGGTTTAGTGGCACTAAATATATATCGAGGGGAGGAACTTTCTAGATTTCACCTCGACTCATCATGATCTATTATATTTCCTGTAAACCAAACTCCCACCTGCGTGCCAAAGAAAAAACAAACAACACATACCAGTGAATAAAACTGACAAAACACCCTACTAGATACAACCTTCTTTCACACCCATTTGGTAAAATGAGACAAATTGAGCAACAGGTGGAACTAAACTACGGAACTGCCAGACTGTTGAGAACCGTTCGAGCATAGAGAAAGTGGAGTTCGAAGGAGAAAAGGGGGGCTTAATCATGCCAAACCCATTGTCGCAACCCAAGCTAATTCAGTCATTTCCGTAAACAATATGGAGTGCATTCCTGTGCTAGCTTTAGCATTATGAATGAGTCTCCCCTGGGGTGATATCTGGGTGCATGTTTCCACACAAGGGCATCATATCTAGATTTTCCTATATCTTGAATTGATACATTATAGGTAACGATCAATATAGTTTTAAAATTATGAAACACATGAATAAGGTTTCCGTGAACACCACGAACATGGATCTCTCAAAATTTGTTGTAGCTAGCTCTGTAAGAACCCATGGAGTGTTTTCTTTTTTAGAAAATGTCCTCAAATTGCTCATGGTCGGGTGCTTTTAAACTAAGTCATAGAAAAGCAAACTTCAATCAATAAAAGGCTGTAGCTTTGGCTCCATTCCTCAATAAAATGTCTTTCCTGTCTCGGATAATCTGAGAACTGACTTGCCCACAGAGCATACTGAAAAAGGTGGGAACAGTTTTGTTTGATTATTTATCCATTCTTCTCTATGAAATCTTAGAAATGAGCACAGGAAGTATTTACTCAACCACAAGAAAACAGATCCACTTCCCACACAATTGAGACATTGGAATGCGCGCTCCTCGCTGCATCACTCGTTTTGTTCAGGAGTCTTCCATTGGATTGATGGAGAACAATGACCGGTCTACTCATCCTGATAAACTAGCTCTAAGGTCATCCAAACATATCAAACACACAGTCATTTAGGGCTTCCTGCAACAACAAAAAACACCTATTCAAGAGGAACCTGGATTTCCCAGATCTGCAGAATGAGCTCCTCCAAAATCTACTGGATCTTGATTTGGATAAATAATCTCAACGGTCTAATCAGAGCCAATTGAGAAGAGAGACAAAAATGAAGAAATTTCAGTTTTAGATGTGGGAGGAAAAACCTCAGGGAATTATTCCAGGGAAAACTCACGCAGTCAAGTAGGGACTAAAAACCAAATCCACTCAGTGCCCTTGGTGAGATTCGAACCGGGTCCAAGTGGAAGGCGAGTCATGACACCACTACACCAACCTGACCCCCATCTACTGGTGTTGCTCCCCTTTAAAACGACTTTCATGGTACTTGGTATCAGTCTCATTTGTTTCATTCTTTTTCTTTCTAGTGACTCATTGACTCTTCAGACGTAGATTTTATGACTCAAGACTTGGACTTGACAATGAAGATTCTGCCCCAGCAGGTTTTAATTTCACAAACACAACGTTTGCCACTTGGGTAATCACCCTTTACTCTATGGCGTTGTACTCTGTGAACAATACGCATGCGACACAACACATGCGTCTGAAGTATGTCTGATCTACACATCTGTTTTGACTTTAGCTTCATGATGCTGCATTCACCAGACAGACTGACACACAAAGCTCTAGGAGTACACTCTAGATGATCGACTAGCGTGATGTGATGGTCATCCACACTCTGTTGGGATTTTGTGTAAAACAGACATCCGGGACATTGTTCTTGTAAAGACATTTATATTCATGTCCCAACAGTAATTTGTTCTCCACAACATCTATTGCACATGAGTCAACATGGCACATCAACTGTGGGGGCTATAACCCAAAGCAAAGGATTTTTCAAAACAAATTAGGACACCATTCATGAGGGGAAACTTCCCTGTTGTAACCAAAGTAATTTGTGTGTGTCCCCCCCCCCCCCCCCCCCCCTCAAGGTCATGTTCACAACAAACCTGTTTACTAAATCAACTTCCTACAACTTCAAAACAAGCTTGTCCATGACCAAAGTGAACTTTTGAGTAAAATTTAAAAATGACATCTTGGTCTTCTATGAATATCTTCCTGTTCACTCATCACTATAATCCCACATCTGACACCCATGATCATAGTTATTGGTTGGAACATTTCTATCAGGGCTCGAATTTAAACTAGACCAGAGACTCGAGGCCGGTGGTTTTAGTATCAGACAAGTGAACTTACTACCGGACAAGTCTTGTGTTTTTGAAATGAATCTGTACCTCACAGTGTACTATACAATTATGCTCAACAGTGAATTTATGTCTGATACTATAATCTCAAAACTTGAGTAACAAGTATAATTAATACCAACAAAACAACAGATGAGATAAATCTTCTCTTAGACGTCTTAGTGCAATTACTGTAAAAAAAGAAAACGGTTAAATTCCTGTTGTCAGGACTCAGAATTTTTTTTTTTCATTCGGATTCCAATCTTGAACAAAAGTGCCTGGTCCAGCGGACATCTGAGCTGCGAGCCCTTCTTTCCTGTGAATTTATCTCCCAAATTCGAGCCAAGAATTTAGTACACAATTAGTGAAGTACCTGTGTCCCTGTTCACTGCTTTTACTCGTGGCACATCTGCAAAATTGATGCAGCATTGTACAGGTGAAGGAGGGCACTGGACTCAACTACCAGCTACCAAAGTAATTCTGACAGTTATTGCACATGCAGGTCCCCCAACAAGGTACCAGAAAATGCAGAATGCTTTTTTTAAGGAAACTGGGTTCCCCTATTTTTACTGACTTCAGGTGCATTTAATTTTCCAAGGGAAGTGTAAGTATTTGTGAATGTGTTTACCTGTTGACAACAAGGACTTAACCAAAATTGACTCCAGTGGCTTGAGAGACTATAAGGATGTGCTCAGTTTGATTTGATTTTGTGTATAAAACCAATTGGAACGTCAATAAAAAAGTCAAAATAATTTGAGATTAAAGACTAGTCCTGATTTATGGGAGGTCGATAAACATGTGGACATACTTGTATGTGCATGGGTAGGGTGGTGGTTACTCTTAAAATAGGAACAATACTAGTCCACATAAAAAAGAACAAAGCAGCGGCACAAATGGGGATGAGGTACCCCACTATCATCGATGTTAAAGGCGTGTTTGTTTTTGCTTTTAAGTATTTATTTCTTAATTTTTTTATGGGGGTGGAGGGCCAGGGGGGTTTGGGGCTGAGGAAAGCAAGGGTTTTATTGAGACTTTTGAAAATGCTACATTCCTGACTTTTTTTTTGCATCTCGATGGGCCCTGCCCCCCTGTTCAATATTGGCTCTCATTGCGCAGTCTGTGCCCTAGCTGAGGTTTCTGTTCGATGAGCAGGCTGGGGAGGGTGGCCCAAGCATTTTGGCCAGGATTGCAGTAGCAGCTTTACTTTCCATTTTTATTTGGAATGAGCTTAAAACTTTGTGGGCTTTTTACAGACCAAATTGACGCAGTTGCATGAGCCAAGTTCACACATGGATCATTTGTCAACTTGAGGCAGATATTGCCTGATACCAACACATGTTTCTCAGCATTTAAGTACCAGTTAATATCAGCCACTAGTGTTACTTGGCTGTAGGTTTAAGCAGACAATGATAGCATTGAGTTAATTACATTGTACTACATCATCCTTTACTCTTGACTGTCTGACAAATTACCCCCAATGCAGCTTTGCATGTTTCCGCTGCTAGCTCAATTAATACTGGTAAATCTCGAACACATTCAAGGTTCATATAAGAGTTGCTGCCAAGAAGACAGTGGGTGTAAGAAAGCTACTGATCTGCTCATTGTGAGTCATAGATTAAGGAGGATTCTAGTTTCATTGTCTCATGTCGGCCTAATTCATCTCATGGCAGACTATAAAAAGAGATGGATATGTCAGGGGTAGGGGAGGGGCGAGAGAAAAAGAGAATCGTGCAATAAGCAATGGAACTCAGGTTAGGGGGTGGGGGTGGAGTTTCCGGGATACATGCTGCAGGGATAGAAACAAGTTCAAAGAGTTTGCATAACTGTCCCTGTGGGTAACAAATGACAATCATGAGCAAATCGAGTGTGCACCATAAGTAAAGGTTGACTAATTTGACTCAAACCAAGGCTGGTCGACTTTTGGTTGACTAAGTATACTGTGGTCGACCATTTGGAACTAGCCTCGAGATAGCGGTTCCTTCTGTGGCCTGTTCCATGCTAACAGTGTAAAGCGCAGAAGTGAACGTCGTTTCAGTGAGTGCGTCACTGTGCATGTTCGTTGCTGGTCAGTGGTCAATCACAGGTCGTCTAAATGTGGGCACTTAACTTTGCTCCATATTTCAGTAACACTAGCCTATGGCTACCTAACAAACCACTCATACACAACATGCTCCGCTATGTTTCCATACATCTGGGGTGGTTTTGTAACATAAGGTGTTGAAGACAACCAAGGGACTACAATTTAAAGTCTATGGACAAAAAAGAGAGATGTAGTGCATAAAAGGTGCTTACCTACCTAAGGATGTCGTATTCTTGCTTCAGCATAGCGATGCTATCTTCCATGGTGCTGTTTTTAGACTTGAGGGTCTCAATATCTTCCATACACTGCCAAATCAAACAAAGAAACATTGTATGTCAACCCTAAAATTATCCTCATTAGTAAAATTACTGTATCTTACTAAAAAAAAAATCTATACAGGCAACAACTTCATCAATAAAATTATACTGTCACAGAAAAATGCAAATGCTTGGAGGTTTATGAATATTCATTCCTTTCCTTCAAAAATATTGCCTAAATTTATACAAGTTCTTTTTAACTTTGTGTAAATATTCATGAAGGGCTTTGTGCCAGGACCCAATTGGCCATGGTTGTGTGGGGTCAATATTAATTATTCATTATGCGCACTTTTGACCCAGAGGGGATACCCCAACATGAGGAGCAGTGAACCTCAAGTTTAACCTTACAGCTTATTTGCATCATCTTGGGGGTAAGTGTATCATAACAAAGGATCAGGGTGTCGGCTCATAGATTGTAGATAGAAGTGTGTGTGAAGTATATGAGAAAGGATAGTGGAAAGAATTCAGTGGAGTCTCCAGTGGTGAAGAGTGCATGTCATTTGTTCTGCTGCTCTGCTGCTAAATTATTTGTACAGATATAGGTAGAAGCTGTTCCTTAGAACCAATAAATTTGAGAGAACATTTTCCACCATCGTGGAAGCAGGATTCGCTGGATGGGCAAGTTTGGAGTATACAGCACAAGAGTGAACTGTGAACAATATTAATATAATTCCCCTCGGCCAAGTATTTTATTGTGAGTTAAGTTGAGTGCATCCCAAGGTGGGGACAGACGATGAAAGGAAGTCAACGAGAAGTTATTTTAGTTTTGGGAAGTGACGAACAACATGTATTGAAGAACAGTGGTGGGGGACATTAATCCTCAGTTTGTAATTTATTTAACATTCTAAAGTTTGAGAATACTGCTGTGTAACCCATTTCCCTATTTTGCCGTTAATTGTAGAGCCTAAGTGGGGCTAAGGATATTCATTTGGTTTTACTCGAGCTCGAGGGAGATTTGGGGGTTAGAATTAGTAAATATGCAAGTGTACATATAGATTGATTGGTGCTGGAGTTGTTTTGTTTTATTACAAAGTAGTACCAATGCAAGAAGTTGTCCGTCACGTATTATTTATTGTAGTTTGAATTCGGGAGGCGGATCGGTTACCCTTTGTTCTGACATACCAACATCACCAGTGATGTACTTTATCTTTGTTCAAAGAGACTACACAAGAGAAGCTTAACTTTTGCCAACATTCACAACACTACCGCAGTTGTGTCTACTTGTGCATATAGTTTGACTCAAAATGTACTCCCGAAATGGCACAGAATGTGCGCGTATAGGTGCATTGCGCAATGGTTCTGTACCTAATGTTTTACCGCATATTGATGCATAGAGAGAAATGCACATCAGATGCTGCTCTTTTGCACCAAATAAAAATGCTGTGCCTTTTCTTGATTCAAAAAGAGAAAAATACCAGAGGTTGCTTCTTCGAAACAACTGATGCTTTACAATGTTTTCAAAGTTAAATTGCGCCAAACACAAGATGTTGTTGGTGTTTTTTTGGTTCATGAAACATTAGCATCAACAGACTCCATTGTGATCACCCAATGTATCAATCATATTTCACATAGGACTAGAGTTTAATTGGTTTAGACATGGGTGGTTGTGTACAGATGTTTTGCAGCAACATCAGATACCAGCAGGCATATGGGGCTTTTAATTATATTCACAGGCATTGGTGTAACTAACGGCAGCTTTGTGGAACCTGAAACGCTTTCTCCCCACCCAAAAAAGATAAACATTGCTAAAAACAACTTATCTGCCATTGTATCAGTCCTGAGCAATACACTGTATATGCTTTTCAGTTGGATTTAAAGAGTTATACAAAATGTTAACAGGCCTTTTATTTGATAGACTTGTGGACAAGTTGGAAAATGTTTGTCGCTATGATAGTGTTCCGACTCTCTCTGCGATTCTCGCAACACTGACGATGTTCTCGCAAGACGACTGGCCACTGCGAGACTACTGCTCTCAGGACGATGGTCTTATTTAATAAGCGAATAAAAGTGCGGCGACAAGTTCTTAAACGTTTTAAAACCGGCAGGGTCATGGCCAGGCAGTAAAGTCCCCAGCCGGAGGCGAGTGCCTTTTTCGCACGGCCATGACACACCGCTTATCACATTTTTGAAGTTGAAATTTCTGAACTTTTAGGAGGAGTTTTGGAATTAAAAAGCTTTTTTTTTCAGGGGAGGGGTACACACAGTGCATGACTTGTTCACTTGTGGGGTTACTGGCCCTCTAGCCAGTGGATTTGGTGGTTATTTCGAGCCATACAGAGTGATTCAGTTTTTGACAGTTACAGGAAATATACCATGTAAGTATGTCACAACTTATTTGTAAAAAAGTCACCGAACCTGGGCTTCCTGCAGCCACAATTGGTATTGATCCCACTAGAACAACGTTGACCGCACTTACACACACCTATCCTGTCCGTTAATAGTCAAAAAGTGCAACAAATTGACTCCTAAAATGGTGAAAATGGCTGGCGTGCATTTTGCGGAGGTGTATTCTGCACTGTGTAATGAGTCATGATACTGACCTGTGGAAGAAACCATGAAATCCCAAAGAACATTTTTTGATTATTTGTGTGACCAATTATATTTCAAATGTTTTGCACACCGTTTCATAATCGATGCAATCCAAAATCATGTGAGTGAATCAATTTCGAGTATTTTTTTTTCTTTCAAATTTTGATTGGTAGCACTGGGCCCTTTCCCACAATGGCCCCATCTCCAAAGATTTTCACAATTTTGTTGTATGCAAATTAGCACTCATGCAGGATGTTCATTTATGATGGACACAGTTCAAAGTGCCTAAGACCGAAACAATATTTATCAAAAACTTCACAATTTTTGTTTTGTTTTTTTGAGACGAGTATTTTTTACATATTTAAGTGTTAAAACATGTGTTACTAGAGGACTTCTATTTAGAAGGATTGCACCCTATTGTGTACCCAGCTCTAGTCATGGTTCATTATCACTGTTTCACAGTTGGCCTAGCGGTGTGCATAACATATTTGTAAAGTATCCATGCATTGGGTCGCCACTAACTTCATCCATGAACGACGCATTAGATCCAGTTGCACATGAAATGATACTGGGATATTCTCTTAGGCTAAAGTCAAGGAGAAATATCTCACATTTCCTGCTATTTACACTCACGTTGCCTCAAACCTGTTCATCTTCATTAAAAAATTATTCGATAAAATGACACGCTGCTATTTAATACCAAGGTAGAGAATTAGCTTTCATACTAAAAGAAAGAAGAATCAAATTTCTATGATTGAAAGTTCGGTGAAGGTGAGGGTAACTTTTTAATTGGAATGTGCACAAATAATTTGTAGGCCGTAAATATTTGTCTTGTTTATAGTAATACAATATAGTTTGCTTGAACTCCTGACTCAAAGAACATCATTGGACACTGTAAATAAACGCCTTCTTTAGGGATCAGGGCCCAATATCAAGGCTCTCTCCTGACGGTCACCATTCTCTGACTTCAAGAAGTTTCAATAGTCCATGAAGTTGTTCAGTTTTATATACTCTTGCCCACAGAATTGGTAACTAGTTTTTGCACACCAGGCTGGTGGCCCACAGTACTTCCAAAGTTCTAGTTCTATGTACTGCATGTAAGTGTTGTTACACCAGGATAGCCCACTGACTCTTTGCAAGCCATGCTTTGCCAAAGTTTGTTTTTGAAAGTCATGCACCAACTTGAAGCCCCCATCAGAACTTTGCAAACAGGCTGTCCCACAGCATTCTTTAAATAGTTTTTGTGGGGCGGGCGAGCCAAAATCTCTCTTGACACATTTTTAGCTCTATAATGACACATAATTGTTGCCAAAAAAAATAAGCATTTGAAGGCAGAAAAACATATTTTCCTAAATAAACAGACAGAAAGACAATCATAGCATCTATGAAGATCAACACAGACATGAGCGCAAGTGAAGCATGCACTGCAGGTATGGGGACTCAATCAACTTAGGAGAGGGGGAAGCAAGTGCGCTGTGAAAACAATCAATATAATATCTGGTTGACTGCGGCTGTCAGTCCAACCGGTCACCTCCCCGCTCCGTGGATAAAGTACTCAAGGGTTCTCACATGAAAAATATCAATAGAGACCTTAATCACGCGGCAATCATCGTCTGATTCCCGATGCACAACTTGGATTACACAGATGAGCAGCACACAAGGGACCAGACTATTTCAGCCTGAAGCATCGGAGTGGTCCCTAATGAATTTGCAGGGTGAAAAACCTACAGCTACAAGTGATTGTTGATCAGAGTTGTTGAAGTTTAATGGTTTTTCCAATGTGCATTGGTAGCCGTGAACTATTTTTTACACACACTTTTAGCCATTTGTATACTAATTTTTATGTGTATGTATTTTGAATTATGCAAAGAGAAGTTATTGACCTGACTTTTTGAACCCAGCAGAGTCTTTCTCAGAAAGTTTTTTAGAAAGACTCTGCTAGTGTTGAAACGTCTGGCCATTAACAATTGTTTGCATTTGTACCATAAGTAATATACACATGAAAAGGTCTGTAGTTAAACATCTCAACAAACTAATTTTAACAAGGAGAATTCATGTATCCATTTGATCACTTACTGTTTTATTTCTTTGTTGTTTTCCAAGCATGTCCTTAATGTAGTTCTGGGCTGTAGAAAAGGAGAGAAGAAATAAAACATAAATATGTTGCTAAAGTCAAAGGGCCTTCACAGTTTCTGTTTTACAGAGAAAAAGTTGAATGAAGCAGTTTTGATGAAAGGCTTACAAGACAATGTAGTGGGAAGTTTAAACACAATGTTCAGTGTCTTATATTGCATCCAAACTAATTCTCTGTTGGTTACTCCAGAGGCTCAATGGGTCATCCAGTATGTTACAAGAAACTTCACATATGTGAAGTGTTAAAACTTCATAATTTTCTTAGACCTCCAAATTCAATCTAGTAGAGAAAAACAACTCAAACTTTAACAAAAAGAAGTACATTGCCAAAGTTGAACTCCTCTCCTAAAACCAGTGCAAAACGCATATTAATAAAACAGTTTCCAGCACAGACTAAAGTAATAAAAGCTTCCGATAACAAGAAAAAAAAAGTTTCAGGCTAAAGTTTCATTGAAAGCAAGCGTTGACTGGCGAATGTCAATGGGTAATATTTTTTGTATGTGTATTATTAAAAGCAATTGAATTCTACTGCCTGGGCTGGCTAGCTAGGCAACAGTAGTGTGGGCTCATATCGGCAGCGAGAATGAAATGAGAATGTCAGTGCCTGGGCGGATAGCCTAGAGAGCCAATAAATGCAATCAGATAGGCAGCATCACCATGTTACCTGTCACGACTATAAATTAATCCTGAAACACTAGATAAATTGGTAGCGTAAATGACAGGTTCGAGACTTGCATTGAGGGAATATCGGGCGAGCAATATTCCATTTCTCATTCCATATATTTCTAGAGAGAGAGAGAAGAGGGGGTTGAACACTACACACAGAGAGCCACATACCGGCCAATTTAAAAAAAAAAAAAATGAATTGCAATTGAATGTAATATGAATCGTTGGTTTTTCCTGCCCGTCTGAAATTCAAGTTCGTCAAAACCTATAGAGAGTGATCAATTACTGATGAGGTCCTTTTCGGGGCCACAGTTGCAGAAATGGACCAGCAATCATGGTCAAGCCTCTTCCCATGACTTTAAAGGGAAATTAGACTCTGGAGAACTTAACAAAGCTATAAACTGTTTATAATGTATTAAAAGGCAAAAATACCTTTGGTTCTTGGAGTAATTGGGTTGCTTTAACCCTATTAAAGGTGTACCTAACCTTTCAATTAATTTTAGTTTTCAAATAGTAATTCCTTTTCAATCCTCTAGTTTACAAATACACACTAAACAAACCAACCTACAAAAACAATGCAAAACAGTATTTTGCTTATTCAGAAGGTATTTATTATGATTGAAATAAGTAATGCTGATTTAGGAGGACTTCAAATTCTATTTTCTATAACAAACATAACTTTGCCATTGAGCAAATCATATAATAAAGGGAGGGTACAATGTATCTGTTTAGTAATCACCTGCAAAATGTTTCTCAGATTATGAGTTCCTATGGGGTATTATACTTCCTGCGTGGACATAACGGCTCCTGGTTTTCTGCAATATCTCAAAAACCTGACAACCTATGCCATGAAATTTTGACAAGCTAATTTTATTGTATACATCTACTTTTAGATGGGATTAACACAATAATTAAACTGTTCCAAATATCAAAGGTATACTTATCCTTTAAAGAAATATCTAACCATAGAAACATTGCTCACGACCAACATGAAAAACAGCCATTACAACCCACGTGGCCATCACTTCCAATTCCAAGCCCCACATCCCCCAAACAGAAAAACAGACTCCGCCATAAAAAACATGTTCGCATTTAACCTAATTGGTGGAGCAGCTCAAGGGAAATTAGCGCCAATGCTTGTCAATTGCACTTTCCTGAGACACCAAGCCCTGTTTCCCGCCCATGAAGGGGCTCTCCAAATCAGTGCCAGGTCCCCCATAAGCGCGGGGGCCAAATCGGTCCTGACACCCCCCTCTTGGCATTGATTATCCCCCCTCTCTTTCTTCTCGACTTCAAACTCTCAGGGGAGGAAATACTGTTGTTGTTTTTAGTGGTGTCTGTGGGGATAAGCAGAAATAGTTTGAGCTTAATGTTCACTGACCACTTGAACGGATCCTAATCAGCGTAACTAGCATCAGGCCGAGACGCTAATGTGGCAGAGCTGCTTTGGAGCAAACAAATAATATGCTGAGCACAGCAACGAACTGCTTAAAGACGAAACACTGCATTGGTATTATCAAAAAAGGGACAAATAGTTTAAATCTGGAAGCTTACTGACTCAAAAGATGAGGCTTTTTCAACAACAATATCAACCTTTACCCTCGCAGGTACCCATCTATACACATGGGTGAAGAGAAGCAATCTTGCTCAAGGACACAAGTGTCATGACCGGGATTCGAACCCTCACTCATAAACCACCAGAACTTGAATTTGACGCTAAACTGCCTGGCAATGAGACGCCATGGTTTCAATCAAACAACCAAAACCTTACAGCTAAATTCCTCTAAAAATACTATTGAAGTTAATAAAAGAAAATAACAGCTATGACAAGTTGGCAGGTTGTTAATATTCTAAACAAAAAAACTGGGTCAAAATGGTAACTTTCCCCAT
The DNA here is from genome assembly GCF_032118995.1 of Asterias amurensis. Classification (NCBI taxonomy): domain Eukaryota; kingdom Metazoa; phylum Echinodermata; class Asteroidea; order Forcipulatida; family Asteriidae; genus Asterias; species Asterias amurensis. The sequence goes on along the minus strand of NC_092653.1, from coordinate 23,452,034 downwards.
CATTAATCTCTCCTGATGTGCATAGCAAATTACACAACTTTGTCAAAAACACGACTGAAATCCGTGCCGGATTCAGGTGAAGTTCCAGCCACAAACATAAACAGACCTCCAAAATGAATAATTACGGGTACATAAACACTGCCATCCGTTATCAACAAAGCTTTGGTTTGTTTTTAACTCTGTACTCCCTTGGTGAAGGGCTACAGAATGCTTGAAAGTTTCAAACAAGGTCAGATTTTCGATGTAGAACTAAGAACATTACCTCATTTTTAGTCTACGTGTTTTCTTGACACATATTATTCAGTTCTTCAATGGAGTTGACAACAAACAACATTTAAAAATACTGTTGCACAGACTTTTAGAATGTGTTTCTCAAGTTAAATGGGGTGTTTTTTGTGTCCATGGTTTGTGTGATGTTTCATTGTGCATTTTTTTTTTTTAGGGTTTGGGGTTTTTTCTTCAGCCATTTTGATTGGAATTGGGTGTCAGTTTTTTTTTTTTTTTTTTTGGGGGGGGCTGTTTTTTTTTACAAGAACATAGTCTCTTGGTTTGTAAAATTTTGTTCCCACCTCAGGCTTGCCCTCTCTCCATGTTTTGACATTTTCCCTATATTTTTCTTATTGGCTATGTATTATTTATTTTGTAAAAACTAGAGGGAATATACGCAACTCCTGCACTCCTGTAAGCAACTCAGTCTTTTATGTACAAATTCGTTATATTCCAGTCACGCTTGTATACGATAACTAAAATGATTGAGCAACTTTCAAACTTGAAATCTATACTTTACACAAACCAGGTCAAGGTGCTGACACGCTTACCCTAAAAAATATGCTGCGAGAAAAGTGCAATTTTTTACACATCATTTTAAATTTGTTGTATCATTTTCCCTCCCGGGGAGTCGCTGAAATTCCCTGGCGGAGTTCCCGGGTGATGCAGCCAGGAGTCCATGGGTCTGGCAAGTGTCATACCCCCATTACCCAAGGGACTCGGCAGCTCCTTTAATTTCAGATTACCAAGATCAAATTTCACTTAGATTCGCACATCCTGCTTCAGGAGTTTAAAGGGAAGGTTTCGTGGGCCTTGAGTAAACCCATGGCATCATGGTTTACTTCTTCAGTAACTAACCAATAAGACCAAGATTGGTTTAAAAGATTGTATAATATATTTGGTAATTGAAACCCACTGTGTGTTTCAATACTACAGTAGTGTACACATATGTATATATTTGTAGATTTATACCATAAAACTAACCACTGGCAGGGATGAGGAATACCACTTTGGTTTTAACATCACACAAAATGTGTGATCACACAAAATGTGCGATGTGAGCCCTATCAACCCCCCAAAAATATCAAGTAATAAACCAAGGCAAACTGTCTGGGAAAAGTTATATAATTTGAGGGGATGAACAAAAACAAATTGACTACTAAATCCAAATAACTGGACTTGAACTGTTTTTTCACCATTGGGCACTTGCAGTAGCATAGAGAAAGGTCCTTCCTCTAAGGTAGTAGTAGCACCTAAAGACTTTTTAAAAAAAACTGCACGGTGACAACTACTTCATCAGAAGCAGTTTGCTGGTATGAAGGTCTAGAATGCAGGGCTGAATCGTGGGTTCGAATTCACATCAGTAGCCAGTGGTTTTTTTTTCACGTAGGACTCAGAAAGCATAGGTGTAGGTGCAAAATGTATCTTGATTTTGCAAAAACAGCGTATCATGCACAATCATCACATAATATTTTGATTTTATGCCAGACTTAAATCGTAAGTGCTAATAACGTAAGCGTAATGTAAGTGCTATTTTAGGAGAATGTTTTAACACTGACACTGATAAATTGATACTACATCATGCACAGCCATAAATCACTATGGCATTATTCAGTTTTTTTATTTCAGTGGTAACACTGAAATCTATAAACAGGGTGTTGTTGGTCTGGGGCTTGTTTGTGAGGGTGAGGTTTGCATTTTGCAGAATCGGAAAATCATTATCCCTAACAAAAGGAAATGAACATTCAACCATGATTCATCACAATGAGTGGCTTGTTGTGGAAGCTGTACCCCCCCCCCCAACCCTCTCCTCTACTGTGATATAAACTTCAATATTTAATATTAAACTTTAAGCAGCAGCCGGTACAACTCTTTCAATTTGACTTAGTCATAATTTTCTTAGTAACAAGAACAATGGGAGGTATAAGCCACAAGGTGGCAGCAGACATCACGTAGTTCTAATCTTGTAGGTATTCTAAGCATGCGTACATTTACGCGAAAAGAAAAAAGAAAAAAACAAGTCTCAGATGTGGCATTACTTGAAGTTTATCTAGAAGATTAAAAATGTGCCCAAATGAACAATTTTGTCTTTTTTTCTCCCGCTTAAAACATCCCTCCACCCCACCCTACCCACCCCAAATGAAAATATCTGGTTATAAGCCTAGACCTTCGAAGCAGTACCATAAAACGGCGCCCAGGAGTCCATTGAACCAAATGGCTCGGGCCATGACGAAGGCTTCTCGATGACACCTATACAATAACCTTTTGGATTTGTTGATGGACTTTCCCTTTAATCTTTGAAGGAGGAGGGGGGGGGGGTGTCTGTTACTAATCTGCTCCTTTTTTAAAATGCAATTGAAGTAGGGTAAGAAATTACTGATAAGGAACTTAGGAAAGGATTGCAATACACTTGATAGTATAACCTATGCGTAATGTTTGCATTGTGGATGACACATGCCCTCACAACCTATGAATTATAACGCACTAAGTACACAATCCAGGGCAACGATCTATAGGCCCTAATTTCATAAAGATGTTAAATAGTGCAAACATTAAGGAGGGGAACTGTGATTGTGATCTGTGAATGTGCAAAATGAAAATGTTTGTTCCATCTTGTAAGATTTATATCAGAACTACACTTAACAAAAAATATGCTCAAAAGAGGCTGTAAATGCTGTTACTGCAAACCAAAGACCGTATATTAGCCACTTGACAACTGGAGCGTCAATTGTTGTTAGGAAGGTAGTCTGGCATGGGTGCCATTTCAATAAGCAAATACTTTGTTATCACATCGATAGCAATGGTCTTTTTGCTTACTGAAATGGCATCCAGTTGCCCATCTTGCGCCTGCTGCGCTATGCAATCTTGGTCGCAAACCCACATCTTAAACTGCTACCAAATTCAGGAAAAATTTTGGTTAAAGTTTCCTTAATAATCATTAAGTCTAGTAAATAAAATTCTTCAATTAACAAGAGCAAGTATTCACAAAAACTTCCAAGAGAAGAAAATACTTCTAAAATATTCCCAACTTCCAAAATAAAACCAAAAGGCAACATGACTCGGACATAAACATTTATGTAGTGTTTTTCAGCTTTCTAAGCCACTCAACCCCCCACCCCCCCCCCCCCCCAAAGAAAAGACAAGAAATCAGCTGATCAGCTAAGAAATTGCATGACTGTACTCTCATACTCCTAATCGTATTAAATCAACAATTGTACTTCTATGCGACTGAGAGCTGCTTGTGGTGAACCCATCGTAGCGTGAGCATGACAGGGCATGTGCCGGCAGTTCACACAGGTAGAGAGGGTGGAAAGGGTAGCGCAGTTTGCCCTGAAGTCATTGAGTCAGCCCTGGTCTACAAGCAGGCCAACCCCAACTCTAACAAACGCTCCCAAGGCCTTCCAAGGATTCATTCCAAATTGGACATAGACCTCATTTTCCTTCCTGAATTACTCACGGCACATCCGATAAGACGTGGCGAATGTGAACCCTGCAAAAAATGACACTGAGAAGGGGGGGGGGGATAAAAAAATTGCTGTAGTTACATTCCTTTGGCTTAGGGATGAAAGAAAGGTAAAACTTTAGGAAGAACAAGGGGTGTACTATTTTTTTCTCATGGGCACTTCTAGCCAATTAGAACTGTAGTTTCTGAGCGAGTTCTTTTCCCAGGCATGACACTGGTGTCCTTAAGCAATTGAGCAAAGTACTTAACCATAATTGCTTCTCTAAACCCATGTGTATAAATGAGAACCACAGAGGTGATATTGTGTAGGATTTACCCTTTAGTGCTAATTGAAGCAGCTTAGGGTTGTTTACTCCCAGGGAGTTGAGAAAAAAGGAGGAATGATCGAAGTATGCCTGATGAACAGGGATAATAATGTTGTAAAGCGTTTTGATCTTGCTACTAGGATACGAACGCTTTATAGAACCAAGTGTTATTATTATCATTAAAATAATAACAATATTGGGCCGACAATCTACTTGTAATTATATAACAACTTGCAAACATTTATTTATTAGTAATGAAATGGTTTTAAAATAGTCTGGGCGAGTAGGTTAATCGTGCAGCCACGACTACCATAAAAATAGTCGCAACTACCTGCTTGGTGAACCAATTGTATCGCTCACAACTATTCACAACATAATTTACTTACAAAACACAGTCAGACATTAGTGACACAATCCTTCAATCCTTTCAGCACGATTGTTATTATATTGCGTCTGCGGTGAACAATATGATGTAATGCATCTTGGGAATTAAAAGTTAGTTGCGACTAGTGTCGAAGTCACAACTATTTGAGGCGTGACTAGTCATGCAGTAGATTTCACTAGTTGCCCAGGCTTATTTAAAAGTTAGTACACTTACATGACACCCCCCTTCCCACCTCACGTCCCCCACCTTTACAACCTCTTGACCCCCCTCCAACTTGATTGTCAGTGAGGGAGAGAAGTTGGGTTATCTCACCAATCATCTCCTCCTCACAACCGTGAGTAATCCCTTTACATTATTAGTGCAAATCCTCAATTGACCAAACTCTCAGGTCACGTAAAAGTCATAGTGTACTTCGTGCCACTGTGACGTACACAAATTATCAACTGCTAACCTTTCAGAGATTTCCAGACAACTTTCCGGTATCATTCTTGATATTGCCAGGGAACAATTATGAACAGATTTTTCAAATGTGAAGTTTGATGAAGTATCCTTTTACCAAGATCGGTGGTAATATCTGCAAAATATTTACCTGAAACTTTAAAGGAACACGTTGCCTTGGATCGGTCGAGTTGGTCTTTGAAAAGCGTTCTATAACCGTTTGTTATAAAATCGGTATGGTTAGAAAGATGTTGTAAAAGTAGAATACAATGATCTACACAAATATGCCTCGAAATTGCGTGGTTTTCGTGTTAGCTCGTCGACAAACACGGTCGGCCATTTATGGGGGTCAAAAACTTGACTCCCATAAATGGCCGACCGTGTTAGTCCGCGACGTAAAATGAAAACCGTACAATGTTGAGTGCTACTTGTGTGGATCATTGTATTCTACTTTTAAAACATCTTTCTAACCATATGCATTTCATAACAAACGGTTTCAAACGCTTTTCATAGACCAACTCGTCCGATCCAAGGCAACGTGTTCCTTTAAAGTCAGATAGATATTTGATACACATTTTAACAAATTACTTGTTATTTTCCTTGCTACCTTTTTGTATGTACTGTGGCACTAGGGGACCTTGTACTTTGATCTTGTTTTCCACCAATGTACAACAATCTATATAGAAACTTGGAGACAAATCCACAGGTAGCTTGAGTGGAATTTGAACTTTCAAACTTCTCCATTCTAGTAAGACTTGAATAACACTGAGGCCTCAGAGGCCTCCATTGCCCTGAATGGTCTTCGCCTTGGTGCCCCCTTCAAAGGTTTAACATAGACATCTCCAATAACAAACAAAGCCGATTTGCAGAATGCCCTCTCAAAGATGAAACTCCTGGAGCAAAGAAGTCAAGCCCTGGGTCCAATTTTGGCTGGCAACAAAAATTTGTATGCGTAGTAACTTTTTGTACTTTTAGCTACTCTCTAGAATTGGGTCCTGACCAATAAGTTTGCCTGGTGAGTAACAAGAGGTAACTTTCAATACCTGACCCTCATCCATTTATTATCCTCAAACTTAAAAATAAAAATGGAAACTGCTGTCAAACTGTGATATGGCTGTCACTCTCTATAGTTTAGTCAGACTTGACACAGTTAAAATGAAAGGTTACAATCTCTGCAAGATCTTCAGAAGTTTTATTTTCAGACAAAAGTTTATATTCCTTAGGCGAACCATGAGTAGGTGATCTGCAGGACTATAACCAAAGGGAAAACAAAAGGGGTCACTAAAAATGTTGAGGTGGGGGGAAGGGGGTCAATCACTTTTTTACAAGTCCTACTTAATTTATTGATGTTTTTATCGCTGATTTTTCTGCAAAACAAGGAGCCCAGATCAAAGGGCCGGTATAGAAGGAAATTAATGCACAACATGGCCAGACTCAGACAACGACCCAGCCCTCCTCAACGTAATTACCATTTCTCTTTCTCGGGTCACAAGGGGGCGAGAGAGATCTGCTCAGCGGAGAAACAAAAACCACGCACTAAAAAAGAGAGAAGGAATTGGGTCTCAGTTTCCTTAGAACTGTGATATCTTTAGAGTGATTAGATCACCCAATTGTAAGCTGTCTCCTCTAGCTTGGAGTCAGAGCTTTTGAGGAGTCCTGGCGTTTCCTTGAGTGGGGCTGTCTGGCCCGGAAAGCCATCGTTGTCCTAAGGGATAACACGCCTGAGGTATATACACTGCCACCAGAAATCTCTAAATCAGGTATACAGCTCATGGACTTCTACATACTACAGGCTCTCTCAGAAAACTTTTGGCTCAATAATATTTTTTCTTTCCTGTGATACAGAAAAGATACTCACACCATTCCAAGGCCCCGTTAACCTTACATTAAAAGTCACAGAGTAGTTTGAAACTTTTTGTGTTAATAAAGGGACTGTGTTTCCTCAACCAGTTGCGCAGTAACACAGGATGTTTTTACTTGCCTCTGAACAATCTCTGATTTAACACGTCAGATTTCTATTGAACTAAATTGCAAGCCACCCATGAAAGCCAAGTTCACACACTACCAATGTCAGTGAAAGACATTCCAAAGAAAACTACACGATTTAATGTAATCTGGGTTGTCCCATATTTTCCACTGCATTTACTCTTTGGTTAAAATCACCCTCAGAAAAAAAACAGTTGTTCCTGGTACATTGTTTGTCCCCGAAATTGAAAGGTCAGTATAAAATGATAGACAGACCAGAGAAATTGCAATGGAATAGGCCTATATTGTATAAATTGTGGGACGATTACTCCCAAGGAATTTGTTTAAAAAGTGAACAAGCATATATAGGCAAGTTCACAGATCCCTTCGCTCTGAGGGTAACTGCAGCTTTTCCTATGCTGGCTTAGCTGTATGGATAAGTTTTCCACTTGCTCTTGGACCTCAAGCCTCATCAGCCAGTTCTTCTTTCAAAAAATCACGCAAAAACCTTTTGTTCACACTTTAAACCAAATTAGAATACTCCACGGCAGTAAAGAAGTCTCCTGAATTCCAAAAATCTACTCTGCGGCAGTAGAATATCTATAGCAACAGACATTAACAACGCCATGAAAAGTGTGAAAGTTTGAATGAGACTGAAGACTCTTAAAAGAAGAGCTCTGAATGGCTAATCAAATGGCTCACTGTAACTCAGAGTTGCCAAACAAGCATAAACGTAAACATTAACACTTTGCTGGTTTAGGTATGAAGAAGGTTTATACCCGCAGTCGAAGGACTGAATCCCTTTCTCATCAGCGACAATGCCAACAACAGAGACTGCAAGAATGAGGCGCACACCTTTATAGTTTAGCCTTTCTAAGACAAACATACTATTAAACTGCAGTCAAACCTACATGTAAAGGATCATTCTGCCCAGCCACTAACAAACCAACCGCACAAAGTTTACAGTGCTTCGGGCATTATTCCATTTTGTCAAAAAAACTGACCTCTCCGGGAAAGCAAATGGGGAACAAAAAATCTTGTTCATGGACTACTTTTACGTTGTATTCGCCAGGAGGGGTTATGTTAGGAATAACACCAGAGTAAAACAAAAACAAACACAGGAACCTTTTAGGTTTGTTTGTACAGTCGGGGTCAAGGACACGGGGGACCATACTAGTCAATAGTTTACCAGCCTTACGCCAGTGGTTTGAAAACCCTGAACCTCGAGAGCTCTTATGTTTGTCTTGTGTTTTCACACAAATGGGTTTAAAAAACTCTTCTTAAAAACATTTGTTCCTGGCCATCTCACAACTTCATAAACACACTTACAACACACGCAAGCAATTCTTACCCTCTTCCCCAAAAGGATATCAAGTAGAACTTTGAAACATTCCAGATAATGTTTACAGCTTTCTTGTTTTGGAACTAAATCGGTACATATATATGCATTTAGAAACAAAACTACCCGTTCTGATAGGTCATAAGTTCGTGGGGCTTGCACTCCATTTTGACTGGAGTACAAATTGGCCCCACATGGTCCCCGCTATCCAACCCATCTGACTACAATTATTTCATGAGCAGCCCCAAGGCATATGATATATTTAACATCCCAATCTACACTTGGGGTATTTTTCCTGCAGGACCTTTTTTTCCATGCACTCCCGGTTTTTCCAGAGAAAAGGTCACTCGAAATCTCTGCTCGGATATGGGCAGTTAAACCTTATTTAAAACCTCATTTTCATTCAAAAACATGTGTACGTACGAATATGTTTAATAATTTCTGACAGTGGAGGCGATGATGATGCGATAATAGTGTGGAAAAGTAATATAAATTACAATATCTGTACAGTACTTTCCAACACACGTGTTCCAGAAGCAAGTTTAATTTGAATAAGTTCTGGTACAATGACTTGCTTTATCACAAGTCATCATTCAAATTTGAATTCCTCAGGCTATAATGGACAGTTGCTATGGGGAGGAATGCTCCTTGGCCAGGTACCAGACCAATAAGTTGGGGTAAATGTATCCTCCCGCCCCAAAGCATGAAGTTAACAGCCATGTGTCACATCATAGTGAGAGGCAAATGTGACCAAACCTAAGTTGTCATCCAATATTAAAAAAAAGTTTACCCGTGGGTTAGGATTGGAGAGAGCCCAAAACTAAAAATAATTCAATAAAATGAACAGGCGAACAGCGAATACGTAGGTGGTAAGGTCTTAAAAGGCTGTTTATAAAAACTGGCAGGGTCGTGGCCGTGTGATAAGGGACCAAGCCAAAGGCGAGGTCCTTTATCACACGGCCACGACCCTACAAGGTTATAAAAAATCATTTAATAACCATAATGTAGGAAAATCTGCTAAACTGTTTTGGTTTGTAGGCCTAAATTTTAAATTCCTGTTCCACCCCCAGGCTCAGGGTTACATTGCAGGGTTACATTGCATGCGACTCTCATGGGTTGTGTATGTGCACATGCTGATAGACTTCATATTGAATACCGTTGTGTATTGATTGCTTTACAGTTAATTAGCACCAGCGTAACGCATAGCGCGCCAATATGCATACGGCTATAGGCCCACCTTCACAATCAAATTTAAAACTAATAAATACGAGTAAATTGTCACACTTTCTTAAAAAAGTATAGACAATAATGTCCTTAATTGACATACCTTAATTATGTAGAACATACAAAAAACTGACTAACTTATTTTGTTAGCATGATAATCTCTGATTTAATAATGTGTTGGGAGGGTGGTGAGGGCGTTTTGAAGTCTGTCAAGATCCCTCATTGCCCCCCTCCACTTCCCTTCTGCTCCCCTCTCCAATCATAGCACTTTACTCAACAACTAACACCTGCCTGCTCAACTGGGGGGAATATTACACTAATCTAAACCATGGGGGAATATTACAGACTTGACATGCCTATAAGAAATTTAATAATGGGAAACAGTGAGGGGAAGAGTGGAGTCAATGGTGCCAACAGGTCCAACCAAGCGAGCTCCCCATGAGGTGCTATGGAGAGGATGCATAAGGTGTGGCAAGGGTGTTAAAAGGTCAATGGGAAACACACCAAAACCTGGGGGTTCTGCTAACAAGGGGGAACATTGGTGCGAGGTATATTGGTCAGAGCACCCATCGGGGAGGTTTTTAAATTTTTTATAATGGATTGGAAAGTTGTGGTTTGTGGGATCTCCCATCAGGACATCCAATTATACAGAGGTTTTGACTTTGATAGGACAGGGATGTGGTGGTGGGAGGGACAGTAGTTAGAGCACCAACAGATGTGTAATAGCAAACAAGAGGAAATGGCTAACCAAACATTACTTTGTAACATTTTTTCCAGTTTTCTATGATACTATTAATATAATTAACCACTTCACGTTGGATGACCAAGGTAGACATACAGTTTGGGTGGACAGACAGACAGAAGTTTTTTTTTTAAACCCTGAATCGCTTCATTTATTGACATGTGGACGGCTTAAGTCTTTAGCAGTGGACTTTCCAATGTGAAGCTGATTTTGACAGGCACTATCATGATACGCTTTATTTCTCCCATTCAAAGAAGGACAACAGTTCTGGAAAACATGCCTTGTAAACTCCCTTTTCAGGTTTTTTGTACGCCCGATTCCAGTCCCTTGTTATGTTGTTGTACAAAGGGGCATACAAGAATGGATAGGCAATGGGAGGTTAGTCTGAGCATTTCGAGAGTCCACCATACTATGGGAGATTTTTTGCTGGGGCTCACGGCAAAGGTTCTGCGAATCACGCCTCCTCAATTTTCTCAATTTTCTCACACGACAACATCCAATCGTGTATTATGTATGAGGGCCACAGCAGCACAGGGCTGTATACTCCCCAGGGAGCTGATAATGTTACTGAGAATGTTACTGGCCCTATGAAATGCCCTATAAAACTCAGTTACTATAAATGGCGAAAGTTCACTGGAATGGATGCATCACTGCTATGGGCAGGTGTCCAAACCCATGGTTGACTATTCTGAGAGACATGGCGCTTGTGGTGGAGACGTCTCTACACAGGAACCCAAACAGGGGCAAGAACTCATTTTGAAATAGGAAGCTCTATTGCAGTGATTCATAGAAAAGGGGCTGGTTGGGTTAACACCAAACCCATGGGTTCGGCCGGGAAGGGAGACACGATGGTGGGGGATCCGGCTAAGGGAACTCAGAAGGGTTCAATATCAAATTGGAAGGGGAAATTCTATGGGCATTGATTCGTAGATAAAGGGCTGTTTCAGGTTTAGCCTCAGGCCTTTTACAGGACCCGACTCTGCATGTCAATGTCATGCACGCAACCTTTAAAACCAAATCTAGTTTTTGTTGTAAACAAAATAATAATCATAATAATTGTTTTTATTTATTTATGTAATACTCATTCAGGCTATTGAAACAATACAAGACAATTCAGAGGAGACAAGACACAAAACAGAAGACAGAGGGGAAAGTTCTGACTATGGGTTACCAAAAGCAAACTTAATTAATAACTATCTAAAAGAGCAGTCCTACTACTTTGGTAACATTTTCATATTCAGCCAGAATATTATTTCTGAAAGAACAGTGAGAAACTTAAGTATTTTCCATCCCTCCCTCCCACTTGCAGCGTACAATTTCCCTTGGTAAGCAGAGCAAAATCCTACACAAAATGTTACAGATACAACTCAAAAATCATTATTTGCTACTCAATAATGGCATTCAGTGAGTAAAAAAAGTTCAGTCCATTTTTGTTTTGGCTTTGCAAAACTGCTGAATGAAATCGTCCCACCACCCGAAATAACTTTGTTTCTTCGCTTTGAAGTTGAACACCCCACGTAACGCTGAACTGAAAAAGGAGGTTGTTGGTCATTAGGCAGCAACCATAGGGGACGCTGCACAAATATCACTAGAGTGCTGATCAAAGGAAGAGGAAAAGGGGACTTTAGATGGAATCAGAAGACACTGTTTGATGGGAAATGATTCATTTGAATAAATGGGAGGACATGTGTTGAGTGCAGGTGGCAATGGTTACAAATCTCAGGATGTGATTATTGCTGCATATTATGAAGTGTAGTACAAGTACGAAGTTTGGGTTTAACTCGGCTGCAGTTCACTTCCACTCATGTCTGACTTCAGTTCTGGGGCCCAATTAATTTTTACATTTTCTGCTCAGCGAACGGCACATTGAATGTTTCACAAATTATACTGCTTACTTCATGCATGAAACATTTTCACACTGTGTATTCCAAATCTAGATTAAATCTGGATTAGTCTTCCTACAAGGATACAACTGCTCCAGATTTTCAGCGACATCTCAAAAATGCTACCACCGTTTGAAATATAATAATAATAAAACCATTCTTATATAGCGCATATCACCGTGAGGTCCCTATGCGCTGTAAAAGGAAATCAACAATTATTGTACAAAGTAAACAGATATGTTTTCAACCGGGTTTTGAATTGTTCTGATGTCTCAGCCTGTTTAACAACCTCTGGAAGACTGTTCCATAACTGAACTGCTGCATATTGGAAAGAGCGGGAACCGTACGACTTGGTTTTTGTTGTAAAATAACTAAACTTATGAAGGATTAAAACAATCAAACAGTTCAAAAACCAAATGTATACTTTGCCTTTAAGCAGCTCTATGTCATTTGGCTCTGTTCCAAGAGATAAATTTGTCTAATTAATAGAAAACCTGATTCACAAAAAGCTCCATTGAGATGGGGAAGGGTAATTACCTGATTGAGAAGGTCAGTTAATTTTTGTTTGTTATTTTTCTAATTTGTCTTCCTGTTTCATTTTTGATTCTTGTTGTTGCCATCAATTAAATTTCATGACATGACTTAAATTAAACGAAAGTTAAAATCGTTGTGGTTTAATACATTTTAAACATGTTGACAAGTGAACAGAGAATACCATTTTTATGAGAACATGAAATCTTGCCTCCCCCCCAAAAAACCAAACTGGGACTATTAAAGGGATTATTCCTTGGGTTTTTGGATTCGTTCGATTGTTTTAATCCTATATAAATGTAGACATAAGCAATAAATCTAACCTGTAAAATTTTTATTTCATGATACTAATAGTGTTTTGGGATATGGCCAAAAATCTTGGGCGTCGTGGCCTATGAATAATTAAAAGGCCTGCTGACAACCATTTCTTGGTAATGATCAACATACACTTTTGAAAATGTCCAACCACCTCGAAAAGGGTAACCTACCTTTTAATAGTACACTTTGCTGAGTCTGGTCTGTCAGGTTACGACCATCAGGAAGGGCATTCTTCAGATTATCTATGGAGTTCTTCAAGGAATCCCGCCTCTTCTGCTCCAAAAGTTTGTTCTGGGTGCGTCGATCAAATTGGTTGATGTCCGGTTGCTGACCTGTCAAAACGAAAGTATAAAACATGACTGAGATTGTCAGTGTAATAATATAAATAATGGACACAATAACATTTGTAGAGCATTTAATGCATTTCTAAGTTCTTAAACCAGAAGTAACAAAAAGGGTGAATGTTAAATAGAGATTTTATTTGGTCACAGAGGTAGCTTTCACAATTTCGAAAATCATGTTGAAACTATAACAAAAAAAATGAGTGATTTACTGTACGATCAAGCCATGGCCTCTGTTGCCAAGATCTTGGTCTCGGTGCCCCCTCAGAAAGTTTGCAAAATGAAAATCCCCTTGCCCTCTCAAAGATGAAAGTCCAGTACTACGAGGGTGAATAAAGCCAACACCAAACTCTTGTATGCATGATCTCATAAGCTTTAATCAGCTTACTAGTGCAGTCTTCAGTCCAACAGAATCAAACCTAACATTGGAAATTTGGAAATGCCAGAATTAAATATGGTTACAAATATGATTCATTTCAGCAAGCTTCCATCATAAAAAAATCCCTTTATACTATATATCAATGGAAATTCACAGAAAAACCCAAAAAAGGTTGTGAGATGATTTATTTTCCTAATTTGTTCAACCCAAAATTATTTAAAATGTACCCAGTCAGGTTCCCTTGTGGATTATCCCTTATGATAGATTAAATAATCATGAGACAAAATAATTGGAGACTGCGTCATCCAATATTGCCAGAGTTAAATATGGTAAGATGATCTGTTTCAGGAAGCTTCCATCATAAGAATTCCATTATAAGAACTTCCCTTTATTAATATATCCATGGGAATTCACAGGAAAACCACACAAAGGTTGAACGGTGAAACAACGATTTTTATATATTTTTGCGATTGTTATCATTTCTTCACGGGTTTATATCTTGAGACGTTAGGCCAAACAGCTGCTTGGATGATTTTAGACTTTACGAAAACAGAGTGGTTTGTTTTTCCGCGTACTTTCATTCTCAACGTCTTGTATTGTAAACCGATCCAAAATCCATGCGCCGTTTCTTGTATCCGAAACTTTGGTAAAAAGGGTTCAAGTTAAATGTTGTCTTAAACAGGAACTCGGCAATCACGTCTTTGGGTTACGGTTTCATGCCGAACACCAACCAGGGATCGATTGTACACAAGAGAGTGGGGTTGTGTTTTGTTCGAAGATTCTTTGGACCAAGGCCAAATCGAGAATTGGGATATTACAGTTGAATGACTGCATTTATACAGGTACAATGACAGCCCACCTGTAATTTACCAAAACGTTCTTTGGGTGCAGTGTGGCCTGAAATTTTTATCTAACTGGGACTTATGTCACAAGGCAGAAATGCGGCTTATTGTGGAACACACAATTTATTTGTAGAGGAAACATTTTAGGGGAACCTCGGAAAACAAATACGATACTTTTTCTTTTTTGAGCATGTTTGTGTGCTGTGGGTGAAATGGGCCAATAAATTGATGAAAATGTTGTAACAGAATGGCTGTTTTCTCAACAAAGTAGACACTGCAATTATCAGCTGAAAAAAATGGCTGCTACTGTTGATTGTTGACAACCACAAACACCCCAAAACCACCCTTATGAAACTTAAATTGTGCTTTGTTTTACAAATGTAAATAGTATGTCAACATGGGAAACATTGCAAAAGGTCAATTCTGGACATGACTTTCACTATGACCTCTTTCTGTGAATGGAAGTAGATCAAATAATCCTGTGGCCAGTTGCGGTCACTGTGGGCACTTGGGTACACGTTAGTTACTTGTCTCCACTATGGTCTCCAATAAGCTTTGTACAAATCATGCAGGAGGAAGGACCATTCAGTCGAGATGCCTCACCGATGAGTTTTTACTTTCTTCTAGTAGTTCAAACTTCCATCAAAAACCAAAAACTAGCTACGCAGATTTAATTCGAAGGCACCCCTCCTACAAAGTCACTCATTGCAATTTGTATTGAATAGATGACTGTTGGCCTATGGGTACAGGGCTACATTTATAATACACACAAAAGCCCATTGAGTATGCCTGTATTAAATTGGCCTATTTTGGGTCCATAGAAAACTTTTTTCAAAGAAAAATGAGGGAGTCACAGTTAAAGGGGCAGTAGAACATGATTGTGTATGGCTATTCTTTAAAAAAAACAGTAATGTGAAATAAAGTTTTATTAAAATGTTTGTGGATGTTCTTCAGAAAACATTTTAGAGGTTGCCTAAAGGTCCCAACATTCTCACAGTCCTACAAATAGTAAGATGAGATTTTATATGTCACTTAATATAATTAAATGATGGTCTGGATGCCCGGTGTACTTAGTCCAAAGTTGGCAAACTGGTTTTTACCGGTTTCCACAGGTTTCAACTGGTTTCCACTAACAATATACAGGAATGAATGGAAACGCCAATAGTCAAATTGGTTTCCATCCAAAGAAAATGCCTTTGCTAATCTAATCCTATTAATCAGCCAAAATGGAATGAAACGGTCTATGAATGATGTTCCCTGCCAACATTCACTTTAAAAATTGGGGAGTATAAATATTTTCAAGCAGGATTTGAAATTTTGCATAGTGGAAGTATAACTCAGAGAGGTATGTGGTAACACAATGTGTTGTTAACCATCGGTTCTGAAAAGAACCAGCACTCCTCAAGAGATACTCACATGGTGTTACCGCAAACCTCTCCTGATATTTCCAAAGCTACTTGACGAAACTGGGTCCAGATTGTTCTCTGCGTGGTATTTTTCCTTGAGCATCACTGCACACTGTGCACTTTTACTCCTCAACAACATAATTTCCCCCTGAAAAATTAGAAAAACCCTGAGCTTGATAAAAACTGCGACCTTAATTCTGGACAGGGTGCCAGACACCAGAAGCCATTTGTATTTTAACCACTTTGGTAATTAATCTTCCACACACCCCTGCAGGGTAATAAAACGACCCATTGTGACAGTACAATCCCAGCCACAACAGTTAAATGCTATTAGGTGGCCCATTAAAGTTGAAGAGGGGGAGGGGGTAGTAATTCTGTCACTCTGGGTTACAACAGAGGGTGGAATTAGGAGAACCGTGTTCAGAATGAATGAAGTGAAGGGGAATTGGAACTGACACTTGGTATTATGGCTCCTGTACATTTATGTATTCATTGTGTGTCATGGTTGGGTTGTAGTATAGCAAAGGGGAACCATTCAAGAATCCTACACAATGACAATACTAATGAGAGATTACATTTGATTTGAAGGGACGGACTGTAACACAATTTATTCAATATTATTTCATGAGTTTGGGTGTACAAATTGGTGTTATTTTGTTGAGATGGCACACTAATTCCTATTCTTATGACTCGTTTAAGTTTTGAGTAGTTTCATGTTTTACAGGTTTAATGAAATTCCCGTTTCAATTTAATCAGCATGTTTATTGGCTTCTTTTCATATTCAATATGTAAAGTGCCTCGCGATTCAAAGAAGTATTTCAGGAGAATATGGAGTTAGGGACGTTGCCTCACTTAGACACAAACTAATGAGGACTTATTATTTTGGTAACAATGCTGAGTACTGTCCTATAATAATCCGTATAGGACTCCTATATATGTTCATTGATTATCATTTACAAACCCAATAGCACAATCTATGGTGAATAGGAAACACAAAGAAATGTTCAGTTAACGATGTACAAGAAAAACCCAAAATTGGGAAAACCTTCACAATCATGTAGGAACTGAAAACTCAATCCACATACAAGGCTCCAGTATGAGGTGGGATTCGAACCGGGGGTCGACAGAGGTGAAGGGCAGGGAAAGAGACCACTGAGCCAACGTGATGCTCATAAATAGTGTACATTGTAGACTGTAGGCCTACATATCCATTAATTCTTTTTTTAGTCTGGCTGGAAACAGAAAGAGGTGAGTACTATTGCCCTGGGCTCCCTAATATTGTGGGTTGCAACTTGACCTCTGTGCAGGTTACATAGCAATTGACTAGCGCTGGAAAAAGGGGTTATTGTACCTGAGAAGACAATGGTCTTTATACTGGGATGTATTGATATGCTGAAATGGTAGGTCAATGAACTAGATTATAACTCAGGCAGTCACGTTTTAACGAAGAACGGTGAACAAACTCAACTTGAGGAAGAGATTTGTGGTTGAAAAAAAAACCTCCCCCAAATTTAGTTTACCAATTGTTCTCCCAAATGCCTAAACCTTAAAACTTGGCATAAGCCCATCTTGCTCCCCTACCCCCCCCCCCCCCAGCTTATTAATTAAAAAGTTAAACCATTTGAAAAAAGGCTCTGCTATGCACAATTACACGTTGGTACATGTAGGCAGTTTGCAACCGCTAACTACCTTTTTACATAATGAAAGTTTATTTTCAATCGTTTCATAAGCAGCTGTAAAAAGTTTCATACATTAAGACCTCTGGAAGCTTAGTTCGTAAATGGTAAAATAGCTTCTAAATCCCTAGTTGTCACAGCGCCAGCTCTTTCCGACCCCGATACAATGAGAAATATTTAACTAGTGCTACCACAAAACCGCCCTCAAATCTACTTCCATTATTCAACGATTTCTCAATTGATGACCAAAAATAAAAATATTTTCCCTCAAGGCATGAGGCCAAAATTTCTAAGGGTTGAACTTTTGTTTACCCCTGCCGAAAGCATTTCCATGAGTTTGATAAATGTCAAAAAATTGTTATTCTTTAAAAAGTTTCCATTCAGGAGAGGAATAGTTACAATGGGTGAACCACTTTTCAAACTTGGATACCCCTTGTCTGTTCTCCTACTATATTGTGGGTCTAAGTGACAAATTTGTTGAGTTTTGAAGTTTAATGAACTCACAAGATGAGCAATGACATGTCATTGGTCGCGAAATACCCCATGAACAAGGCCTACCACAAAAGTTTAGGTGTCATCCTGGAGTTAAACCAGGGGAATGACCCCCATTAAGCTTTGCCTTTGATGACTTTCCTCTGTCCCCTCCCCACCATCATTAAAGGCAGTGGACACTATTGGTAATTTCACACAAAAATTATTAGCATACGACATTACTTGGTAACGAGTAATGGGGAGAGGATGATAGTAAAAAAAAAATTGTGAGAAACAGCATCCTCTTAAGTGACGTAGTTCTCGAGAAAGAAGTAATTTTCCACGACTTTGATTTTGAGACCTCAGATTTAGAATTTGAGGTCTCGAAATCAAGCATCTGAAAGCACACAACTTCCTGTGGGACAAGGGTGTTTTTTTCTTTCATAGTTCGACGATCAATTGAACTGAAATTTTCACAGGTTGGTTATTTTGTGCATATGTTGAGATACACCAAGTGAGAAGACACTGCTGGTCTTTGACAATTACCAATAGTGCCAGTGTCTTTAACCACAACATCAGATCGAACAGAAAATCTCAACTATACCACAATTTTAAGGTCTTAAGGGCCTTAAAGGCTGTATATGTTTAGCAACAACTCTGAAAATAATGGCAGTAAAAACTTACTCGGGTAGAAGCACAGTATACACTTTGAAAACAAAACCGGAGGATTCTTGACTTTGAAAATTAACCTTCGGCAGACCATCCCTTTCTGTTTATATTATAAGTTATCACACAAGCGCGAGTGGAATAAGGCCGAGTTGGATATGGGACGCAGACGCGCTATATTTTCCGTATTTCTACCAGCGCGCGTGTGATAACGTATTTATCTTCAAGCAAACTTGGCGCGTGACATAGAACTAACAAGACGCATGGTAGTGATATTAGCCGTGCAATATAGGTTTTCATCACCACTCCATTCTGCAAATCTGATTGGAGGATTAGCGCGTACTTAATAAGATAAAGATAATTAGATAAAGAATTGAACCATCGAATCATTCCAAAACCAATGATCTAGTTTGCCTTGAAAACGAAGGACTATTTATAAACAGAATGTTTTTAGTTCATGGCCCACTTCCTCTTCATAATCTTAAAATTAAAAACTGTAAACAGATTCTTTTTTTGTTCATGGCCTACTCTTAAAAAGAAGAATTGTAAACAGAATATTTTTAGGTCATTGCCTACTCTCTTCATATTCTCAAAATGAAAAACTGTGAACAGATTCTTTTTTGTTCATGGCCTACTCTTAAAATGAAGGATTGTACACAGAATGTTTTTAGTTCATGGCCTGCCTTATAGTTTGTCTTCTTAAAGATGCTGAATTCCTCTAAATGAATCCTTCTAAACCTTGAGTTCATCTGACAAGTAGAATGACAGATAAGATGTTGGTATCTTCTCCCAAAATGCTCTGCCTTGCATCTCAGGAACTCTTGGAATGTACTTAGCTAAGGAGGATGAATACAGTGCCCTAAGATGCCATGATGATGGGAGGGATTTATCAATAAAGAGAGCATTCATGGGAATTATTTCAATATGGTGCCAACCAACATTTTAAAGGGAAAGTGCAATACCAAAAATGAAGGGTGGAAATTCATACACGGGTCCCCAAACTAATGATGTATTTTCGAGAAGAAAAAAATAGCATGAGTTTGTTTTAAATAACTTTATGGTTACGATACCAACAGAAAGTTACAGGATTTAAACTGGGCTCTCATCACACTTGGCTGTCTTGTGGTTAGACACATGGGGTTCTGGGTTCTTATCCCACTTGAGAAGTATGCCTGTGGATTGTTTTCCTAAAGGACTCAGAAAGACAGTGGACTAGGCCTGCTGTCACCTGGCTATAGTGGCTAGACCACTGTTAAGACATGCTTTTAAATCGAGGGGTTTGGGTTCGAATCCCACTCGAGCAGTACCATTTGATAGTATTGCCTATGGTATGCGGATGACCTATGCACACTAGTAGTACAAATGTCCTGCTCAGATAGTGATACACAAATTGCGTACAGTGTACGGTACAAGAAGTCAATGTGTGGGTTTCCGCATCTTTTGCAGATTGAAAACTACGACTGCCTTGAGCAAGGCTGATATAGAGCAAAGACAAACAAACTCCAATGTTAAACTGCCAATTATATCATTATCAAGAACAACACTGGTCTAACCATCTAAACATACTTTAAGACAACCTTCTCTCAAGTTCCATTTCCTTTTGTTTACAAACAAAGACCAAAAGGAGGTTAGTTCAACAGAGTTGGTTTACTTATAATTATTCACAATCCAACTATCCTTGGCGACCCAATTAGGCCAGTGCTTTGATGACCACAGGTCAAATAACTGTGATTGTGTGGGAGCTTGAGGGATGGTTGTGCAGGGGCCCCATACATCAATATCATCAAGTATTTATGTAGGAACATGTTGCACTGCCCTTCTTGTCAACAGCAAATAGCTTAATAAAAATCATTAGAGGAACACTCCAGCATCATGGCAAAAGAATGTCAAGGGTACTAAGATAGATTAAAGCTTGTGGCTACAGTGTGTGTGAGTAAAACTCACTTACAATTTGTTCTCGCAGATGGGCTTGTTACTGGTTGACATATACCAGTATAATTTAATGACCCAATTAAATGTTGAGATTGTAGACTACGCAACCTTTGTTTTTATAAAGAGTTACCATGTAGGCCTAAATGTACATTTCATGGCCTTTCTGGCAGGCAAAAATCTTTACTGGTCATTAAATTTACATTTTGTCTCATAATTTCCACATAGTTGAGTGTATGAAAGTAACAGCTGAACAACTTTTGATCAAAGGTTAATCAAAATCACCCTCCATAAAATAAAAACACTGAGGCTGCATTAAGTCCGGGCTCTTTGCTGTTTTGTAAACATATCCTATGTAGCATGGTCATTACAGTACATCAATTAGAAGATTTTACCCAGCTATGAGCTATATGTCACTAAATTAAAGGAATTTCTCAAAGATAAGCATCTAGACTAGACCATTATTACATGGCCGAATATATCTGCAAATGAGAATATAGGGTTACGAAGCTCAATCACTTGGCTGTGTTATAGTTTAGGGACTGACGGTCCTTTATTACAAGGCCACACCCTGTAAGGTTTTAATTAAACGGCAGTTTAAATAAAGACCTTGCATGCCATTACTCCTTTTCCAATCCATCATGCTAAAAAGTGTGATGATGTAGGAAAATCTGTAAAACTTTTGTTTCGGCAGGCTCCGTTCTGCGAAGGTGTCAAATTGCAGGAGCCTTTTCAGAGGTAAGCATGCTATTAGATTTAACACTGAGTACCGATATGTATGATACATTGACTGCTCTGTGACAGAGCGCCCGTGCAAGCTTGTGGTAGTGCGCAACTACACGCATACAACTATAAGCGCCAAACAATCCAGTTAGGCCCTATGCCTTTATCAGCCATGTTTCAAACCGGTCTTAAATGGTCATGTGACAACCTTTCAACCATAATACAGGACTGCATAAACTAACTTGGGATATTCATGTATGTTGAATCAACATCAGTGAAAACCAGTTCCGCAATACAATCTGCTTCCATTCAAACACTTTTTTTTTTAAACCCTTCCAGAAATAGAACAGCCAATAAGTCAAATTGGGAGGTCACCCTAAGGTCAGGGCAGACTAGCATGTTCAGAATCAAATTACATGGCAAGGGGGCATAAGGGCTGATGGTCTAATAAATCTATTAACGCCCCCAGCATACCCAGGTGGGTTCACTCTGGATAGGGTTAGGCTCCATGACCAGCCACTGAACCACAGAACAGGGTGTACAAGTTTTGTAACTTAGCTGAAACCATGAAACCCAGTATGGATGGATAACATGTATACAAAGCATGGCATGAATAAGCACTGTGATACAAGCAGGAGCCTCCTGGGGACAAAGACTACCAGTTTTGGGTTTAGTGTCTTAAGCAGTGATCACATTGGATTAATAATTAACAAGTTTTAAGAACTTTTGTAACTTGAAACCTAGTATGGAACCTCCTGGGGGCAGAGACTACTAGTTTTGGGTTAGTCTTTAACTTTAAGCCATATTCAATTGGCTTTATACTTTTAAAGGTAACATTTTGATGTGTAAATCCTACTGGGTCCACACTTTATAGATTATTGATGTAGGTAAAACCATGGTAAAACCGTAGGGTAAAACTAACCGAGAAGATGGGTTAAACAAATCAACTAAAGCCCGGTTCATACTTCCTGCGAATGCTATACAAATGTTGACGTCACATATTCCAAACGAATAATTCGCAGCAGTTGAGTTGTCACGTCAAATTCGCATCGCAATCGCATTGCATTTGCAGGAAATATGAACCAGGCTTGACTTATAGGATTCAAATCCACACTCTGATGACTAGGCCACCAGAACTTGAGTTTGATGTAATAGACCGCCACAACACTGGTAACTAAAACTATGAAAAACAGCTCTAGACTACAGTGTATTATGTTATAGATTGTTAAAGAAGCAATAGAATTTGAATTCATATTGAAGGCCCATTGCTACGGCCTATTTCGTTCCTGAACAATGATGCATTTTGAACCAAGAGTAGAATCCCATACCACTCACATGAACGTGATTCACCACAAACAAAACTTCACCTTAAAAAAAACCACGCCATTCAAGATGGAGAAGACCCACTCCAACCATTCTCCTTTAAATTGCAAAATCCACATCAATTTGGATTCCCTCTCAGAAACCCGGACTCCATAATTCTTGACATAACTCACAAATCCATCAAAGAAAAGAAACAGAGAGTAGAATGAAGTAGGGAGGCTCGAAATCAATAGCGTCTTGGTAAACTTGGGCTCCAGAAGCCGGAGAAAATCAAGTATTTGACATGCTGTTAAACCTCCATAAACTGGAACAGGCTTTTTCACATCCTCTGTGGCTATACACATAGACTTGTAAACAAGTCGTTCAATGTCTGCGCGGTGACAGGGTTCCCAACTCTCTCCACGATTCCTGCGACACTGGCGAAATTCTCGCGAGACTTCTATAGCCCCCTGCGAGACTACTGCTCTCAAGCTGTGCAGGTAGTCGGCAGCCAGCAGTTTCGCGCGAGAGGCGCGAGAGCAATGATCTTGCGAGAGCAGTATTTGATCGCAGCGACCTGAATCATATCCACCACCACGACTCGACTATCACCACGACAAACCATAAACGACTTGTCCACAAGTCTATGTACACATTGGATTGACATCAACTGCTCCTCGTACCCTCCAAACAGCAGTACGAGTGATGGCACAAGACTGTGTATGCATAGCTAACCCCTCCAACAAGACTTGTCTGAGTTGCATATAAACACACCATTACTTGCAAGTATTTGGGCTGGTTAAACACTGCTGGCATTTAGCCAGACGCTGATGTATGTAAATAAGAACACAAATATACAGAAAGAATGCAAGACTCTGGGGTTACTTTGCCTGTTCAAGTTGGAGAGCTCTCAGAGAGTATTTTTAAAAGACGGAACAACACTGGATTACACATAACTTATCGCATTACAGGTTAACCAAGTTTGCACAAAGTTGGGTGAGGTAGCTCAATGATGGATCATCAGAAACAGAAAACAAACAGCTGAAGTTAAATTCCTCATCTTTCTATTATTTTGGGGGTGGATTTTACATTTTATTATTTAGATACCACCAGGTCAACCACTGAGTCAAGCACATCTACCAGTTAATCCCCTGCAAGGCAGAATAAGCAGCAACAGAGTCAAGCATTCTCCTGAAGATGATCAGAGCAATACTGATCGAAACGTTGAGTCGTTAACTACAGGCTCTTTTCAAAACCAATACTACTCAAAGAGATATTCACATGGTGTTACCGCACACCCTCTTAGTTATTTAGAAACATTTGTCCAATGTACCAATCTCCTTGCACTAGTAAAGGCAGATATTTCACACACAAAAAAAAAGAACCTGAAAGTGTTCTATTCAAACACCTGAAGGTGTTTGGTGGGGGGGGGGGGGGGGGGTTGGTGGGGGTAATCTCAGAAGCACACATTTTTACAATGAGCATCCTCATCCAATGTAGCACATCTTAGCACTGTGAGAAAAACCAAGATACAAAATTCACAGACACCCATGATGTAGGGTATGATGTGGTCGTGCAGCAAAAGTTCTCAGAAGCGCACTGTTGTACAAATTCTACAACCTCATTACTCACAGCCAACCATAAGAATCTCCAGCTGGTGATAGCACTATCCAAGGGGAGCACTCTAGTTTACCACAATCCAAAACTCACAGACACCCATGATGTATGTGCTCCATCATGTCATGTGGTTAGTTCAGTTGGTAAGAATCTTCTACAGTACAAAACTCCTTCTAACCATGCAAAGCCCCCAAATCAATTACCAGTGTAGAATAACAACAATTTTCACCATTGAGCAAACACTGCGCACACCAGAAGAAAAAACAGCCAACTATCCAGCTGATGATATCGCACTATCCAATGGGAGAACTAGCGTAGTTTACCACAATCCAAAACTCACAACACCCATGATGTATAGTGCTCCATCATGTCATGTTGTCCTGCAGGAACTAGAATCGGCTCACCAGTACATGAGATTTGAGAACTCCTTCTGTAAACCATGCAAAGCCCCTAATCAATTACCAAAATAGAAATCACAACAATTTCCACATTAATTGAGCAAACACTACGCACACCAGCGACTTGAAAGTACAAGGAGAAAAACCCCAGCAAGGCCAGATATCCTTGGCCTTTCAGCAGGGCGATAATCCATACCATCCCCAGTCTGAACTTGAGCTGATTGGATTGCCATTAAAGCCAAGGAGAGCCACAGGTGATTCTGTAGGGATGTTGTTTTAGCAGGTGCTGGGTCTCCCCTGGTTAGAAGGGAGGTGTGTCATTCACCATGAGCTACACTGGGTACACACTGCACACTGTATTAGTAAGCATAATAACCTATGTTGTGTTAATGACATATGATAAAGGTCTGTGGCTTATGGGGGAGCTTGTTTGGAGATGCAAGCAGATGAGGGAGTTGAATCTATCATAATAAATAATGTTGTGTTAATGACATATGATTAAGGTTGGTAGCTGGGGGGGGGGGGGGACACGACGGCGATACTCAAGTAGACTGTCTTTGTTTTATATAGGCCTGACCTAGCTGAGACTCTAATAATAACAAGGGAAATTCTGCTAATGATATGTATGTATTGAAGGGGTCTTTACAGACATGAGCGAAAGACAAACATTTCAAAATGTGTTGGTTTATAAAGTTACCATTTAGGTTGAGTGTCTGAGCTCTGAATACAAACTATAGAGGGCACTGTCCATGCTATTGCTGATAAATAGATGGAGACCACTTCAAAAACCAAACCTCAGTCAAGTAATAGCATGTATAACTGTAATACATACATTGGCCTTTCTCCACAGTTGGCGTTATTTTTCTGTGAGTGACATTTGAGTGCAATTGAAACTTTGCATGGTGCGAGGTAACATTTTGTTGTTCTAAAATAGTGCAACCATTCCAATGGCTCTTTTCAGAGCCAACACTCTTTCCAAAAGAGACTTACAATACAAATGAACCTGCAAGCTTTATGTGTCATAGTTTCTTCTTGCCTGTTTTACTTATAGTGTTACATATTGCCAAATAGTTCTTGTTAGACATCGGTAGTCAATCGATTTCTGAGCTTTCGACCTCATTTCGTTCAATGATCTTCAGCCATGTATTGGTCTATGATGGGGCGGGGATAGGACGTTTTTGTGTATCAATCAAACCTAGCAAACTCATTAACATATTAGAAACAATTCATCTCTTTATATTATCACCACAATTCACCCAGACATGGCTAATCATATTGAACCTTTTACTTTTTTGGCAATGAGAAAATAGAATTAGCTGTTGCAAACTGCAATCACAAACCAAAAGGACCTATGGCATGAATGCAAAGAATAGTTAATGCTGTGACATTTTGACCTTAGCTGTGTTTTATTTAGGCTAAATGATAACTTAACAAACATAAAGAGGTATACCAGTGTAACAGAAACAGTCAAGTTGCAAAGAGAGAGAACGAGAGAGAGAGGCAGACAGCACACAAATGCTTTTGGGTCAAAATGTCTGGGGAAAAAAACCGAATTTTGAATTTCTTTTAGATTATACAGATAGGCCTAGTGTTAACAAGGGAATCGTTTAAAAATGTCACTTCAGGACTTGACCTTTACTTTGACCTTTGACTTTGGGTGAGTGGAAGTAGGTCAAATCTTACACCCGTTTACGGCCGTTATGGGCATTTTGGTACAAGCCGCTTGTGGCCACTAGTCTCTGAAGAGTTCAACATCTCCTCGCAGTGAATGCCAACTGGATTAGGACTTTGGATCTCCACTTGAAAAATTGAGCTATTGCAACCAAGTGTATTGATTCTACCGTGGCCTGTTTGCTCACTGCAATGAAGTCACCGTTCCAGTTGCAAGTGACTCTAATACCCTATATTTATATCAAAGTTCTAAAATTCTGCTTAATTGTTTGAGCAGTACTATCCAAAATAGTCATTGAAAGTAGCAAAGTAATGAAGTTGTTATTTTTGCGGAAGTTGACACACAAAAAGAAACAAGCATGACATTTGAAGTACTCAGGAAAACTCGGTTTACGTTTGCTATTCACTTGAGTGAATGGAAACTTATTAATAAGCAGCTGGCTAGGTTGAAACACAGTATAAAAAAAGTGACAGATGAACACACTTTTATATTCAAGAAAATTAAAACCAGAGTTTTTTTTTTTTCGTTCTCACTAAAACACAGCCACAGAAGTACGGTAGTTTAACTGTTTTGTCTCAAGTTATGCAGTCATGATTCCCATGCAGGTTTATTTCAGAGGTAGCCGTTTCTCGAAATGTTTTTTACTATCAACAGCTCTCCATCGCTTGTTACAAAGAATTTTTTGTGCCAACAATTATTTTGAGTAGTTACCAATAGTGTCCAGTACCTTTAAGTCTATGAGGAATGTTTGAAGGGGCCAGACAAAGAATTTTTTGTGCCAACAATTATTTTGAGTAATTACCAATAGTGTCTAGTACCTTTAAGTCTATGAGGAATGTTTGAAGGGGCCAGGAGCAACAGAGACCATTCATGGCCTACGTGTGTATCTCCATGCATGATTATAACCAAATTATTCAACACAGAATCGTTCCTCGATTTTGTTTTATACCCGTACTGTGCAAGCAATTGTTTTCTTAAAAGTCTACAGCGAAAGGCACCAAGGCCAAGACCAGGGACGACAGAGGGCGATGGCGTAAGTAACCAAAGTAATCACCGCAGACCTGTTCCTCTTTGTAACTTCAATTTTGTTTTGTGTGTCGCAAGAAACAACAAAAATCGTACTGTGCAATCAAACATTTTCCTGATAGTCTATAGCAATGGGCACCAAGGCCAAGAGCAGGGACGACAGAGGGCGATGGCGTAAGTAACCAAAGTAATCACCGCAGACCTGTTCCTCTTTGTAACTACAATTTTGTTTTGTGTGTCGCAAGAAACAACAAAAATCGTACTGTGCAATCAAACATTTTCCTGATAGTCTATAACAAAGGGGCACCAAGGCCAAGAGCAGGGACGACAGAAGGCGATGGCCTACATGGTCTCCATGTAATTCCACGCCTGACTATAACCAAAGTTTTCACCGCAGACCTGTTCCTCTTTGTAACTTTAATTTTGGTTCGTACAGTATCCCCATTCTATTGTGTATCACGAATCAACAAAAGAAATCGTACTGTGCAAGCAAATGTTTTCCCCCTACGCGATAATCAAAATTTGCATCTTGATAATTTGAAGATTAGGACCACAGTAGGTGGGAACTATTGACAGACTCCATTTGGTTTGGCCGATAGCCCCGAAGATAGGGTCAAACTAAACAATAACGAGCAGAGAAGTGTGAAGAAAAACGCAGGGGATATCTCTCTGCTGCGATTACGGGGTATTTGTTTGTTCACATGCTACGCAACTACCAATTAGGGAAGTAGATATTGTTGGAAATTTGTGGCTCATTTGACGACCAAAAAATTAGTCTGGCAATGCAGACTGGGGCCATTTTCAGTCTATTCAGATAGCACTTATCCTATCTTTTGAAGGTATTTTTTAGTTTTCAATTTCCTTTTAAAGGGATGTTACTTTATTATTTGAGAACTCATATATTTTTGCCGAAACTTGGCAAAATCTGGCAAGGAATGTTTAATAAACAGGAAGGTTCTGAAGAAACAGATGTTGCACCACAAGACAACACATTTAGGACCAAGAAAATTTCATTTCGCAAAGATGAAAACAACTTTTCCCACAAATAATTGGACTTTTACTTTTCATCAAGTACGCCAGTCTCTTTCTGATAATTGCCTACACATGTATAATGTCTTCTTACTTCCCTTAAAGGCAACATTTGTGACAAACCCATGCTCCGAGGAAACACACTGACGAAGATGTCAATAACAATTTCCCACATTATGTTCATCTCCCGTACATCTGTACACGGACACACGTTTCTGCTGTACATGTACATGAGTTCCACTTCTCAGTCAGTGTGTGTGCGTACCACGGATGTCGTAGATTCGTAATTGGTAAATCTGCTGCGCGGAGACGATTGATTTTACCTGTTTGCCACATCTGTACCTTCGCCTTGAGCCATGAGAAGTAGACACTGCTTTTCCCTTGCCATGTGTACTGTAATACAACGTCGTCAGTGCTGACATACAACCACCTGTACAAACTCTGCACATGTTAGCCCATGTGTGCAATCTGATTTGAGGAAATTCAACAACGATTCCCATCCAGCACAAATCAAATCAACATTCTATTGCATCCTGAATTGTGCATGGGATGTGCACAACAAACCGATGACGTTTAAATACTAAAAATATTCCAAGGTTCCCATTGATGGAGATGTACTGCAGTATTTGAATTTGAATATAAATAGTCTGCACAGCATCCAAATGGAAAAATCACAACAACTTCTGTACGACACTGAAGAAATTTTAGTTTTAGGCATAGGAGGAACAGGCCTTAAACAGGTGACAGCAATTTTCCCTTTGGTAGGGGGCACGATGATGAAAATTATTAAAATTTGTATTGGAACTTTCCAAAGAGCACCACAGCAAAGCACAGTGCAAACAGCGATCACTGTGGGTGCCGTGGGTTATTCCGAGGCCTGGAGGAAACGCAGTCAGGTAGGGACCTAAACCCAATCCACACGCAAGGATCTGGTCTGGATATCGAACCGGGGTCCACAGAGTTGAAAGGCAGGGACTTAAACCACTGAGACAATCTGAGTCTGACTGCACATGTACAGTGTTCCTTACTTTCTAACATAACCATCACCATATATGGCTGAGGAATTGATTACTCTGAGAGTCTGGTAGCAATTAGATCATGATCATGGTCATACAAAAATAATTGTAAATCAAGTATACGGCTAAGAGAAAAGAGATTCTTCTAATGGGTGCTCTATAAGTATAACATATGAAATCAAGGTATTGATAAGATTTTAATTTTGTTTTCCCTTTCCTTGTTGCAAGTCAAGATACTTTTGTTATGATCACCCAGATACCCGCTAATGTCTTTAAAGGAGATATGGTTTCTGCATTGATTCTGTTTTGTAAACATGAACCTACTGTAGCTGCCAAGGACATATCGAACCTGACCTATATTTTTTATCGTCCTGGAATTTAACTCTCAGACATATTTAATTCTCTGGAGATTTTTAAGGTAAACAAACTATAAGTTCTAATTAGGAAATAACAGTGTTCGGACCCGGTCTTCACCGCGTGGTAATGACCGGGTTGGTGGATGGTGCTGTTAATGGACCGAGCCGGAGGTGAGGTCCGTTAACAGTGCCAGCCACCAACCAAGGTCATTACCACGTGGTGAAGACCGGGTCCGAAAACTGTCATTCCCATTATTAAATACCTTTTTAACGAAATAAACAGCTAAAACTGTCAAAATTGTGTGACTTTTCTCTCGGCGATACTTCCAGACATGTTCAGTGGCCATATTTTAGCTTTTGATGGTTCTCGTGTCTTTGGTGCAATAATGGTATTACTGATACTTTGAGACCAGTGACTCTTTAAAAGAATGGTCTGTTAAGGAGGGGGTCAAAGAAGGCCAATGATTGGATGATATCTGTTATTTGTGCGTTAAAACACGCCCATGAGCCAATCATCTCCATGTAAAACTGAGGCTGGAAAGAAAATATAGGCTGGTCCCTTTATATGGAATGATATATTTTCACTGTGTGAGCAGGGATACCAACAAAGATGGTCGCACAAAGTTAAATTACACAGCACAGTAGTTTAAAATGGAAGAATTATTGGCTACTTGAATCTAATCGGAAGTCAGGCTGACTGAATATAAAGCAATAAAGGGAAAGACCAACATTAGTGTCAATATTGGTGCGATCAATCCACTTCCAGTCTAAATCAATTTTACAGCAACAATTACATGTCACCTCAGTCACTGCCTACATGTGTAACCAGACAAGACAGTGCAAACACATTATCAGGCCGACTGGAGCCCATTCACAGGGATTACAATTGTCTGGGGCCATTTCACTTTTTTTCTAGGTTTTTTAAAGAGAGTTCGACTCAATTGCAAATAAGGAGTAGTTGTATTAGTGGTGATAAATCATGGGGGGGGGGTATATGTCCAGAGTGATCTATAGAATCAATAAGTGAAGTGCTGTGTAACTGACAAGATCGCTTGGTTACTTAATAGATTTGGGGGAGGGAAAACCGATGGGGACTCCCTTGACTTTCTGACGGCCACGGTCTAGCGTGTGTATCATGTATACCCAAGCAGTTAGTGGTTAGCATGATGGCAGTAGGCTCAGGGGCTAGCAGGGCAGGGAGCCAGGCAGGACACCATTGGTACCTGCTGAGCAAGCCTTGCAATCAACACACCAGTCAGTAATCGCACCATTCAGCCCATGGCATTGTGAAAACACTCCACAGCTGTCAGGTACCGTGAGTGACAGGCCCAATCAATTGCACTGTTTACAAGCCAGAGGTAAACTATATTTCCCTATTCAGGGGTCCAAAGCTAAAACCCAGGTATTTCTGCCCTCTCTCTCCTCCACAACCAGTAGCTTTTTTTAATACCTGAACAGCCCACAAAATACCATTGTTGAGCTTGGTTGCTGCCCAAACATATCCAGGTATATAAGCAAAAGGGATTTTTTTCTGAAGGGGAGTATTGTTCCCAGGTAGTTTCTATGTTATGGGTTGTGTAGCAGAGCTCATTAGGCACATTCACTTTTTTACATGGAGTGTGTCAATGAATTCCCTGACTGCTTCACACCAGACCTTAATCAGACAAGGCATAGACCATGTCTGGGTATGGATTAAAGGTATTTTAAAGGAATGGGTCAACATTGGTTTTTCATATTTCAAAATCCTTAAAGGCAGTGGACACTAATGGTAATTGTCAAAGACTAGCCTTCACAGTTGGTGTATCTCAACATATACATGAAATAACTAACCTGTGAAAATTTGAGCTCAATCGGTCAACGAACTTGTGAGATAATAATGAAAGAAAAAAAAACCAGTCACACGAAGTTGTGTGCGTTTAGATGGTTGATTTCGAGACCTCAAGTTCTAAATCTGAGGTCTCGAAATCAAATTCGTGGAAAATTACTTCTTTCTCGAAATCTATGCCATATCAGAGGGAGCTGTTTCTCACAATGTTTTATACCACCAACCTCCCCCCATTACTCGTCAACAAGAAAGGTTTTATGCTAATAATTATTTTGAGTAATTACCAATAGTGTCCACTGCCTTTAAAGGCAAAGGACACATTTGGTAGTTGTCAAAGACCAGTATTCTCACTTGCCAACTTTCTCAAAACTCAAGTATTTGAGTGAGAAATTACCTTCCTCAAAAACTATAGGATACTTCAGAGGGAGTCGTTTCTCACAATGTTTTATGTTAGTGATAAGCCTATTTTGAGTTATTACCAAACCAGTGCCTTTTAGCCCAGGCAGTCACTAGTGTAACAATGTTTGGGAGTACATGTAGTGGCAGGCCCTATTACATTTGTCCTATTTATAATCTTTATAAAATCAGATTGGTTAAGTGGTTACTTTCCCGCTTTTTAACTCTGTGACATTGGTTCAAAAAAGCACCTTGCCTTTCACCTCTGTGACCCCAATTCAAGTCCCAGACCAGCGATTGCATGTGGATTGGGTTTTCAGCCCTACCTGATTGCATGGGTTTTCCCAATATTGGGGTCCTCCTCCCAAATCTAAAACTAACATTTCTTCATTGCTTCTCTACATAGGTATCTTTAGGCCCACAGGTCGCAGTCCTAGAGGATCCCTTGTTTCATTAACAAAAGAATTTAAATTAAAAATGTTTGTATCAGTAAAACACACCATGTGACCTTACAATGACCTTTGTGGAGGTTTGGACAGCTTTTAACTTGTTTTGTATAAATTAACAAGTCAAGTAGCTTTTCAAAATTCTGAAACAAGTCGTAAGTCACCAAAATTAATCCTTGGCATTACACATAATGTAATACAGAGTATTATGTAATAATCGCGTAAAAACACATAATGTAATACAGAGTATTATGTAATAATCACGTAAAAACATGACCAGGCGCGCTTTTATAAAATGGTCTCGCATCTAAGTCGCACGGTTAATGACTCACTCAGTGATCTCCGGGTTCTACTTCTATGATTGAGACCTATACCTATTTGTTTCTAGACAGTGCATGTTTCTGTTCTGTGAGTCAGAGTAAATTGAAGGTAGCATGACCCTCCAGCTAATGTCCCAATTCCATGCCCTGAGGCTACTTCCATGTACTGGACAATGTAATAGCAGTCATAGAAGTACATAAGGGTTAGAAAGGAGTTCAAGTGAAAGACACTATTAGATAGATTTAATGAGTCATTCAGAATTATCAATATTTCATTTTTGTTGTTCCCCCAAATATGAGTGGTGATTCCAAAAAAAAAGAAGAAAAAAACCAACATTTTCAAATTGAAGATTGGGGTGGGTGAGTGGATAAAATTAAAGAGAAAACATATAGAAGATAATTGTGAATGATGGCATTTTCCTGCACTTTTTGCTTTAAAATGGTAGGACAATAACAAGCCTGACGCTTGAGAGGCACAGACTTTTTTGTTTAGCAAAGGACAATTCCAATTAATCTTAAAAATTATGGGAAAGTTATGTGAGGGGGGATGGGGCACCTAGGTCAAGACAGGGGCAACAGAGGCCAAGACAGAACAAAACAGAGGGCAACAGGGGTCATTGCCTCCAACCTGGCACTACATGTAACTCAAGGGTGTGGCCATCTTGATTTACCTCCATTCCAACTCATTGCAACCAAACTGAGGCTGGACGAAATAATAGTCTGGTGCCATGTTTGCGCAATTAATGTTAGCATTCATTACTGGTATTGGAAACAGAGAACATGACCAAGATGGTGACAGCATGATAAAGGTCTATACTCAGTAAGCTAGAAATCAATGATTCAGGTGAAGCAGTGAGGAGAAGCATTTGTATTAAGTGATTTGGGCACAGCAATTTCCCTCTAGTAAGGGGCACTTCTTAAATTTGTATTTTTGCAAAGAGCACCACAGCAAAACCACAAGGCACCACGGCAATCACTGTGGGTGCGGTTGGTTATTTCAAGGCCTGGTATTAGGGTCCAGTAGCAGGTGGGTCATAGGAGGGGAAATCCCAACTGACAAGGAGGG
Source organism: Asterias amurensis (assembly GCF_032118995.1). NCBI lineage: Eukaryota > Metazoa > Echinodermata > Asteroidea > Forcipulatida > Asteriidae > Asterias > Asterias amurensis. The sequence continues at coordinate 23,418,272 of NC_092653.1, read as the reverse complement.
CTGGAAATATGAGTGAAGGGGGTGTGTGTTTAGAGGTAACAGGAAGGGGTGAGGGTGAGGGACGACTGCATAACAGGAGAGGGGTCATTAGGGGTTCCGATGATGGGCTACAGCAGGAGGTTTCTTTTGGGTTTTGTTACACTGCATTACAGTGACGTTTACAAATGAGCCACAGAGCCTGGACTTCCTCCTGGCACGATTTGTACACAGATAAATTGAAGACATATTAAATTTTATATTTTATGGAGATTACACTGAATGTTATCAATTTCTGAAGTGAAAAAATCGTTTTAGATTTTGTAATTCTTGACTTTATGTGGAAATTGTGACACAAAGTGTAAAATTGTCCATGCAACCAGCATAGTATTTTTTGCCTGCCCCTGGTGCCCCCAGCCCTTGGTGCCCCTTCAAAAGTTTCCAAAAAGTAAGGTTTTCCAATGGAAGAGCCCTTTGCAGAATAAAAGTGTCCTTGCCCAATCAAGGCCTACCCTTCAAAAGTTTTCCATAATTTTAAAGGAAGACGTTGCCTTGGATCGGACGAGTTGGTCTATAAAAAGTGTTTGTAACCGTTTGTTATGGTTATAGAAAGATATTGTAAAAGTAGAATACAATGATCTACACAAATATACCTCGAAATTGCGTGGTTTTCCTTTTACATCGTCGACTAACACGGTCAGCCAGTTATGAGAGTCAAATTGTTTGACTGCCCCTAAATGGCCGACCGTTTGTCTTCGCGACATAAAAGGAAAACCGTGAAATTCCGAGGCATGTTTGTGTGGATCATTATATTCTACTTTTAAATAATCTACCTAACCATATGCATTTGATAACAAAGGTTTCAAACGCTTCTCAAAGACCAACTCGACCGATCCAAGGCAACGTGTTCCTTCAAGGTTTGTCCAATGCAAGACCTTGCCCTCTGAAAGATATAATTCCATTCCTGGTTTAAATTAAAGCCTCACTTTTGAGTCATTTATATTTAAGGCGACTTCATGTAACAGTTTCTCAATCATATCATGTTCAAGTGTAATTGTTGGGCACAGGTGTCTTATGATTTTGATGTACAATTGGCAAACTCACGGCCTACAGGTGTTGTAGAAGCATGTACATGCAGTTGCACTTTACATATCGCCCTTGAACTGCGAGGCAATGTTAACCTATATTTGTGCATACGGGTATGCCCCTTAAAGGGGTCAATTGCTACCAGCCAAATAGCCCAGAGACCAGTTTTCAAGAGGTGCTGCTAACTATTCAGGTTTGGTAGATAAGTGGGATAGCTGGGAAGGGAGGCAGTATCACAGACTTACAACTCCAGTTTGTTAAGAAGAAAGAACCAGACATTGAGCTTTGTTTCACAAGATCAATGACACAGGTGAGAAATCAAAAATGAGGAAATCAGCTGACCGCTTGAAATTTCAAGCATGAGAACCATAAATGATGAAACAGAAATGTTCCCTTTGAATTGCTGAAAATGAGGTTGGGTTCAATATATAATCTGTTTTTTTATATTTTATCTCTAGGTGGAACAGTGCAAAATTTCATAGCTCTGTTCACTGTGGAAATCTGCGCTTACAGCTCATAGATTAACGAGATTTAAAGGGTGTCAAATTGGACTCGTGTTGGCTGAGCAGTTTCTTTCCCCGCCCTTTACTATACCTCTAGCTGTGGACCCACTTCTGACCAGAGCCTGTTTGTATTTGGATTAGGTTTTCAGTCCACACGTGATTGCGTAGGTTTTCTCAAAGACTGAGATTACTTCAACATTATTTTAGGGGTTCATTAGTTAACTACCACAGGTAAAAAAGAAGAAAACCCCCTTCACATTCCCCAACTACAGTCCCAAGAATTCAAATAAGGATTTGTTGAGATAAACAGGGAAATGTAAATGCGTCTCTTGGTACTTTGCACTCAGAGAAACTCAAATAACATAAACTCAAGGAAACTCAAATATTATATCTCTTAAATATACCTAAATGTCGAAAAGGTCATATCATTACACATTTCTTGTTACTACAGCGAACGTTAACCACACCACTCACAAAGCAATGTATTCCCACCCTTCCAACTCTTAAAAACCACCGTCCAAGTCAACAACCGATTCCATAGACAAACAAACTCCAAACCCTGCTTCAACATTTTCCCACAAAGAAAAGGAAGAAAAAACGCTACAGTCAAAAGTGCAACCTTTGCACGTTGTACCGCAAAGTGATGTAACGTATACGAGGGATGGTACCTTCACAACAGACAAAAGTACAGTACGTCAGACAACCCCTTCATGCACCTGAAAATACACACTGTATCCGGGACACATGTTAGCATCTGCAAGTAAACAAGCCTGCAGATTCCTGGGTTTTTCTGGAGGTTTTTTTTCCACCCAGCACAGTTTGAAAAGTAGAAATGCAGGATTTGTTTGTCCCTGGTTACTGGGATACCGTGGCTAGTTAAAGGGGAACCCCACTGAGCAGTCACCAGTGAATGTTGATACTTCTAATAAAAGATAACCGTTTTTTCTCATTGAAGCGTTTTCCCTGTGCAGAAGGGCTTAAAATACCCTATTGACCACTGGGCTTGACATACCCACTGACTGGCCAGAGTCCAGTAGTTTTATCAATAATGGCCGGAAGCCTCAAAGTCAAACAAGTCCTTCTAGTGTATTTTTAAATACCTAACACTTATATTCTGAAGGGTTTCAAAACAGATCCTCCTCCTATTTTCAGAAGAATTATCTCTGTTTCTTATTTTGATTGCCACAACTGAAATAACTCTAAGGTCTTCCAAAGAAATAAACTTAACACCAATGGACACCTAGTTTATTTTGGTGATTTTCAAAGATCTGTCTTCTCGCTTGGTGTATCTCAAAATATGCATAAAATATTAAACCTGTGAAAATTTGGGCTCGCGGTCGTCGAAGTTGCAAGATACGAATGAAAGAAAAAAACACCCTTGTCACACGAAGTTGTGGGCTTTCAAATGATTGATTTCGAGAAATCAAGTTCTAAATCTGAGGTCTTGAAATCAAATTCATGGAGAATTACTCCTTTCTCGAAAACTACTTTACTTCAGAGGGAGCCGTTTCTCACACTGTTTTATACTATCAACCTCTCCCCATTACTGGTAATCAAGAAATGTTTTATGCTAACAATTAGTTTGAGTGATTACCAATAGTGTCCACTGCCTTTAATACCACAGAGATGTTTACCGCCACATTGCTTGCCTGCATTTCTGATATAACAACCCTTCAAGAAGGCACTTAGCAGTGCCATTAACTGCAAAGGCAACCGTGAAATGGATGAAATTTTCACAGGTTGGTTGGATCATGGATGGATGATGTGTTCATTGAAAGCTAGAGTAGGGAGTTAAATTTGCCCTTTAAAAAGACACACTCTAACAAATCACTACATCAGCCCTGGTTGATACCATTTTATAAACCTGGGTTAAGAGAAGCAATTATGGTTAAACACCTTGCTGAAGGGCATGTGTCATAATAAGATATTGAACACACCTTAAGATGATTCAGCCATCGGAACTCAAGTCCGATGCACTAGACTGCTCTGCCATGACACACGTTAAATTACCAAACCTACACTACATCTTTTCAATATGAAATCATGACAAATGAAACAATGCGTGAACATCAGTAGTTTCAAATGTGGGAATTATTCCATCATTTTGTATCAACATTTGAGAACAACTCAACCATGACAGACTAACACACTCAACTTTTCATAATGAGTATTACATTGTAAAATTATGCAGTGGACGATCAGTGGACACTCTTGGTCATTTTTAAAACCACTGCAGAATTCACAGGGAGAATTCCTACCTAAAAAAAATTGAGATCCGGTTTTATTTGTTGTTATCATCATTTGTTTTGTTCTCTTTGATGATCTTCCTTGTGTAGATACAGCCTGCCATTCACTGAGGGATCACGGAGATATTACTATTTGAGTTGTGATACGATACGCAAGGCAAACATTGCATCCAGCCCAGCCTGGGAACCACGGCAGATACAGAAGGCCAGCTACGGGGGGAAACCAGCCACGTATCTTCCCATACCAAGATTGTTTGGCAATTGCTTTTTTCATACCTGATCCAGGATATCAGTGATGTGGGACTGAGTTGACGCTACGTGCGACTGACACATTTTTTCTCATGCTTGTACTTTTTTTGTTGATATCAAAAGAGGCCATCGCTAGCAAACACATCTTGCAGACTTCTATTTATTGATATTGATTGGGAAATTATATTTCTTGCACTGGAGAAAGGACAACACATTGGGAAATTTTATGTGTAGCTTGTATTTGAGTGGTAAATGTCTGTTCAGGGACCAGAGATCGATCGTGTAGTAAACTAGGTTAAGTTTGTGACAGATGAATTCAAGTCCAGGCCTGCGTTGCGTTATTTTAAACAAACCCATGGGATATGTCCTGGGTTTGCCCTTAACGTTTTCAGTGAATAGCCAGTGGGACCAATTAAAGGCACTGGTGGACACCTTTGGTAATTGTCAATGACCAGTATTCTCACTTGGTGTATCCCAACATATGCATAAAATAACAAACCTGAGAAATTGGGCTCAATTTTTCATCGTAGTTGCAAGAAAATAATGAAAGAAAAAAAACACCCTTATTGCACGAATTTGTTATGATTCAAATGCCTGAGAAAACCTTCAGGCCTGAAGTCTTTCTCAGATTGAAATATTTCAGAGAGAAGAATAACCTCTTTCTAAAAAACTACGTTACTCCAGAATTTGAAGGATTGAGGCAGTAGGGATCCTACACAAAACTCATATCGGTTGATTTTGCCGGATTGAGGCAGCAGGCATCCTACATAAACTCATATCGGTCGATTGTGGAGGATTGAGGCAGCAGGCATCCTACATAAACTCATATCGGTTGATTGTGGAGGATTGAGGCAGTAGGGATCCTACACAAACTCATATCAGTGGATTGTGGAGGATTGAGGCAGTAGGGATCATAAACTCATATCGATTGATTTTGGAAGATTAGGGCAGAAATGATCCTACATATCGATTGATTTTTACCCTGGCACAACTTATCCACCCAAAGTCTACTACAATCACACACATGTTCATTCAAACTTGAATGCTCCATAAATCTCATTTAATTTACTTCAGCAGAAAAGGACCAGAGAAAAGGGAATTGCCAATTACATTCACCCCGATCCCCTTTGTCACAGTAATCATTTCTAACTCTTTGAAAATCCCTACAAAAGCAGGAACCATTTACTCCCACAAAATTTCCATTACCAGGCGCAATTACCCCAAGGGCCCCAAGTGCATGTTCATTCTCCGTCTTTTTTTTTTCCAGAGCCCAGCGACGACGTTGAATTAAAAAGTCTAGGGACACTGTAACCGTGATGCATGAATACAGTCTAGGATTCGTCCCATTTTGAACCAAACCTCATCATACACATTGTGAAATTTCTAACCTCCTTTCCAACAGAGGTAAATACACCAGTGCCTTAAAGGTAAGAGATCAAGTAAGTTGTACTTTTTTCAAATATGTGTACAGTTCATTTGGTAGAACTTTACATGCATCATCAAGAAAGGCATGTGCATGCTATGGTTATGGTCCCTTCTCTACGGTTATATAAGTAGCAGTGACCTCTTAGTGACACACCCAAAGAGAGAGGGGTCTGGGAGGGGTCTGGGGAGGGATCTTGGGGAAGGAGGCCTCAGGGGAAGGCGTGGAGGGATGGACTCAAAGGAGCGACTCAAAGAGGTCAATTGACTGGGGAGACTCCAGAGAGGGTACTCAGGGGGGCTCAAGCAATGGTCTCTAGGGCTTGCCAATTTTGTTCAACTTGTTTTATGATCCCATGCCATTTCTACCTCCATGCCCATACCCACTCTTAATTAAATCAAACCCAAACTGGTGGACTCTGATTGTGGTGGTATGCCTGATCCCATTAATCAGTTTACTAAAACAAAATGTGCAGTCTTGAGTCAAACAGAATCAAACAAACCATGCTGTTTGATTTTGATGGACTGGGGAGGTTAGCAGAGTTATACTTATAGGGCCTATGAATGAAGTTTAAATATCAGGGCCCAGTTTCAAAGAGCTGCTCCAGCACAAAAAGCAGCTAAGAACAACAAAGTATGCTTACCAGAATAAGGTTACATCTCACATGTACTATCTGTGGCTGGTATCCTGCTTAATTTTGCTAAGCAGAAACTGTCTTAAGCTGTTTTAATTCTGCTTTTAAAAGCAGCCCAATTACAACGAACTGCTTAAGCCCCAAAAATGATTTAAAATGTTTCTAATCAGCAGAAATGAGCCAGTCACGAAGTAATAACAGCGGTGTTCCACACGCATCTTGCAACAGACTCTCAAATTCAATAAGAAAACTAAGCTTGCTAAAAATTGAGTGCCAGAGTGCCTGTACCTCTGATACTAAAAGCTAGCCAGGGCCCTTTAACTATTGTTAGTGTTCATTTATTGTCTGGTGAGTTTTTAATGTACTTTAATTCCCGACTAAGATTACTTCAAACAGAAATTGGTCTCTGGTATGAGCTATAAAATTAAAAGTTTCAGATTGAAACAGATTATTTCTTTTTTTTTTCAATTCAATACTAACTCATCCTAAATATACAGTGCCTTTAACTGTTCAAAGGAGTCAGCATCTTAACACAGACCTTGATATTTCTACTACTGTCTGGTGTTCAATGAATTACCATCCCCTGAGGATTGATCCTACAGCACATGGAAGCTATTACCAACTGAAGCCGGGGCAGAGGTTGAGAGTGAAAGAAATGTGGAGTTGGGGAATGAGCCTTGATAAATGATATCATGACTGAGTGTAAGATGCATGAAGGCAATATGTGTCAGGGTTAAAAACTAAGGAGCTATTCAGAATAATCAAGATTGAAAATTGTGGATTTTTTCCCCCTCAAAGTTGTGGTTGGTGGGCGGGTCGAATTAGATATTCAGAGGCTTGTTGTATCTTGTATCAAAATGAGGATGCCAGTCTTTGACAACAGGCTATGTGCTTTTAATCACTCTTAAAATTTAAGAAGTACATCAGCTTTTGAAGTAATGTGGTTAGTTTTCAGCCACCATAATTTAAGTTTGAGAAATGTGACCGTCAGTTGCGTTTTTCGCAGTATGTATTCCAATACGAATTATTCTTCCTGCGTGGACTAAACAGCTCCAGATTTTAGCAGTACCTCAATCACACTAATCACCTTTTGAAAAGAAATTTTCACAAGTAAGATTTATTGTAGGCCAATATTCTAAGATAAAAACAAGCAAATGGTTAAAAAAAAAATCAAAGGCAGACTATAGGTTCCCTTTAAAAAGACACTATTTGAAAAAGTGTGTTTGTTTGTAACATTCCTTTGGTATTGATTACCCTGAATACTACAATCATCACCAAGGACACGTTTCCTACAAGAGTCAACTTAAACTGGCAAAAATAAAGTGAAGTTTCCCCCAAAGATTTTTCTTTGGGGAAAACTTCACTTTATTTTTGCCAGTTAACCTTCAACCAATTAGAAAATCTTGACTGGTTATGTTCTGAATTTCTTTCCTAAGATTCAAAGGGGACCAAAGGCCTACTTATTCGCTAGCACAATGTTACTATGTAATTAAACACCGCTTGATTTTAATGTGGGTTGTCCTTTTGTGCAATTTTACTTTCAAAGAAACCTCATACAAGAAATCAATTCCTTCTAAGAAACATAACTTTCTTTTTGATGGCCTAGGCTTTGGTGGGCCAACCCCATTGGTAGGTGTGAAAAGTCCAATCGCACCTGCAAGCCGCATTAAATCATACATGTCCAACACTCTATCATCAACTCCGTGATCGCTGGATAAAAGAAGGCTAACAGTTGCATGTTAGCAAATTTTGTGACTCGCTATCAAATAAATCACTTCATTATGCTGGGTTAATCGTCACATGAAATACAGATGCCTTAGGTAGTATTACATGTGCGCTGCTTGTTCCTTGAAGGTTAAAAATAAATACACATCAGAGTTACATTCTGATGCACTTATCACATAATTTAAATTGTTTGGAGACCTGCTGCAAATTATAGGATTTTAACTGGACCCTAATCACCAGAGCTCTCATTGTAGTGACTTTGTTACACGTTGATTCAATTACTGAGCCCACCTCTGCTCTTGTTTCCCAGGGCCCATTTTCATAGAGCTGCTTAGGCAGAAAATAATGCTAAAACAATTTCTGCTAAGCAAAATCAAGCAGGATACCAGCCACAGGCAGTATAGGTGCTAACATGGAAGTAGAACCAGGCCTTCGTAGGTTTCTACTAATTGACACATGTACTAAAAGGTTTCTACTAGGTACCAATGGGTTTCTTATAGGAACCAACAGGTTTCCTCTAGGTACTTCTAGGTTTTTTGAGGTACAACTAGCTTTCTATACATGTACATAGTGTAGGTACCAGGCTAGCAAGGCAGTGATGTCAGAGTTTTTTACATGATACCTGAATAACATTTATGTATCAGGCTTTGTTAAAACATGGTTAAAATCACCCAATCCAACTTTGTAGAAATTATTTGAAGTTGTGTCTACACTGAAGGAAGTAAATTTAATGTAAGACCAATAATACCTTTCTTGCACTCAAGACACATATTTAAGACTCAGACTCAACTAATTTGATTAGCAACTTGTCTTGAAACAAGTCTTGGAAAACAGCACTTAAAACGCATGTGAGCCAGACTTGAGACTTGCCACTGCAAACCATGCTGCAACTGAGCTCCATAGCCATAAGCCCACAATCGAACTTGCTATGTGGCCTTACTATAAAATAAAATAATAGCGAGTCAATGATTGATCAAAGTGTGTGGAAGTCATTCGAACGCCCTGGCACAATATCAATGTCAATATGTACCTTTGCAGAAACAATTTACATTTATGAGTTAGGGTTTGAGAATGAATCAATATGGATGATCGGATATTGACAGAGTTGTAGTATAAACTAATCAGATGGTATACAATCAATATTTTATTACATTTCCGATCAGTTTGCTACCAATAAGGCCTGGACATACAATGAGGCCACAGAGGTCATTTTAAAGACAGTGGACACTATTGGTAATTGTCAAAGACCAGTCTCCTCACTTGCTGTATCTCAACATTATGCATAAAATAACAAACCTGTGAAAAAATTTGAGCTCAATTGGTCGTCACAGATGCGAGATAATAATGAAAGAAAAAACACCCTTGTCACCTGAAGTTGTGTGCATTCGAATGCTCAATTTCGTGACCTCAAATTCTTAATCTGACGCCTCAAAATCAAATTCGTGGAAAATTACTTCTTTCCCGAAAACTACATCACTTCAGAGGGAGCCATTTCCCACAACGTTTTATACTATCAACCTCTCCCCATTACTCGTTACCAGGTACGGTATAATGCTAATAATTATTTTGACTAATTACCAATAGTGTCCACTGCCTTTAATGATGTTAAATTTGCATCGAGATAAAGAACATAAAGAATCAAAATTCTCCCAAATTTTGCTCAGGTTTTATTCCCGGAACTGGCTCAGAAGTGTGAAAAGAGCTTTATTATGTTTTTTGAATTTTTTCATAAACTGTTTTTATAAATGCTGCAATATGGTTTTTGTCAGCCTAGAGTGCTGTCCAGATACAGAGAGGTCTTTCTTCAAACGTTGTTCTAAGAGTTTGAAGGCACACTCCTGCCATACATCAACATTCGACATCCAAACAGTGATGAATTGCTTGGCCAAGAGGGGTTAGGGGTTAAGCTAGGAGTAGGGCAGCTTCAGATAGGTGCTTTCATCACAGCTTTGTGTTTTTTTAAGTCCAATGCAGACATTTAACAAAATATGCGTAAGGAAGACAAAAATCTTTTAAAGGGAAGGTTAAATAATTACTGTTTTGCTGAAAACAAGACTGTTAAAAATTTAGGTTATTTCAATGGAGAGGTTGTCTTTCTATTGTTTGCCTGAATATGTTCATTGTTTGTTTATAATAAATTAATTTGTGTCGGTTGTAGGGGGGGGGTGAAACACCTTTTGGTAATTGCTCAAAAAATTAATCACATAGAGAATCTCTATGGTGGTACAGAGCACTTGATAGTTGTTGATAAACAAACATTGATAGAAACGACCCCTTTAAAGTAATGTCATTTAAAAGAAAGAGGTAACTTTTCACTAAACAACTTAATCTGAGAAATCTGAAAACATACAATTCTATGCAACAAGGGTGGTTTTTTTTCTTTCATCCTTGTAGCCAAAGTTTCACAGGTTTGTTATTTACATGTAATGCATGTACATGTGTGTTGGGATACACCAAGTTAGGATACTGGTGTTTGACAATTACAAAAAGTATAGCCTTAAATAATAATAAACAATTATTTTATACTTTATAGCGCAAAGTTATAGTAAAGTCTGAGGGCAATTTGTTTAACAAATTTCTTGACCTTTCTTTAATATTACATATGTAGGAATGGACGACGCATAAAAATCTTCTCTGTAAACATGTATCTACCTCAAATAAATCAAAGAAAGTGACTAAGTGCCTGGTTGACAAAACCCAGTGGTGCGAGGCAAAGACAGAATAACAAATCAATTTTTAAATGAAATTCAAAGAAAAAAAATTAATACAATTTGTATGGATAACACAATACACGTTATCGTATCAAGCCTTAGGATATGCATCACCTGCGGGGAATGTGAGCAAGTGTGAAAAGCATTTCCTGTTAAAAATGCACGGGTAATTACGTTGGACTGGACGCACAATTACATGGCACCTAGCGTGCGACTCTGCACGAAACCGCTGTAAAAGCACAAGAGGGAGCAGAACCCACAGTAGGGTGATGTCCTCGCGCGACGTCGGACACCTGTCCGAGACGACCGGCCCTAATTGCATTAGGTGGTGTTGCCGGGCAGCGATTATGCCGATTTGCAATTCATTCGGGCAGATTTTCTACCTCTTAACAAATCCCGAGGGGGGATCGGATTGTGTAAATGAATTTGGTTAGTCCCGCAGATGGCCGGACCTTTAAAGAAGGCAGAGGAACCTCGCCTTCTACCGTCCATAATTTCTAAGTCTTGGGTTGGGGGAGGGGGTGGATAGAATGCGTGGCATTGATCAGTTTTCTGTCACAGAATACCACAGGGCTTTTCAAAATAATCAGTGTTTTAAATTCTTGTTTCAGTTTCCCACAACAAAAATGATAATATATTATTAATATTGAAAATATTTTTAAAATCCAACTGAAAGTCATAGAAAATTCAGTAACAAAAAATGAATACAAAATATTGAAAGCTGATAATGGGGTGGTTGAGTGGGTTGGGTTCAAATAATTGTGGTGTGATCCCTGGCAAGGTCTACAGCAGTATAGGTAAAATGGCTTCTCACTTGCAACCCCTGAACAAAGGTATTGACAAAACAGAAAGACTGCCAACATTTGGGCTAGATAACTCAGTTAGAGCACCAGCATGTTAATCCGGAGGTTGAAGATTCAAAAGCCGTCCTTCTCAATGTTTATTTATTCAACCCCAAATTATTTGTCAAATAATTTCTGAACTCCAAGTCAAGTGTAAATGTGGTGTCTAATGAAAACTAGCCCAAAAATCTGCGAAAATTTTGGCTCAATTGGTCATCGAAGTTGCAAGAAAACGGTGAAAGAAAAACACCCTTAATTCACAAATTGATGTGCTTTCAGATGCTCGAAAAAGGCTTTAGGCCTGAAGTCTGGGTCAGATTCAAACAATTTAGTGAGAAATTATCTCTTATTTAAAAACTATGTTACTTCAGAGGGATTTGTTTCTCACAATACAGCTCTATCAACAGCTCTTCGTTGCTCATTACCAAGTAAGTTTTTATACTCATAAATGTAAAGCACATTGATACAGTTATTGTGAAATGTACTATCTAAGAACTAGTCACTATTAATTTATTAATTACCAATCTTGTTTCGTGCCTTTAAAATAAAAAAACTCAACATGGTAATTAAGAACAAGGTAAAAGAGTCAAGGTCGGTGAAGTTTGGCCTCGGCATGTTTGCCATACCAGTAAGTACCACAGGTAGATGTGTAACATGAATAGCACCCAAGTAGACTCCAGAATGCTTGCCATGCCAGAGCTCTGAAGGAGCCATGGCCCCAGGCCTCAGCTCACTTTGGCTCACTCAACCTTTGCAAACTTCTCCTTCCAGAAAGAAATAACAGGGCTCGAAATTGGGGCAAAATTCCACAAGAATGCTGGGCTTGTAGCTCAAAATGTTCTCCAGACTAGAATTTATTTTCCAAGACCAGAATCTTTGTGAGAAATAACTTTCTTCAAATCTCAATTCTTAAGTCCTGTGTGTGTAGACGATGTGACCTAAGTTTACATTCAAACCGCCCTCTGTTGACAAAACACTGTTCCCGTCATGTTTTGCCGGGCAAAAAGACGCATGGTCATGGTAAGATTGCGTGTGGGCTATACTTTCTAGCTGGCTGTCCAGTTGATTCAAGCTCTGCACACAGACAACATTGGTAATCAAAGACCAGTATCCGCACTTTATATCCCTTCGAATTATGCTACAGAGCTAATTCCAAGGAAACAAAAAACAAACAGGAAAGTTAAACCCAAACACAAACCTATGTTTCACTGCAAACCTTTGTTCATATTGCACAATTGATGCAATTTTCCTGCAGAAAATGACTACTTTCTGGGATTTTGACAGAGTTAGCTATCATAGTATAAACATTTAAATTGACTTCAGGGGAACTTGAACCTGCAACCTCCAAATAACGTGCTGGCATTCTACCAACTGAGCCGTCTAGCCCTAAATTTCACAGTCTCCCTATTGAAAGAAGAAGGCCTATGACAAGTTTATGTCCTTCATTGTTTTACCAGATAAGTCTGGTCCAGAATTTTTAACAACAATATATGAAGGTTCTTCAAACTCCCTCAGCTCTCTGATTTATTCAGTGATATATGATATAGGTCTACCTTGTGTGATTTGAACCAGCTTACTTGTCATTTTTGCACAAATCAGGGATTCCAAATTCTCTGAAAATATGTGTGCCTTGGGCCCCGTAGAATATTAAGTATCCCAAACAATGCTATTTAATATCCGGCTATAAATTTTATCAGGGGATAGTTGTGATAGATGTCATATTTATCTATAATTTGTATGCAACCGATAGTGGGAGATTTAGCAGGGACAGAATAATGTTAGCCAATCTGGGCAATACTTCAGAAGTTAGATCAGTAGTGACTTAAAAGCACTGCTCCCGACTTCAGTAGAGGGAGCTAGATTGTTTTCCATTATACCTACAGGTGTCCAAATTGACTTTAAATTTAACAAATTAGGTGTCAAAATACTTAAAGGGTGCTTACAACATTGGTAAGATTAAAAATTTAAATGTTCTTAGAATTGCATACAATGTGTTAAACCCACACAAATTGCCGCACTAATGCCCTTTTAGTCCTGGCAGATGTCTTGTAAGTAAGTGAAAACTCCTATGTTTTAAATATATAAAGTGATATTGCCGGTCAGATAAAGTTTGGACTATGAGGAAAACACAAGCCTTGTGGTCTCGGGGACATTTTCTTGGAAGTTCCAGCCTGAATAGAAGGAATAGACAACCTTTATTCTATTAACACCATTTTGTTATCCAACAATTGATGAGTCACACTTTGAGGTTGAATAATTACGAATCTATGTGTCTTCACAGAATTCATTACTGCTCGGATACTTCCATATTAGTGTTTAGCACCTGCACCTGTTCATACTGTAAGGAACAATACTCTTTCTTTGGTCACATGGGTGCTATAGGAATATCGGTGCCATTTGTTGGGGTCCGAATGTTGTATGACCAGGCCTCAAAGTAACACATGTCACCATGGTACCCACAGCAATAATGCTTTTGCTGTGGTGCCCTTTGCAAAGTTCCTATTCAAATGTACATTTTCCATCATAGCAAGCCCCTTTGAGAGCGTGGTTCAAGGTATGCACAACACAATGTGCAGTCTTAGTCTGGCACCCAATATGCACACCTGCGTTTTGGGGATTAAAAATAGCTTCTTATCGCAAATTTCTCGATAAACATTACTGATTTCTAATCAATAAGTGACACTTCTGACAAAATCATTTTTCAGAATGCTTTATTTACTACCATTACCATCTTTAAAGCAAGTAGGCTACTATCCGATAAAAAAATTCAGATGGGGGGGGGGGAGTATTACTAAGTGCTCCTAATCACACTTATGTCATCATTATCGACACATTATACAACTCTAACCTCATAAGGGGTTTTGACACCCAGTTGCATATATATCAACATCCAGATTCCTGATGAATTCAAATGACATTCTCGTTAGTTGGTATGGCGACAGTATACACTGGCCTCCTGATGACACATCACTGTGCATACAAATCAGCCCTCTTCAGTCCATACAAAGTATAAGCCCCTTGATATGATAAGGCCAAATAACAAAAAATACCAGTAGATTGTTCCCCCTCATCGTTGAGGCTGCATCCTTTTATTAAATTTTTTTATTTATATTTTTTAGTACACATTTTCCTGTGTACTTCCCATTAAACTTACTAATAATTTAAGAACTTTTAACTACATTAAGTATTGCGGTAGCTTTAACTTGAAGAATTGGTGGCCATAGTTTGAATAATTAAAATGCTTGGCGGCCACCTTTGAAAGAAATTAAAAAAACAAATCAAAAAGGACCCCATCCTCTTTTTGGAAAAACCCGGACGACAACTGGTATTTTTTTTACTTGGCCTAATCAAAGAATTGCCTCTCTTTAATTCCACACGGATTAGTGGTCCACCAACCATTCACCACTTCGGGTACCGGGGAAACTGTCTGCTTACCAGGGTGAAGTAGTTAAGTCATTGAATTTCATGGCAAGGACAAAAAAAATCACTTGTAGCGGACGAGCATTAATCCGATAATCAGACAGGAAATGCTTCTTCAGTAAACAGAAGAAGATTTGATTCATTAGGTTTAAAGTTAACTGGGTCTTTTGTGAAAAGAAGAGCTGTATTGATGAATCCAAAGAGTAAACTACCAAACAGAAGCTTCAATCCATTAAAATCAATAAACAGGATAACCTTCTCTACTCTATCAATGGAAAGAAATACAACTCAATACAACTCCGGAAAGTACTGAGTATACAGTGCTTTCAAACACACATCGTTGTAAGGGTAAACACAACCGAAATTAAAATTGTTTCGGTAACCGCTGCTAACACATAGGATTCAAACTGCCTCTAGCCACCTGGCTCGGTGGTCTAGTGGTAAGACATGTGCTCAAGCAAAGGTCATGGGTTCGAATCCCACGCGAGTGACTTTCCTGTGGACTTTACTGAGTATGGGAAAGTACTGATGGTAATACAGTCGGTATAAGGGTAAAAACAAGTTAATAACAATCTTCTGTAAAAACTTGAGTCTGATGCACTTGACTGCTCAACTGCAACATGGCAAATTGTTTTTGGTATATAACTTTGATAGCTAATTGAATACCAAGTTTCATGGTAGCTCGTTCATGTTTGATAACATTCGGCCATGTAATACTTTTCTTGGTTTGCGGTAACACCATGTGTGTATACTTGCCAGATAGAATTTGTTCTTAGAGAACTGTCTTGCTTTATTCTACTACCGCTAAGTAGATGTTCCCGGGGGGGGGGGGGGGATACTTCTCAGTTCTGAAAACAACTGTCCTGATTTTTTAACTATTACCCAGGCGGATGGTATAGAAAATAGGCTGCAATGCCTCATTATGTAATGCTTGTTATATAAATTCTTATCTAATCTTATCTTATATCTTATGAAGGTAGTTCCATGAAATTAATTCTGAAGGGTCTTACAGGCTTAGGAAAGAACTAATAAGTATACTCTGATTTCATACTGTCATTACAGGGGTTGCCCTTAACTTTTTTAGTAACTTGCAAGTGGGACCAGTTATCTTGACACTTCACTAGTGCACCACCCTTTTCACTGGTCCATATTCCAAATAAAATATCACCCTTTTCACCATTGAATTTCACCAAGTTAGACAACTTACAGATAATTTATAACCTTCCTCTGGTGTTTTAACTGGCATTTGGCCAACTGTTAAGGGGGAACACTGCATAAGCCTCATGTGTTCACCAAAGTAGGTCTATGTTTATCAATAAGAGAAGGGAGTTGCCCCAGTATTTCTGGCATGCAGATTGTGCCACAGCACCTTGTAAATCTTTCCAAGGCAGTGTATAATTGGTATGGACAGATTTCAAGATCATCAGGATTGCCCAAACCATACTTGAAGGAATAGTTAGATGAGGAAGGAAAAGAGGAAGACAACATTAACGAGTGGACAGGTTTGAATTTTGCAATCTCACAGTGGGCTAAGGAGGATTAGCAGAAAGTGGACAGAGTGGGTCGCCGAGTCTGCACGGTGTTCCAATGACCATCAGCCTGGGCCCAATTTCATGGCTCTGCTTACCGCCTAATTCTGCGCTGACGATCACGATTCCCCGCTTAAGTGCAAGCGCCGAATTTCTGCGCTAGCCTTGTAAGCGCAGAATGCCTAGTAACGCGGAGTACACACGCGCAGAAGCCAAAATTCGCCGCTAACCCTTGAAATACGGTTGCCGTAAGCACAGAATTCCCTGTTTCCATAAGCGCGGATTCTGTGCTTACAGTAAGCAGAGCCATGAAATTGGGCCCAGATGGGATACAAAAAAGCGAAAGTCCAGCCTTCTCCACTGGCTCCTGGTACCAAAAACGAATTGAATACAAGGTCCTCACACTTGTCTTATTTAATGTACTCCAAGACTGTGCAGCCATCCACCAAAGATCTTCTTCAACTTAGTCACTCTGGTTATGCTCTCTGTTCTACTGCCTCAACCCGACTCATATTGTACCTAAATTTTGTACAATCCAATATGGCGATCAGCATTTTCTCACATAGCACCAGTATTATGGTACAAGCCCAGAGACGTCAGTAACATTCACTCTCTCAACACATTTCAACTCAAGTTAAGAAACTTCTGTTTACTGCAAGTTATTAAGATTTTGTTTGAATGTAATTTTCTGAAGAGGGATTGATACTTTGTAGTTTAGTATCTTTCCTGGAGTGCCTTGAGTAATCTTTTTTTGGAAAGTGCACTTAAAAGTTTGTATAATAATGATGTATTATTATTATAGTTCAGTTCTTGCCCTTACATCCAGGAACTTACAGTATTAACTCAACCAATCCTAACATGCTCAACAGAGTACAATGTATGTAAAGCCTTTCACATAAGGCTTTGAATTGGATTTTGGCAAACGCAACAATGCTATTCAGAACTTGTTGGACAGCTCAATGCAAACCTACTCCTATTTCCTGCTTGGGTTGTTGTTGGCATTGTTAGGACTCAGTCAAGCAATTACCAAATGAACTCAATGGTCTTCTACAGGGTTAGCATGTATACGCAATTCTTTACTGTCTTGGAACTGAGTCTATAAAGGGAACAAAAACCACCAACCCAAAACATACAGTCAAGCACTACACACAGCATACCCCTGCGACTCCTCAAGTAGTCCCACACCAGAACAAATTCTTGCAAGGACTACAAACTTGAGGAAACTTTTCATCTTTTGGGTTCCACAAATCCATTAATGGTTGCCCTGTTTCTGCCATGGAACCATGAAACAAACACCCCAAAACCCACACTGGCAACATGGAGGGGGATCAAATGGCCAACACAATTTTTATCTTGTAAGAATCTGGCTTAATCTGCAGGTGCAAGGATTTCTGCAGGGTCAATAGCCAAGTGACAGGTGCCAATCAAGCCTACCAGGCAAGGTCCATTACACTTTAAGGGGTTTATAAATCTGGTCCTAAAACAAAGCTGCTACATTTCTAGTCCCACCACAAGTCATATCCAAGATGAAGCAAAGCCTAACTTGATTCATCCACAGAAGCCTTTCCTAGCAAATGGTGAAAAGATCACAACCTACCCTCCAACCCGTCTGGAGGAAAACACCCCTACATGTACCAGAGAAGTGGTACAGTCCAAGCTGTCAATCAACCTGCATATCATGCTAGGTTGATTTCCAGCATTGTTGGAGGTATTTGTACTCCTCCCTTGAACACTAACATGGGTAATTCAGGGGGTAATTATCTCTCCCAAATGAAAAATTGCTGTCCAAACAGGCGCTGTCAGGATAACTCAGTCATGTTTGCCAAGGCAATTTATTTCCAAGAGGGACTTGTGTATTGGAATGCAGATACAGCTACCCACTGCCCCTAGTTTCAATAATCACAAATCAAGGTTTTCTTTTCCTGGAAAGAAATATCCAAGTGGCGAAACCCCTTTAACAATTTCCATACCTCCTAAAACCAACAATTTGCTACAATTGTGCTTATCTGTCAACAGGTATATGGTTACCAAGTCTAGGTTTAAGAAAGGTACTTTTAAAGGCACTGGAGACCAGTATTCACACACTTGATGTATAGGACTACTTGGTGTTACCCAAACGTATGTATAATAATATAATAAATGAGACAATTTAGGCTCAATTGGTCATCAAAGCTGCAAGAGAATACACCCTTGGTGCACAAATTTGTGAGCTTTCAGATCAGGTCTGAAGTCTTTTAATATTTGAGTGAGAAATTACCTCTTTCTCATAAACTATGTTACTTAGCAGAAAGAAGGAGCCGTTTCTCACAATTTTGTATACTCTCGTCAACAACTCTCATTGCTCATTACCAAGTACATGTAAGTTGTTTTACTAACAATTATTTAGAGTACTGCAGTACAAGTTTTGTTTTTGTACTAAACCCACAACCACAGTAAACAAAATGTGTTTGCATCATTTGGGGTGCCAAATGCTCTGCAAATGAAAGCACAGATAACATCAACTTCTATGAGAAATCCTGAAGTTATGGCTATAGACTCGAACCCATGCTTTGATTCAATCAAATGAGCTACATGTACGTGTAGAAATTCAAAAAATGTACACTTTTACCTCAAAAAAGTGCATTTCGATAAACCTTGTGATTTTCCTTCATAATGCAAGTACATCTAGAGGCAAAGTTATATAAATGTATCATTCGCTCCTTTAGTTTGTGAATCCATCGTTCAGTTTCAATGCTTGAATAAATTGGACCCCAAAAATCACTGTTGTTACTTTTAATTGGACAATTAAAATGAACTCAATGCACTTGGACAGACTACCCGACAGACCATTAACTGTTTTAATTTAAACCTTAATAAAGAATTTGAAAAAACATTGTGTCTGCCACCGAACCCCCCCCCCCCCCCCCCTCTAAAGTAGTATCAAAACAAAATGTGTGTGCATGGTATAACTGACGTGCAATGCATACGTGCACATGTACGCCATACATGTAATACAGGCTACTAGGTAAATGTTCATGGTCGAATTTAATTAGTAAAATTAATAGTAAACTAATTACTTACTGACTAATCAGTGATTTCAGCCAGAGAGAGGGCTAGCGACCTGGATCCAATTTCAAAGCTTTGCTATAAACCACGAAATTCCGTGCACCTTGTGAAGCGTACTGGGCCCAATTTCACAAAGCCTGTAAGCACACAAAACTGCTAAGCACAGAATAGTATTGCTTAGCAGAAACAGGTTACCAACAAAAATGGATTATGTTCGCACTGTCGTGGCTGGTGCCTAACTAAATTTTTGGTTAGCAAACAAATTTCTCAAGCAGTGTTTTCTGCTTAACAGCTTTTAATTCATTGCTACCCACAAAATTCTTTGCATCTCGTGAAGCATGTCAATTTATGGGTGGTAAGCACAGTATTCTGCAGCAAGCAGAACCATGAAATTGGACCCTGCAGGGTAAGTCCGACCACTCTCACTCAGCATACAGCAAGGACCATGTTTTTGAGACAAGATCACAGTCGAACTCGAAAATGTTGGTAATTTCTAGCTAGAGTAAACTTGGGGGCATAATTCTCCTCTTCAAAGTGTCAAAGGCATTCTATACTATGTAATTTGTGAACATAATATCCTATCTCAGCCCCTATGAACACTTTCATCAGGCTAAATAGCAAAACAGTTCATCTCTGTAAATGCTTTTCTTGGAATGTAATTTTTTTAGTTTTAAAAGTGGTTTTGCCATGCAAGGGCCGAGTATACAAAAATGTACGAAACGAAAATGGTCTTTCACAGGAAACAATCCGACTGGAAATCCACATTTCCTCATGTGATTCTAATGGCTCGCTCTCTAATTGGATTTGTTTGTTTAGTTTGTTCAAGCAAGGCCAGTTATAGCACCAACAATTCAGGTGTAAAAACCAAGGGTTGGCTTGCTCTACAGGGTAAAAGTAAAGCAAGTGGAAAACAGATTGACTGATTGTGCAACCAAGCCATTTATGCTAATCCTAGTGTATGTGTTTTGGGGGTTAGAGGGAGGGGAAGGGAGTCATGCAGTTGGCATGTCTGACCATTGCTGTCTGACTGCCATTCTTATCCCAGCATTCCTGTGGTTATGCTTAGATGCAGGCGGTGCTAAAAGCCAAATTGACTGGCACCTTTACTTGTCCAAGAGGGAAGGTGGTAAAAAAACTTAGTTTAATTCTAAAGTAAGTAACAAGCTCTATGGTAATGAAACTCAAAAAGCTAACAATAACATGTTTCAAGTTGTTGTTACATGACAACATGATTCCGAGCTAGTTGAAAAGTTTTGGGGCATGGAAGTTGTGCAAGCTGGCAAACATTAGGCCTATGTAAATCACAGCCTAGAAAGACCCATTGTCTTCACATCAACACTGCTTCACATCAGATATGAATGTGGTCGGCCATCTTGGGAGTCAAGAAATTGCATGTTAAGATAAGGAGGACGGCATTTAAAATACATTATTGCCCCCAAACCACTCTACACAGTAGCATTCTCCAGTCTTGAGTTTACCGGCCGATGCTAAAATCACTGGCCTCGGGCCTGTAGTCAAGTGTAAATTTTGAGCTGCGCCACAAACAAAAAACAGCCACTCCCCCTTGAAAAGCCACGCACCCTCTGTGCCTCCCCCCACCCCCACATTCAACTAATAAGCCATGTCTACACCGCTTCATGCTTGCATTCTGAAGTTTAAACTCACTTTTATTTTCCTACACGGCTGTCAGCCATTCCCAAATCTACACTACCTCCATGCTCCTACATTACATATTATAGCTAACTTCACAGACTACTTTTTTATCTGTTTGAGGATTCAACAAAATCCACAGCAACTGAAATATTTAAGCGCACATTACATGAGTTTCCGAGCAGAGCTGCCCAGCATCAACCCAGCCTCCCCTCAGTCAGGAGACTGGCTTCAACTGACCCTATGCAAACACACAGCGCAGATCGTCTCCGCAGGTATTCAGTAGCTAATACAAGCAAACCCCACCGGCACGCTTCCTTCGCGAAGTAAAAAAAAAATCAAACACAGAGCACAGAGCTTCGCTTTGCTTGCTTTGGGACTAACTGACACAGCTGTTTGGGGACTATATCCGGGGTTAGTAAATGTTTTCATAGGTTTTTTTTTCTCTAGTCTTTTCTTTCTAGCGATCATGGTTTATTTGTGGACTGCTAGGTGAGGGGTATTGAGGGGGCTCAGGGGTGTTAATGAACCGTGTGGCAGATGCTGCTGTGATGGTGTTACAATACAAGGGGATTGGATCTGATGACAAGATGAAAACACTGTCTGGATGCAGTCTACCCTCGCAGCGCTGCTAACTGCTGTATCTACAGAATCTGAACATGGACGCAAATTAGCTTAGAGGCTCTGCGGTATGCCAGGGTTGCTGGAATATGTTATGACAACCTATCATGGGTCTACTATTACAGGCTCATTTTAAAAAACATACACCTTGTACATTATTGTGTGCCAATTACAGAGTATCATGACAATTTTTATTCGATCAGAGTCGAGACTGACATACTAATTGTAAAATTCTCCTGATTCAGTGTACAGATTTTCCCCAAACATGTAAAACAGAAAATTTATTACAAGGGTTGGCCTGTTGAAAGCAGTAAAACATTAATACAGACCCAGGCCTGGAAAGTACACAAGGACCACCGAGGCCATAGCCTCTGTTGCTCCTAATCTTAGCCTTGAAGCCCCTTCAAATGTTTCATATAGACTTTAAGATTCAAAGGAAAAACTCTTAGCAAAATGAAAATGGCCATAAGTGCCCTCTCAACAAAGATGAAATCCCAGGCCTGCAAGACTCATTTTCAACAAAGATTTAATGAAACTTCCAACTTCTCACTGATTACAAATTTCATACCGGTATCAATCCTCCAGAGAATTGTTTGTTCATCTGAAATACTGAAATTTTGCCAAAGTGTCTTGGCCGAGCGATGAAGCGTACTGGACTCAAGCTCTGGTGTTTCTAATCAGTAGAGTATGGGTCCGAGTCTCAGTCTTAAGCAAGACACTTAACCATTATTGATTCATCCTTCAGATGGGACATTGATTCATCCTTCGAATGGGACGTTAAGCTGTAGGTCCCCAGTGATTTGTAATACAAAAATTATTTGGCCTGATGTTTCAACCCAGGAAGAGTCTTTCTCAAATTCAGCCTTTTGAGAAATACTCTGCTAGCATCAAACATCAGGCCTTTAACTATTAGTTTGCATTATACCATCATTTTGGATAGTAAGCAGTTTGCAACAGCTAATTCTGTTTTCTCTGTTTTGCAATGCACGCAAAAGACACCATTTTACACTTATCGATAAGAGAAGGTTTTGCCGGAGTGTTTTCACACAGGCTGCTAAATGCGCTTTAACATTCTGATTATGGTGGTACACAATGTATGCTTGATCCCATGTAAAGCACAATTACCACCAGTGCAAGCCTAAATCAAACAAAAACATGCTGTTGGATTTTGATAGATTGGGGGTGGCTTACAGCAAAACTTTAATCAAGTTGAAACTGTGATCTGAGTTTGGTAACAACATCAGTGTTCAACCTATACCTTGACTACATCTCAGCTTCAGTGTATGATCCCAGTTACATTTACAAGAGAAATCACTAAGCTTACTACAATCTGAGTGACAGAGTGCCTGATATTCAATAGCAACAAGCTATTAGGGAAACAAAGTTTTCCTCTAGTACACTCCGTTAAGTGTTGGACACAATCAATGTCAAGCCTATAAAGCCATTCAACTTCTCACTATTAAAAACAGTCAAAGAATCAAAGCATGCTTGAAATAGTTCGGGTGAACGTCCTATAGTGCCTAGTCTATTGAGTTGCATTGGGTGTTATAAACACTATCTGCTGAAGATCCTCTCTCCCTTTCAACACAGGAAATATTCTTGCATTAATTTGTATCCTGATTTCCCCTACTCGAGTGTTATTAGATGTGTAAATTATACCGATGGTTCCTGTGCACTTTCCCTCGGCTTGTCAGGACGAGACAAAATTAGCACACTGTCCTGTTACAGTATACAGGTGTTGAGTAAGTGGAATTTGATATAATACTTTGTTCAAGGGCCAATCGCATCAAGATCTTATGCTAAAGCTGTGGTATTGAACATGATGAGTATGAGTTGCGCTAGTTTTGTTGGACAATTCTAAAAGGCTACTGTAAATATTCAAAAGTGTTTGCATCGAGTGGGTGTGGCTACAATAGTACAGATCAACTTGCAAAATACAGGACAGGGTTTAGCCGTTAAAGCTTTTTCAGTGATAAGCCAGCAGGACCAGTTAGCTTGTTATTTCACTAGTCCCCCAGTCTCCCTCAGTGGTCTATATTTTGGGGTTTATTTCAACATTGCTGTTAAAGTTGCCAGCTGGACAGATTCCTGACTAATTATTGGACATTTTAACACGCATTTGGCCAGTGGACCACTGTTATGGGAGAATTGCCTCCATGCCCCTGGTCAATGCCTTGGTGCCCCTTGAAATATTCCAGCAGAAACTTAGTATTCATAGAGGTGCCCTTTACTAACAAAAATACTAACTCACTGTCCAGTACAAGACTCAAGTATGACATACATGTAAGACCTGAACATAATAATATCAACTTCATTGCTCCCTGCCCTCAACAATAAACTGAAAATATGGAGTTTCATACAATATCCAAAATAAAGCTACATTTAGACAGCGTACTAAACCTAAGAACCTAAGAAGTTCACTTTTCTTTTCAACTTCTACAGTTTAATTTTTATTTTGTTAACCTTGAGTTCAAACAGCTTGACCTCATGGACAGTTAAACCTGGTTTATCTTCAGCTAAAACCTATCCATCTGCTTAACTTAGACCCCATGTGGCCGATTTTTTATTGTCTGAAACTGCAATATTATTAGATAAAACTCAAGTGGTTTAGAGATAAATCCTCCAACTTGAAGGTCTAACTTTTGGGGGCTAAAACCTGATCGGCAAACTAGTTTAACTTTAAAACTGTTTGGACACACAGGTGTTCAATATAAAAAGTTCTAAAGGAGTAAGACCAACTTATAGGTAGGGTCGTAGATTGGTAAGTACTCAACAAATTAATGACAATAAAAACTTACTTGGTGAGAAGCACTGCAGCTGTTAATAGTATAAACTTTTTTGAGATAGGTAACATACTTTTTCACCCGAAAATGTTTGATTCTGAGAAACGAAATGATTAATGAATGAATCGTTTCTCAGATTTCTGAGGGTTGGTGTTGGGTCGCAAATACTGCAGTCAGAGTTGTTGTTGGTACCCGCAGTCACCTCACTAAATGTGGATGGATTTGTTGTTCAAGTGAAATACAGTGACAATGTTTTGTTACTTTTAACAAGTTGGAAGTTCAGCCAGGCCTGGCGCTTTGTTTTTGAAAGGGCAAGGGCACCAAGGCGTTTGTTCTTGGCAAAGGGCACCTCTTTGACTAAACTGTAAATTTCTATTAAAGCATTAAGGGGCATCAAGGCAAATGACCAGGGGCAATGAAGGCAATGCCTCAACGAATTACCATGACTGGTTAAGCAAACACTGTAACATAAGTGTGCTCAACAGTGAGCCATAAAATTTGTTTCCTATCTTTAGACTACACCTGATGTTTTCTTGCTTTGAAAATGTAAAGTTTCTATTTTACTGATTTAAACTGTACGTGACCTATACTTCACTCTACACCGACAAGTGACCTTTCAAGTACACAATCTAGAAACACTGGTGTTACTAATATTAAGTATCAAGTGGGCGCCAGACTAATTTACAATGTACTGCAGATGAACATGATACTATCTTGTCTTAGTCCATGAAACCATGGATGGAGGCACTATGATGAAATCAAACTACGCATCCAAACAACAGAATCCTCATCCCATGCTTCTGTGTTGACTCAAACGTTTTTTCCTTCATCACAATATTAAAGCCAGGTAATAAAAATGGGAAAAAATGCAAAATTTCCTGTCACAAATCACCCTGTTCCCCATCAGCCCAAGGAGACCAAGGGTTAATTGGCCTAGATTTGGGCCAGTATGCACGTCCTTGTCACCCCCCAGCCTATCCAGGTGCTTGGCACAGGTAACGTGATCAGCCTCTTCAAGACAAACTCAAGCATCTGGAGCCATTACACCAGGGCCAAAAGCCCGACTTGGATTGCCGTAAAGTGATACCCTCAGCTTCTCCCCGACTGAAAATTCATGACTGGGATGTCAGAGCATTTAGGCCAACTAAACCCCAAGTGTCCCAGGACCATTGATCTGAGACCCACTTAGGGGGTTGGTGTGATGGTGTGATGCCTATTTACAAGTCAAAGAATGCATGGGGATGGTGTGGATGTCGCTGTGCCTGCTCCAGGGGAGGAGGTGGCTGGATTGGGATGGCGTAAGGTGGTGAGACTGGGGATAAATGTTATAACAGGTGATTAGTGACCTTTTGGTGGGGCTTTGACAGGCTACCTGTCTGTGCCAGATTGGCACAAGGAGGTCAAACAACAAGGGGGCCATTCTCAATTTATATAGCAGGTGCAAAATAATTCATTGTGGATTATTTCAGTTTCGCTCACCGTACTCCCTAAGGTAGATATGGTTTCCCTTAAATAAAGCTAATTGTTCCGATATTGGTTTTACCAATCAATGAGATTTCTATTTCGCTCTTTGGTTAATGGTCCAGATGAAATCTTATGATGAGAAAGTATTTCTTTGTTCATGTATCAATTACTGCACCTGATGGAATCTGTTTGGAACAGACTGTGGACTGTGCATAAAATAGGCCCTACATGCCATATCTTCCCAAAATGCGCATCACTGTTTTCGAAAAGGCCATCTCCACAGTCTTCACGAGAAATCTTTCCCGGGAAAACATTTACATGAAAACTTTGGGGTTATTTTGGATCGGATATAGGCCTAATCTAGTGGCAAAAACCAAATCTGATGTCAGATCTTTTTTTCTCACTACAGAGCAAATTCTCAGGAAATAAATAACTCCATCGCAATCCCATTGATCATGTCACATTTTAAATAAATTTTCCTTGAGGGAAATGCGCACTCAGTATGACTAAATCTCAGTGTATGAGTGCTACTCGGAGTAACAATTTCCTGGAAAATAGCTTTTTCCCTGTAGTTTTCAAGTGTGTTAGCAATTCAAGTGTCGCACAGAAAGGACACAAATTTTCTTTTGAACCTCCCTAGAAATCCATTGAGTGTGAAAATAAGGGCTTTCAAGTTTTTCTTTCCAACACTGTTTAAAGTTTTCCAATCATGGAGTTATAGGGTTCCTATTACATACATGATAATGATATTAAGCCCTTTGAAAATGATTGGAAATGTCATCAAGTACAAGGCCCGATGTACAAAATGTACTTGTACAGTGTACATGTGGTAGGCCTATAGGCTTTAATAGACTTTGCAGGCTATTTGTTTACGTTTTTCAGATTTTTTTAAGGGCTAAAAATTCAGAAATCAGACTTAAGTAGGAATAATTTCATGCCTGATCTTACATGTCAGCTCTTACTAATGTATTGTACATGATAAAATCAATCAGATTCATGTTCTTGAATGGTGTCTTAATTTCCGTTCCATCTTCCCTAAGTATTATTATGGACACAGATGTATCGAGTGCACCAGAAATTCCACCACTCCACATGCCTTGGCACAGCCCTGTAAACAGCTTGCATTGCGCCAATCAAGAAGCTATCATATCTCTAAGCAGTCATATCTCTGTGATTACTACAAAAAACTTCTTGAGCCTCCAAAGTAAAGGAGAGAGGGGGAAAAAATCTGTCATGCGATACCTGAAAAATGTTCTTGGCTATTCTCTGGAGAACCCACAGCAATTTGGACTGATTTGATTTCCTATGCGGAGGATCAAGTAAAAGATCATCATGGATCTTTTATCCCGCAGTGAGTGTGTCCCTTCTGGATAGAGGAGAGAGTGTCCGCGACGAAGGTATCGGACAAGCCAAGATAGCTAGCGCCAAGGGGCATGCTTTACGCTCGTCAAGAGGAACGGCGTGTCTCGCGCGTGAGACTTGTGCCCTTTTCGCCTCCTATTCATTGCCAAGCTCTTTAAACGTTCACACTGTAAGAGAATGTCATTAGAGAGCTCATTTTTCTCTAGAAAATTTTACATAGGGGTTTGTAACATAAACCTTATACAATTTATTTACTGGGAGCCACAAGTTAGTGAGATTGGTTCAAAGAAGTAATTTGCTGTTTTGTTTGTTGGTAATATCATGTTATTTCATGTTTTACACAATCTCTTTTGATTTTTTTTTAAATAAGGGCCTTGTACACCCTAGTAATGTATTTATTTTTCCTGTCTGGTTTCTAAAACTGTAATATCCACGCCCTCCCTTTTAAAGGAAATTTTTGTATTTATCTGGGTTAGTATACATTGTGTAGAAACAGGAATGAAATCGCGGACTAAGGGAAGGTGCACAGTGCACATAAATGGCCTCAAAATTTGAGTTTTCAATATTCTATACACTGACTGAAAACCAATGGCTTTTAATACTTTGAAAAATGCTTAGTGTGTGTTTACATATACAGGGAAGGGTTTGAGTACAGAAGCACTATAGTGTCCACAATCAAAGTTTCATTCAAAAAAAAAATTAAATGCAAGTTTAACAGTGAATGAAATTTTGATTGATTATATTTTTTTGATGGAATTTTCATTTTAATATTGAAGTGTATTCAATGGAACTATGACAACCAGCGAACAACAGCCCTCCATCAAAACATCCACCCATTGGGAAAACACTGAATATGTTTTCTCTAATGTGTCATAAATTATAAATTTTTACATACTGTCTTGAAAGAAGAATAAATGGTAAAAAATGAGCGACCTTTCTTTAGATATAAATTATTCAGAGATTGAATTTCAAGAAGCAGTTACTGTGAGGAATGATCGCCCTGGGCTTTGTAATAACAGAACTTGTCATTTCAACATAATGACAGCCTTTACCTTTTGAAATCCCCCACCCCCACACAAATAAGCAACATTAAACATTTTCGAACATGAAGGACTTGCTTTGGGTTTTTTTCTTATGAAACGGAAAAGATTCTAGATTAACTGATGATCAAATTACCATTTTAAAAAGTATGTTTGTCTAACATTTAATTTTGTTTTAACACTATTTTTTTTTTTGTAACCTTTGCAATTCTAGAGCAGTGTCCTTATCAACTAGACAGAGAGAAAGTACTGAGTACAAACATTGGTGTATAATTATGGTTAAAACCAAAATTAATATTCTTTATCCCCGATGCAAATTTCCGTCTATTAGGGGGGCCTAACTCAGTCTGTTTTCAACAATCTGGAAATCGGTTCCAGGAGTGAATGATCAAAACTCCAGCCTAATTGATTGACAGATCATAATTACTAATGGTGGAGAACATCCTGAAAAGTTATTATGCTTGATAACTGGTCAGTTTAAAGGAAACTGGAATTAATGTGCATGTAAATGAATCACCGGCTGTAGTGATCCATTTCCACGTTAAGAATACCTTTCATAATTTAATAAGTATTTATTATGCACTTTTTTTAAGCCAAGTGGCCCTTCAAATTGACTTATATCATCTGCTTATCAGGCTTGAAGCATTCATGAAAACTCCTGAGGGTTATGCAGCACAGACATCCAAATACGAGTACAGGTAGCTACTTAAAGGCAGTGGTCACTATTGGTAATTTCTCAAAATAGTTGTTAGCAAAAACCTTACTTGGTAACGAGTAATTGGGAGAGGTTGATAGTATAAAACATTCTGAGAAACGGCTCCCTCTGAAGTTACATAGTTTTCGAATAAACACCAGGCCTGTATGCTTTGTTTTTGAAAGAGCGAGGGCACCAAGGCATTTTCTCCTTGATAACGTGCACCCTATGAGGAAATTGTAAACTTCTACTGGAGCATTTCAAGGGTACCAAGGCAATGACCAAGGAGCGTGGAGGCAATCGTCTTCGTTACCTACGTGAAGCATCAGGCCTAAAAAAACTATAGAGTTAAACCAAGATGCTGACCGAAAAAGGCACAGAGACAGTAATGACAGACCAGCCAATTGCCTTATTGATCGCATACAGCAGTACCTGGCTAAAGTATGAGTCTACTCAAGCAATACATATTCACTCATTCATCAGACAGAAACTAAACCAATCACCCGTGCCTACTATTCACTCCTTGATCGTAAGAAAAAAGGGGCATAGGAGTTTGTTGTACACGCAACGTATCCTGTTCATATTAACTGCACAGTTGAGCATTACGAGAAAAAATTTCCCCCATTTCCAGTGACTCAGTTGTAGCCCCGGGCAAGCTTACACGGCCTAATTCGTCTTTCAGGCTAGATTTTGTCTTCGTTTTTTCTTTCTTCTTTGCCTCGTGGATGTGGACTTGTTGGTACAACGTATCAAAAGGCCATTACAACAATTTTATGATGTTAAGGTTCAAATTCAAAGCAGGATTTGGTGAGATAGGTTGTGTTTCTACTGTTTCTGCACACTTAAAATAACTCCATTAGTTATCATACTCTTTTTAGGAAGAAAATAGCTGTTCCAAACTGCTTAGGGCTTGTGGGGTAAAAAAAACCTCATTTATTACTAATGGCATTTCTTTGAAACAAAATGTTATTTCTGTTAAACCCATACACTGATTGTAAACCAAATTCAAATTCCTTTAGTTTTTGAGTTTGACTTTTTATTTGGTGATGTATTTTTTTTTAATTTTTATAAACCAAAATTGAATTGACTTGAATTGCTCAAGTCCTGTGAAAAATATTTCTCTATATTTTCTTATTGCCTTCTCATGTAATGTTCATCACACTAAACCCAAACACCAAACAGTAATAAAAGTATAAAACAAGTAGTTTGATGATTTTAACAGTAGAGTTTTTATGTGTTCCTTTCAACCTAGGAGTCTGGACATTAACCCAATTGCCATGCACAAAATTATCATAAGAGTTTGAAACATGCACAACCCATGCATGGTTTAACCAGCTTTAACCTTGAACTGCATACCCAATATCACAACAGATACAAAGTCAATCAAAGTCAATCCCATGGAGCCTGGACTGAACCCTCAAGAGAAAGCAAAGACTCAGGTTTTAGTACGTGCATGTACGAATGGACGTTGAACATTTATGGAGCTGCCATTTTGTTTTCTCCTATACAACAATGTAACCAAACTGAGGCTGAAGAGAAAAATAGTCATGGAATTCATTAATGCTTAAGCACACAGGAAACATGACAAAGATGGCCAAAACAGCTGCCAACATTTTCAGCAAACTGACTAGTAAATTTGTATGCAAAATGTAACGTAAGAACAGGACCCAGTTTCATATAACAACTATACTGCTTAGCAAATTACTTTGCTAATAAAAAATAAGTGTGGCATCAGTTGCAACAATGTAAACTTAATGGAATTTGGCTGGTAACTAGATTCTGTTAAGCAAGGTTTAACTGTGCTTTTTTATGCTTACAGTTTTTATGAAATTGGTCCCAGAGGATTCTTAAAACTACTGCTCGAAACAGGGCCATTTAAATCACTGCCTATAAAGGAATTCGGCAAGGTTGTTGTAAGCATCGAATTGTTTGGTTAGCAACGCCCTGAATTTAAGCTCTGATATCACAAAAAGTTCAGCTTCGATTAACAATTCTTGTTCATGTGTAACACTGGACACTACTCAAAAACAACTAATATTTGGCAATGTTAGTTAGCTGACCCACAGGCTGTCACTGTCACCACACAGGACTTTCAAGTTCTGAACTGGGAAAAGGCGAGCTTATTCTGTTCCCCACCGCCGGCAAGTGAAAGAACAAAAATAAAGCCAAGGGCTAATCCTAACAAATGTAGTTCAAACTATATTCATAATACTTCACACACAGTTCACGACAAGTTCCCCAGACCTTAAAGGAACACGTTGCCTTGGATCGGACGAGTTGGTCTATGAAAAGTAGTTGAAACCGTTTGTTATGAAATGCATATGGTTAGAAAGATGTTTTAAAAGTAGAATATAATGATCCACACAAGTATCACTCAAAATTGCACGGTTTCATTTTACGTCACAAACTAACACGGTCGGCCATTTATGGGAGTCAAAGTTTTGACTCCCATACATGGCCGACCGTGTTTGTCGACGAGGTAAAACAAAAACCATGCAATTTCGAGACATATTTGTGTAGATCATTGTATTCTACTTTTACAACATCTTTCTAACCATAACGATTTTATAACAAACGGTTACAGGACGCTTTTCAAAGACCAACTCAACCGATCCAAGGCAACGTGTTCCTTTAAGTAAAGGGAGCTTTCTTTCTCATGGGGTGATTTATGAAGGATCCAGGCTATGATTTACGCTTTGTTTCTTGCCAATTTTCCAAAATTGACTTTTACTAGTCTGCAGGGAATTTCAAAGGGTGTGTAGTAAGTGTATTGAATACACTAATCATTAAATGCAGATCATAAACATAAATCTCAGGTACATGGCCCTTAAAATTTTAGTGGGACCATTACCGCAATATCTGGGACACTGGACTCCGAAATTAAGCTTGGGTTTTCCAACCCTGACCTATATGTTGATAGTTAATTATTGTTAAAGGGGGACGATGGCCTATAAAAAATGAATAGGTGGGTACGTACCATTAGCAAGCTTCAAAAACTGACCGTCAAAAATACTAACTTGTTTGTATAGAAGGCAATGGCCTCCATACTGATAGTGTCAAACAAAGGACCAACAATTGTCACTGCTTCCTTCAAAGGTATTTTGAAATAAAGAAATTGGTATAGTGATCAATTGTGTACACATTCTGAGTTCTAAAAAATGTCTAAATATTCTATAGATAATTATCACAAAACATATAATAATAAAAAGACACTCCCATTCTTCATTACTATTCTTATAATTTGTTCTTGCAATCTGAAAAGGTTTCAGAAAATATAATGACTTCTTTGCTTTTGAAGCTGCTAATGCTTATTATTTACAAAAGTGACTAGGAGTATTTAGACTTGGGGAACTTACATGTAAAATCTGTATAATTGCATTCTTCTGGCAAACTAATTTCTATAATGTTTGACGTGCACACAGTTTAGGATTGCATCTCGCAGTTTCTTACATGAGCATTTCTCTTTAAATTTGAGCTATTCAAAACTGACTATTTTTTTTTTTTACAATTCAAGAGTAAGATATTTATTCTAAATCAAAGTCTCTATAGACAAGTCCTGACAAAATAGTTTAGTTTTGTAACCCTCTTTCCATTTTATTTTTTAACAAATAACTTCTTATTATCCGGGCCATCTTCATAAAATAAAGATTTTAGCATCATGCTTTATAAGAGTCGTTTCAAATAAATATATATTTTTTTTAAAAGAACCATAAAAAGATTGTCTTTACATAGAATAGCAAACTTTAAAAACTAAACCAAACAGATTTGAATTTTGTTGCTGTTGAAAAAACCCCAAAGCTCTGACAAACATAAACAACACAGTCAATATTGTGCCTGTGGTCAAAAGAGGAAGCTAAAGTAACAACACAATGCTTAGTGAGTGCATGTTTACTTCCTGTTTACATTACATGTACCATGAACTGTTTTTCATAAGTAAACAGGATTTCTTAATTTAAACCTTCAAGTGTTCCCATCATCAGTCATTTAGTCCACAAATTCATCCAGTTTTCAAAACTAACATTTTAAATTTGCATTGGGGATAAGGAAAATTACAGAAACTTGAATTTGGGAGGAAAACCCAAGACCTTGAATTTGGGAGGAAAACCCAAGACCACAAGGCTCAACAAATTTACTGAACCAGAATTTTGTGTACACGACCGGATTGAAATTAGAAGAAAAAATGCGTCACTGTTTTTTAAAACAGTTGAACTGTTTTAGTTTAAAAAAGCACTAAGAGAGATTCATCTCCATACTTTATGAATACAAATTCTCAATAATCAACCAAATTATACTAATCAGACTGAGAGTCAACAACTGAATACAAATACTAGATTGCCGAACTTGTCGAGTCATGAGTTTACAGGCCCGATGCTAAAATCACTAGCCTGCAGTCCATTCTAAAACTTGAGCTCTGTATTAACATTTTGTTTTTACCGATACACCGATCCAAATTAAACATATTTCAGTGTCATTTATAAAGCATTTCTGAAAAAAAAAAATTTCAGTGACAGTTGGGACAGATTCACCCTTTTCACATGTCATCGTCAAAGTGTCAAAAATATCAATTTTCTAACAGATGCTTTACAGACGTTGTCTGAACATGTTTTCATTTTTACTGTGGGAAAAGTATAGCAATTTTCACCCAATTTCATTTAAAAATGACAATTTATACTATAACATTAAATTTACAGACCATAACTTAAATTTACAGGCTATAATTGTAGAGAAAAATAGTACAATATTAAGCTCATACAAGGCATATTTTGTAAGAGCCTTTCCAAAACAAATTTTCAAAAAGTGTTCACCAGCGGTGAAAATCCACCAACATGTAGTAGTACTGAGTCAATAAAAGATTTAACAACTTTAGCAGCAGATTTTGACAAATTTGAGGTGGAACGCTATCAAAAATATAATCGCTACAGGCCTAGTGCTGAAAGCAAAAAGGTTGCCCAATTTGTTGTTTAAAAAAAACAAAAAAATAAATAAAATTGAAAAATAGTCACAGGTAAGGCCTAAAAACTTCTGTAAAATCTTCTCTATAATCATACATGGTACATCACAATATGGGAAACGACATCACAATGTAGTTTGCCTAAATGGTCAAGAACTTTGACTTCAAGTTGAAACTCTGGTAGGCCGACAGGAAGTCAAACAAGTGACCCAGTGTTAGGAATGTTTTGACAAAGCCTTGTGGCTACAAGTGCTTCATGTACTGTCAGTAGATTCAAGATAGGACTTCACTTTAGACAGGAGTCTACTAAGAAAGGATTACAACACCTAAGGCACAAATCTCACGCATCTACTTATTAAATTTCAAGGTGACATTTGGGCTTTGGGAAGCACTGACCGTAGATAGAGTATAAGTACGAGAATGTTGTTGAACATTTTAAAGTTTATGCCCCAATTCTAGTGACTTGTGAAAATGTGGACGCGCAATGGACATTTTAACTTTTGGTGCAGTTTTTTCTTAACATCAGAGGAAATATGAATGTAATTGAATAAATCAAAAAAGAAAATGTGCAGAAAACACAGACTTAAACCACAATTTTAAAGCTCCAGTGACTGTGACTTAAGTGAGAAGTCTTTTACTTTTATCTTTGTTGACAAGTTTTGTTGCAAGGTTTTTTTTAAATTAGTGTGAATATGAACGTAAACAATCAAATAAAAAAGGAAGTTGTGCAAAAAGACACAGACTGAAACCATAACTTTAAAGCTCTGTTAAAGAAAATGCAACAAAATCTGCTTTTCGCATTGCAAAGTAAGTCTCCTCACTACAGCATTAATTGTCTTATAAATTGTTATAAATTGCAATTAAATTCACTGTTCCACAAACAACATGCACGCTTAAGAATAACTTGATTATTTCAAGTTTAAAACCTTCAATATGAGACTTTCAAGTATAAAACCTTCAAATCTTAAGTCACAGATCCATATGTAAAATATTCAGAAAATCTACAACGTATTTACATTGACCTTTGATACAAGTTAGTTAAATAGTTTTTAAAAACATAAAAACAAAACCACAAAAAACAACATCAGAATAAAGACTAAAGATGCACAACCTGTTTGTTTTGAATGTCATACTGGAAATATCATCATACCACATAAATGTATGCATTACATTTTGCAAAACATCCTGCTTTGGAATCCCCAATGAATAAATTCTCACAATGAGAACAAACTTACACAAGTTTGGATAACCAAGAGATGGGTTGAACAGGTACTTAGAAAATTTCATGAGACGAAAAGCTTTGTTGACGAGAACAGATTGTGCATCTTTTATAATTTTACAATTATTAATCTTAAAAAAAAAAAGGTTAACTGGTCTGCATCATGGCGCCTTCAATATTTCCACTGAGTCTTTCATTTGTGATAAGGTCACAATCGTCAAAATGAAATAGAGTTTTTCAGCATTTCAAAAGTATCCGAGTTATTAAGAGAAAGTTTGATCCTTGATGATTGTGGGCCGTTTTAGCATTGGAGTTGGTGTCATGACGCAAACCAGTCCCAAGGAAAGACAGTCGAACTGTCCTTACCTTTAGTGTTCTTCCGGGTGTTCTCCCAAGGCACTTCTGGTTCCTTAGGTTGTTCATTCGGCAGATACCACGTCGAGTCCTCCTCTGCCATTAACACATTCACATCGACTTCTCCTTGCACCATCGTGGACGGACCAGTCTTTTTGGCAGGGTTAACCCCCGGTGGTTTTTTCAGGGCATTTTTCAAAGGCAACGGGCGTGAGTCATTCAAATTGAATTGTTGTCTCTGCAATTGAATTTGGGCCTGCAGAATTTCAAGCGGGTGGATTTCTTCATGAGCGCTTTTCTCGCTATTCGCGTCCGTCGTGTCGCTGGATGTCGACACGGGGTTGGACACCGAGTCCCCCGTAGAAGACACAGTTCCGTGCGACGTTTTCAAGGATTTCATTTGCTGATTTGAGTAAGTGGCCAGTTTGGATTGGTCGATATTATCGGTTTGGTAACACTGATTATTTCGAGCCATTAGCCCACCTTGTGAAGAGTAGGACCCTGTTGATGCAGTTTCATTCATGGATTGCTGTGACGTTAAAGACGACGCTGGAGAATGATGGGACTGGTTCACACTCGTCAGCTGACTAAATGAGTCAACAGCTTCTTGGTTCGTGACAGACATAGTGGTGTCGGGAGAAAACACACTGTCTAAAAAGTCTTGCGTAACGCTGTCACTATCAACCGAGGGCGTTTGTTGGCTAGTTAACAAACCAGGCATTAGCTCTGAACTCGTATATTTTGAGTCATTTGTCCTCCATGAATTTGACATCATGTTGGGAGTGTGAGTGGCTGAGCGGTTCGGACTTTCCTCAACCAATGGCATCTGTCCTTCGCTCATTGGTGTGGAGACATTTAGATTGTCAAGTGAATTGGGATGGTCCAACGACTCCACACTAAGCGGGTTTTGGGATGATTTTTTTCTCCCACGCCTTTTCTTGGGGCCGATAGTACTGGCTGTGGTCATGTCAGTGACTTCATCAGACTTTTTGCGCTTGCCCTTTTTTCTTGGTTTCTCTTCCGGTCTCCTGGTGTTCATTTGCATGGGTACACTTTGCTCAAGGAAATCACTGAACTGTGTTTGGTAGTCTTGTGGTACATTGGATGTGTTGTAGGGAGGGGATCCAAATGACTCACCCATTGAAACTAATGGTGGGGAGATATTCTGCCCGTTTGCGTTAGCTGGAGAATACATCTGGTCAGTTATTTGAGTACCGTAAGAAGTTTGATTCTGAGGCGTGGAAACGTACTTTTGTCCCATGCCACTACCTGGGTTATCCATATAAGATTTCATTGCAATGGGGCTGTGAGTAGTAGGGGTGAGTTTTGGAACCGAGTTATCCATATCAGCGATCATATTACGACATGCAGCAGATAAAGCAGCAATGCAATTCTGCCCACCCATAGAGGAGCTACTTTCATTATTGTGAATCAAGTATTCCATGTGTTGAGATGTTTTTGTTCCATCATCTTTTTTCTCTTTGAGCGACTGTGTCAACCGTTGGAGTTGCTGTACTGCATTTTGCGATTCTTTTCCCTTCTCTTGTGAAGGAACTGGGGCAGGAGCCGGGGCACTTGGATTCTGATTTGTTTGGGACAAAGTTCGGACAGGGCGGGTGGAGTTTGAGTCAGGAGAAGTTTGTAGTGTATTACCTGCGGTAGAACTGGGTGTGGATGGTGCAGACAGAATCACGGCACATGATTCCTGCACTGTAGGCTGCTGGTTTGTCAGTTTTGCGCTGTGGTTCGTTGTTACACTAACAGGTGGAGCAGTAGCAGCCTGGGTTTGATAACTTTTCCCTTGAACTGCAGTTTTACCGTTTTCAGACGAATTTGGTCCCTGGTTGGTATACATTGTCTGCCCCATGTTCCCACTTGCAGTGCTTGGATAATGGGGATTTCGAACAGTTTGTCCAAGGTTTGGGACGGTTTCTTGCGATTGAGAAGTTACCCCAACTGTCCCAACACTACCTGGAAATTCATCGGCCATCGGGTCCCTTGAAAGACGAGCTAATTTCTCCAACTCGGCGCTGAAAATCATATTTCTCCGAATATCTGCCTCCGACTGAACTGGATCGTTCTGCTGAATCTGATAAGCAGGGGGGCAGTTTGAATGGCTCATTACATTGGAGTTGTTAACCGAACTATTGAACCGCTGTTGACCCTCGGGATAAGTGTGGTTAAAGCTTTCTTGACAGCCAACTGCTGTCTGCATGGATGTTGGGCTAAATGCATCAGGTTTAGTTCTGTTATTATAATACGACAGATTGGCACTGCCAGTGGACGAATGACCAGTACCGGTAGTGGTCTGTTGATGGGTGGGTGGTTCAAAAGGTCTTTGGTTAGTGTTTTGCATGGACAAACTGGTCGGCATTCCCACACCCGTATGTGCTGATGAAGCACTGCTCACAAATCTCCCATCGAGTGAACGCATTCTGTCGTGTCGTGTAGCCCCACCATATTGGTCATAATGTTGGTACTGTTCATGCACGTTATGAGCCACTGCGGAATTACCACTGTTTACCGAATTCTCAGAATGATTATAGTTCCTATATAGCATATTCTGGGCATTTTGAGCTTGAGTAGGCATTGGTCCATAGTGTCTTAATCTTTGAGATGAACCAGCAACATTGGATTGGCCCATGGCTGTGGCTTGTGAATCCGCAACATTTTTGTATCCTACAGTTCTCATATGACCAACTGGCATTTGACTATAAGACATGTTTTGTCTTGACTGCTGGCTCATTCCTGAAAAAGTTTTTGAAAATTTATTACTTGTCGTCATGGAAGTAGAGGTGGGTGTGCACATACCAGTTATGTTAGTTGCTGAGGAGTAGTGATTTGCAGTCATTTCAGCATTGGAAGACGTGTATCCAGGCAGTCTTGCATTGGTGTATTGCATTCCTTGCATGGTTGCCGTATTCTGTGTCCCATGCTGATATTGGGGGTACATACTGCTACTTTCCCCCGACTCAACGGAATGTGTCTTTGCCATGGAAGAATGGGATGGAAACTTTTGCTGCACTGGGTAACTTGAATCTCCCCAGCCTTCATTGCCACTACCCATAGCAGCTGTTGGGTAGGTTTGTTTTTTCACAGTTCCTGATGCATAAGATTGTTGGTAACTGTTAACTTGCTGCCTCCTGTTCATTTGCGCAGTTGCCGCCATATTTGCTGGAACGGCGGAGTCTAATTCTGGAAAGTTTGTCTGACTGTAGCCACCAATGGAATATGATTGACTTGTTGAAGGAAACTGAGTCAGGGAGTTCTCAGCATATGGTGTTCCTGTTGGGTAGGAATTTGCTCGTGCATAACTCTGGGTAGCTGCATTGTTTTCCGCAGCAGGAACCGACATTCGTCTTGTCATACTGTCAGTAGAATAGTCAGAGTTTAGAGAGTGTTGTTGTACTGAAGTGTTGTTGATCCCGTGCACACCTCGAGTTTGCCTGTTATAAGATGCACTGGGCATGTATTGGTTGTTGTAGGCATGTGACCGAGTCATCTGACTTCCAAAGCCCTCTGCATTGGAATGATTCTGTCCATATTCATTGTAAGCCATATTAGTGGAATTTGTAGTCATCATAGTTCTGTTCGGTGTGATGTACATTTGCCCATCGATTCCACCACTAGAATTATTCCCACCTGAGTTCAGCAAGCCACTGTCCAAAGCAGTGCATTCAAATCCTTTCATACTGTCCACGGTGCTTGCTGTGCTGCTGTATGAATTGAAGCCCGAGCTAGCATCCATACCTCCCCCGTGGTACGACTGAGCAACACGGGCCTGGTAGCCTCCGGCGCCTGTCACCGACCGCACGCCGAAGTCTGGCCCACAAATGCTGGGGTTACCGGTCATCACCGCGGTGTTGTGCTGCTGATCGTGCGGGGCAGACTGCAGGTGATCCGGGGCAAACATCACGCAAACGAGCCGTCACGCGGCGCCGATCCCCGGCAGTGTATGTCCCTTGGCCATGGTTGTCAGAAATTCCGAAAGCTTTATCAGCCGTAATAAAATTCCCATTAGGCAACGTGAAAATCGGTTGTAAAGCAATCACTATTATCTAGAGTTCACACTTGATCTGTGCTGCATAGCAATAATCAGCCGAGTACAGTTGTTATCCAAAATTCAAGAAGCTTTTCGTGTGAGATCATGATGCGATAAATTGTCCCCACACACCGTGTGAACCACGTCGAGTTACAGTTTTTTCACGAGAGAAAACGTCTCACAAACATTGCGAAATTACAAGTATTAGCGAATTGTCACATCATTTAAACCATAGTAACCGTTTAAGATAAATGTTAGGTTCACCTTGGATGAACTTTTCAACTTTCACATGGCGCTTTCAGTCACTTTTAAGCAGGTTTCTGCACCGAGTTTTCCACAGCACCGAACACCGAACAGCGGTCCTTGCATGCACCAATATCCGAACTGTCAATTATGTTCACTAAACGGTCAATCGTTGGGAGTTGGTGCACAATGAATGTCACGGAAAGTCGATAGTCACTCAAGCACGATTGTGCATACACACACATCAACAAGTTTCAGTTCCACTGGTTTTCCTGTGTATTTCTCGACGATTCTGGATTCAAAAGCTTTACGGAAATGTTCTTCTGATTACGTGTCCCAAATATGCCGACAATTGAACAACAATTTCCGCAGGAAAATCTCGCATTCCATCAGTGGCATCTAAATGAAAAAGTTCCCACACAACTTGCGTTCGGTCAATTTGTACAACGCACAGTTAGTTGTAGTGCGTACTTTCGGTGGGCATTATTCTGTACATAAATTGTATATCGTCTGCAATCAGCCTGTCCATTGTGCGTGCACAAAACGCCGTGCGCATGTATGAATTTTTAATATTAGAGTCTTCCATTTTGTTGATAGGGGGTTATTGAAAATCTACTTCTTGTTGGCAAAGAGCTAGACTTTTGGTTATTTCTATGATCTACATGTTTTCCTAAATAATTGTTTATGTATAAAGATGGACTTCAAAAAAGCAAAAATATATTCATGTAAGGAAAATGCACCGTGTGTTTAGTGTCAATGAGATATTGAATAGACCCTTTGTTTTAATAGAATCACCCGAGTCTGGAGGAATGGGGGCTGGTCATTATAAAAGTTCAACTCAATTTCGATACGCAATATTTGGACAGCGCGATAATGCCTAATTACACATCAATGTCCCTCTATCTGAAGTGGGAGGGATTTTTTGAGCCCCGGGCGTCAGTCATGCCAGGCCAAGAGGGCATCCCGTGTGAACAGATGATTGGCGCTGGCTCAGCTTGTTTCGGTTCGCACCAAATAGAGACGAATGATTTTTATTGGCAGCCATGTTATTATGGGACATGTTTAGGGCCTTTTATCTCCATGAACACATGCAGATTTTGAAGTGTTTTTGGGGGTTTTGTTTTACATCTTTTTCGGACTACTTAAAAAATTAAATATAAAAATTGTCAGGAACAAATCCATTTACTGAAACATTCATTATAGGGACATGTTATTCATCTTCAATAACACATAACAATTTTAACAGATAATCTTCGGGTTGTCTTTTTAACAAAGTATCTTTTTTGTTTAAAAAAAAATCAATATGGTTCAAACAATATAATAATACAAATCTTATAAAGAGTTGGTATCTTGAAAACTATTCACTGTGCTATGGCCAAGGGGAAATTGATGGTAGGCTTGACTGAAGGGGTATGTTTTAAGATTGGATTTGAATGAATAAATGTCTGGTTGTGATGTAAAGGGTGGTGAGAGGTAGGCCATTCCACAGGCAGGGTCTGCAACTGCAATATCACTAGCCTATGGTCATAACTGCGTGGTGAACCATACTCTATGGGTGAACTAACCAACATAAAATTAGGCTTCAGTTTATCTAATTGTTCATAGCATAATAATCTTGGGAATGGTCTTAATTAAACTAAACAACTTAAAGTTTGGAACACTTTTCATTGAAATGATGTAACAATGGCTTTTGGAAAAATAAAACTCCTGTGAAACATTTATAAGTCAACTGGATCTTCAGGAAGATACTTATATTTCTTCATGGCAGCTTTGGGCACGTGTTCAAATAAATAAAATACACCCATTTTTTTTTTTAACATAGCAACCGTTTAGCTGTCAGAACATCAAAATGATTCTCACCGTATGTCCCATTTATACATGGTAGGTCTATATATGCAGACTCCGTGGCGAAAACGGGCATAAAGTGCAACTGTTAAAATACTGAGGCGTGTGGGCAGGCCATGCTGAAAAAGCTGTTTACAAAACAAAGCCCGGCATTCCATAACTACGAGATGCTAAAAATAATCCCATTGGTCTCTATGGAGGATGTCGACTATGTTGGCCAAGAAAACAAAATAGTTTTAAAACCCCTGCATACATTCGCCCTTGTCATTAATATTTTTAACAAAGGGGCCGAGAAATTATAAGCGAAGTATATAATTTCCAGAGTCCTGAGGGATTTTCGGTGGCAAACGTTGATAAATTTTGACGTTGACGTGCGGGTAGAATGCATCCGTTCGGGATGGGTGGGAACCAGTGCGAATTGGAGAAACGAGCCCGACCAGCGGTTAGGGTCTATATGGGACGGTCCGTTCCTATGGGAACAAAATGATACTAGATTTTGTTGCAGTTCAAATGCCAAGTGACGAAGGGTTTATAGACTACCACAAGTTGCTAAGCTATTGTCCCCATAGTCAAAACTGTCGGATAGTATCATTTTGGTGAAACATGAAAACTGCGCTTAGCAGATAGGCCATAAAACAGTTCTGGCTAAGTTTATTGATTTATATTTAAGTGGAGGCCTTGCTAGTTATAAGGTATATCTTACAATTGCGTTAATTAAACCACTGACTCAACAATAACAGGAAAATATCGTGGAGCCAAGCGCAATATACGCACGCAAAAAGAGAAGAATAATACAGGAATCACAATCTTAAACAGAAGAGTAAAACTGAAATAAATTAATTTTTTAATTTACAATAAATTAGCTGTTGCAAATTGCTTACCAACCAAAATGATTGTATATTTAAAAAATAATAAATAATAATGACGTTTCAGCCCTAGCAGAATCTTTCTCGAAGGCTAAATGACAACACAGTACATGAACAGGTGAATTTAATTTAGTTTCGTCTTTCGGAAACATAGTTTAAGATAAGCAAAATTAATGATTCATTTATTCGTTTTTGTGCCCAAAACACCACCCATGATCCCAGTCAACAATGGTCTGCAAGCAACAATATGCACGACACTTCTTTATCTTTGAGCCAGACAATACTGTCTGCCATGTCCTCAGTCAATTAGCAGTCCGAGCTTGATGAGCAGTGACAATAAGCTGTCAATCATGACGCCATGTTATCTACTCTTAATTGGGCGTGTCTTGACAATGGCTTTAAGGGATTGGATACGATTACCACCCTGACTCTTTCTAACAAGCCGCTATAAACTATGGTTAAATAAATGGGTTGTATGGCTTGTCGGACATTGATTGACAGGAAATGTTTTGCGCATGACTTCATTACGTGTATAGGCCTCCATAGTAGGCAAGACATCATTACGCTCGTCGTATATTATCGTCTTCTTATTCTATGCAGTTACCACACGTTCTCTCGTACCTATTCAATGTAAAACACAGACCAAAGAGCATGTGGTTTTAGCGTTAGCTGGAAATCCCTATTCCAGATGAACTTTGTTGAAATAAAATCATAGGGCCTACCTCCTCAACAACAACGAGGCAAGACTTGATTAGCTAGTATATAAACCGTCTTGAATTTGAAGAATTTAAGGAAAACCTGTACTGGACAGTTTTAATATGCTACAAAGTAAAATCTTGCCTTTCTCCATGGTTAAATTAACCCTTATTATTGCAGGTGTAGTTATATTAGACCGTGATATCAGGCCTGGGTGATATAATTGTGCCTTTGATGATACAAGCATAATAATTATTGGCAAACAGACTATGAGAAAGATAGCTGCATCGCGGTTTAAATTGTCCGTTTGTAGAATAACAAGCGATGGCAGCCATTTTGAAAAAAATGCTCGTTGTTCTACCGGTATCATTTTAAGAGATAAAAATACTAGCGTACAGATGGTGTTTTAGCCAAATAACTTTCTATGCTTGTTACCAAAGGGCGAAACGATTTCCCCAAAACGTTCCAAACCTTCAAAATTCAACTGCACGATGGGTTGATTCAGGGGCTGCACTTTGATGAATGCTTTCCAATGGGATCATGCATTCGTCACTATAGTCCAGCAGTGTTCAATTCAGTTACCATAACAATTTTTTCTTCTTTGGGGGGGGGGGGGGGGGGTTAGAGTTCAGAAAATGATTCTAGCACATTGCTATTATTTGTCATTCAAAATTAACGTAACGTTTTTATTAAAGTTTGGACCTAGGCAGCATTTAAAGTTCACACCGAATTTAAATTGCCAAACGGATCTGCTTAGCATTGTGATTATACACCCTCTGTTTGTTCTTATTATTGATAATTGCGGACACTCAACTCCGTAGGTCAACTTGAACCATGAGCAATTAAGGGCCTTGATCTTTAAGGTGCGGGTAAAATGAGGGAATGCTGATCGATGAAGTAGATATGTGTGATATATCCCCCTCGTTGTCCAGTCACAGAAAACATCATCAAGTAAAATGATGCTAGCGACTTATACAACGTCTAGATTTTATCCTCCACTAAAGTTGAGGGCGGTGTGTGGGCAGGAAAAAAAAGCCACAGAAACGACAACAGAGGGCGCTATGTTAGATTGTTACTTGGGTTGCAGAACTAACTAAAAAGAAGTAAACACGCCGTCGTGTGCACCGAACCAGTTGGACAGTTTTAGAACACTTTTTCAGAATTGCGACCAAATGTAGCAAACACCAGCTTCCCCAACTAGTTGTTCATCATCCTTTCTACTTATTATGTATAGAAGGTATGTTATGTTTGATAAATTGAGACTGGCTACACG
Source organism: Asterias amurensis (assembly GCF_032118995.1). NCBI lineage: Eukaryota > Metazoa > Echinodermata > Asteroidea > Forcipulatida > Asteriidae > Asterias > Asterias amurensis. The sequence goes on along the minus strand of NC_092653.1, from coordinate 23,373,780 downwards.
TAAACTTGTCTTTTCGGTTACTGTGAACGGTATTGCCCAGAATACGGACAAATCAAAAGCATGAGTGAAACTGAGATTGAGAGGAATAACTCAGTTCGAGTAAATTAATTAGACACTAATTTTATAACGAATGAAAAAGTGGTGTCAGTGTTGTACTTTTTGTAATGTACTATAGTGTGCAGTGTTATAATGTTAATTGTTAGTTTTAATTTGTTTGCGAACTTTGTGTAATTTGTTAACTATTTTATTAATTGCTTAGCTTTATAAAAGAAACACCAGTACAGAACTACAATTACAAAGTTATAACTAATAAATCTAACTACTATAGTTATTAACTTATTCAATACTATTACAAAGTGACAGAAAAACACACAAATTAATTTCCTGATTTCTCATAGCTGAGCAGTCTAGCGATGGAACAAAAGATTTGTTTGCTGAGTCATCACAATGTGGGTTTGTTTGTTTCTTTGTCACTTACTGTATGTCCTTTATTTTAAAAGTTAACTCTAAGTTAGAATTGCTCATTGGTAATATCCTCACTTATGGACTGTCAAGTAACAAAGGAGAAGTAGCTAGTTTAGTAGTAGAAGTAGGATTTTTGTTTGTATCTAACCTTCAGCAAATGGAGCATGTATTTTAAGTAATCAATAAAGTACACTGAAGTACAGCACGTAAAGCACTCCCCGTCCCATTTGTTTCTGAAACGTTTGACACTAGTTGTGTTAATCTAATTTTGAAATTTGTTTCCTTTTTTTTTTTTTACAGACAGCTTGTTATCTTTTAAAGAAAGTTGATTTTTATAAAGTGCTCGTCATAATGTCTGTTGTAACAGTGCAGCTTGGGCAATGTGGCAACCAAGTCGGTCATCAATTCTTCCAGACCCTTATGTCTGACATCAACAGTCAACATGAGAAGCCTTCTAAAAAAACAGCTTATCACTTGGACAGCCTCAGACGTTTCTTCCATGACCCTAAAGATGAATTTCTCCAATATACAGAGGGAAAGACACCTGGAGTAGCCCCATCTGCTAGAGCAGTTTTAGTTGATATGGAAGGAAAAGTTGTGCAGAATGTCGCTGCACAAGCACATAGGTCAGGATCTTGGAAGTATGACAGGAAGCAGATGTTCTCAAAGAAACAAGGAGCTGGTAACAACTGGGCCGATGGGTTCCATGGACAGGGTCCCCGGGTTGAGGAAGAGGTCTTGGAGCGAGTGCAGAGAGAGGTAGAGAGGTGTGATGCTTTTGCTGGGTTCCTGACCCTCATGAGTGTTGCTGGGGGCACAGGATCAGGCGTTGGAACCCGCATCACCCAGGTGCTCCAGGATAACTACCCCAATGCCTTCTTGTTCAATCACCTGATCTGGCCACATGGTACTGGGGAAGTCATCCTACAGAACTACAATGCCATCCTCTCACTTGGACATCTCTACCAGTGTGCTGATGCTGTTCTCATAACCCATAATGACAGCATTCGGAGGATCTGTGGCCAGTACATAACTGCTAAACAAAACATCTCTTTCCTAGACATGAACAAAGTCATTGCACAACAGATGAACATGGCCTTGCAACCAGCATCGCTTTTGTCTGACTTCGCCAATCCAAAGCATCCTTCCTCTTTTGGACACCTACTAGAGCATCTTGTTCCACACCCGGACTACAAACTCCTGACAATGCGGAGTGTTCCACAAGTCTCGGAGGCTGCTTTGGCATTCAGCACATTTAACTATCCAAGCCTCGTCACAAGGCTCAGGCAGATGCTGGTGACAGGCTCTGTTATGGAAGAAGGTAAAGCATGTTGAAATCTTGAAAAGTTTGCACGACTCGCCCCTAATAAGATGCCCTTCGCCATCAAGCATTTCAAAGCTCACATTCTTTTACGGAAAATAATAATGTAACAGATTATTTGTAACTTTTCTTTGCAGGGATCAACTGGCAAATGAAACTACCATCAAAACCATCTGCATCAAGTGAACACAATAAATCCATTGCTGCCTTGCTCACCATTCGGGGGAAGGACTCGGGACTGGTGGACACCACAGGGTTTAAGAACAGAGCCCTCTATGCCAACTGGGTGCCAGGTTCAGCAGCTTTCGCAATGCAATCAAACGAACAACCTTTTAATGGGTTAGAGAAGACAGCAGGCCTGTTGAGCAACTGCCAGACCCCTATTGAACCCTTGGACAGAGTGTTAAGCAAAGCATGGAGTATGTTTGCCATGAGGGCGTACGTACATTGGTACACCAGGCACGGTATGACTGAAGAAGAATTTATTGACTGCTTTGCAAGCTTGGAACAAGTTGTGCACAACTATAGAGAACTCTAATTTTCAAGCGTTGCTTTGTTGAACCAACTTAATAATGGACCTTAATTGTGTGTTGATGTCATCTTGCCACCATCTTATTAGCTCTAGGAAAAACGGAAACGCAAAAGCCAAGTATTTGCTGCACACTGGATGACCTCTACGAGGAGGTGCCCCATTGCATGCAACGACTTAATGTGCGCGAGGTCGATTAAATATGTATCGCCCTAAAGTGTAAATCACAAGGGTTTTTCGGAACATGGGGTTGTTGGAAAATAAGGGTGACAGACAGGACACAGAGAAGTCACCAACTGGGAGGTTTCCACACAGGGTGTTCCTAAAGAAGAGCTGACAAAATAAATAAAGGCAGATACAAAGTGATGATTTGTATTCATTTTAATTTTATTTTGGGTAGACCATTTTAATATCATAGGCCTATTGTTTATCTTTATCTATCTATGCTGTACATGTACAAAACCTGTTCATTTTGGGTTGATCACCATACACAACATCAATGTACTCGAACAAGTCAGTCAGAATCTGGGGAGGTTTACACTGTGGAAGTACATTGCATACGACACTTTCACATGTTGGGCCACACATTTATATGTACTTATATTAAGGGACGTTTCCAAAGCTATAACACATGTACAAAGAGTGGGTTTCATATTCATTTATCAAGGGAAGCATGGTTCACAACTTGGTACATCAATAAAGGAAGGGCATACCATGTGACCTCATAAAGCAATACATTTTTCCTTACAAAAGGGCAATGTCAATTTGTATTTGAACATTTTAAGGGGCACTACTTCAACACAGACTGCCTCTATGAAGTACCAGGCCTGCTGAAGTTTGTAAAAAAAATGTTTTCATGAGTCGTGCCACTTCAACTATAGACTCATTTTGAGACTTTAAGAAGAGCAATGGTGGATCTAAGGAGAAAGGGTGTGTCCCTGCCCCAAAGTAAGTACGTCAAGTACATAAGTATACACCATCCTTATTTTCCCCACCCCATGACAATTTCTCTGGGTCCACCCATTTAGCAGAAGCAAATTTGCTAAGCATCGTTTCCTGCTTAACAGCTTAATGAAGTTGGGACCAACTTGGTCAAGTTTCCCCATTATACAAATAATAACGACATATGCACTGTAAACATTGGATTTAAATTTGCATTTTGAGGGCTGCTTTACAAAAATTATTTATAAGCAATCATACAACTTGTAGACCTCTGGGGATGCTAGTTGGCAGCAGGCTTATAACTGTACCAGGTAAATCCATTCAGCCTCACTACCTTTGGCACTGGGGCTATCGATACCTCTTGTCACTAACCCCTACTATCGGCTCCGAAAAGTGACTGGTTTGCAAGCAGGCTTGTTAAAAACTGGTGAGCGTTGGTATGGTGCTTGTAGGAGGCTTAGTACACACGTTTCAAAATACAATTTTTTTTACGCAATTCCCTCCAAAAGTAATCATGTTTTTCACTGTAAATTGCATACAGTTAGTTAGACATATCACACGATCAAAGATAAATGATAGGGGACCAGTTGCTATATGACTTGATGTCTCTTTTGCCGGCAATCATACATGAGTGCACCCGAAGAGTGGATCGGCCCCAGTCCTCAAATGGGCCATGTATTGACAGTTTTATTATTACCAATATGAGGGGTTGTGAGATGGATATGTACGTGTGCTCGGACCTATAGTAAAAAAAATAGAAATTTTACCTGGTAATTCTGCTGCCAACTATAGTCCCAAAGTTCCTATCAGAAACACTTTGGTGTAGGTTGCTTGCTATAACTCACAATAAACTAAGACAATTGTATTACATGTCATTTGGTTGTGACACAACGAAAGCATAATGAAAGCATGAACTTTCCATTCACTTTGTATATAAGCTTTCAGTATTAAAAATGGGTAACATTAAAACTCACTACACTTTGGTCTGTTATCAGCTTATTAAGTTGTATAAATAACTTGTTTTTTTCCACAAACAATTATAAGCAATTTTCATCAATAATTTAAAACACACAGATTATTAAATGCAGTGTGTGTTAAGTTTAGATAATATTTTTTTAAATTTACATTTACAGTAATCTTTTAAAATAAGGTAATTTTGTATCAATTTGGCAAGTATTTTATTCTTAGTTGATTTTCTTTGCAGTTGGAATGAATGATAAGTTTTTCAATGTTGTCTTGAACGTGTTACTTATTTGTTTTTTTAAAGACTTTGAAGATTTCAATAGCGTGGCTTGGGTGCATGCAAAAGATATTAAGCTACTGCCAGATGTGTGAAACAAGTGACAATGGCTCTGGCTTTGTCCATTGGTGTTTTTATGCAAGAAACATCGAGATACAGGGTTTTTCTGCTGACACAACGATATTGTCAAATTTGTTGGCATTTGTAGTGCAAAACACTAAGTTTACATGGTTTTAATTAGCAGTTTGAGATAATTGCATGGTGTCATTCTGTATTTGACTTCAACTGCCTGTTACACATTGCATTAAAGTTTGTAGAATTTGGAAACCACTCGAATACCGAACTTTGTTACCGCTTGACAAAATTAATATTTGGCCACGTTTTAGTAATGGTCTTTTGTGCTTCAAAACAGTTACTAAAACAGAATACTCAAATCTGAATATAAGTGTTGTATTATTTCCAATAAGGGGGCAATATCTTGATGCCTTACAGAACAAATTATTTAACAACCAACTGTGTAAATCAAATATTAAATTCTTTCACTTCAACAATTCAATTCACAATACATACAAAAATTAAAAACATATTTCTTAAGTTTGTATTGTTGTTTTTAAAAGATTTTTGACACATTCCATCACGAAAATTCACAACAATTTGAAAATAATTATTCCTGTTTGGATGGAGTTGTCTCAATTACCTGCAAATGTCAATTCACATCAGGCCTTTGATATATTTTCGCTTTTAAATTGACTTGTCAGAACATCATCATTTGAGAGATGTCTTGTAAATCACATTGGCATCTTGCATCAGGAATAAAGATAACCATTTTGGTTTACCCAACAATGTGTGATACATGTAAGCACTGTATACTCAGTACTTTCTATCAAGAGTCCAGCAGTATTACTTGGGTAGGATTCAACTTGCAACCTCCGAATTCTAGAGCAGATAAAAGCCACTAGGCCCTCAAGCATGCCTGGTGACGAAAAACCTTTTTGAATCCTGTTACTGGCAGTAGGAGCATGATCAATTTTAACTTTAATTAAACAATTCAAGTTTTTTAGCATATAAGTACAACATTGCAGTGTTGGGACAAAGAGTAAGTGTGAATTCTGGTCAAAACTAGAACTCCTTGAGATTCTCTCTAGGCCAAACGAGTCTCTGATACAAGAGAACAAGTATGATATAGTGAGTACCAGTGACAGAACTACAACTCGTGAGTTTCTCTCGAGGTCAAACGAGTATGAGGAATGTTAGTACTAAAGCTTCAATTTGAGATGCTCTCAACCTCCAATGAGTAGACTCTAAATGGTAACTAGTAGCTGTGACTTTGCTTGACCTCATCAGTATTGCTCCCATAGAGGCCTGAGTCATATCAAGTGATGTCCTAGTTACCTTTTAGAGTACCATTCCAATGAGGGGGTGCTCACCTCCTAATTATTAGTATTGTCATGATGATGACTGCTCACTGATCTCATTGAACTTCACCCTTGGACTGCCGTGGGGTAGGCGGGGTGCAGACGCCACACCCCTCTGGGCACTGCTGGGTCTGATGGACGGGGAAGGAGGTGGAGTTGACGTCCCTGTCTGCATGTTGACGTCGTTGATGATCATTTGTGCTATCTTGAGTGCCATTTCCTCTTTTGTCTGCAAAATAATATATACCAAGAATTATTTGGTGTGTAATTCGTCGGAGGGGTGATCTCATGCATTAAACTAAAGCTCTGGTTGCACGATCATTGGGATGTGGGTTCAAATCCCGTTCACGAAACTTGTGTCATGAGCAAGACACTTGAAATGATCCAATAAAACAGACATTGAGATGCCCTATTAATAAGGTAAGCTGCCTTGCTCTTACAATAATGAAGTATCATGCCTGCCAAAACACAATATTAGTATTAAACTTCTAATAACAAAACAAATATCGAGACAATTCAATCTTACAAAATAAACAAGGCAAGCAAAATACATACCGCTTCCTGGTCGCCTTTTACTAGTTTCTTGAAGGAAAACTTTGAACCTGGTAAGAAAGGAACATCAAATGAATATGATTTTATATGGGAATTTCCATCAGTCGTACAAAACAACTTAAAGGCAGAGTACATCTGTGGTTTTTGCAACCATTCTATTGTTTTAATCCTGTATACATGTAGATGGTGATTTTCATAAAATAAAATTTATATACTGACAAATAGGAGAGAGAACTAACCTGAGGATTTCTTGTTTATGGCTTCTGGATCCGGCTCGTACTCGGGGACAAACTGTCCTAAATGATTCACCTTACCAAACGTCATCATCCTAGATGGAGGAAAAAAAACGCATCTCAATAAATGTACATTTAACAAATGTACATTTAACTCTTACATTGGTCAAAAGCAACAGAGGGAGCATTATGCTGAATGCGCTCAAGTTTATAGTGGCCAGGTGGTTTCCTTCGCTGCCTTACACCTCTGTGAACCCAGTTTGAATCCCGCCTTAGACCAAAGCCTTGCATGTGGATTGGTATTTTCAGTCCCCACCCAAGTGCTTGATTTTTCCCTCATTGGGGTTTTCTTCCAACACCTAAAGCTGAAAATTTCATCAGGCATACTGAGACTGTTACTCAGACTTTCTCATTCTCAAGGGAGCATACCACCCACCTGCTTATATAAGTGCTATGGTGTTACCACAACACTGACTCATTCTATTAGGTTCCCATTTATACACCCAGGTTAAGAGAAGCAATTATGGTTAGGTTTCTTACTCAAGGGCATGGGTTATGACTGAAAATCAAACCCACACTCTAATGATTCATCCATCAGAATTTTAGTCTGATACACAAGACCTCTCTTTGCCACTTACCCAGGGTCTGGTCTCTGCCACAACAGATCTGGGTTCGAATCCAGGCTCTCAATGTTCATCTCACTCTCTTCAAACAACTTCTTGACATTGCCCTCCGCTAGGAGAGTATTGCGGGATTTGGGCTTGTCCTCCGCCCCGATGCCTGCCACTGCGCCACCCGCCACTGACAGGTCAGAGTTTATTGAGGCATGCTCGCTCTTGATTGTGTTGATGAGTTCGGTCAGGAAACGGTAGTACAGCTCGCTCTGGATGAACCCAGGAAAGTAAACCTGCAGGAAACATTTTGAAGAATGTCAACATAGGGCTCAAGTTTAAGAAAATCTACACTAGTTCTTAGAACTTTCATTAGACCAGGAATAGTTTATTAACAAGACCTGAAATGCTTTATTTTGATCTATCTTCAAGAGAACTTGTAGTAAACATTATTAAATCAACATAATAAAACATATTATAGCAATAATAACCAGTACTTATATACAGGTATCTCATAAATTGATTATTTCAATGATCAGTAAGCAGAGGTAAGTTTGAATTATGAGACTCATTTTTGATGTCAGGGTTTACAAGGCGCTGCAGCGTATTCTACAATCAAATATGCCAGAAAACACAGGGAGAACCCCCTTCTATTTACAGTATGTTTACAGAGTTATGCCTTAGTGCATTACAAAACAAGGGACAATCTTAAAATCCCATCAAAAAGAAAAAGCACCTTATGAGTGCTTACTTGAGGACACAAGGGCCACAATTGGGAACCAAACTCACACTCTCGACCATGACACTCCACAAGTATGTCTTTGTGTACAGTCGACTAAAGGGTTAGGGTTAAGTTTAGGGTTAAGGTGATTCTTTGATAAGGAAAGGGTGAATACTTACTGTTTCCAAAGTGGTGTATGCTTTCCGCATGGAAGTGGCAAAGCAGTCTGGTAAGGGACCGTCCTCCCGGCAAATGTTAGTCTCCACCTCCAGCCGTATGGAGTCCGCAAAGCCTATCGGGCATGTGGCTTGCAGTGAAAAATATCTTTGGAGGGACAAAAGTGCGAGTTGGAAAGTCTGATTTGTAGTGTTTTTATTGAGATGAGACAAAACTAAATGACTTCAACTTAAGGTCACTGTGGTCCAGTGGTTAGACTGCAGGACTTGCAATCACGAGGTTTTGGGTTTGAATCCTACCAAACTAACTGCCGACTTACAGTGACTAGAACTCATATGTAAGTATTGTCGTCAAGTTACTGAATCAAAATTAGTTTGATTTGTGCAATTCATAAACCAATGTTTGTATGAGAGAGATTGGTTGTTGCCAGATTGGTGTTTATATTCCCTTGTGGGAGTTTACTGAGTTGCTCAATATTTGTCTGTTGTTAATTTGGTGTCTCTGTACAAAAGGTGTACCAATGATTGTGGTTGTGCACAAGGGGGGTTGGGTAGTAATACATAATAGCAAGAGATAACTCACTGATCATATAGCACCATGGCATCACTCTGTGCTTCTGCACTATCATACTGCCCTTGCTGAGATAGAAGATGCTTCTGAAAGTTCTCCGCTGCTATCCAGAACTGTAATAGATGCACTGCACCCTCCTGTTCCATGTACTAAGACAAAGATGAAACCGAAACCCATTCATGTTAATCTACACAATATATATCATAACTTAATATAAACAAATTGCATTACATGTTGCATTTCAGAGGTAAACCCGATAATTGTCCTATGAAGAAATAGTACGGTTGATTAAAAGCTCTAAGAAATCTTAAGTAATTCACAATCATTTTGTGCTGAACAAAGACAAATTCACTAGAGCGTGACTTGAAACTGTAACCATTAGTTTTTATGTGCCTGTACTCTATCAACTGAGCTATCTAGCCCTAAAGGTTGGCGTTCTCCCTATTTTGACAATATCCTTTTTTTTGTTTAAGGGGACCAGTCAGAGTTTAGCATCCGAGTTAAGAGTCTGCACACACATCTTTTTATGATCAAATAATAAACGTCAAGGGAAACTGACTAGGTAAATTTTAAATGATTTGAGGTTGAACCAAGAAACTTGACACGAGTGTGATTTGAACCAAGGACCTCCGAATTGACGTGACTGCGATCTACCAACAAAGCTATCTAGCCCTATGTTAGCGTTCTCCCTATTTTGTCAGACGCCGTACAAGTCGTAAACTGCCGTGCAGTCAGAGATCACACCCAAGTTTACAATACACCTGGGAAGCGACTTTTTATTTCAGACATCTTCTTACTAATTTCTTTTTACGTACCTCCATGAAGTAGAAGGTTGCTGTGTCATTGTACAGTATATCAGCGAGGTACGCCTTACCAGTCGTTAAGACATCAATCTGATATTTACAGTGGAACTCACTCCTGAGAAACCGCTGGAAAAAACTGCACAAGAAAACATAAAAAATATGTTCCATTTCAATCAACTACAATTTCTCCCTATGCAGGGCCTGAATTTTACACTGGAGCGCAGGCCCAAGGCCATGAGTGATTTTAGCATCAGGCCAGTAAACTCATGACTAGACAGTTATGTTTACGTGCTCAAATGTTGGCTATCAGTCCGAAATATGTAATTCTGTTGATTGTTGAAAAAAGCTTAACCGAGTTATTTTAGCTTCATGAACATTGGGCCAGAGGATAAATTTGGGACAAAATTAATGTCGGCATAATGGCTGAAACTAAAGTTATTATGTAAAAGTGACTGTTTATAGGAAATCATTTCAATACTCACTGTGTTTCCATGGATTCAAAGACATAATTTTGTGCCACTTTGAAGCAGTCAGGGTTTAGCCATCCCTCTTGCGGACACATTTTTGCTGCAATACAACACAAAAAAGTTTACATTACAATCAAATGGGAATATTTACCGGAAGGGTCTGTTATAATACCGTGTGTGTCTTGCTAATCAACACAAGTTAAAAGAACGGGAAGCAAACACACGCTCTAACAAACTCAGTAATACTCAGTCCAACAGAATCAGACAAAACATGCAGCTGGCTTTTGATAGCTTGGGGTGGGTAGAGATATTAGGAAAAGATGTACTTTACCAATGACTTCTATTCTGATTTCATCTGTGATTCCAACGGGCAACATAGCATTCTTGCATAGATACCGGGTGAAGATATTCGAGGCATCCCTTTCAACAGCTGCAGAACAGAAAAGAGTAAAATGAAACATTTTCAACATCTTTAAGACAGGGTCTCCTTAAAGGCAGTGGACACTATTGGTAATTACTCAAAATAATTGTTAGTATAAACCTTACTTGGTAACGAGTAACGGGGAGCTGTTGATAGTATAAAACATTGTGAGAAACGGCTCCCTCTAAAGTGACGTAGTTTTCGAGAGAGAAGTAATTTTCCTAGAATTTGATTTCAAGACCCCAGATTTAGAATTTGAGGTCTCTAAATCAAGCACCTGAAAGCACACAATTTCGTGTGACAAAGTGTTTTTCCTTTCATTATAATCTCGCAACTTTGACGACCAATTGAGCTCAAATTTTCAGAGGTTTGTTATTTTATGCATAATGTTGAGATGCACCAAGTCAGAAGACTGGTCTTCCCATTGACTTTAAGATTTTCCAATGGAAGTACCCTTTGTAAAATGAAAATGGCCCTTTCAACAAAGCCTGTTGAATTACTCTTTATCCCTTTTCAAGAGTTGTTTATTACCTGTCCTTGGATCTACCCCTTTCCATGAGTTGTTTCTCTTGTGGCCAGGATGCTCCGTTGAGGTCACAGTAGGCTTCGTTGTAGCTATCTCAACAACCGAGTCCGACTTTGCCCACGAGTGTGTTTTAATGCTGGTCTCTCCCGTTTCAATACCCAGTTCTTTATTCTCAGTTCTACTGTTATTGTTTTGTCTGAGCTGGTCCGGATTCTGGAGTTCTGAATTCGGACTGGAATTAGGAATGTTTGTGGTGATTTCCGGGACGCAGAAATGACTTTCGAGAGCCGGCGGGAGGGGTTCACTGGCAGGTTTCCCAGGGGGAGTCTGCTCCGATAGGGTACCCCGAGCCTTCGTTATAGACTCGCTGCGAAGCCGCGACCAGGATGCCGTTGTGAAGCTCTCGGTCGCGAGCCAGAATTGGACAAGGTGGGCCACGTTCTGGGCCTGCATGAACTGGATAAAGTAGGGGAGGGCGCCATTGTCGTGGAGTACCTCTGGCAGGGTGCGACACAGGCGAGATTTAGTTTCCAGCTCTGAGTTGACGGCTTGTTTGGTACCTGATTACATCAACAAACAGAGGAGTAAGCAGGGCTCGAAATAACCCAAAGCACACACAGCAACTGCCGTGGTGCCCTGTGCTTTTGCCGTGGTGCCCTTTGCAAAGTTCCAATACAAATTTTAATTTTCCTCATAGAGTTGCCCCTTACCAAAAGAAAATTGCTTTGCCCCTTCAAGAACAAAAATCAGGGCCTACATATCCATAGTCATATAACTTTATACAAAAGTGCAGGATGGGTACAATCTGAAAGCTCACAGTTGCAACATTCATGGACCCGAAGAACAATTACAGTGGGTGTCTTTACTTCATGTACAGCTGTAGCCTTGGTTCCATTTCGACATTAATATTTCATCTCAACATTTTTTTAGATTATGTCGCCTAATGGGGGTCGAAATTGCCACTAGCCCGCTAGGCCGGGACTACCAGATTTACAGCCGGGCTATTCATTTTTCCAGTTCGATAGCCCGACGGGCTAGTGGAAAAATAATGCAAAAATCATCATCACAAACAATAAAGAACTATGTTATTGGTGTATTGTAAAGTTTGAGCCGTGACGCGAGACATGATGTGTCTTTCGGGCTACCAAAATCTAATCAGGGCTACTAAAAATTATTGGTCACTAGCCCTGCTGACTACCATGGAAAAACACTTAATTTCGACCCCTGTAACCGTGGATGTACAGTCTTATCTTAATCCACCCCACAAATTATTTTCAACACCTACAATTTGTTTCACATTTTCCCCATGTTTCACATTTAACCTGAGCACTCATTGTGAGAACTGACTCCCTCTGAAGTAATGTAGATTTTGAGAGAGAGGTAACTTCTCACTGAGAACAGGCATCTAAAAGCACACAAATTTGTGCAACAAGTGTAATTTTTCTTTCATTATTTTCTTGCAACTTTGATGACTAATAAGACCAAAATTTTCACAGATTTGTTATTTTATGCATAGATATGTTGGGATACACCAATTGAGAACTGAGTGTTGACAATTACCAAACGTGTAAAAATTCTTTATTAATTGAAAAATAAACATTGTATGCACAACCGGACTCTATACCTGTTCCAAGGTCTCCATATTTGCTATCCTCATCGCTGAACTCTCGCTTCAGAACAGGTTCCTTTCCAAGACTGCTTTTCCTCTGCTCACCAGGCTGGTCATTTCTGATTTGTGCTAAAGCGCCCCCATTTGGTAGACTCGTACCAGTCTCTACTGGTCTTCTTTGGGTTGGATACGGTGGGGGTTTGGAGGTGGCAGTTTGTGGAGTTGCTTGGGAGTGCTGAGGTGTTTTGGCTGGTGACTGCCTCTTCTCTGCACAATGGAAAAAGTAATTTTATGTTTTAGCAAACCAGATTTACTGGATTTGTAAGAACAGTGACTGCTTTCCTTTGTATAGGCTATGAAAGCATAGCAAAATGCTACACAAAGTTTCAGTTGCTACAAAAAAATCATCATAACTTACTATTAAAGAAACAAATATTTAATTAGTATTTAGTGTGCACAAAACCTCAAGTATAAATGAGTGAATGAAACATGTTCAGTCTATATCTTGCCATGTCAAGACAGCACTGGACCTAAGTGGACCCAAGCTCTGGTGCGTTCAGCAGCAGAGTATGGGTTTGAATCCTGGTCATGAAAGACACTTGTGCACTTGATGAGCGAGCAGGACGATGGGAGAGTAGTGCATTTTGCTAAAAAAATACCAAAAACAAGGGCCAAGGCTAGAGTCCTAGTGGATGCATACATCCTTACATGAAAGATTTCCGTATCCTCGGATTATCTGCCATCACTTTTTCACAATTTTTACCAAATTGTTTTGGCAAAGGTCAACTCAAGTCAAATGAACATCTCATTTTTAAAGTAGATTTGGAATTAGATAGATAGGACTACTAATTTATTTCTTAACGAATAAAAGTGGTGGCAGAATACAGAATTTCCCCCTTGATTTTTGAATCCTAATTCCAAGGCTACAGCATTGCAAAGGCAAGCCCCCCAAACCCAAGGCCTAATTTTTCATTAACACAATTTTTATTTTTAGCTAAAATTAAAACAAGAGACACATATTTTATTGTAAAAAGGTAAACATTAAACAATACAAACATTAATTATAAAAATAACACCAAATCTCATTAGGTCAGAAGACAATAACTTCCTGGACGGACAATTGAGCATGGTTTGTTTTCTGTCTCTGGACCTAAGCTCTTCTTCCATGACACAGTTACAGAGACTAATAAGAGGGCAACTGGCAAGGTGGCAAGTGGCAGGGGATCGAACCCCGTGGAACGAATCCGGTGGAACGTCCGGCGGAATAATAAGGTCTGGGAAAAACAAACACTACGAACGTTCTTCGCGGGGGAGAAAAAACAGCTATTTATTTCACTCACCAGATTTCTTCTTGAAGAGAGGCATGCTTCAAGATTCCTTCGACATGTCAATCGTCTACATAAAAATAACTGTGCTCGATGAACCGTTATTTGCAAAGAGTGACTTTGTATCAAAACACAAAACCCCCATTATTCTGAGACGGACTTTTGACACACACCTCCGCCGGCTAGGTAATTTAATGATGTATGATGGGAAAAAATCTGCACAAACACATGGAAAGTACGGTGTCACCGAAAGGGCATCGTGATCACTATTTTTTTGTTTTGAGAGAGGGCGCTATGTGTGGGCGGAAGCGGGGGTGGGGGGATGCCAATGTTTAATTTAATAAAATATTGATCGATGAATTTCAATAAGTCAGTGGCATCAGTATTGATCTACTTGGGAATTCAACTGCATCTTTTGAATAGAGTATCGTTCAATTATTATTCGTATGGTTCTTATTCTTTTTTTTTTTTTTTTGGGGGGGGGGGGTAGGTGATAGGGGAGGGCAAGCAAGGGCAACATTCATAAACATGTGTGGGGTATCGATGGGTTATTTAATGGAACTGTCTTTTCATGTCTCAAACCTCTCGCTTGTACTTTTTGAACTAATTGTTTAATAGTTTTTGGAAGGGGTGATTAAACCATGGAGCATAGATTAAATAAGACCATCTATTCATATCAGCAGATTATGGGCAATTATACCAAAGAGAAAGGACACACCTGATCTGTTTGCTATAGGTCAGGAGAGACAGTACTATGTAGAGTTGTGATGACAGCAGAAACATACTAGGGGGGGGGGGGGGGGGGCGGGCACTCTCTGTGTTGTGTGTTATGATGCGACTTGAACAAGTTTAAAAGACTACCGTAAAACTTTAGAAGTGAGCCCTCTGGAGACACAAAATGCAACTACGATGAAGGAAAATCAACATTAGGCGAATTTCCTACCGACTCCCTCTTCAGTGTTTTGGCTGAAGTTTTCTACATGTCTTTTTGACTTTATTCACCACAATGTTCTGCAAAGCTGATGGCTCAAAGAAGGGCGAGCTTCTTGAAAAGGCTAAAGCTTCCAGGAACGAAAGAGCATTCCAAAAACAACGGGAGCAAGCAGTCATCAAAATACAGGTAAAAACTAATTTGGGTTGTGTGTTGTCCCATTCGTACCGTATTGTTTATTTTGACAATGTTTTTTTAATGTTTATCCTTGAAACATAAATAGAGTACGAATCAATAGTAAGCATAATAAATACATCTTTTATTGACTGAGTGTTGGTAAATATCTGGTATAAATATGTGCATAATTATTAAATATTATTGTTAATTTAATTGCAATAAATAAAGTTAGATAAAAAATAGACATCTGAGTATATATAAGTAAATACTGAGTAGACCCAGTAACTCAGGGGAGCTGTACTGTGTTATGTGTATATTCGGTCCTATAATCCCACGAAATCATTGATTTTTGATCGTTGACAGTGCGTAAATTGTGATTCAGCTATTTCTATGGCCATGATTTTCTGAATAGTTCTTGTACTAGATACAAAGTAAAGTAGTAACCCACAAACAAATTATCTGATTATTGCCACGTGACCACAGTGACTAATAAGTAATAAACCAATCTATTTTCTAACATTGTATTTATCACTGCCTGTAGTTTTTGTTAAATAAAATATATTTTGTTTTATTTAGGCACTTGTACGAGGATTTCTATCCAGAAGGCGGCACAGACGATGCATGCTCAGCAGTCTAGATTCTCTGCTAGAATCTTATAGTGCAGGAAATAATGTCACATCACCACAATCCCCTCAGTCTCCAAACAACAACAAACAACATTTTAAGCCAGGTACTGTACCTTACAATGTCATTCAGTTTATCAAATCACAATGGGAGACTTTGAGGCGCTAGGTGGCAGCAGACTAACCAGGTAAATTTCCATTGTTTACGTAGTTCTGAGCGTGCGCACATTATCGAGAACAATGGATTTTACCTGGTAGGTCTGCTGCCACCAAGCGTCCTGAAAGTCTCCCATTACGTTTATTTGCAAGTGTGAGTGCCTGCCGTCGATTACACCAAACTCTTCCTAACTTAGGATTAATATTAGGACACATTGAGCCCCGTCCTAAGTTAGGACGGGTTACTCGCCCTTACTCGGACAGGATTAATCCTAGAGTTTCGTAAAATTGGCTGCAGGTTACATGAGATGAAATCTGGACTAGTCCTTTTCACGAGGTGAAGCCGAGTCAAATGGAAAAGCCAGGTTTCAACGAGTGGTTATAAATATTCTGTGACAATGTACATCTGAATGCATTCATTTTTTTAATATATCTAACGCACTTGTTTACACATATACGTATAGATTCTTTTCATGTTTTTTTTTTCCAATGAATGCAAATTGTATTGAGAGTCTAAAATTGCACCAAGTTCGAACCAACCTTTGCCATGCTAGAGCAGAAGTGATACCACTAGAGCACCGAATTAATAGTATGCAAAATTTCTGATCTTAGATAAAGAATATCATTTTGGTTTTTCGTTCTTCCTTAGCTCGAAATGTCTTCCAGGCAGTCCATAAGTTCCTCATGGTGTACAGAGATGATATGGATAAACAGGTGAGCGGTTACATACATCATCAGAATCTGTTATCATAAGTGGCTTGACTCAAATGAAATTCAAGGTCAGACTTTCAGGACTTGGACTATTTTGGGCCGATGAATTCAAGCTTTAATTTCACCAAAAGAAACTTGCCACAACCAGCACATTTGAATGGAACTCCACATATATATTAAATAAATGGCATACATGGCATAGGGCCTCCTAACCTTATGTGCCAAGTGTCTTTGGAACACTGGTGCCTAGGGCCTTTGGAACACTGGTGCGTAGGGCCTTTGGAACTCTGGTGCCTAGGGCCTTTGGAACTCTGGTGCCTAGGGCCTTTGGAACTCTGGTGCCTAGGGCCTTTGGAACTCTGGTGCCTAGGGCCTTTGGAACACTGGTGCCTAGGGCCTTTGGAACTCTGGTGCCTAGGGCCTTTGGAACTCTGGTGCCTAGGGCCTTTGGAACTCTGGTGCCTAGGGCCTTTGGAACTCTGGTGCCTAGGGCCTTTGGAACTCTGGTGCCTAGGGCCTTTGGAACTCTGGTGCCTAGGGCCTTTGGAACTCTGGTGCCTAGGGCCTTTGGAACTCCGGTGCCAAGGGTGTTTGAACTTTGGTGCCCAGAGCCTTAGGAACGCTATTGCCTTGGGCCTTTTGAACATGGAACGATGGGGCCAAATGCCTTTGGAACTTTGGTGCCTAGGCCCTTTGGAACTCTGGTTCCTTAGGACCTTTAGAATAGCATCAAGGGCCTTTGTAACACCGGTGCCTGCCTTCGGAACACTGGTGTCTACCTTGGGAATACTACTTAGTATTGCTGAGATCCTTTGGAACTCTAGTGCCGAGGGCCTAAAGAACTCTGGTCACAGTGCTTACCCAACACTTAATCCAGCCTGGCTTGAAATTTTTGATACAAAATTATTATATTTTTACATTGTACTTTGTAGAGATGCCCTTTAGTTTACCCGGCCCGTTTACATTGTTACATTCTGATTTTTCCATTGTTGCAGAGATTGGAGAACCTTTGTCGCTACATACTGGCGGGAATGGACAAAGAAGGAGATCCTAAGGTGAAAATTACATGTACTCAAAATCACTAGTATGTACATTTATAATTGTATGTTGTTGACTATTTCATTTATTGTAGGAGTTGCATAATGTTCAGACTGGTAATGTTTGATTTTGTTGGCAGGTTTGGTATGTGTCATTAGCATTATCTAAGGAACATGTACTGGCCTGGATTACTCAACTGAAGACTTTATTGGATCTGTGCTGTAAATACCTCAAACAACTCAAGGTAATCACCCCCCCCCCAAAAAAAAAAAAAAAAAAAAAAACACCAAAAACTACAAAAAAACTAACCAAAAAACAACAACAATACAAAACACCCGTTCACAGCGACATGTACATATCCTGCATTGTAATAATACATGCCTTTTATTCTTTTAACACTTTGGACTGATGTTCTTTTTTCTTAAAATATGCCTTTGTCATATAGCATATTCATTCATTAGTTAACCCTCCTACTCTTATTTCATTCGTCCTCAGCCTGAATCCCCAGTTGATGCTAAGGTCATAACCCTCTACTTACACATGATGGTGACATTCACCGACTGTTCAACATGGAAGATCCTCAAAGTACAAGGAGGTAAGTTAGCCCTCTACTGTGCTCATTTTCCCATTGAACTAGTCCTCAAAGTCATCTCTGCCTTCTTGAACAGGGTCCAAATTCATGCGACTGTAGGGCCCAAATTCATAAAGCTGCTAAGCAAAAAATTTGCTTAGCTTGAAGATTCATCCTTGATAAAAACAGGATTACCAACCAAATTTTCATTCGTTGCATATTGCTTATTTCTGGTATTCAGCTGTTGTTTGCTTATCCTGAAAATCACGTGGAAACTCAGTTGGTAATCCTGTTTTTATCAAGGCAAAAATTTCATGCTAAGGCGTTTTTTTTAAAACTATGATTGAAACAAGGTTGTATTATAACATCACTTAACCAAGTTCTACTTATGCAATACTCTACAGTCAGATAGCCTCAGTACTTTTCTGTCCCTGCCTTTCACCTCTGTGGACCTCGGTTTGAGCCCAGACCGGATCCTTGCATTTGTTTACTTTGCATTTGTTTACCTTTTCACACTGTATTTGTTTAATTTGTTTTGTGGTTCTTAAAGGCAGTGGACTCAAAATTACTCAAAATAATTATTAGCATAAAACCTTATTTGTAGTGCCTACTTATTTGGTAACGAGTAATGAGGAGCTGTTGATGGATAAAACATTGTGAGAAACGACACCCTCTGAAGTAACGTAGTTTTCGAGAAAGAAGTAATTTTCCACGAATTTGATTTCGAGACCTCAAATTTGATTTCGAGACCTCAGATTTAGAATTTGAGGTCTCGAAATCTAGCATCAGAAAGCACACAACTTCGTGTGACAAGTTTTTTTTATTGTTTCATTCATATCTTGCAAATTCGATGACCGATTGAGGACAAATTTTCACAGGCTTGTTATTTCATGCATATGATGACATACAGCAAGTGAGAAGACTGGTCTTTGACAATTACCAATAGTGTCCACTGTCTTTAATAATGTACATTCAATTAATGTTTTTATGTATTCACTTGTATATATTGTTGTGGTTTCAACCATTTTTGGAGAGCTGCTTTGTCATTTTGTCAAATACTTTTAAATAATTGTATATTGTCTATTTTGTAGCCGTATCTCCTAATGTTTTTTTTATGGAGCTGATCAACTGATGTAATTGCCTATAAAGGATGATTAATTTTTTTATATAAATTGAATTGAATTGAATTGTTTTTTTTAGTCCCTACCTGCCTGGGTTTTCCCTTTCATTCACCTTTAACAGTTTTCCTCCCACATCTTAAACTGAAGTATATTCATTATCTTTTCTACAAAAAGTTTGTGTGATGTTTCAATTAGGATGCTCTGCCGATGACTAGAGCAAGCTAGTCGAAACGTTGAGACTAATTCAAGAACTGACTTCGCGGTAGTGCAGTTAATCACGATCCTATAAGCTAAAGTAGTAGTCCAAGCCAATTTACTATACCTTCCGCCCGGTAGTAGTTAAAAAGCAGGACAGTTCTTTTCAGAACTGAGAAGTCTCCCAAACATCCGATAAATCTAATCCATGGTAGTAGAATAAAGTAAGGTAGTTCAAGTAGATACACACATGATGTTACCGCAAACCAAATGTGTTATTTGTTATTCCCTTTTTCCCCTCCTTTGCTCTGAAGCGGAAGCTTTGAAACCCAGTCTGAACCAGCTTTGTGCTAATGTAATGGGTCATCTGAACAGCAAGGGATTGTTCCCTGCATTGCAGCAGTTACTGGTCCAGGGCCTAGCCAGGAAGAAGCCCTCATTAACCCACGCTATGCTCTCAGCTCTGTTCACTGTCGCATTACGGTATGCAGTCCATTATGTATAACTTATTTCTCTATGGATCCCATGAATGAATTTTGTTAGTGTTTAGATGTAGATATTTCCACAGTAGAAACAACAAAGGAAACACAAGTATACGGCACATCCATTAGAAAATCTTAGGGCCTTGTCACATTTGATTGATTTTTTTTTACAACTTATACAATCTGTACAACCTGTAAATTTCTTTTAACTTTTGATGACTTCTAAATGCTGCACTTTTTTGTTTGACTTTACTGTTTTGGACAGTTTGAATATTAAATTTTGCTGATTTTAACCTTTTTATAAAGGTTTAGGTCTTTTGCGAAGTTTGTACAAAGTTTATGCATGAATCTCTGTAATAGTTTTGTTTTTAAATAATTGATATTTAAATAATTTTGCAGGCCGTTGATTGCCAGTAAATTCTCGGATAACCTGACAAGTCTTTTCCATCTCTACATTCTATCAGTACCAGCTCTTATTCTACACCTCACTACTATCGCTCCAGAGGTAAATTGTCAATATAGTTAAATAAAAATAATATTAATAATGGTGACTTCTTATATACCGCACAAATCTGTCATTCAGTGATGCTCATGGGGCTCGTACATTATTACCCCTGGTCACCAAGCCATTTTATTTCATTCCTTAAACTATCTCAGCTTCCTGGGCAGTATACAGCCTGTGCTGCCAAATTTGTAGCGCACTATGCTAAATCAATCACAATAACCATCCCTGCCCTCACAGGTACCAATTTACCCCTGTGTGAAGAGAAGCGTTTACAGTTAGGTGTCTTGCTCAAGGACACAAGTGTCATGACCGGGGTTTGAACCCACACCCTGATGACTTGGCCACCAGAGCTTGAGTCTAGTGCACTTGAATGCTCGACCATGATGGTCTTCAGTCCTCCACAATTCCTCCACAATTCATGCACAATTTACCCTTCATTCATCCACAATTCTCCAAGTTCATGCAGAGGATTTTCAAGCGTTAGGTTTATCCCATTATAAAAAGCTGAAAAGGGACAACATTTCTTTCTTTTTCGGCAGTGTCTGGCCTCCATAAAGACACACAATTTCTTCAAACAGTGCCTGGACTTTCTTGCCAAAGAGCAGAATATGAGGATAATCTTCAACACACTGGAAGGAAACTATGCACTGTGCTTAATGGGTAAGAGAACTACATGTATAACATGATGTACCGTAGTTGACTTGGACAAGAAGTTTTCTGGTTGAAGTAAAATATTCATCACACGTGTGGAGCTAAGGGGTCCATCAAGATGTCTGGAAACTACCTTCACCGCTCTCAAAACCAATTCTTTTTCAAATAATTTGCTATCTTTTCACGTAAATCCTTAATCTCTCTACAGACCTAAGAGCCTGCTTGCATTGTTCTCAATAATTGCAAATCTTTTAGTAACGTTTCACCTTCGAGTTACTTTTTCACCCTCCAGTTAATTTTTTCAGGGATTAAGTGGTGGTTTTTGTTTTCAAATCTTATAGTCAAATCTTATTAATGTTATTTAATAAAAATCTGTTTATGTATTCATCCACAGCAAATCTTATACACATGGGTCAGCTTGAACAGCAGGTAATATTTGTTTGATATTCTACTTGAATTTTAAATACTTTGCTTAGATTGCCCCCCATGTTGATGGTGCATATTGTCTCACATCACTTTGTAATTTTGTTAACATGCAGTTTTTTATTTTGTATTGTTATTGTTTCCACAGATTCTCTCAAGCAATGTGCAAGTTTTTACAGTAAGTATTTTTACTAACTTATGTATTTTAGTATTTTAAATTGTTTTTTTAACATGTCGACAGCAACATTGTTTCCAATGTAACTATTATTTCATTCATTTTCATCTGACACAACATAAATTTGAATCCTTACCCATCTCTCACAATGTGTTTTCCAGCGAGTGACCGTCTCCCTCCTGACCCATTGTCAAGGTTACGTCGGCAAGAAGAAATCTCACACGACTCAGTGGCACCCCGTGCTCGGCTGGTTCTCACAACCCACCGACCATAGGTAATGAATTGAGCTATACACAGCATTTCAGATTCCCCCTGCGACAATTTAAAAAAACTAATAAATAAAAAAAAAGCTCCATTAGAGCCATTGGACACTTTCGGTAGCAGTGTTGTCCAAGGCCCAAACTTTGTGTATCACAACTTATATATAAAATAACAAACCTGTGAAAATTTAGGGTCAATCGGTCATCGGAGTCGGGAGAAAATAAAGGGAAAACCCACCCTTGTTTCCGCACGTTTCGCCGTGTAATGACATGTGTTTACTATAAATCCGTAATTCTCGTTAACGAGAATTGATAATTGTTTTATTGTTACTCAAAAAGTAAAGCATTTCATGGAATAATGTTTCAAGAGAAGTCTTTTACCATCACCTTCTGTAGGACTAAAATGAAACATCCTTTTTTTTCATTTCATGGTGCTGTAGACAAAATTGGTTTTATACTTAATTAATTAGCTATACAATATCTTGCAGGAAAATGCTGAATGTTGAAGCTCCTTGTGAGTATCCCTGAGTGATATAGAAGCCTTTATTATTATTATTGTTATTATTAAATATGCTCAATGACGTATCAATATTTCAGATTACACGAAGCAATGAACTTTGTTGTAAGGCAGTTAAATCTGTTGTGGGGCCAGCAGATTCTACAGGCAGTGTTTCTTGATGTGTTGAAGGCGGCTCCTGACCAAGAACCAACGGCAACAGCAAAGTCGCCGACATCATCTGGAAAGGGGCATTCCAAAGGTATGTCTCTGTATTTGTATTAAAGCTACTATACAGGCTCGGTTGTACCTAATACAAAAGGTATATTTGTAAAATTCAGTCTGAATGCTCACTGATTATAAAGTTCATCTCCTTAAACCATTTTCTTTTCTTCAAGGAAATAGAGCCTCCCTACCTCTGAATTGAAGTCATATTTGAGAAAACTGTATCCGAGAATTGGAAAACTGTATCCGAGAATAAGAGTATAAATACAAATATGAATAGTAGACTTGCGGGTACAACCATGTGTGAAATCTCTTTTGAGGGAGTGTTGGCTCTGAAAAGAGCTGGTTTGGTCTTGATGTTTCAAACAGTATACTCTGCTCGTCTTCAGGATGTATCTGAGAAAGTGCATAACTATGGAATTGAACGTTTCACTATTTTTTCATAACTTGCTCATTACTTACAGGGGGTAGTTTCTTGAAGCGCTTGCAAAGAACCACCTCAAAGCTCGGCACACAGAAGGGAGGGAAAAGCCTACAGGCACCAGAGGTTGTAGCTGTGTGTAATGTGTGTGATATGTATCAAACAGCCATCGCTACACTCACGGAACTCAGACGTGATATTCTTACAGGTAAGGTTCCAAATGATACATCCTTTTCACTAGTGGTAGTGTTTACATTGAATTCCATGGAGGCCATGACCTCTGTTGTTCCTGTTCTTAGCCTTTGTGACCCTTGAGAAGTTTCCCATAGACTTAAAGACTTTTCCAGGGAAAAGCCCTTTGTGAAATAAAAATGGCCTTGCCCTCTCAGAGATGAAATTCCACACCTGTACTTAGGTCATTAAACCTAAAAGATGAGATAATCTGGTTTGTGCATGATACAATAACGTTAACTGTTTGGAAAAGGAGTTACATAAAGATAACAGGTGTGAGTTGTCAGATGAAAAAGATGTTTTATTTTAGCATCTTTAATGCGCTGTTTAAAATGTTTGGAAATAGAGTAACATGAAGATAACAGGTGTTAGTTGTCAAATGAAAAGGATGTTTTATTTTAGCATCTTTGATGCGCTGTTTACTCTGTCTGGAAAAGGAATTGCATGTAGATAACAGGTGTTAGTTGTGAGATGAAAAGAATGTTTTATTTTAGCATCTTTAATGCACTGTTTAAAATGTTTGGAAAAGGAGTTGCATGAAGATAACAGGTGTTAGTTGTCAGATGAAAAGGATGTTTTATTTTAGCATCTTTAATGCACTGTTTAAAATGTTTGGAAAAGGAGTTACATAAATATAATGGGTGTTAGTTGTCAGATGAAAAGAATGTTTTATTTTAGCATCTTTAGTGCACTGTTTAAAATGTTTGGAAAAGGAGTTACATAAAGATAACAGGTGTTAGTTGTCAGATGAAAAGGATGTTTTTATTTAGCATCTTTAATGCACTGTTTAAAATGTTTGGAAAAGGAGTTACATAAATATAACAGGTGTTAGTTGTCAGATGAAAAGGGTGCTTTATTTTAAGCATCTTTAATGCACTGTTTAAAATGTTTGGAAAAGGAGTTACATAAATATAACAGGTGTTAGTTGTCAGATGAAAAGGGTGCTTTATTCTATCCTCTTTCCCGTAATGCACAGTCAACCATTCAAAGTTAATAATCCAATTCAAAACTATCTTTCAAAACTGATATAGGTCTGAGCTATCGAGATCTCCTTCTGCCTAGACTGTGGCGATTCATTGCTGAATTAGGACCCCAGGGAGGTCTAAAGCTGTTCCTAGAGTGTTTATCATCCTCCATGGAATCCCATAATATTCTCTCAGTACTGGTGCTCTTTTGTGATGTTGCCACCTACTTAATACCGTAAGTATTATCCTGGGTTCTTTTTTGACAAACTGATTCATTAATAATGAGTTTAATTATTAATTCATAACCCGGGCTCAACTTCACAAAGCAATAAAATTAATCTTAAGACAATTTGTCAGTATTACCATATTGATTTGTTTTGTGACATGACACTTTACTTCGCAACTTCGATTGATTTGAAGCCCTTTGTAAAATTGGCCCCCTGATTTGAGCAATAAACTCAACTTTGTTAAATAACCAGGATATTAGTAATTATTTTAACATGACAATTCAAGTTATAATTATCTAAAGCTCCTAGTTATCATTAACCTCTTTGAGAACAAGGTTTTTATAATACTTCTCACATTGAAGTTAATTGGTAGTTAATTGGTAGGAAGATCAAATTTGGTTGTTTAAATCCAAACAATTTGGTAATGAAAGGGTTAACTGTTTAACCCCATGTGCAGAATCTTGGATGATGTTGAATTTTATGACCAGCAGACTCCATTCCATAAAGAGGACCTTATTGCAGTCACAGCATTCCTTAATACCTTTGTCTTCAAGATGATCTGGGAGCATGGCATTGGTAGGTCAACCCAATAACGCATGTACCGAATTGATTAGGCTTAACAAAAGTGTATTTCCTGTAACTTGACAGACCATTTAAGAACCTTGTACAGTACTTTTTACATTGTAAAATAAAAATGCTGTTAGTAGGCTATTGTCCATTTTTTGATCAGTATTTATGACTTTGACATTGTTTTTAACTTTTGTAAGTCTCATATTTTTAAACTGGTTGTTTAACATTTTAACTTATTGTCAGCTTTCTGTTTTATCTAGATTCCTTGAATTAGTTTACTGTGTAATACTTTGCTTTGTATAAGTTTGTCTGGTACAGACTTTTATTGTTGTTCTTTCCAGCACCTTGAGACGGATTCTTTCTGCTACTGTTTATGGTCTTAATAAATTTCTCTTTATTATTATTATGATTATTAATCAGGGGGAACCCAGGCCTTTCAGAAATGTCAACATTTGTCAAATACATGCATTATCCCTGATAAGACTAGAATGAATTTACTTTACCAAAAATCTAAATCTTAGTGAAACAAATTTCATCCCAGATGGTACAGTGAAGAAAGCCAACCTGTTTAGCTCCACGCATTCTCTACTAAGTCTACTATATGACAGAGACTGCAGGCGCCAGTTTGCTTCGGCTAACCACTGGTTAGTCAAGGACCTAAAACTGACCACTTTCAGAGCAGAGCTTGAGAAGGGGAGTAAACGAACGACGCTAATATTGCAACGGATTCCTCACGTCATTCCACACAGAGAGGTAAGGTGTAAATTTTGAGATACTCATCCAAATTCATTTCATGTCACTTTTAAATGGTAATTATTGTGAATAAAAAAAAACCTCTAAAGTTCAATTCTAAATTATTAATATGTGTAAGATTTATTTACTCCGTGACTACTTTATTGATTGATTTATTTCGATGGATGTTTGATCTGATGTAAATTTGCTTTCTGTTTGAGTTTGTCGTTGTTTGTCCATTTTCAAGTCATTTGTTTTGTCCGCCACTTGTTAACTCATTTATGGTGTCTGTCCAATGCACAAAAGCCTGCCTCCCCATTTCTCTACATTAGAAAAACATGAAGGAGTTGTTGAGGAGTATTTTCATTCTAGCAGCATTAAACTAATGGGAAGAGATCTCTCTCTCCAGACCCTCATACTGCCATTATGGATATGTCATATATGTCAGAAGTAAAAGGTACCCGCTGCCAAAAACATAGGATTCGAACTGCCTCTAGCTGCCAGGCAACCTCGGAAGTCTAGTTGGTAAGACACTGCCCTAGAATTGCAAGGGTCGTGGGTTCGAATCCCACCCGAGTAACATGCCTGTCATATTTTTTCACAGGACTCGGGAAAGTACCGAGTATACAGTGCTAACACACATCGGTGTATAGGTAAAAACCAAAATTAATATAAGTAAAATGTTGTTGTGACAGAGAGTAATGCTATTCCGCAAACGAGTAGCTGAAGAGAAGAAAGCCCTTGGCTTCACAGAGACAGCGAGTTACTCCCCTCACTCGACGCTCATAACAGTACACAGGACGAGGCTTGTTGAAGTAAGTAACAAGTTTCTTAAATAGTTATTAAGAAACTCTCAAAGTGTCTTATAAAGTGTGTAAAGTGTTCAACTCTTACCAATGTGGCCCTGGTTTGAATCCCGGCTAGAGCCTAGTGTGTTAGTTCACATCTTTATATATAGAAGAGTTTGCGGTAACACCATGTAATAACAATCTCTAAAGGAGTTTGGGTGGTTCTGAAAAGAACCATTGGATTAACTCAACATTTCGATCAGTATGCTCTGATCGTCTTCTTACACTCTGCCAATTCTTTTTCAGTGATTTGATTTACCCTTGTCTATGTATTAAACTTTTTCTTTTTTGCTTTGTTGGCGAACGTCTGGTCCGACTTTTCTTTATGGGTTAACCTTCTAATACTGTTCATCTGCAAGGGTTGTGTATGGTGGAACAACTGCATAAAGTTATCTATGTACTGCCATGCAGGGCTAGATACTCAATGAGGCACTGACCAGAGTCCTATAACATTAGCTTTGTTTATTTGTTTCTGTGTTTCTTTGCTTGTAGGATGGGTACCAACAGTTAGCTGGTCTCCAACCCCAGACTCTGAAAGGTCTTATCCGAGTCAGGTTTATTAACATGCAGGTAATCTATGTGACATAAAAACAATTTTGATTATCTCAAAATGTTTATCCGAAACTTATGAAATGTTGATGTACATTTTGTATGTCTTAAATTGTTGGTGTTTAACCATGTCTATATTTGTGTGCAGGGCTTAGACGAAGCAGGCATAGATCAAGATGGAGTCTTCAAGGAATTCCTGGAGGAAATTATCAGAACGGTCTTTAACCCAACACTCAATTTATTCAAGGTAATTAAACATAAATTATTGACTTTGTCCCCGTTTTTTCTGACTTCTGGATTTTTAATTGGTTTCCCTAATCTTGCATTATATTGTGCATTTTAACAGTAATTTGGCCAGTAATTTCATAAGTTAAACCATCTCAGCAAAGTATGCAACACATCAAGCTACTCTATTCCTAGGTGAAGAGAAGCAGTTATGGTTAAGTGTGACGGACACAAGTTTGATGACTTATTTAGGTTCAAACCCACACTTAACAACCAGCAATAGAGTACAGTGCACTAGACGGTTTAGCCCGATTCGCCATCATTGTTGTTTTACCCCTTTACTCCTGGATAAAGAAAAGCAATTATGGTTAAGTGCTTATGTAGCTGAAGGATTTTTATTGTTTTTGTGTAGACTACCAGTGAGCAGCGATTGTACCCAAGTCCGACATCCTTCATCAATGAGAACCACCTAGGTCTTTTTGAATTCGTCGGAAAGATGCTTGCCAAAGCTGTGTACGAGGTGTGTACCATTTATGCATGTCTATCTTTCCAGAAGCACTCTCTGACAGCACTGAGTACATTGCTTATCAAACATCAGTGTATGGGTATAAACCCTTAAAATATAAATTTTTTGTTTTATTCCTTTAACGTCCAGTGTAACTATTTCCCTCATAACTTTGTTTTATATTTGGCTGGTCTCTGACATAACTTTACTTTCCCTATTCTTTCACTTCTTTTTCTTGGATTATTCTGTTATATTAGTACATGTACCTGTGTGTTCTGTTGTGGTTACGTCATATGGAAAGTCTCTGCGAGAGTCGAATTGTGAGGCAATTACTTGATTACCGTTGTCCTGAAATATGTGGGTTTTTATTGATATATTTCATAGAGCATTGTGGTTGAAGTTCCTTTCGCAACCTTCTTCTTGAGTCAGATGTTAGAGCAGCAGCATAATCAGCTCTATAGCCCCATTGATGAGCTTCCCTCAATGGATCCTGAACTCTACAAGAATCTCACCTATGTCAAGGTAACATTATTTATCATGTAGGCATGTGACTTCTCAGGAGTTTTCCTGATTCTGGAAATTATACTCAACCTCCTCGACCCTTCCACTGAAAACAGCCATTGTTTTATCCTTCATGGGAGTCCCATATGATTGATTCCACTGACCAGAGCCTGTGGACTTGGTTTATCAGTCCTTACCAGGTTTGGGTTGAAGGGTTGGGTCAACAAGGTTTAAAGGCAGTGGACACTAATGGTAATTACTCAAAATAATTGTTAGCATAAAAACTTACTTGGTAACAAGCAATGGAGAGCTGTTGATAGTATAAAATACTGTGAGAAATGGCTCCCTCTGAAGCAACGTAGTTTTCGAGAAAGAAGTAATTTTCCACTAAAATATTTGAATTTGATTTCGAGACCTCAGAATTAGATTTTGAGGTCTCGAAATCAAGCATCTGAAAGCAAACAAACTTGGTGTGACAAGGTTTTTTTTTCTTCCATTATTATCTTGCAACTTCAATAACCAATTGAGTTCAAATTTTCATAGTTTTTTTTTATTTTGTGCATATGTTGAGATAAACCAAGTGAGAAGACTGGTCTTTGACAATTACAAAAGGTTCCCAGTGTCTTTAAGAACAGTAAGAAATGATAGTAAATGTTCCATTTACATTTTCCAATCAGCATTATGAGGGCGACATTTCTGACCTTGATCTCGTCTTCTCCTATGATGAGGATGTCATGGGTAAGATCCACACTCATGAACTGGTACCTGGTGGCAAGGCAATGGCAGTTACCAATGAAAACAAGTAAGAGCCCAAATCAATAGCTCTGTTTTATTCTTTTGCTTGTTCATTAACATACATTTCGCTGTTGTTATTTTTCGTTGGTTGGTTACTTAAGTTTATTCCATATTAAACTTGCTTGTGCTTTTTAAAAAAAATTGTTATAGAGCTTTGGGGTTTGTTTTAGATGTAAGGCGCTTTAAAGGTCCTATTGATTACTGTTGCTATTCAATGGAATACAATAACTTAAAACTATGACTATTGTACACTTTGTGTTTCAGATTACTTTAACCTATTTAGGTGATTGTATCGTTTGTTGTAAGGGAACAACTTTTTGTTTAACACTCTGTTTGATTGAAAAAGTCAAATTTCCTATCCATTACCCTTTAGAATCAGCTACATCCACCTGATGGCTCACTACAGGCTGTACCAGCAGATCCGGGACCAGACTAAGGCATTTAAGCGTGGTTTCAGATCCATAATAAACCCTGAGTGGTTATCGTGGTTCTCTGGTCCAGAGCTACAGAGATTGATATCTGGAGATAATACTGAGATTGACTTTACAGACCTCAGGTGGGTAATGCAGATAAGGTTATAACTCTTACCATAACCACAACCATAACCATATACATAACCATAACTATAACTATAACCATAACCATAACCATAACCATAACCATAACCATAATTTAAGCATATGGAACACTAGCCTGAACATTCGACATCACACTTCGAAACTTGTGAGTTACGCCAGAGATCTGCTGTTGAGCCCACTTACATAATGACCTTTGACCTTGCATCATTTCACATGGCCTTCATCACAAGTACTGATTGCTAAGTCACTCGAATGTGGTTACAAATCCCAGTCTTGACACTTATGTCCTTGAGCAAGACACTTAACTGTAACTTCTTCACAGAGTGATATATCCTCATTCATACAAGTAAGAAGAACTTTGATAAATAAAATAAATACCAAATAAAACACTTTTCGGTTCAATTCCATGTTTTTATTATTATTTTTCTTTTTATTTTTGCTTGTGATTTAGGAAACATACACAGTACTATGGAGGGTTTCATAACTCCCATCGTGTGGTCAATTGGTTGTTTGATGTCCTGGAGCATGACTTTACGTCAGCAGAGAGGGCGCTCTTCCTCAAGGTGATTATATTTTATCTTTCTAACTACAAATCTGATGTGAAATGGGTTTTCATGTAAAATATTAATTTATGTGCTTATTTTGTTATATTTATTTTGTTTTAAATAACCAGGGTAGTCTGTTTTAATGAAATGCTCTCTGTGAAGGCCTTCTTTTTATCTGGATCTTTTGTCATGTTTTGCATTTACAATGCACTGGTTTTTATATTATTTGTTAATAACCTGCATCTCTACTCCCTTCGTTCACTTCATAGTAACTTTTCCACCTAAATGCTTCTGTTAAACCAATACTTGTAGTGTGTTGTCCTTTAGCCTGGAAGAAAGTTGCTATTAGGATCGAAATGTGAGGCTCAGTTACCAATTTTAAAAACCAATCTTTTTACAGTTTGTAACAAGTTGTTCCAAGCCACCATTGCTAGGATTTGCCCATCTAGAGCCACCCTTCTCAATACGATGTGTGGAAGTCAGTGATGATCAGGTAAGTACATCAGCATATCATATCTTTCCAGTGAGCATTTTTATTTTTTTTGTCAATTAAGAGGTTCCCCATAAAAATTAGTTTTGATTGTGACACTACAAAATGAACAAGAGACCAGACTTTCTCCTTCCCCCTTCCGTTTGACCATGTATATTTTTATGGCAGGAATTTGTCTAAATCAAAATATCTAAGAAGCAATCAGTGTTTTATCCATTTGAAAATACTCATTTATGATAGAGGTACAATGCTCCTCGGTCCTGCTTTATGAATATTGTCTGTGTTTTAGTTTCCAGGCATGATGTTCTTTCCTATTTCAGTCTGTTACATATAGCCTGAAAAGTCTATTAAAGCCTATACCATGTGTACATGTAGGTCAGCCCTTGCACTCAATATCGGTCGTGACACTTGCTACATAAAGTTGGGGAGGTAGGGCTTTCTACCAGCCAGGCTTCTGATTGATGATACCCAAGCCTACATCTATATGGACTGTAAAGGGGGTAACCCTGTTTCAGCCCTTGGAGTAGGTGGCAACAGCCCCTGGAAGAACAAAAAATTGTAGCCCACACCTTGAAGTGGCCTTCAGGCCTTGTGTGTCTGGCGAATTGCGTAAACAAACAATTATATATATACATCATGCCTGAGACTCACCAAAATCACTTTACAATAATACATTTCTGTTGACACCAATGTCCGCTTCTCATGCAGGATACCGGTGATACTGTCGGTAGTGTCCTCCGTGGCTTCTTGCGTATCCAGAAGAGAGATCCTGTCGGTCGGTTACCAACCTCCTCCACCTGCTTTAATTTGCTCAAGCTACCCAACTACCAGAAGAAGGGCACTCTTAAAGAGAAGCTTCGTTATGCAGTCTCAAGCAACACTGGCTTTGAGTTGTCTTAAGGGGCCATATATATATATATATACATGTATAGTTGATGCTACTCGGGCCGATCTCCGCTTGAGGCGTTGTGACCACAGGTTTTTGCATAGTTAAAAATTTGTTTGTGCCATACAGTCAGATCTTGGCTTGGGGTTTACTAAAAGATGCTAATTAAATGCTATCTTTTCAATGTAGGCCTATTAGATTTGGATCTCGGTTTCACTTTTGACTTTTTGTCAGCAGTGACAAATGGAGTGGGTTGTTCATTATCAAGCATGTCAAGGGTTATGGCGTAGACTGAAATAGGTTCTGGGGGTAAACTGGGGAAGGGGGGCAAAGAAAGTAACCGGGGGGGGGGGGGTAATTTCCCCCATACCCCCTGTAGCACTGTCCCTGTTTAGGTTGCAACACACTTCTGTGTAGAAATTATCACAAATGTTTTCCCATCTTTAGCTACACTCTCCTAGAACACATTGTCCTTGCCATTATAGGGGACAACGTTTTTTGGTGACATCCTAAAAGAAAGTTGTGCAATATTTGAAAATATTTTGGATGCAGATATGTGTATATATAATTTTTTTATTGTAAGTAATTTGTTTCAGAACACCTCAATGTATTATGCACAATATGTCGATCTAAATAGAAATCAATCATGATAACTGTAATTATAGTTAATTTCATAACTGATCTGAGTTATGTTTAAGTCGCACATCACAGCGATTAGAAATCACAAAATTATATAATGGAACCCATGTGCAGGTCTTGGTCGACTTTGAGTAATGCTCAAGGGAAACCTGGCTTTCCTTTTAGTGATGTGATCAAGCAAAATGAGTTGTTTGTCGACCAAGTTAATTTTTCTTTTCTTATTTACTTGAAAAGAGCATAATCTATGCTTTAATACTGTAGAACTCCATGTTGAAACCATCTTTGGTTCAAAAGTTGTGAAAGTAGAAAAACCCAGAGAGAATGAAACTAAGATGTAGGGGTTTAAAGTCTAGTTGTTTATTGAAAAACATCGGCATATATTTTTTTAATGCTAATTGTAACCCCTTTTGATGTAATTTCTCAGAAGGAAGTTGCCAAAATAAAATAAAATATTCATGTATTTTGGCATTTAAATTAAAAATTAAGAAAACAACTTCTTTAAAATTTCAGCTCAGTGCTGGTCTGTTTCTCCAAAGACTCGATTAACTTGATCACATCACCCATATGAAATCCAAATTACAAAGTATAAACACATACACTACATGTATTTGTTGCTATTGTATTGTGTTTATTTTGCTAATACACAACATAGGATAATGGTATTTAATTATTTTAATACAGAGGTCGTTTGACATTGGGATTGTATGTACATGTACATGTATCTGTTTGTATTAGTGTTGAAATACCTATGTATGTGTTACATGTATAGGAAGAAACTATAAGTAAATAGAAAACTTGCGGGTACAACCATGTGTACATGTATGTAAATCTTTTTTTGAGGGAGTATTGGCTCTGAAAATAGCCGGTTTGGCCTTGATGTTCGAACAGTATACTCTGCTCGTCTTCAGGAGAAAATAAGAGATTTACACTTGGTTGTACCTGCAAGTTTACTATTTATTTCTAGTTTCTTCCTACTTCTCCACACCATGCAAAGCTTCAAATATACTTATGTACATATTGTTTGCCCTTCGTTCTTGTCACAATAAAGTTATAAATCACTGAATAGCCATATTAAATTTAAATGGTACAGTTTCTTGAAATAAATTGTCACTTACTCATAATTCAATTTAGATTTAATTTTTAACAAATCGGTTATTAAGTTAGACTGGTTTTTCCATCAGGTACAAATGTAGGCATATGTTCTGTGTACAAATGTCCATAACCCAGCATCAGGTCCCAACTCTGTCAGTGCCTAGTTTGCTATGTACAATCTGTTTTATGTATTCCAAAAAGCGCCATTTGTTTATGCATGTTATCGCTACAGGGCATTATCAGCAAGATACATTTTGTTTGGTGAGAAATACTTTTTTCATAAAAGCTTGGGGCATTTTAGGTTTAAACGCCCCCTCCAAAGAAACAAATTTAAAAAAATAAAATAAAACAGACACCAAAAGAGCTAAAAAGGAGTCTCACAGTGTGTGACGGTAGACTAGGCAAAGATCTGCGCTGTATTGAAGTTCGGAATCTTTCTCATTTCCACCTTTCTCAGTTGTTTCTTCTTCATACGCTTTATTTTTGATGTATTCTTGATCTGTAAAAAAAGGAATTGAATTTTGTTATGAAAGAAATAATTGATTGCATATTCAAACTGCCCTCTTGTTACCGAGCAAGCCAAGGATCGATTTCACAAAGCACTATTAAGATTCATCTTTACAGAGAACTGAGTATACGGTGCTAACACACATCAGTGTATGGGTAAAAACCAAAATTAATATTTACAGATGAGTTGTCAGTATGACCAACGTGATTTGCATTTTGGGGTCACACTTGCTTAGCAGTAAAGGTCAAGCTTAGTTTCTGTGTGAAATCGACCCCTTGTGGTCTAGCTGTTAAGACATTCACTCTTGAGTGCAGGGGTTGTGGGTTCGAATTACACTTGAGTAGCCCAATTGTTTTCCAGGCAGTACATGTACATTGAAAGCAATTAGTACACAGTAGTAATTCATCACACATTAGTTCAAGTATAATAATCAAAATAGCATTGAGAAATCAGATCAGAGTCCTTATTTCCAAAATCAAACACAACTTGTTATGGAATCATGGCTTTATAAATCTAGTTGGTAGAGCACTGGCATGTTAATCCGGATGCCGTTGGTTCAAATCCCGCTCTAGTAAATTTTTCTTTGTTCAACAACAAATCCTACAAGAACCCAGGCAACAAAATCTTACCACTTGCACCACCTCTGACTTGCGCTCATTCTCCAACTTCAGCTTCAACTTTTTTGCCCTGTGTTGTTTCTTTCTCTGAAATAAAAGGAAAGATTAAATTTTAGCGAGAATGCCAATGGAGTGACTTAGTGAACCCATTGGAGAGAAGACAATGAAGGACACTCCAGTTTTGGATGTGGGAGGAAAATCCTTGAGAATTATTCAAGGGAAATCCTTGCAGTCAGGTAGGGACTGAAACCCAATCCACATATGACAAAGTGCCCCTGCCGAAGAGACTGGAAGACCTCTTCTCCTGCCGAAGAGACTGGAAGACCCCTTCTCTATCTGGAGAGCCTAACTGATGTCCCAATTGGATTGACAATGATGGATTGGCTTGTGTCATACCGTTATCATGTCTACCAACCTCATATATATCATGTAGATAAAGCACCAGAAAGTCCCATTCAAACATTTTTTGCTCTTTACGGTTGCAATAACATTAAGTTTGGCGAGATCTAATTTAAAAAAAGCTCTGCAAACGTGAAGGGCAAACACTTTCAAACAGGACTTTCTGGTGCTTCATCTATGAGGTTCGTGGAGATGATAGCAGAATGAACCCTTACAGTCATAGTTCTTGAAGTAGGCTCCCAGGCTCTCATACTATCTGGACAAATTGATCAATGGATGAAACCCTGTTTTATGTATACCTCATTTTCCTTGGTTTTTGCGTCCTTGAGCTCTGCCTCAAATAACTTCATGCTCTTCGTCTCTGCTTTCTGACTCATCTTCTTCTTCCAGGAAGTCTTCATGGGTTTGTCTTGCTTCATGCCATTAGATCTAAATACACAACACAAATCATTTGTAACTTTAATGATTAACAATAAATTACAGTACATACTAAATGTGTGGTGGTACGGTAGTATTTTTAATCATAAATCATTAAAAATAGCTCCATAAAAATAGTGCCAGTAGTACAGTACTTTGGACTCCTTCACAATTGGAAGAAGTGCAGACTATTGCAGTATTATTGGCAATTTTTTATTTGGCAAGGGTGTTGTACTTTGTTTTGTTTGTAAATTGTAGTGCATACTATTAGTATTACTATTACATTTGTATAGAAAACAAAACAAAACAAAACAAATGTTAATGTATGTTTTACTTGAACTAAATAAAACATAATTCAGACTGCTGTCATAATTAAGATTTCTTAATCTTCTTTGTTGTTAAGACAGGAACTTGGAACTTTGAACTTGCTTCAACTTTTATATAAAACTAGTTGGGATAATCGACGTAAAGCTCGTAACCCTCTCTCCTCGTGTCTGACAGTCTAATCGTAGACGACAGTACACGTGTGAAGTTCAATCTATATTTACCGAGACGTCTGCTCCGTCTTCCACTTCCGTCCAGATTTTGAAACGCCTTTGTGTTTGGTCACCTCCCCAATGAACGACTCCTTCTTGTATAACTTCATTATCTCCTTGGCGCTGATTACCTCCATCTTCTCAATCAAAGGCTCCTCGTTCTCCAAATCCAAAGTCGAACTTGCACTCACATTCTCCTTTTGCAGTTCTTCATCGACACTAACCACTTCAGTTCTTTCGTCTTCCTTCGCTATTTTGGCTTTCTTCGCTGATTTTGTAGGAATCAACGCTCCATTTTTTGAGCTGGCGTTATTGTTAGATTTTTGTTTTCCAGAAGATGAAGATGATGATGATGCTTCTTCTTTTGTAGTTGAATTTGTTACAGATGAAGATGGTGCATCTTTTGAGATTTCTTCAGTTTGCTTTTTTTCAGTTTCATTTTGTTGAGGAGATTTTATTTCACCGTCAGCACTCTTTCGTTTTCTGTTCCTCTTTTTCTTCTTCTTTGGTGTCTCATCCCCTGTCGTTTCTATGACAACTGTATCCTTCACTGGGTCTGGTTTAGGAACTGGAACTGTGGAATCTGGTTGTGGTTTTACTACCTCCTCTTTTGCTGTGGTCGTGGATGCTGATGTCTGTTTTGGTTGTTTTTGTTTTGCTTTTGTCGTTTTGAGGCTGGTATTTTGTGCCACCAAATCTTCATCCTTCTTGCTAGACTTCTGAGGTTTGTCATCAGCAGACTTGGCGTCTTTACCTTGGCGACTTCTAGTTAAAACCATTTTGATTCTTGCGAAATTCTTCCCAGTGTTTACTGCTGAACTCCAATCCAGAAACTCCACCAATTATAGTACGAAATACACGTGCAAAATATATTGCACATAAACCACGTGTAATAAATAAGACAAGCGTAGTTCACGCTCCCATTCCTGGTTCAACGAACTTTGCATAAAATTGGGCTACAGTATGGATTCGTCCACAACTTTTAGGGATGTCAATAATTATTGCGTTTCTTTGAGATATTTTATTGATGCTGTTTTGCTCACATTAGGCAAATTAAGTTACAATTAATATCAAGATATAATTTTATTGTAATTAAAAATCGGTTTATTATTCACAATTACACTTCACAGACTCACAAAATCTGAATAAAAAAAAAAATTGCAAAATATCCCCCAAGTTCCAATGAAGTAGCCCCAAAGCTTGCGGCGTGCGCCTAACCTTGCGTTTTTGCTAGCTAGCCGGTCAAAAACGTACAGAGCATCCGGGTATTTCCAAGATGGACGGTATTTCTGGCTACATCAGCGATTCAAGTGAAACAAAAAGTGGTGAAAATTCACCTGGTTTTCATGCTCTAAATGAAGATATGTTGAAACGGGTAAGTAGTGAACATTATTTCCAATTATTCAAAAATTCAGTGACTGAACAGAAAATATGCACACTAGTCACAATTTTGCTCAATTCAAGAAAAAATGGAAACGGTAAAAATAAAGGAGACGTTTGTAATTTGATTGTATGTTATTGCCGATTGAGGGCGCATTACCATTGTAGTAAGGTTAAGGTTACGTGCAGTGCATGTGATGAACAATTAAACTGATTTTTTTGTTTAAAAAAAAGTAAATATCACAAATATTTTGTTGTTTTAGAGTTTGTTATGAGTGCCAAGATTTTGGTTTCGCATTTCTGTGTTGGAGGTGGGCTGCCAGATGGGAGAGGCACATGGCAATGGACTCTGCTGGGTCCCTTTTGATGTTTCGTTCAGTTTCTTCCTTTTTAGTTTTGTTTTGGGTTTTTGAATTGACTGTTTGGATAACTTTCCGGAAAAGTTTCTGTATGGCGCCACCACTTTTTCATTCGATATGAAATAATGTAGTATCTAATTTACCTCAATGACATATCCCTTTTTGTGAAAATTAGTGACTTTTTTTGCGGGCAAAATTGTTATTTTTGTGTTTAGTTTGAAACCAACTGGGTGTGACTTTCTTTTATTGAACCTTTGAAAAGTTTTGCCGATGAGGGCTAGGGGCAAGGCAAGTCAGTGTTGGAAACTTTCCTGTATCCTGCCACCACTTTTTCATTTGTTATGAAATGAAATGGTATTTACATATTCCTTTTTGTAATTTAGATGAGAAAAAAAAGTGGTGGCAGGATACCGAAAGTTTTCACATTGTAAGTGAATCCATTGTGAGTAATATGCAAACAAGCGCTGTAAAATTATGATATCAATTTATAAAATGCACTTTTGGTTACACATATTTTTCTGTTATTGTAAGGACATAATTTTGCTCACTGATTCTGGTTAACAAAGTGAATGAACTTTGTCTCATAAATGAAGTGTAGGGAAATTCGATTTTTGGAAGAGTACACTATGAATGATTTATTCACTACTTACTACTATTTGAATGAGCACCATACATTCATTTAACCTAGTGTAAATTTAGATTGAATAAAGAATGTGGTTTGAAATACATTTTTATCGTTGCTAGCACTTGAAGTACTCAATGTTTATCAAATATTTCCTAAGAAGTTTTTTGTGGGAGTTTCAACCATGTTTTAATTTTCTTTTCGTAGATTCGAGACAAGAGATTAAAGGTGACTTCACAGCAAAAGCAAACTAGCAGTAGCGGTGCTGGGGATTCTTTACTTACTGCTGTTGAGCTCGTTGAAGTAGACACAAATAACTCAGTTCAAACAAAGATACCAGTGGCTGTAATTGACTCTACTGGTAGTACTCTCGACCAGCGCGAAATCATGACAGCAACAAGAAAAGATGAAGTTACATCTGAGGAGCTGGTCAAAGAGAGAAAATCTCGTTCTCGGTCCAGTTCAGCAGCCACATCTCGCTCACGGTCAAGATCACCAAAACATTCAAAATCATCAAGACGCAGACGTTCAAGATCCTCGTCCCCAAAACGAAGAAGGTCCAGAACACCCAAAAAGAAAAAACGCTCCCGGTCCAGAACACCAAAGAGGAAGAGGCGTTCAAGATCCCGATCCCCCAGGAGGTCAAGGTCCCGGACACCAAGGCGACGTAAGAGGTCTCGATCTAGAACACCAAAGCGTCGACGTCGCTCTCGATCCAGAACCCCAAAGAATCGTCGGAACTATGCATCAGGATCCAGACGGAAGCGGAGTCGCTCGAGGTCACGGGATAAGAAGCGGAGATACAGTCGGTCACATTCAAGAGAACGACGAAGATCACCTGGTGGTAAGTGTCAAACAGGCCTGAACACTTTGTGCAATAGTAAAGGGTACCCTATGAGGAAACTGTAATTTTCCACTGGGGCTTTTTAATGGCACCAATGCAATGACCAGGGGGCAAGGAGGCAATTTGCCTTCATGAAGTACCAGGCTACGATATGAGTGTATTTTGTTTTAGATTTTTGTTTTGATAGTCTAGCTTCTCTTGGGAGGAATATCATTATACATTAGTGATATCTCAAAGATTCATATTCTTCATCTAGTGTATTTCAGAGTCTAACAGTTTGAGGAAGAATCCTAGGAAATCACTAAAAGTAGTCGGGATGAAATGTTAAACTCGGAAACAACTTACTCTGTGCTGTTAGTTAACCATGGTATTTTTATAAGCCATGCAAAATGACTTGCTGGGAAATATTTTGCACAGTTTGATAATGAACACAACTTATGAAGTTGCTATGTTTTCAAGCTCTGATGTTCAAAGAATGTAGGTTATAATGAACAAACTTAGGAAGTTGCAATGTTTTCAAGCTCTGATGTTCAAAGAATGTAGACTATTAACAAAAATAATGACAGTTTCATTGAACATAACTGTTCTTCTTTGCGAACAAAGATTTTCAACTGGTTTTACTATTAATTCACTTAAACAATCTTGATTTTTTTAACCCAAAAGGATCGAAAAGAAAGAGACGGGACAGAAGCAAAAGTCTTAGTAGGAGTCTGAGCAGAAGTCCAAGCCACAGTCCTAGTCAGACTCCTGATCGCACACGAAGTGCAGACGTAAGTACATTTTTGTTAAGAATATGCAAAAGACAAAATAGTTTAAGTTTTTTAGTGTCATGAAGGTGTGTGAGGTAGATCAAGTAATCGATAAAATTGTACAAAATCTGGCAAATCATGGAATGCACATTATTATTTTTTTAAGAAAAATAATCTTTAAACAAAACGTCGTCTTCTATTCTTCATTATAAATGTTTGTGGTACGAGCTGATACTTTTCCTGCTATCTGATCATTGTGTGAAAGTATGGTGTTCTCGAGAGACATGTTTAAAATAGAACCAGAATTTTTGACACTCTTCTCTCGAGGTGAGATAAAAACAGTTTGTCGAGATTGCTGCATGGATTCAAAAAAAGAAGGTTCTTCAGCTTGTAGTGATCTTACACCAGCTGAGTAACACTAGAGCCTAATGATGACCTGCTACAGCCTGTAAAGTTTCCTTTGGTCGGTCTCGGACTCCTTACCCCGTCTCAATCCAAGATTCTGACCATGGATATTGACTCCTCTCCCCAGGAGCAACTGGACAGGCTGGAATGCAAACTGGATGAGGTTGTCGGTAAGCTTAACCGCTTGGAGACTTTACAGTGCAGTATGGTTCAGAGTATTGCACGTGTCACCCAGCTGGTTGAGTCCATACAAAAAAACGCCAGCTCTGATGATAACTATGGTTTAGACACCGCTCTCGGTATGGAGGATGGTGGCTCTAGCACTGCGTCACAATCTGAGCCGATGGCAATCTGTGACATAAAAAAGGAAGAGGTTGAGGATGATTCGGCATATTCAGAGTTTCAGGTCTTTGAGAATCACTCGACAGCCTCCTCTCCTATGGCCATGGAAGCCTTCAACAGCTTTCCGTCTAGCTCAAGTACAACCCTTGAAACAATACCTAGTGATAACTGTGCTATAAGACAGGATACAAAAGCCAATGGTAGCACTCTGAGTGTTACTGAGCAGCCGTGTTCAACTGCTCAATCTCCTGCATTCTCTGGCATTATGGCTGATCAAAGGAACATGGTTCAAATTGCTCCAACTGGAATTTTCACCATCCGACCGGACTCATTGTTCAAGGATGTTCGTCTAAATTGTGTGCAACCATCATCCTCTTCTGCCGTGGCTGCGGACCTATTTCCCAGTATAGTGGCTGGGCCAAGAAGAGCAGTTCCCACAGCGATTTGTACTGTCAGGCAAAATTTAGAGGCGGACGGTGGTTTACCAGTTAAAACTAGACAGCAACAATTTTCTGTGTTGAGTGCTCAAACACCAAACACTGTGGATGCTTACCCTGTAGCTTCCCAAAGTTCATGTAGAACAGTTCAAGCGATTCCCACTGGGATTTGTGCAAGCAGATACAATAAGTCGGTTGGGTCTGAATTTCCAAGTGGCACTCCACAGCAGTTCTTGAACTCAACTTCCCCACCACCTTCCTCTGTTCCTGGTGTGATGGAAGCTTACATTTACTCCAACTCTATGGCTGGCCTAAAAAATATTAGACCAAAACCCCCTGGGATTAAAAATGTCAGACAAGACTCAATTGCCAAAGACGGTTTTCCAGCATTTTGTCCGGGTAGAGCCCGACCATGTGTTGCTCCTGCCACCCCCTCAAATTCAGATGCACTTGTTGAGATTGGTGTATCAGGTGCTGAGCATCCAGTACTTATCAGGCAATATCTAATGGAGCAGGCCCTCTTCAAGAGTGTAGAACCTCATCGGTATGCCTGTGAGCTCTTGGGCCATCTGTTTGGACCTGAAGAGTTGTCAGTGAGTAGTTTCAGAGGGGAGACCATGACTCAGGACGGCTCTATGACTGTCCAGTTGGATCAACATCGTATGAATGCCATTCTGCACCAAACAGAGTTGGAGTTCCCCGGTTCCACTGCAACAAGTCAGAAAATATCTGTCATTAAGAAGGCTGTCAATGCTAAGTGCAGGAAAGCAAGATATAACATGAAAATGGAGCTAAGGCGCTCCTGCGTCGTGTGTGAAAACAGGCAATAAATTTATTTCATGGACGAGCTGAGGTTGGTCCAGGCCTGAGTAATACTTCACAGAGGATAACCCGCCTCCTTGCCCCTTTGGCCATTGTATTAGTGCCCTTTGATTTATTCCAGTAGAAATAAAGACTGCCATCAAAGAGATGGCCTTGCCCTTTCAAGTCGTCATGGGTCTGGGCGACTTTGGTGTACGATTTCACACTAAAATATGGTGCAAATTTCAAAGTGGGTTTGTTTATTGCAGAATTTTCTCTCAATGCTCAAATTTGGGACCAGTAAAATCCACATATCTACTGAAATGGCTGACTTGATCTATGGATAATGAAGATATTTTAATACTACAGTGCAGGGGTCGAAATTGCCACTAGCCCGCTAGCCCGGGACTACCAGATTTACATCCGGGCTACTGATTTTTCCAGTTTGATAGCCCGGCGGGCTAGTTGAATAATAATGCAAAAATCATCATCACAAACAATAAAGAACTATGTTATTGGTGTATTGTAAAGTTTGAGCTGTGACACGAGACATAACGTGGCTTTTGGGCTACCAAAATCTAATCAGGGCTACTAAAAATTATTGGTCACTAGCCCTGCTGACTACCATGGAAATACACATAATTTCGACCCCTGCAGTGTGTAAGTAATTCAACAAACTCATCCAAGATTTCCTTTTTAAGGGTTCGTAAATACACACATGGGGTGTAGATGACGAAACGCTAAGTTGTACATTTTTTATTTCAATACTTTAAACGGTACCAAGTCTGCCTCACACATCTTAAAGTGCACATTTACAGTATGTATTTAATGTTAGTTATAATTATTTAAAATGAAAAATGAAGTTTTGCATGTAAATTTGTGGATCTGTCCACCAATGTCCACACTAATGTTTACAATGTATTTCTAGTTTTGTTTAAGTTTTGGCTAGTTGTTCCACATGAAATATTAAACTTTTTAAACTATCTATTGCTGGGTTGCACATTTCTATCTTTGTTATTCCTAGAATGAACAAGTTGTTATTCCAGTCCAAAACGGATTCATCAAATTGAATAAGAATGATAATGATTTATAACAAAAAAAGTTAATGGGAAAATCTCTGTCCTACATAAGAGTTCTAGCCGTCATCCACAATCTTGACTAATTGAAATTTGTCAGTTGAACTACTGATTCTTTGATTGGTTTACTATTCGAATATCCGGTTAATTTCGGATAGTTGGCCGGCGGTATCCGAATAACAAAATTTCACTATTCGCCCAGCACTACTTGACACACTGTTCAACTCTGATTATGGTGCTGTGTCTGATCCCATGTAAAGCATCAGTTAACTACATGTAGTATTTTGCTAAGTCCAGCAGAATGAAGCACAGAAAATAAAAATTGGAGTTTAGTGTTGTGGGTGGGTAGGGTTTGACCAAAAACCCACTGTAGTTTTTAAACGCCCTTTATAAGCCAGGTTAGGGTCAGATGTTATGAGTCCAAATGATAACCCGCTTTGCCATATACAACAATATACTATTCAGCCTGGCTCACCGCCCCGTGAGTCAGTTGGATCCAAGCGCCGGGATAGCAACCCCGTCGTTGAAGCTCCGCCCAAGCAAAGCATGGCACATCAGGTGAATATTATTATATGCTATTTATGACCAGACAAAGACACTAACGACTCTTGACAATTCCTACAATTATGTAAGGTCAGCCACATATGCCACATGTTTTTTTTTTGTAAAAATAGTCAATGGCTCGACTTTCAACCGTAGCATGTCTTAGGTAAACTTGAGGTCATGATTAGGCCTGATACTGCAGCGGGCATGAAGGCAATTTCTTCATTGCACCTTGTCCTTGCTTGAGTTGACAATGGAACCCTGGGTAAAGGACCAACTGCCGTGCCCTTACAAGAATGAAGTGCAGTGTAATGAGGCCTATATGTTTGAGGTCATGAGGTCATGCACAGCCTTGTAGCCTTCAGAGGGCATGAGGGCAATTGCCTCCTTGCCCCTTGTCCTTGCTTGAGTTGACAATGGTACCCTGTGTAGAGAACCAA
Organism: Asterias amurensis; assembly: GCF_032118995.1. NCBI lineage: Eukaryota > Metazoa > Echinodermata > Asteroidea > Forcipulatida > Asteriidae > Asterias > Asterias amurensis. The sequence goes on along the minus strand of NC_092653.1, from coordinate 23,329,839 downwards.
CTGCCTTGCCCGCACAAGAATGAAGTACAATGTATTAGGCCTTTATGTTTGAGGTCACGTGCAGCCTTGTATTTTTAGGCCCAAGTTACCTTTTTGTGAAACAGCAAATGGCAATATTGAATTTTTTTTTAACGGACCCCAAAATAACAGGTGTTCACATGTGCAAGAAAATCTAAAAACAAACATTCATTAACAGTGTGGTAATGGTTTCGCTTTGTGGTGTTGCGAACTCTGTAATAAAGGAGCATGGTTTTTGTATTTTTTTTTGTAACAAAAAGTTGCGCAAACTCTACATTATTGGCTGTGTGACATTCGGTTAGTGGGTTCCTGATGTATTGTATGAACGAGCAAAGAGGGAGTGCCATCATCTAGATACATTGTACATGTAGTGTCATCTGTGTACAAATGTTGTTTTAAATGTTTCCTGGACAAACTGTTTCCTGGTATTTTTTGCATTGAGTTGAATGTGCTTTGCGAGCATCTAAACTGACTGACATCAATATTTAATTGCTCCTGTTCAGAGGATTGTTCATTTTGTAGTAATAATCGGGAAAAGACTGTTTCTTTTGGAAATCCCATACAAACAGATACAATGTACTTCAAGGAAGCATGTATTCGACGGAAACATACCAGAGTCATCATATTTGTAGCTACAATAACCATTTCAAATCTTTTCTATTTTATGACACATTTTAAACTTGACCAAAAGACAAACTAATGATTGTTTTCTTTTTGAACGTTGATCTGCTTTTTAAAGGGAAGGTACACTATTGGTAACTGTAAAAGACCAGTGTTCTCACTTGGTGTATCTGAAGATATGCATAAAATAGCAAACCTGTGAAAATTTGAGCTCAACAGCTCTCCAATGCTCGTTCCAGTTCAGTTTTGAAGTTAATATTTGTTTTGAGTAATTACCAAACATGTACCTTCCCTTTAAATGATAGGCATACAAGATTCAAATGTGTACATTAGGTATTTTCCAGAATGCTAAAAAAAAAGCTTTGGTACAGTTTAAAATGTGTCACACATACTGATGGTGTAACATCAGAGCCTGGTTCCGAAAACACTAACACTGTTTTGTTGGGCCATTTCCCTGAAAGAGCATTCTTCCCACAACAGGAGAGCAGCGTCACGTCGTCGTCCCCTCTCCGGCCTGATGTAGTCAGCTCCTCCAGGAAGAAATCTGTGTCCAGTTTCCATGAGGATGAAGATGCCTTGAAGCGAGGATCCCGTTCCCCATCCCCCGGCCGCCGTGCTGCGTCCAGATCGTGGTCCCTATCGCCAAGGAGAATCAAGAAAAGCCGGAAGGCCAACTCTAAGACTGCTCGCTCACCTTCGTCATCAGGAAGTGATCGGAGGGCATCGCTTTCTCCGAAAAGAGGCTCCCGTTCTAAGGGCCGAAAGAGAGATTCAAGATCCAGATCTCTCACGCCAAAAAAGGACAGGAAGTCCAAATCATCCAGAGCCAGGGAGTCTCGATCGAGGTCAGCCTCGCCTGGAAAGAAGCAGCTGAAGTCAGCACGTAGATCCCTATCAAGATCTCTCTCGCCAAAGAAATCCCGCAGATCCCGGAGTAGATCACCAAAGCGACATCGTAGGAGGTCTCGTTCAAGATCTCCGAAGCGCAGCAAGTCCTCAAAGTCAAGGCGTAGATCTCGCTCCAAGTCGCCTCCTCGTCGGAAATCCAGGTCTAGGTCAAGGAAGAGGTCACGATCGAGGTCACACAAGAGATCCAGGTCTCGCTCCAGAAAGAGGTCACGTTCACCAAGGCGCCGTAGAAAGTCCAGGTAAGTAAATAATATGTTTTTTTGTTTTTGCTTTTTTGGCTCCGAATAAAAATCTAGCCCAGAAAACTCACAATTGTTGTTTGCTTGGTACAAAATTAATGTTTAACTTTTCTCAAAATAAAGTAAGTGATTGTCTTTGATCAACTTCTTAAGCACTGAGGATACTCTTGCCAAAAGATTTTTGTCAGCAATGACTCTCACCCCTGTCTAAAAAATTGTTCCATTCAAAGCTGTATGAGTGTACTCTGTTAATTGTCGTCAAAGATTTGGTCATATCAGTTTCAGTTTAGAGTTGTCATTGAATTTTATGTTTTGTGTTTTCTTCATTGTAGATCAAGAACCCCTCCTCGCAGGAGAAGACAGAAGTCTAGATCACGTTCTCCACGCCGGCGACGCTCAAGGTTATTGTCAATATTTGTTTTTAATGAAGTATGCCTTTTTTGTACAACCCTCCTTAAAATGCATTTGTAATTTGGATGTAAATACAATCTTTTGGTACTGATATGACACTGTTTTGTTGTCAAAATGAAAGGGCACAAGTAAGGCACAAGACAGATCAAGCCTAAAGCTCAAACATGTCAAACTCCGACTTTACGATCATCTCAACAGTCATTACTCACAACAACTACAAGTGCTTCTTCCATTTTTTATGATCAAAGATCATTCTTTATTCTCTTACACTGCTTCAGTTCTTTGGAATAGACTTCCTGTGCATATTCCCAAAGCTAATTCTTTACAGTGTTTTAAGTCTCTGTTAAAAACTCATTTGTTTGAAGCTGCTTGATAGTAATCTGCTTACTTGTATCTTTCACTCATTGTGCGTCACTGAGCATTGATATGTGCGCTATATAAGAAGCCACTATTACTAGTATTATTGTACATGTTTATTTTTTTTATGCGTCTTTAGAGGCTTTTTCATCAGGCGTTTTACAAATCAAATGTCTTTGTTATTATTACCATTATTATTACCATTTTTATGCGTCTTTAGAGGCTTTTTCATCAGGCGTTTTACAAATCAAATGTCTTTGTTATTATTACCATTATTATTACCATTAAAAGTACAACTTGAAGATGCATTATAAGATTTGTGACTTCTTAAAACTTTGTAGATCTTGGAGTCCAAGGAGGCGTCGTAGTCACAGCCGCAGCCGCAGCCGTAGCCGTAGCCGCAGCATCTCCACCTCTCCTCTGACCCGTGGGAGGGACGCCGCCATGCATGCCCAGGAAGCGCTGGCTAGACGACTAGAGAGAGCCAAGAAGCTGATGGAGATGAAGGAGAGACGGGACAAGGATGAGAAGGAGAGGGAGAAGGTCCTGAAGCTGGAGACGGATGACACGCTTGAGAAAGGTATCGTAGTGTGAACCATTCCTTGAACCTCAGGCATGCAAGTTTTCTCTTTTTTATGTTTTACTGTGTGTAAGACAACATGCTTCAGAGCAACAGTGATTTAGTTTACTTATTTTGTCCCTGACCCCAGGCCTAATACTTCACGGAGGCAACAAAGGCGATAGCCTCCATGCCCCCTGGTCATTGCCTTGGTGCCCTTGAAATGCTTTGCGGCAGAAATTTACAATTTCCTCCTGGGGTGTTCTTTACCAAGGAGAAAATGCCTTTGTGCCCTTGCCCTTTAGAAAACAAAGCATACAGACTTGTATCCAAGGCAAGCAACTTTTCAACAGGGTGCAATTACATGGCACTGCTTACCACAGTGTTCTGCTAAGCAGTATTTTTAGCTCAACAGTTTTATGAAATTTGGCCCAGATCAGGGCCACGTTTCATGGCTCTGCCTTCTGCCGCATTATGCACTTTCGATCACCATCAGTCAGTTCGAGGGCACACGCACACTCTGATGACTATGTCTCCAGAGCTTGAGTCTAATGGGCTTGATATCACACCACACCAAGTTCTAAGTTCTTGGGAAAAACCCTGTACCTTATGGCATCAGTTCTTGTTGTTCTTATCGATGTACAAAAAGGCATCATAATCACTTGTGCTAAATTCTGTTCATTTAGAAATTGCTAAAGGAGTGGAGAGCAACACTACATCCCTGAATCCACCCCCTCTGATGTCACTAACACCCATGGGTATAGACCCCCTCATCCAGGCAGCTGCCGCTGCCGCAGCCATGCAGGCAAAGGTTCTGGCCCAAACTGGAATCAGCATGCCCAAGTATTACAACCCACTGACCGTCAACCCTGTACAGATAGCGGAGCAGACACGCAAGAGGAAACTACTATGGTCTGCTAAGAAAGAGGATGTAAGTACATGGCCCAATTGGGGTTTTGTACTAATTAAAGACAGAACCTGTATGTTTAAAAAAGTTTACTATGCATGTAACAATATACACAAGGAGATACTGTACATATAGAAGTACTATTTCAAAAGAGTCGCTTGAGCACAAGAAGTAGCCCAGCCCAACATGATTGTGTTTACCAGAATTTGTGACTGGTATCCTGCTCATTTATGCTTAGCAGAAATTTGTAAAGCAATGTTTGCTGCTTAAGCAGCTCTATAAAATAAGGGCCCTGGTGTGGATTTCAAAAATAGTTAAGACTAATCTGAATAATAATAACCAGTTTTTATATAGCGCTTTTCACACCGAGGGCATCTCAAAGCGCTTCCGGCATTATTACCCTTGGTCACTGGGCCTTAAATCATTCCTTAACCATCTCAACTCCCTGGGAAGTATACAGCCTGTGCGACAATTATATGCGCTACTCGGCTAAACCATTCACAAGATCCATCTCTGCCCTCACAGGTACCCATTTACCCCTGGGTGGAGAGGAGCAATTATAATTAAGTGTCTTGCTCAGGGACACAAGTGTCACGACTGGGATTCGAACCCACACTCTGCTGAACAGAAGCATCTGAGCTTGAGTTCGGCGCTCTTATCCACTCAGCCACGACCCCCCCCCCCCACAAATCTCAAGTTGAGGCGAGGTACTAGTCCTAACTCAAGACGAGCCTTAAGTGTTTAAAAAAGGTTTACATGAAGTCCTCAGGTAGGACGATCTTTGTGAAATCAACCCCGGACATTTGTTTTCACTTTGTACCAAGAAAACATTGAGATAACAATGTTCATTTGAAGGTTTTATATCTCTACCATATTGTCATGAGAATTGTGTTTGCTTGTGAACACTAGAAGATTGCAGAGAAAGTGTCAAGTAACCAGTGGGAGAGGACATCGTTTGATGATAATGAGACCAAGGCTAAGTTTCGCCGCTTGATGGGAATCAAGGAAGGGGAGGAGATACCCGAGCAAGGAGCAGGTAAGAAGAGGTTTTCAGGCTTTTATTTCACTTCAAAGTCATGTGGTTATTTTAACAGGATATCAGTTTTGCCCCAAAATTTGAATATGAGAAGCGTTGCTGTCAGTAATGTTTCTCAGATTTGCAATTCCTACCTGTTAAAGGATTTGGGTACTTTTTTTTTAACACAAAGCGTAATGTCCACAGATTTTCATTAAACTGCTTACACACATCATTAAGAGGGTCACTCACAAATTTACGTACAGCTGGTTCTGTCCTGAAAATAAGTTGCAATACTCAGGAAATGATTTTGTATGCATAGCAAAACATTTAGACTGAACTTTTGTTGTGCACACTGAATGCCAACACTGAGTAGCAAATGGTGATTCTTGAGTGCAACTGAGACAATTTGTGTAGCAATTTTGCTCTGCTATATAAGGGAAATCCTTCACTGTTAATTTCTTTCATTCTTTGGCAGATCAAGGTGACACAGCACGCCAGCAAGAAGAAAGAGTCAAGCTATTCCAACAGTTAGACCAGGAGTACCAGATAGCTCGAGTCAAGACCCACACCCAGAGAAGCTTTGGACTTGGGTTTGGGCATGGAGGGGGCCCTGTCATCCAACAGGCACCCACTCCCCCAACCACCTCCTCATAGCTAAGGAGTATCTAGTTTGTTTTACTTGGTGCCAAGAATGGACCCGTATTGACCACTTGCACGCACGTCACACTCACCGACTGTGACACGCTCACCATATTGGTGGACAAAAGGTTTACGTGTAAATGCCGCATTACCTAAAATGTGCACTTTCTGAATAACTCACGTTGGCATTGACCGCCAAAATGGCGCATCCAAAATTATGCTGATGATGTCGGGTGAATAGGGTCAATACATGTATGTGAAAGAACTTGTGTGCTGCTGTTGTATTTAACACCCGTTTAAGACAGGCGGGACTGCTACAGTACAGTCGATCTTTCTACTTCTAGCGCGTCAAGTCGCTCCTAATTGTTTTGAGATCAAACTTTTCATGTACTTAATTCAGAATTTGGTTTGGCGTGACTCTGAAGCGCCTGTCTGAAACAGGTTTAAGTTGTTTGAAGACTAGTTAGGACCATGCTGGACCTGGGTTACCAGAATTAAACATTTGATAACTCAAGGTATCTGGAGATTGAATCTTGATAACCATGGTAAACCTTTTAAAAAAACTTGAAACTAACTCTGCAGGCCTCAAAATAATAAACAGCATCCACAGCGATTGTAGTGGTGCCCTGTGCTTTTGCTGTGGTGCCTTCTGCAATGTTCTTATACAAATTAACATTTTCCCCCATAGCGGTGTCCCTTACCAGAGGCAAATTATTTTTTCATACGCCATTATAAAATCTCAAAGCACATATTACTTTATTGGTACGCAGAATTTGTTTGAACTGTGAGACCCATTTTATATAGCACTTGAATTGTTTATGAGGTAACATTGCTATGCAGAGCTTATTTGAATTATGAGACCCATTTATATAGCATGTTGAAATGTGTAGGAGGTGCTTCTGCCCACTCTGCAGTGGCTACATATTAGACTACAGCAATGTATATTTACAGGCAAGTGTAAATTTAGTGAAACTGTAATGGACATTGTTTTTCTTTCTCTTTTTCAATTGAGGTCAAAAAGTAATAGCTCGATGTGGTTTTATATTCGGTACAAGTAGATTTAGTAGTTTATTTTATAAAATATATTGTTTTGATTACTGTGAGTAACAAGCCTGTAGTTGGTGGTTCTTGTAGCTAGTTTCTTTTACAGTATGACTGGTTGAGAAAGCTTGTCTGTTTACACTGCAGTGTGCCCTCTACAATTTTCCCCAAAAGAGACGGGTCAATTAAAAATGAAGTCACACGCCTGCAACTTCACAGTGTCCGGGTGGTTGGGATGTTTAAATGGCTGACATGGTCGAGATGAAGATTATATCCAGACAATAAAATTTTGAAAGAACTGCTTTGCAACTATTTTTTAATAACTATAATTTCTTCTCTTCACCCAGGAGTATATTGGTACCTCTGAGGGCAAAGATGGTTCTTGTGATTCATTTAACTTGATGCACTACTTATTTGGCAGAATATACCATGCATTATCAAGGACGCTGAGATGATTTAATGGACAAAATAAATGGCTTTTAAGTGTCTTGATCTTGGACACAAGTTTCACGACCAGTTATCAAACCCACACCCTTTTGACTTGGCCATCAGAACTTGTCCTAAACAAATCATGTTGGTTGGCTCGTATCTAAAGCAATAGGTGGAAAGAGGCAACAACAAATATTTTTACGGTTAACCAAAATAATATAAAAAGATTTAATTTACAAGACTTGAATACAAGTTTTGCACTTCCCCTTTCTATTCTCGCAACAAAAAAATATGCATTGTGCTTTCAATGGAAAAATAGCTTTAGTGATTCTTAACTTGAGTTTTTTTTAGAAGTGAGTTTGTGAAGATTAAAGATTTGTTTTGGTATTCTGTTTTTCAAATATATTGCTAAGCTTTTGACATTGTCTTGTATGCAGTTTTCCTATGAAGTGGATACAATTGCTTCACAGACTTTGTTAGTGGGTTGTCATTGGTATTACTGTATATTACTGTGAAAAGCCATTGACACTTTTGATACAAACAGGTTTTTTACAGTACATGTAAAAGTGTACAGGGAAATCTGGAGGTATTGAAACGTAGAAATGTTTTATGTTCATCTTCAAAAACACAATATTGTTTAATGTTATTTCATACAAATGTCATTTTCTTGAAAACTTATTAAAGCAACATGAGCTGTAACTGTTATTATCCAAGTTCATTTTGCTATGCTGTTTGGATATAATAACGCCCGATTAAATATGGTTTTTGAAAAAGTGATTCATCATTTGAAAACTTGGAAGTTTTAAATTTATTTTTCATTTGTGGGCACTTGTGTATTGATTTACATGCCCTTATGTATACTTTGTTATGTACCAAATTGGGCAAATAGTTTGATGGCTTGTACAGCTGGACAACTCTTTAAAGACACTGGACACTGGTGTATCTCAACACGCATAAAATAACAAACCTGTTTGAGCTCAATCGGTCACCCAAGTTGTGAGATATTATTGAAAGAAAACAACACCCAAGTCGCACAATGGTCACACGAAATTGTGTGCTTTCAGATGCTTGATTTCAAGACCTCAAATTCTAAATCTGAGGTCTCGAAATCAAATTTGTGGAAAATAACTTCTTTCTCGAAAACTATGTCACTTCAGAGGGAGCCGTTTCTCACAATGTTTTATACTATCAACCTCTCCCCATACATACATGTGCTAATAATTATTTTGAGTAATTACCAATAGTGTCCATTGTCTTTAGGTTGAGCTTACTTAGAAATATATGATTGTATTTTGGAGGAATCATTCTTATAATCCTGTTGTTTACAACAGTGAACTCTCTAATCAAACACATGTGTGTCATGACCAGGAACTGAACCCACAGTCTGGCAACACCAGTACTTGATTCCAGCATTATTTTTCCAACTGTTTTTGACCCAGGAAAGTCGGTAGCAGTATTATCAAATAGCCCAAATAATATTGTATCATAATATTATTGTCTTCTTAATGAATCACAACTTCTTGGTTTGTGCAATTACATGTACGTGTAATAATCACAGACGTAAAACCAATGTTGTTATGAGAGAGATTGGCTGTTGCCAGCTTGGTGTTTATAACCCCCCGGAAGTTTGCCGAGATCTCTTGACAGGAAGATCATCTAAACAAACAAATAATAAGTAACCTTTGTACTTGGTCAAATGTTCCTGTGTTTTCAAAGGTTCTATGTCTGGGTTTTTTAACTGGAAAAAATGCAAGTTATCACGCAATATTGAAGTTATTTAATCTGTCACATGTGAACAGAATTTGTAATTTTATAAATCTGATTTGAGAAAACGAGTACACTGTTTAAACTTGAAGATCAGTTTCAATCTTGTTCAACACTACACTACAAAAATAAACAATGCATTTATAAAGATTTGATATAGTCAATAACAATGGTATATCAAAAATATAAATATATATATATTTGTATTCATAGTTGACACACATTGCATTGATCAGCTAATATCCAGTCTATACATTCATTCACTCAGATACGCTGGGACTGTAATGTTTGCAAAAAAACCTTTACTTAATTGCTTCTATGGGACCACATAGAGCAAAACATTCACTTGACCAGAAATACTTTTCATGAGAACTAATTTATTCCCGTGCGCTGAACAATGAGGAATAGCTTTGAATTGAAAAGCTTTAATACTTGTATACATGTACATAAGGCATACATTCAAAGCTTTCGAAAAGCTAAAACAAACCACACAGAGTAAACAAACAAAAAACAAGGAAATGGCCACCCTCATTTAACTTTGTAGTGTTCTTTCAGTTTTCTTTCAGTTTCCCATGGTACTGTTAACTACAGAAAAACAGGAAATCAGCTGAAAGTTCCATACCCAAGCAAGAAATCTTAAAAAGTGTGCATGACCAAAAATGCTAGACTGCAGCTGGGCTTGTTCACTTGTGGAGTTACAGGCCCAAAGGTAAAATAAATGGACTCTGGCCAGTGGTGCAAGTAGTTTTGCTTAACTATCAAGTAAAATTTGAACTGTTTGACATTTGTTATGTAGCCAACTATTAAGCTGGCCTTGTTTTGACTTCAGCCAATCACTTCACACCATTGGTCTTTCTTGCCAATCTTATGCTTGTACAGCCCGTGTCTGGTGGAAAATGTTTACCCTTAATTGTTCATAGAATCTTGCAAGCGCCAGGAATCGACACCAGAATTAATTCTTTACACATCGTCATCTTCAACCCTGTACATGCAAAAAACTTGGTCTTGTGATTTTGTTTTATTCATTGTGCATTTGTTTTACATCCTGTACCCGTCAAAAGTAGTGAAATTTAACTTCACTGTTAAATTTTGGTTCGGAAAACCTGAGTTTTAAATATTGCATACAAAATACATGCTGTTCTGTTAAACTTGTCTACTTTTGGAGATGAACCAAGTAACATAACTATTAAAACTATGATTTCTATATAATATTTTTAGAATCTTGAAATGTCTCGACCGAAGAGCAGTGTCTTTGTCCAATCAATGGGAACCTGCATACGTAATCTCCAGCTACCCAATCGTGTGAGGTAAGCTGATCGCCATAGCAACCAAGAGTTGAACCCTGTATTCAAAAACAAAAAATAAACAAAATATGGTTATTTGTTTATAAATCGGGATTGCTAGTTAAAACATGATTTAGTTTATGCTTATTCTGTGTTAACCTAAAATCTGAAAAAGACAGCTCATTACAAATAACTGTTGGAGATATAGTTTGAAACAGTGAGCTACTTTCATATCCTGTATTTGAATATTTATGTTGTTGACTTTCTTATATGAGTCAAGTATTGAACAAATCTCTACTCTTTTTCAAAATGTCCTTTTTGAAAATTTCGTAAATTAACAGTTTGCCAATTATAATGAACTGGTTTTCTGATTGGACATATTTGGTGTTCTCATCAGTTTCGACATCTGCTCTAGATTGTGAGGGTTGTGGTAGCCCATCGGAGTATTTATGGTTTTTTTTGCAGGACTTGGAAAGCACTGAGGATGCATACTTTTTACACATCAGTTAAGGGTGAAATCAAAATATGTACTAGATTACACCATTGACTACTGTACTTCATCGCTAATCTTAAATCTCACCTTGCCCCTTAACTACTGGTGTATTAGTCAGACCCTTGTAGCCACCTACATAGGCCAGCATGCCCATATTCTCATGCTTGAACTCTGACCCCTTCCCATCAGTACTGAGGCTCTTGGCGAGATATCTACCTTGCCTCTCTGCAACCTATGCACACAAGGGAAGTTAATGCAGGTTACATGTACATTGTATGCTTATAGGTTGTAGTCATTATCAGGTACATTGATGTTTTTAATCTTTGTGGCAAGCCGAGGCTCTTGGCTGAGCAGGCTGGTGTATCTGACTTGTGTTTGAATGGCGGATTCGTCAGTGTGGCTTTCTGGTTATTGCAGTTCGATCCTTGGGAAAAACACCATAATTGCTTCTCATCACCCAGGAGTAATTTGGTATCTGCGTGTTAGAGATTGTTGATGTGAATGCTAAGCAGTCATTTGACTGCTGGTGCTGCAGATTCCTGAGGTTTGATGTTTTAGGAGTATTTTCAGTTAATATGGGTGTAGTAGTGCAAGTCGTTTTTCTACAACAGCTTTAAAAGTGCCTAATAAATGTACATTCTTAGTCATCATTAGAAAGCCAAAGTGGTATAAAGTTGTTGTATCCTTTGGCCCCGAGAAAGTATCTCTGAGGACTTCTATCATCTTTCTTTAGAGAATAATGCTGAATTTGACATAACTCCTGAAAGACATGGACTAGGCTACATGTTTATGTTAAGAATATTTACAGACTTTCTCTGAGCCATTTAGTTTGTTTTATAACCGCTGAGGAAAGCATCCAGAGGCTCTGCCAGTTGGCCTCGGCTGAGACAACCTCTCGCACTACTACAGTCAATGTTTTATCTGCATAAAGAGAAATAGCCAGTGTACAAACCTGAGCTGTGCATGGCAGACTATTGTCAACAATTTCCGCACAGTCACCGATGGCATAGATGCTTTTACTGTCATCATCTAGCACGTTCAGGTGGCCGTTGGTCATTAACTGACCCTGCTTATTCCTGGAGAAGGGAAGGTTCTTCACAAATGACCTGTTAATGCAAAAATATACCCGCCATTATCATAATGGCCATCATGCAATCTGCTGATAGGCAAATACATGTACTGTGTTTTGCATCCCCCAATTAAGAAGCAGGCTGTTCATTGGCTTAATACTTATTTATCATTAGCATATTATTTACATATTAAATTTGTCATTTATGGCACCAAGTCGAAAAAAGAAAAAAAACCAATGCACAATCGTGTACCCAAATAGGAAAGGTACTTTTGTTTTGCCTTACTCCATGCTCTTAGTACCCACAGTCAATCTCTGAAAATGTCTATTGGAACCCACCAACTGTCCACAATGGAATAACTTCCCTACCATTGGACTGAAGGTCTTATTGTGGAAGAGCCCACTTGAGTACAGGGGAGCTCTCATCACAGGGGGTGTTGACTTTTCATAAACAATGTATGGTACAAGACAGCGTTGTAGGTCTCGAGACTTGGTATTAGTCTCATCTCAAAACTGTTTTTGTAGTCTTGGTCTCAGCCTGCAAAAGTCTTGGTCTTTGAAAGACTGGGTCTCGGATCTCCAGGTCTCAACTAAATCACTAGTCAAGTTAAGTCAATCGACCAATAGGCGATTTTGTCTGGTACCCAGGATGTATTGCATGCGTAGGTAACCATGGCATATGACAAGTGGTTGACAAAAGGGTCACTGCTCGAACTTGCCCACTGGTACAAGGCTATTTATTCTACCTGGGAGAAAGTCCAGTGGACCATACCACTAATCCGCAAGGGAGTTTCTTGCCATCGCTGAGGGTGACTCCATCCTCTCTAACATCGGTCACGTTAGCCTTGATCAACTCCATCTGTGATCGGGAGCTGATCTTAGAGGTGGCGTACTCTTGTTGCTTAGGAGTAAAGGAGGAGAGGATTTGCCTCCCCTCAATGAGGGAGACACGGATTAAGTTTTGCTCCTCCTTATAAAGACGGGAGACATCCTATGGTGGAAGAAGGATTCAAGGGAAGATATACAATTGATAATCACTCTTAAATTTAACAGCAATCAAAACTTTTGTTGGTATAAAACATTTTGAGTATCATTTTACTTTGGAGTATTGTGGTTATTGGAAAATTATAAATGTTGTTATCCCCAAAAAATTGAATTCGAGATGCATTACTGACAGCAACGCTTCTCAGATTGTGTATTTCCATAACAGATTGTTCTTCCTGTGAGGGCAAAACCACTTCGGTTTTTGGCGATATTCCAGAAACGCTACCAACTTTTGAAATTAAATTTTGCACAGGTTAGTTTTATCGTATATAATCAATATTTGTTTAGAATTAAAACAATCAAACAACTCAAAAAACCAAAGGTGTAATTTCCCTTTAAAGGTTGTGCATTTTAACTTAGGTTAGGTAAAGACATAACTTATAGGCCCTGGTATGAAGATAAAAACCGTTACCAAACCTCACCTCCCTGACAAAGTCATACAGTTCAGCCCCAAACTCCACCCCTGTTGGGCCACCTCCTACAATGATAATGTGAAGAAGTCGTTTTCTCTCCTCTTTGGAGATGCTCGGATGCAGTGCCAACTCGAAGTTATTGAGGATGCGGTTTCGTATAGCGCGGGCATCTTGTACCTCCTGTTAACCAAAACAAAACACAAAACAGTCTTTCACAAACTTTTAAAAAGTTCAAAATCAAACAAAATTGGATAGTGGATTTGAATAAGCCTATTCGGAGTTCCAGCTGCGCATGTCTGTTACTGCTGACAACGCAATTTGTTGCTCTCTAGTGACCTTTTGACAATACCTGCTGGTATTGTCAAAAGGTCACGGGGGAGCAACAAATTGCGATGTCAGCAGTTACAGACATGCACAGCTGGAACTCCGAATAGGCTTATAGATTTTCAAATACATACACAAATTTAAGTAATATCGCTCACTTAAACAAGTTGTTATTAGGCAAGGTTTGCGGTAGCACCATGTGCAGATCTCTTGTGAGTAATGTTGGTTCTGAAAAGAGCCAGATGATGACAGTTCAATGTTTTGATCAGCATGCTCTGATTGTCTTCAGAAAACAAGTTGGTTTTATAACAAAAAAAACTTTTTTTAATCTTTAAAACAAATACCTTGAGGAAGAAAGCATATTCTGAGACGCCTGGAACGCCAAATGTATTACTGACAGCTCCTACTCCAATGACCAACTTGTCATATTCAATGTTGTACGTCAATTCAGGTTTCAGCACACTCCGACAGTAAAGTTCCTACAAGTGATAATAGAAAGAAGTAAAACCCCCACTTTTGACATGGTATTGGATCGATGGGGTGTGAAGAACTGGAGGGTTGATGAGCATTGTGGCAAGAAGGGAAGAACAGTGAAATCAATCTTAAGGACAGACAGCTAAACATGGAACTTCATTCTAAACTTTTATTCCTGTAACTTGTCAAGAGTCAAACATGGCCTTAAAACGTGGTTTCATGCTGTTAATAGAAAGCCAGACAGTAAAATGATTGAAAAAATCCAAAGAGGAATCAAATACAAATGGTTGGTCGGAGCATTTTGACAGTTTGAAAACTAACTTGAATTTTGATTCCTCATTTTAGTGGAAAGTGAAGGCTTGTATGGAAGGAGGTATGCGGGTCAGGGATAGGACATTGAACTTAAACTAAATGCTGAGTACCTTTTTCTCCACATCGATCCCAACTGCTTCACTCAAATGGAAGTGATCCGTCTGTCTAAAACCTGTGTTTCGAATGGGTTCAATGATGCTCCTGTGAATGCAAAGAAGACAAAGTGTAAATCAGTCTGACCAATCAATATCACCCAATGTGAGTTTCAATGTTAAATTATGCTTGCCTGTGATATCATGTAACGAATGCTTCTACTACACAGTACATAGTTAACCCTCTTACTCTCTGACCAATTAATATCAACCATCCAGTGGTTTAAATGATAGGTATAACAGCATGCTTTCCTTCAAGCCCCCAGCGGAGTTCACAATGACTAGAATAAATATTGTCGTCTAGTTACTGAATCACAATTGCTTGATTTGTGCAATTCATAATCATAGACGTTTAACCAATGTTTGTTTGAGAGAGATTGGCTGTTGCCAACTTGGTGTTATTCCCTTGTGGGAGTTTGCCGAGTTCCCTCGGTTGGAAGATCATCTAAACAAACAAACAGATATAATATCAATCCTCCTTTCTCGAAGGTCATTAGGATGGAGGGTTACGATTATTGCAGCTATTGATTTGAATGATTTCAAAGCAGTGGTAAACTTCTTTGAAAATTTTACCTGGAGTAGGAAAAGGGTCAGCTTATGGATCTTTATACGTCTCTTTTATTACTAAAGATTTCTAATCTAAATATTAGGCTTCTTGTTCTTGCCTTGAAAACTAACCTGAACTCCAGCGTCCCAACAGTCGTACTGGCCAGTAATGGTGTGAACAAAAAATGATTACGCGGACTTACGACAATGACGTCATAAAGTTTTTTATTGACACTTTTTAGGACACTGTAGCTGGCCCATCCTGTCCCTAATATCACAAGTTTCTTTCTCTTCACACTTGCTGCTGATGAACCATGACAAACACTAATTTGCTGAATGATCTTGGGTAGTGGGGATGATAGATGCCGATAGCAGAATAAGCCCTGGGTTATCTTGCGGGGGAAGGCAAACACAAACATTTTTGGGGTAGTTTCTTGGGGTTTGTTCGGTCAACAATTGTCCATCAAATCTGTAGAATGGAATAGAAAAAAGAATGGACTCGAAATGTGATTGAGTATTTTGTAAATTAAATCACGTACAGTCACGAATCTGCATATAGGCCTACAACCTACAAACCACACACACTAACTTAGCTAGGCATTAGACCCACTAACTGGGGCGCTGTACTCCCTTTTCAAAATTTTGACATTCTCGGTCGAGCTAGTACGACCGAGAATGTCAAAATTTCGAAGAAAGGAGTACAGCGCCCCAGTTACTGGGTCTAGCTAGGCATATTATTTTTAATTTTACTAGCTAGTATCAAGAGAGGCTGCTATCTTTGTAAATTGTAGACCTCCTTTATTCTTCACAATTTTTACAAACTAAACACTACAGTCTTCTAGACCCAGTGACTGGGGCGCTAGTTAGTAGTAGTAGACCCAGTGACTGGGGCGCTAGATTCCTTTTTTCGAAAATCTAGATAATGAATGTCAAAACTTCGAAAAAAGGAATCTAGCGCCCCAGTCACTGGGTCTAACAGTCTTCCACCATATGACATCAAGTCCTTTCCCAACCGAAATCATATAAACAGGTTATTCAATTAGTAATTGAATAACGTGTACTTCCTACAACAAAAACGACATGATTTGTCAGTGATTAATTGACAAAAAAATGGTTGACCGTGATGGTTGAGTAAAAATTTAGAAAAAGAGTCCAAATACCAATCAATGGAATATGTGCACAGTCATGACAGTACGGACGAACTAACGTATGCAAATAGTAACTATTCAAACCTTGATTTGTTGAGGGATGAGGCAAAGTCAAAAACTGGAAAAGATTTATAAACGCCTCCGATCCAAATGTCCCATGTTTACTTCCCATGCTTGTAGTTTATAACCTTTGACCTGTTTGTTTTTGTCACTAGCCTCTCCTCCAACACACGCTTTCTATTTTCATCAGTGTAGCGCAGCAAGCGTTTCCACCATTGAGAGTGCATTCGGTTTTAACGGCTGTTCATACAAGACTAGCAATGACGTCATGCGTTTGGTACAGAAATGAGTGACGTGTACACAGTCACCTTCACGAACTTCACGAAAATCACACATTTATTCCAGATTTTATGGCCTTGTCCGCGACTCTTGTGTAAAATATTCTGGGAGTATGTCTATCCATGTGGTATGTATATATTTAGTTTTTCAAAGCTCTACTTAAAGCGTTAAAAGTACCAAAATGTGTATCGGTTTGTTCAATTTCAAGTAGTTTTGTCCAGTTTCCGGACACTTGATGAGCCGACGCGCCGTCGAATAATAACGTTATTCATAAGGGATTCATTTATAATAAGCAGCCCTCTGTTGTTTTCTTGTAATACTTTATATGAAAAATACCCTCTGTTACAACTACAAGTATTGTAGTGTACAAACTATTTATTAAAAAGTATTCATACAAACCTTATTTTATATTTCACTGCTGATGATAAGACCTCTGACTCTGTAATGCTGTTGCGGTCTTTTGTAAAGTTGTACCAATGATAATAAAAGAGCATTTTGAAGAGCTAAGAACACACTCTTTATGTGATTTTGGTTCAGTGCATGCACTGCAAGCTCACTCACCCAGGCCTTGTGTGCGGTTTCCCTGGTAATGCTTCCAAGTTCTCTGTGATTAAGTTCACTTTTGAGGCATGCCTCATTTCATACTATAAATTTTGAATAATAAAATAACTGTTCTTGGTTGCTACAAAATTAAATGGTACGTTAGGTACACAATTTTAAAATAGTTTGCCTACTTTTGTTTAGGCCTAATTACCGGTACCTTTGCTTTAACTGTTTGCAAAGTCAGGTAGTTGAATTTAAATAAATATGAATGATGAAAGCCTAATTAAAAACAAAACAAATTGTAACTTTGTAAAAATTCCTAATGCTGAATATGTTTGCTAAAAACTTACTTTTCATGCTATTAATGTAGGCACACCCGTCGGTGCGTATGAAAGGTACTGAAGTTGACTGGACCCCATTGCATTGTATGGATAGTGAATGTTCCTATACGATAAAGGGACCTCATCTACATTGTCCGTTCTGCACGTTGGAGACCATGTTTAATGACCAGCTCATTCTCAAGGCTCACTACAGGGTCAAGCATGTTGATAAGGCAATCGAGTTTGCTGGTGAGTAAACTAGATTCACTAGATGTGTGTCAAATGTATTTGAGTGAGACATTTGAGTCTTCAACGCGCCCTTTGTTAACATTATTTAGGACTTTTTAAACTTCAGAGTCAGATTTGATTTGGAGTTTGCCTCTGTGAAGTATTAGCAACCTTGGATTGTATCAAAAGTGAACCATCATTCCAGAAAATAAATGTCTGTGAATAGCAGAAATTAATAAATTTCACTTATTATAAAAAGTTTATTGAGTGATCAAAACTTGAGATATCAATTCAGAGACTTGCCTTGAAGGACTTAATGACAAATCAAGTGGTGATTATAATATTACCATTTAAACCTATTGCAAGAACCAAACTTTAAAACCACTAAGGTGTCAAGTTTTGAATTTTAATTGTCTTTTTGATAAATTTCTTTAAACAGGATTGAAAATCTTGCGGTGCTGTCGGATGTGTGATGTCCACGGAATCATCCATCAGTTCAAACACTTCAAGGGTGCCCACTGGCATTGCTACCACTGTCATAATGGGTTCAATAGACGAGATGAGGCTATGAAGCATTATAAACAACACTTCCGCAACCCACAGACCACGCTACAAATTGTTGTTGCTCAGGTACTGATACTTACCATTGTGTTGACAGAAAAATAAAAGGACTTCATAGGGAAATTCTAAAGACCGTTTCTGTTTAACAAGAAATTTTGCGTACAAAAAAAGAAATACAAAGTTTATGGGAAAATTTTAAGTAGAGGAACAATGGAAAGAACAAAAGATGTCTCCCACAGAGGGCTAGGGATGCATATTTGAGAATGTGTGTTTTTACTTTTTATGTATGTATTTGTCAAAGTAATTTGTGAGAAATGTGCACCTATGTAGCAAAATATTTTGTTACTGCAGTTCTTTAATAGTTTTGTAGCCCTAACACATATGCAAGCTGTTTGCATTGTATATCTTCTTATAAGCATGGTAAAAAGTACATAAAGACTTATCCTTAAAATATCATTTACATCTCATAGGATGTGAACCAAACGATGGCATCCTACACCAGCCAAGTTGCAAACAGCACTAGCTTGGAGTCGCACCTCATTGTACAGTCTATGGAGGGAAGAATAGATAGGGTTGACACATCCCCAGGCTATGAGGAAAACAGTGGGCAACAAATTGAGTGTGTGGGAAGTGATGTTCCTAGTCAGAGCACTGACAATGGAGAGGGTGAGTGCTGATCTTTTTGTTGAAAAAAGTAGAGCTGACAGATTGCTTTATGAGCAGAAAGAAATTTGGCTCTATGTACTAAAAAATTGTAAACAAATGAAGAACTTTCAGTGATTCTCTGTTTCAGATTCTATATAACTTTGTATATGACTTTGGTAAAGTTTAATGAACATGCCATGGAGATGAACGTCTGTCCTTGTACAACTTACAAGGTTCATGGATGAGACATTGTTCATACATTTAGCTGAATTCAGACTTATTAAAGTCTACCTGGTACATGTATATTAAAAATGCTGTACTTTTCTCAAAATTTAGATAAATCATGCTCTTGGATCTACTTTTAGCACTGAGGATACTGTTCCACAAAATGCTCAAGGAAATCTATTATTCATAGGTTAGCTCAAGGTGTAATTGCTATCTTTTGAATGTACTTGATAAGGTCTGGATCCCAGTTTCAGACTTGTTTGTCAGCAGTGACTCTCATCCCTAAAGGTTACAAGAAGAAAATAAGGAAATATTATTGTTAGTAGTGCTGGGCGAATAGTGAAATTTTGTTATTCGGATACCGCTGGCCAACTATCCGAAATTAACCGGATATTCGAATAGTTTTTTTCGCCGCTAGAGGGCGCTATAAAAAAAATAAAAATAAAAAAATATTTAGAAAAAATTTTTTTTGTCGCTAGAGGGCGCTGTTCGTTCGTGAATGAGATCTTCTGGGCGGATTGATATTAGTTTTAGACAGTGTCACTCGGTTCATTCATAAAAATGACCGGATCTAATTTAAAGATGGCGATTTGCTTTTTCTTTTGATCGTGGACGACTCTACGTGAAGGAAAACTTTTGTAATCTTTGAACAAATTACGTCAGAAATGTCATTGTTTTGACTCTTCACGGAGGTGAGCATAGTTAAATACTTAATTTATGCTGTTTTATGCTGTCTTAATAGAAGTTTCATTAGGATTCAGACAAAACATTCATGTCAGTTGTCGCCCGACATCCGCGGATATTCGGATATTAAAGAATATCCGGTTACTTGGTTGTAATTACAGAACTATCCGGTTTATAAATAGCTATTCGCGCCCTATGCGGATATCCGGTTAAGAAAAAAAAGGCATTCGCGGTTACGGATAGGAAAACCTATTCGCCATTAACCGGATATTCAAATTATTCGCCCAGGCCTAATTGTTAGGGTTGTAAGTGCACTTGATAGCATGGAAGGTTCAGCATTGATCAACTAACTTTAATCAGAGACTATTAAGCTAACAAGTCCACCATAAAATTGTATTTCTCTTGCAGAAACAATAGTGCTGATTGAGATCCCCGAAGGGTCTGAGAAAGAAGATATAGGTACAGCTGCCTGCTTCTCAGAGCACAGTGGCGCCATCAATCTCACACTCTTGCAGGAAAAGGAACGACTTCAGAAACAACTTCAAGAGGAGAGGAGAAAGTGGAATAAGACAGAGCAGAAGATGAAGGACACTATAGAGAGATTGAGGGCTAAAGTAATTGCACTTGTTTCTCAAAGAGCTTGTTTGATGCACAAATTTTACATAGTTTTCATGTGATAGAGAACAGTGCTCGTTCTATGTTTGTTTTGACCAAACTTTGATGACAGTTCATATCCCACTATTATATTGGAATATTCAGAGATAATTCTTCTGAATGCTTTGCAGCCTTAGTTCATAAGAATTACGTAAAGAAACATTATAAGCAGATTGTGTTTTGTTGATTTATGCCAAATGACATCAGAGCACTGTAATAAATTTCATTCTTTTTGTCCAATCTGTGCTCTAGGTCAAATATTTCTCCAACACAAACACAGCCTTGAAACAGCAGCTGACTGCTATGCACTCTTCCAGTCTGAAGCGTCTAACAAATGGCACAGTTCAGCAGTCCATGCTGCAGGAGCTGGTGCAGCATCTATCAGAGGAGCACACACAACTACTTCACCATCATCTGGCACAGCTGAGACTCTATGCTGAAGTGGGTGAGCTTTCCAAGACAGTGTCAAGTGAGGAAGAGTCAGTCTCAACGGCAGATGGGGATCTGGTACCAGCAGATCTTGGCAGTATCCAATCTCAAAACATTCAAGGTATTATGATGATGCCTACAGACTCTGTTAGCACCCTGGAAAACATGGAGCAGACAGTTGTCATGACTATCACATCAGAGAATGACTTGGTTGAGAGCCAAGTAGAGGGGAACATCCAGACCAAAGACTCGCTCTCTGAGCTTCAGAATGATGTCCAGATGCTCTCCAATGATGACAAGGTGTCGTACGAACTTTCAGCCAGTGGTTTGTCATCGACTGGCAATACATGCGATTCTGCAAATACTCCACAAGAGTTTGACAAGCACAAGAGATTGAAATTGATTTTATCAGATGGCACGGCAGCCAAAATATTCAGTACAGCCAGCTTGGACAAACGGTCTTTTGAGGATGACGTTCCAAGTGGTGAACCTCCTCTTAAGAGAGGCAGGACTAGAATTTTTAAGGTGAATTGATGGAACTTGCAGGACTTTAACCCAATCTGTTAGAGGTGGTATAAATACTATATCTTAACCTTCAAGATGGGTTGTCACCAGATGATGTCCCAAATGCTGCACTCTAGCTCAAACTCTACATGGCTATGAGTTAATTATTGGAGTTGTCCCACACCAATCAAAGACCTCTAGCATCGGCCTGGGTATAGATGGTGTTCCTTAACAGCACTGTCAATCGAATCAGGACTGGTCTAGGAAGACTTGGCTGTTGATGGAGTGAAGAAAGAAGGGTAAATCAAGACTGCTAAATCATTGATGGAGTGCAACATATTGTGACAGGACGCGATGAACGAACTGCATGTAAATTGAAAGTGTAATCCAGGGCAAAACAGTCACCTCTTGAATATGCAGGATGATTGAAATACTTGCCGACAGGAAAAGAGATGAGGCCAACTCATTTACAGCCAAGCTGTTTGCAAAGATGAACTGACTAGGGATCATGTTATAAAAATGGAGACAGTCATGATAGAGAGTAGAGACAAAACTTTATATGAAGAGTAAGTTTACGGTAGTTTTCTGTGTGCAAAATATTTTGGTGCTCCACTCTTATTTTTTTTTAAATACTATTTATTTAAATGCATTGTGGCTAAGATCAGGCAACTGTTTGATGGGACAAACCTGAATAGATGAAATGATGATCTAGCGGAGTCGAGTAAGTTTCATAAAATCCGGATGCCTGCTTCATTTTACAGACTTTTAACACATGCAGGTCATCAGTGTTGCAAATTGATGTGAAGGGGTGATTTTGGAACGTAGCTGTAGTGAAATTGGAGCAGGGAAAATCTTGAAGATGGCACTACTCTGTAAGTACATATCCTCTCTGTCTTAATAAAAAAAACAGTTTATAGTAAAAAAATAGTTATGAGAACTGTTTGTTTTGTATTCTTTGTATGATACATGAGCAGTCAATAGGTGAAAATAATGGGAGCGTACAAGTGCGCAATGTAGGATCCTGGTTGGCTTAAAGGCAGTGGACACTATTGGTGATTACTCAAAATAATTATCAACATAAAACCTCACTTGGTAACGAGTAATGGGGAGAGGTTGACAGTATAAAACATTGTGAGAAACGGCTCCCTCTGAAGTGAAGTAGTTTTCGAGAAAGAAGTAATTTTTCACGAATTTGAGTTCGAGACCTCAAGTTTAGAATGTGAGGTCTTGAAA
The DNA here is from genome assembly GCF_032118995.1 of Asterias amurensis. Taxonomy (NCBI): domain Eukaryota; kingdom Metazoa; phylum Echinodermata; class Asteroidea; order Forcipulatida; family Asteriidae; genus Asterias; species Asterias amurensis. Next base: position 23,307,304 of record NC_092653.1, on the reverse strand, counting down.
TCAAGCATCTTCGTGTGCATGGTGGGTTTTTCCCACTCGTATCTCGCAACTTCGGCGACCAATTGAGCTCAAATTTCCACAAGTTTGTTATATTATGCATATATTTAGATACACCAAGTGAGAAGACTGGTCTGACAATTACCAATAGTGTCCACTGTCTTTAATTGCCCCATATAGTTTTGTCAAACCTGAGATTCTTGCTGGTGCATGTTAATAAGCTGTATGGTCTGATGGGTTGGAGAATTTTGAACTCCTTATGTATGTTTATCTCTTTACATTTGCTCAATTCGTTGAAAAAGAAGAATCAACTGGGTGAATAAAGTAAAGCTAATTAAGAGCACACACCCATAGAGCCTGAAATGACGCAGGCACAAAATACTGATGATATGGTTGTCATGGTCACTGATTGCTGCTTTGTAAGCTATCTTTGAAACCCGAAGAAGGGAATTGCAATCAGATATGTACGAGTTGTATAGCTGAGTTGGGTTTTATGACGTGAGGTTAGGTTCTTCAAAAAACCTTTAAACAAAATATTGATCGACCATCTTTCTGATGAGAGCAGATGCACGTAGATACTTATAAGACAATATAGTAATTAATGTACTCTGACCGTTTGCCTGTCTCAGTTGTTAGTGGACACTCGTTAATTTTGAGACATTTTAGTTGGTATGAGTTTTTACGAAAAGTACTGTCACTAATGGAAAACTAACGATGGACACTTCTGGTATATACTTGAAATATTTGTTTCACTTCGTAACGAACGAGCAATGGAGAGCTGCTTGAAGTGTACAATATTGTGAGAAATGGCTTCCTCTGAAGTAACGTAGTTTTTTAGCAAGACGTAATTTCTCACTAATTTTTGTTTTTAATTTATAAGATACCTGAGCTGAGGTTTCGATTTCAGGGCATCTGAAAGCACACAACTTGTGCGACAATGGTGTTTTTTCCTTCACGATTCTCCTCTCGCAATTTTGCCAACCAAGGTTAAAATTTGTACAGGGTTTTTGTTTTATGCATAGTTTGAGATACACCAAGTGAGAACACTGGTCTTTGACAATACCAAAGGTGTCCAAGTGCTTTTCAGCTGAAGCTTGATATAAACAGAATACTCATAAATAATAATATTGTCACACGGTCTCTTTGTGTCAGCTCTCCATTAGGAAAACCGACGATGCGTGTAATCGGGCGGCGGTGAGATGAACAGGGAAGGGGATTTGAGATGAGTTGATGGTCTATGAAAAATTTAAAACCTCTGGGTTAAAAATATCGATTTTCCTCCTGAATGAGAGAATATGGACGACACTTTAAGGTGCATGAGAGTGATCCAGGATCGGTAAAGACTGGAAAAACTGACAACTTTAAATTTTGAGACTGAGAATTAATATTTGCCCCTCCAACCTCCAAAGACCGCTATGAACGTCTTGAATTCCTAAACCCTCTAGTCACTTTACCGCCCGGGTGGACTATAAAATTAGTTTCAAGATGCTTGCAGTACCAGAATCGTGGATTTAAAAAATGCCAAGGCTTATTATAACAATTTTTGTCCCTATGGGATTATCTTCTCGTTAACGAGAAGTAAAAGCAAACAATTTTGATGTATATTTGTGTGGATTATGTGCTACAACTATAAAAACATTTTCCAACCATATTCAGTTCATCACACATCTTGTATAGCCAAAACCCGAATTCCCTTTAATTGTAAAGCCGGCATGCCGTCAACAAACCTTGATATCGGTATACATGTACATGTTGCATTAATTAACTAACAATTAACGACGCGTCACCATGGTTACTTACAGCTAATGATCGGTAGGTAAGTTGTATCTAGTTTTCAAAGGCCATTTACAGGCGGTAAACTGAAGTTGTAATCTTGAACGAAAAGCAGAGTGAAATAGGTGTTTAGACACTCAAACTGTTTTCAAAATGACAGTCATCACAGCGATCATGCTTCTCTTTCTAGCTTTCTTGACACAACACGTATGGGTCGAATGTTGTGATAAAAAAATCACCGCTCGAACTAATTTATACTTGTTTGACAACCACGCACTTCTGAAGCACGTTTATCAGTTGAAAACAGCATCTTCTTCTGTCATATGCGGGCGAGACTGCTCGTTTGATTCAAATTGTGCATCCTTTAATTATCACACAAGCAGCCAGGTTTGTGAGTTGAACAATGTCACCGGAGATCACAGCCCAACTGACTTTATTCAGATTCAAGGAAGTGCCTACTATGATGGAACTTTACGTTACAGCAGTTGTCAGATGTGGTACAAAGCTGGACATCGTGACAGTGGCATCTACATCATTTATCCTGATCTGAATGGCATACAGGTCTACTGTGATATGGAGACCGATGGAGGAGGCTGGATCGTGTTTCAGAGAAGACAAGATGGCTCTGTTGACTTTTATCGTGACTGGGCAGACTACAAAACCGGATTCGGCAATCTTACTGCTGAGTTTTGGTTGGGGCTTGATGCTCTACGTTCACTCACAACGTCAGGACAATGGCAACTAAAAGTACAAATCGAAGGTTGGGAGGGTGAACAAGCTTGGGCTGTTTATGAAGTGTTTGCTGTATCAGGTGACAAATACACGCTGAATGTCAGTTCATACAACGCTGACAGTACCGCAGGCAACTCCTTTGAACATCAAAATGGACAGCAATTCACTACCAGAGACAACGATAACGATAGGATCGAGGAAAGTGGAGCAAACTGTGCAGTTCGTCATGAAGGAGCATGGTGGTTCCGCTCTTGTTTCTACTCGCATCTGAACGGTAAATACTACCACCAAGCAAGAGTTCCATATGCTCAAGGGTTACAATGGAACCCCTGGAAAAGTAACTATTACTCCCTGAAGAAATGCAGCATGGCTATAAAGGAAGTCGCGTGAACCAGACTGTTTGATCACCAGGCAGCAATGTAAATAATGTGGTATTGTATTTGCTATTTAAAATTGATTCAATTCGTGATAAGGATGTATCCTTTTGCCAAGGCCTTCGTGGCTTGAAGAACCGCGATCTCAAGTGACTGGAACGGGACACCACGCATGTGAGTGGCTCTCCGAGCCACGACGAAGGCCTTCGCGAAAGGTAAAATGCAAAATCTTTTTAGTTACTAGTTATGATGTTGTTAGTGGTATTACAAGTTCACTACAAAATAGAAGCCGTCAGTAATGACTGTGTGACGCATTTCTATGTGCAGTTCATGCAAAAAGGCATCTGTAGCCAAAGGATGTAACACACGGCAATTTGCAGACAACCAATTCCAGGCAATTTTACAAGGAGACAAAAATTCAGATGTTAACTTTCACATACTTTTTGGGGGACAGAATTACTGTAGAGTGTAGACAGATATCTGTTGTGCTACCACAGTGTTTATTTTGCATGCAGTGCAGTTAATTGCCATCAAGAATGCCTGTAAAAATTGCCCTGATGGGCCTACCGACTTTACAAGGAGTTCATACGCAAAATATGTAGGTCAGTGCTTCTTCTTATTATTCAACCATGCGGATCCAATTAAGCTGCACTTTGTGCTTGGTATGGTAATCCGTCAAGTTGCACGTAAAAATTGCCCTGATGGGCCTACCGACTTTACAAGGAGTTCATACGCAAAATATGTATGTCCATGCTTCTTCTTATTATTCAACCATGCAGATCCAATTAAGCTGCACTTGTGTTTGGTAAGGTAATCCGTTATTATTGTAAATGGACATTGTCAGCAGATAAATGAAAGTTTAAAAAATTCGACGTTACAATACAATACAAACTCATAAGAATAATTGAGTAATTTTTGTTTTTTTACAAAATGAAGGCTAATTGATCAAGGAGTCTGGAGCTCATTTCAGTAATTGCCTTATTAGTGGGTGATCTCTCAGTGAAGTGGCTCATTTCGTTGGAAATAATTGAAGTGAGTTGTTGAACTGCAACAGACCAGTATCGATGCAGCCTCACGCCAACAAAAGCGAACGTTTCAGCATAATTCACTAGTAGGTCTTTTTTAAATTCATCAAGGAGGATCAAGAGCTTATTGTCTTTGACAACAACATAATAAAGAAAGCTACAGTAAGGCCTACAGCTCGTGGGAGTTGTCTCATTTTTTTAAGGCGACAAGCAGTCAACCAATTTTTAACGTTACTCGTTCACTTCCTTATACACTATGGATACATGGATCATCGCACTGACCGTACTTTGGGCTTTTGTAAGCTCTACCCAATGCCACCATTCGTTCACGCCGATGTTTTACTTGAGTCAAAACCGAGCCTTGATAAACTTTGTCTACCAGCGGAAGAGTGCATCATCTCCTGTGATATGCGGGCGAGACTGCTCTGTTGATTCAAAGTGTGCATCATTCAACTACCACACACGCAGCCAGGTTTGTGAGTTGAATAATAACACCAGAGATCATAAACCTACTGACTTTATTCAGATTCAAGGAAGTGCCTACTATGATGGATCTTTACCTTACAGCAGTTGTCAGATGTGGTACAAAGCTGGACATCGTGACAGTGGCATCTACATCATTTATCCTGTTCTGACTGGTATTCAGGTCTACTGTGAAATGGAGACCGATGGAGGAGGCTGGATCGTGTTTCAGAGAAGACAAGATGGCTCTGTTGACTTTTACCGTGACTGGGCAGACTACAAAACCGGCTTCGGCAATCTTGCTGCTGAGTTTTGGTTGGGGAATGACATTCTTCGTGAACTTACTGAGTCGGGAGAGTGGGAAATGCGAGTGGATCTTGGAGGCTGGGAAAATAATGCAGTTTGGGCTACCTGGGGTCAGTTTGCTGTTTTAGGTGAAAAGTTTACCCTCCACGTTGACTTTTATGATGAACGCAGTACAGCAGGAGACTCATTGTCGCTTCACAGTGGATCAAAATTTTCAACAAAAGATCAGATCAACGATTCTGCTGGAGTAAGTAACTGTCCTATTGATCATGAAGGCGCCTGGTGGTTTATCCATTGCTTATATTCACATCTAAATGGCAGATACTACTTTGGTAAAGACGCGCCATTTGCCTTAGGAATCCAATGGAACAGCTGGAAGGGAAGGTATTACTCCGTTAAGAATTGCACCATGAAAATCAGGCATGTCTGGGGACCTTAGTTGAGTTCATACATTTTAAACACTTGACACTGCATAATCCTTAAACATTCGCTGATCACCATTGTTATAAACCACTTGCTGTGTAATGCTTTACGGGAGAATTTTGAATGTTAGGTAGCAGCAGAGTTTACAAGTAAAGGTCCACTGTTTGCGTATGAGCATGCATGCGCACATTACCGACAGCGACTGATTTACCTGGTATGTTTGCTGCCACCCTAGCGTCTCATAAGTCGCCATACGAACTAAGTTTCAAAATAGCGCCCTCACAGATGTACGTTTAAGGACTCAACCATAAGGTAAACACGTTTGATCAGATTATTGTTTTCCCCAGATAATAATAACATAATCGTTATTTCGTTTTATTCAGCCAATGCACAAAACATTTATAAAGAAGCCTATCTCTATTTAGGTCTCGCAGTTTTCTTTTATACATTACATTTACATTACGGGAATGCTCCCTTAAAGAGAGAGGCAAACTAAAAAGACACATCCTTTTCGTCTGGCAACTTACACCTGTTATCTCCATGTATTGCTTCAAAGCAGTGGACTTAATTAGATCAGGCACAAACCAGAAGTGCTGCTGGAAACCACAGGCAAAGTAACTGCCTATCCATTAAATTTATTGACCTAAGTACTTCAATGTGAACAAAATCGCTCACTGAAAAAAGCTTTCCCGTATAGATAATGGATTGATTCTGTTTATTATTCGGCCCCAAAATGTCGCCAAGTAAATGGCATGAAGCATGACATTTTAAAAATTTATTTATAGAATATTGTATTTTAAAGTATGCACATATCTATTGAAATTAATGTTTTACATTACTAGGGGACTCGGCATTAAGTCTAAGTGCATGTCGTTAGTTCCACTCCAATCATCATTAGTACAAAGCCGTGTTCTTGTGATCGGTGGTTCAAACTGTTCTTGTTGTTCATGGTTTAAAGGAACACGTTGCCTTGGATATGACGAGTTGGTCTATACAGAGCCGTTTGGAACCGTTTGTTATAAAATGCACATGATTAGAAAGATATTTTAAAAGTAGAATATAATGATCCACACAAGTATCACTCGAAATTGCGTAGTTTTCCTTTTACCTCGTCAACTAACACAGTCTGCCATTTATGGGAGTCAACTTTTTGACTCCCATAAATGGCCGACCGTGTTAGTTCGCAAAGTAAAAGGAACACCACGCAATTTCGAGGCAAATTTGTGTGGATCATTGTATTCTACTTTTAAATCATCTTTCGAACCATATGCATTTTATAGCAAACGGTTACAAACGCTTTTCAAATACCAACTCGACCGATCCAAGGCAACGTGTTCCTTTAAGTATGTAATTACAACCAATCGTGTTTGTGGGTTGAATAATGGTGTACAAAAAAAGTTGTGTGCTCGGGCAAAATTGTCGAGTCGTACGTAGCTACTTTTAGTTAACTTAACGTCAAATCTTGGTCAAAAACATAAATTATAATAATTATAATAATAATATTATAAATTCTGAATGATAGTGAAATGTAATTTACCTTATGCTAATAATATTAATTACGTATGCTATTAATACTTAGGTGTATTCCTAGAACCACATTCTCTATCGAAAATTAATGTAATATTTTGATTTATTGATAACATGTAACTTTGTGTGAAATGAACTCGTATTCTATTACTATATAAAACCGTGTCCACATGGTGTTTTTAAAACGATCCGATGTTAAATATTTAGAGTTTGTTATAGGATGTAAAGTGTCTAGAATGAACTCAAATTTAATGTTACTACCGTTGAAATTAGACTGTTCACTTTCAAATACATCAATATGGTTTAACATCAAATAAATGTAAATAATTCTAAACAAAGTATAAGCTCGATTAAAATGGTGATGAATTTTAACGCACAATAGCCTACAAAAAATCTCAGTGATGCTCATTTGTGAAATATTTAAACAAAACATCCGTATCAACAAGCAAATGTTTAACGATTTCCACATTTTTAAGTATCGGTGGCACATGTCCATATACATCTTCTTACAACAAAAATGTTATGTAAGGCAGCTATAGGTTAACACAAAAATCACGAATAACTTATCAGTGTATGTTGTATCTTGGGGTGCAAGGGCATTGTCACACGGGCCAACTTGGAGGCTACACCGTCTGGCAAGCATTTGTTTGTATCAACGGAATCAATGGCAACCACACTTCTTAAATTATGATGGTGTGTCAATCGTTAGCATCTTGAGTAACTATACACATAACTTTGAAAGTAATTTTTTTACATTCCTTTCCCCTTTTCTGGACGACCTCCATCCTTAACCTTTTCAAAAGATGTAACAAAATAACCTAAAGGCCTTTTAGCCTCAGAGAGAGACTCTGCAAGGGAAATGTCTGACCATTAACCGTTTTTCCCCTTCAAAATAACCTTATGATACACACCTCATTCATTTTTTTCTTCTTCACATTTTTGCCACATTTCTCTTTGGTGTTCACATTGGGTTTAAACCCAGACAATGGGGATTGGTTGCTTGCACACAAATTTCTCTTGCCACCTAGTGCATGAGATATCATTCCATCCCTGCGAGAGCATGCCTGCGCAGTCTTCTCCATCTCCACCGCCATTGTTATCTGGCGGTGAACTCCACCTCCTGTAGTCAACAGTGGTTGTCCCCTCCTTGCATTCCCAAGTTCCTACGTTAGAAATCAACATGAAATTCTGCTTGGTTTTGTGTCTCATTGCGTTCATCACCCTTACTAGAGAGTTTTGTTTGTAAATATTATTTTGTGTTTTTTCAAATTGTCAAAAGTAACAAATGAAGTCTAAACAAAATTTAAAAATTAAATATAAATTCAAAAAATTACAAACTTGGATTTGTCAACGTGATTTTTAACTCGGGTTCTGTTTAGGTTTGGTAAATGAGCATGCCCTTGCAACCTGGAATCCGGGTCTTTTTTCTTTGTGACTCGGCAAATTAGTCTACAGATACCGATACGTCGACACTTTGTGTATTCACGTGACGCGTGTCGTGATACGTCGACACTTTGTGTATTCACGTGACGCGTGTCGTGATACGTCGACACTTTGTGTATTCACGTGACGCGTGTCGTGATACGTCGACACTTCGTGTATTCACGTGACGCGTATCCACGACTATTGTACTTTCACTTTAGCATCAGTACAGGAGCTCATAACACTTCGTAGAAAAACGGACACTGTTTTGCAGACTTATAGTTGTCTTTTTGTCCCTGATTAAGTACATTTCCCACGGAATTGCTTTCACTGGTATTTTGCTTGATAGAGATAGAAAATTGTTATTCATTTGCAAGCAAAACGACGAGAAAATGCAGTGAAACAAACGGGGTCTCCACCGGTCATGCTCATCGAAAAAAAAAAATATGAATGCGAGCGCACTCAAGTGACACGTATTTTGCAAAACAAAATCCAACACGCGGCTGGCGTGAACGGATACGGTTATCATATCCGTATCTGTATCTGACGCTTGCGAAATCTCTCTTGATCACTAGCCCAAAGGGAAATACATTTTTTTAATGTAGGATTTTGATTAGTATTATTAGGACGCTAGGTGGCAGCAGATTACTAGACATCTTCTGCTCTCGGTAAAATGTGCGTAGGCTCGGAAATACATAAACAATAGAAATATACTGCTACCTCATAGCATTCCAAAGCCTCCCATTCTATCCACCATAGGTTCCAAAAGTGGTGGAAACGGCTGACGAGCATTGTGCGGAGGTGCGTCTGCTTGTGCACGGGGGTCAAACAATAAGTGACCACCCATGTTTAACTGATAAAAGTCGCGTATTCGACATTTTTGTTACTACTTTGTTCCTACGTGCATTGCTTTGAAGAAAACAAACCTAGGCACTTTAACAGGTCCTTGTTCGAAATATGCACGGGACTTCCACAGTCTTTTGCATAACAAATAATAAACCCAAAACAAAACGTACAGCCTATCTAAGGACATACCTTCGGAACTGATATCATTGCAGTTGATCCATAGTTGACCAGCATTAGTCCAAGCCAAGAGGTAGTCCTCTTCTTCGCGGGAATGAGGAGCAGTCAGTACACCTCCAATATCCACGCAGTGCTGTTGCGCCTGAGCCCAATATAGCCCGTTTTCAACAAAATGATAGCAGTTGTTTCCCCATTTGCTCCAATCAGCTGGGCACGCCCCTTCCTTTTGACATCTTCCATTTACCTTGTTGGAGGTACTTACAATAAGTACAAATAAAATCTTAGAAAGCGAGGGATTTTTCCACGCCATAGTAGATTGACAAGGTTTCACGTCAGTTTTCGATAATGAGGACGATGGGGTGTTCAAGGGTTTATATAGGCCTAGAAAAAAAAATTAATACGAAAATAAAGCAATAAAAATTAGCCGTTATTAATTTTCCACTGGTGATGTCTTTGCAGTGTCCGAAGCTTTATTAAAGCTTAACTATTGACCGTTAATTGTCGATAACTGAATTTGCGAATGGGGCGGTTACTTCAAACCGTGCCGTGATAATGCCAATTAGAAAAAGGCATGCCAGCAATTGATAAGGCAAAACGAACCTTGGCATTGTGAGTTTAAAGTGACCTACTTATAATTAAGCACACCATCAACCTTAACACTGACTATTGATTCACAATGGAGATGAGTCAGTTGGTTGCAAGTATCTGGGAGGACAATTTAATCGTGTGTCAAGGCCTTGTTCCCAAGTAGTGACGTCACTGCTAATTAAACTAGAGAAGACGCTGTTTAATCCATTGGCATGGCAACAAATAAGAAACAAGAATTATACTTTGGCCTTGACAACCAAACTGAATTACTAATAAAACTAAGGCGGTTTGCCCTAACTATACGCCTACCTAAATACACAAGGATGCAAGCAATGTTAATTTTTTTCTGAATTCGATGCTCAATTAAACTCACCGGTTAACCCTTTACGTATTTAGTTGTAGAATCATAAACAGTATTTTGAAATGTTTTTAAGTCATCAAAATGTCACGATAATTCAAGATTAATTGCATACAAGATCAGACACATAGCTTTATAGAGGGCGCACTGCACTTTGGGTCTTTCTAGCGAACATTAGCATAACCTTCCAGAGCTTGCAACGGATAAAACAGAGGAACAGTTTTGGGTCATGTGGAGCTACTTCAATATGATATCATGTTTTTTCTTGCTATTTTTGTTGTAAATTAAATAAATCAATAAAAAACACGCCAAACTCGGAAGGTCTATCTAAAACCTACAAAAAAGTGTTTGTTTTATATGCAAATTTAGTGTTTCTGAACGCGAGGTGGCGTACCGTGATCACATGTAGTCTGGTTCCCAGACCCAAAAATCTCCGATAACAAGAGACGTCAAGGAATCTTTGGTCAGGGGACCAGACTAGATCACATGATACGAGAGCAGAGCAGCGCTTTTATTTGCGGGCATTTTAAAGACAAAATGGACGACGTCAAAACGTCTCTGTTCCTTACTCTCCAGCGAAGTCGAGTTTTCACTGCAGTTCCGGTGACAAACTATACCTCTAAATGGCGATGGTGAGTTGATAGATTGGTTGTTATTATGGTGGTCGTGTTTTTGAGGATATTCACACAAAGAAATCTGAAGAAACTAAGGGGTATTTATTTTGCTATAAGGCTGCGACCGAAATGACTACTCCACAAAAAAAATGTCATTGCATGGCATGGGATGGGTGGCAACCTTCGACATGAAATGTTCATAAACTGGCAAGGATTCAACCTCACAATAATTAAAACAAGTAATTTGACGGAAAAGTTTCCGTATGGCGCCACCACTTTTTCATTCGATATGAAATAATGTAGTATCTAACTTACCTCAAAGAGATATCCCTTTTTGTAAAAATTAGTGAACAAGTGGTGGCGAGGTGCGAAAAGTTATCCAATTTGACACTTGACGGGCAATATCTACCGATGAACGTTTGCATATAAAGTAATTATTTGCAGAATTATCCTGCTTCAGTTAGGGATTTTTCTTAATAAAAATAGTTTTTCAATATTTTTGCACAGCACTACCGGCAATTGTGCCGGGGTGCACATTGTTGAAACAGTTTTAGACCCTCCCCGGGTTTAACCGGAACTAGTTGAAACCAGTTGATAAACTAGTTAAACACAGTTAAAACCAGTTGGTTTAATATGGAAAATGGAGAGACCAACTGGTTTATAATATCAACCTAGTTGAACACAGTTAAACCTAGTCCAAACCAGTTGGTTAATATGGAAAATGGACGAGTTTGATCACTATCCAGTTGAACCAGTTGACCCCAGTTAACTAGGTTCAACTGGAATTTTGACCTGGGCTTCCATGGATGAAATATCTTGTTTGGTTAAACTACAATGTTGAACATTATTGCACCGGACTCTTTCCTATTTTTTATTTGATTTTTAACTCAATTGTTTTGTCCCGCCGCCGGTGCATACTTAGTGTTTCCCTCGTCCTGTGGGTGTGGCTGCGTATGTGGGAAATCTTTGTCCGAGTCATAACTTAAGACGTCATATCCACTCCAAACCAGTCTATATAGATTCCCCAGTTCAAAGCCTATTATTGTTTTTCGGAGTCAAAAATATAGGTCAATTAAAACAAAAGAAATGTTGTCTGAGCAATTACTCGAGAAGGACTTGGCATTTCAACTCCAAACTTGGTTGTGTTTTGTGAACTGGTCTTGGGTTTGGTTCCCCCACAAACCTATTGTTTTAGGACCTCCTTGGTCAAATGTAACGATCATAATGGCCAAAACAAAATGTTGTCTCAGGGTTAATTCCAGAAGGACTTGGCGTAGCAACTCCCAACTTTCTTGTGAAAATACTCAAACAGTTTTTTAAAAGGATTGCTTTTGGAGTAACAATCTAAAACTTAAACATTTCATTGTGATTAACGATTCATACGTAAATAGTTTCTCAGCCCTCTGCGGGTTTGGTGTCCGTGTGGGAATGCAGCTGTTTACTAAATGTGGATGGAAACCATTCTTGTGAAAATACCACGGCAGTTTTGTTGGTATCCTAAACTTCTCTTCCTTGTGTTTCATTACATGTTATTAACTATAGACAGTTCTTTAAGAACAAACAGTTCTCAAAGAACAAACTCTACCTGACAAGTAGATAAACACATGGTGTTACCGCAAACCAAATATATAATTATAGCGTTGTTTTGTTCTTTGTTTGCATGATACAGGACGAATTTCAGCTTCGAAGAGATCAGTCATCAAGTGATGAGACCTAATTATGCCAAAATCTGAAAAACCTTGAAACATCGATCTACAGTATCTGGTATAATGAACCGCTCTCTTCCTTGAAAGGTTAGTTCATAATTATTATTGTTATAGTTTATTGTGGTAGTTACACCAGGTGTATATCAAGAATATATTTTCTCATTTCTGAGGGTTACTGTCCCAGGCCTGATACTTCACGGAGGCAACGGAGGCGATTGCCTCCGTTGCCCCTTGCCATTGCCTTGGTGCCCTTCAAATGCACAAGTAGAAATTTACAATTTTCTCATAGGGTGCCCTTTGCCAAAGAGAAAATGCCTTGGTGCCATTGCCATTTCAAAAACAAAGCATACAGGCCTGCTGTCCGGTTGTGAACTGGTGCCAGAGATGTGGTTGGTACTGGCTGTCTCCTCACTGCTAATTGAGTTCTAATTGACAGCTTTTGTATTGAGATACATTTGTACCTTCAAACATTTCATTCTGAGTTTAAATGATCCATGCGTGAATAGTTTCCAAGTTTTTGGGGGGTCGGTGTCATTCCTGAATGCAGCTGCTAAATGTGGAGGGACTACAAAGGAAGAAATTTTCTGCTAACTTTTTTTACCCTTAAAAAATATATTTGTGATTAACAACTGATACGAAATAGATTATTAGATTTCTGAGAGTTGGTGTCCATGTGGGAATGCTGCTGTGTCCTCATTGCTTAACGAGGATGGATAACATTCTTGTGAAAATACCTTGACAGTTTTGTTGGTATCTCAAACTTCTCTTCCTTGTGTTGCATTACTTGTTAACCTAACTATAGCATTGCATTTGTCATTGTTTACTTGATAGAGGATGACATTGCAACTCCGAAGAGATCCAGCCATCAAGTGATGAGACCTCATGGTGCTGAGACCTGAAAAATAATTAGCTTCAAACGTTGATGTTCATTGTCCGGTAAATGAACCGCTCTCTTCCTTAAAAAAGGTTAGTTCAAAAAAAGAGTCATTCTTCTTTCAATTATTATAATTTTTTATGGTAGTTCAACCTCAGCTTGGGTGTTATCACAGTGTTGTTGAAAATCACAAGAATTGTTTCTCTTGTTTCTGAGGGCTGGTGCCTGTTTGTGAATTGGTGCCAGATATGTGGTTGGTACCCGCTGTTTCCTCCATGCGAATTTAATTCTCCTGAAAACACCAAACAGTTGTTTTTAAGGATTGCTTTCGAATTCTGATATTTTTGTACCGTCTAACATTTCATTCTGATTTTAAACAATTCATGCATAAGAATAGTTTCTCAAATTTACAAGGGTTGGTGTCATTCACGAATGCCTCTAATAACTGGAGGGACAAAATAGGTCAACTCTCTTGTAAAAATACCAAAATAGTTTTCCTTAAAAAGATTGCTTTTGAAGTGATATTCTGCTGATTTTTTACCCTTTAAAACATATTGTGATTAACAACTGATAAAGCAGTTTCTCTGATTTCGAGAGTTGGTGTCCATGGTGTCGGTTTGTGAATTGGTGCCAGATATTGGTGCCAGATATGTGGTTGGTACCCGCTGTTTCCTTACTGCTAATTGAATTATACGTGACAATACCATGACAGTTATTTTAAAGGATTGCTTGTTGCAATTTGTTAGTTTTCAGCCCACAGCATTTCATTCTGATTAAACAATTCATGCATGATAGTTTCTCAAATTTTTGAGGGTCGGTATCATTCACGAATGCCTCTGCTAACTGTGGAGGGGCAAAAAAGGTCATCTCTCTTGTGAAAATACCGAAAATAGTTTTCCTTTAGAAGATGGGTTTTGAAGTAATATTTTGCAAATTTTTTCCCCTAAAACATATCATTGTGATTAACAACTGATACATAAGTAGTTTCTCTGATTTCTGAGAGTTATTGTCCATGTGGGAATGCTGCTGTCTCCTCACTGCTTAAAGCCTTTGGACACTTTCGGTGTACAGTATTTTCAGTGTATGACAACTTATATACAAAATAACAAACCTGTGAAAATTTAGGCACAATCGGTCATCGGAGTCAGGAGAAAATGTCGGGAAAACCCGTCCTTGACACGTTTCGCTGTGTCATGACTCGAGAATTGATATTGTTTGAATGTTTTCTCAAAATATGAAGTATGGAATAATATTTCAAGGGAAGTCTTTCACCATTACCTGCTGTAAACCTTGTAGGTTATAAATCTGTGAACTTTTTTTTTCTGTCTCGAAAGTGTCCAATGGCTTTAACGAGGATGGATAAAATTCTTGTGAAAATACCTTGACAGTTTTGTTGTTTATCTCAACCTACTCTTCCTTGTGTTTCTTTGCTTAAAGTAAAGTTAGCATATAATTATTCTTTGTTTGTATGATACAGGACGACATTCATCTCCAAAGACATCTAGCCATCAAGTGATGAAACATAATGATGCTGAGACCTGACAAATGATAAGCTTCAAACACCGAAATCCAGATATGGTGAATGAACTGTTCTCTCCCTTAAAAAAAGGTTAGTTCATAAAATATTTCATCAATATTATATTTTTTTAGTATAATTCTTTTTGGTAGTTCCACCTTGGACGATATCACGATACTATTTCTCTTATATCTGAGGGTTAGTGGCCGTTTGTGAATTGGTGCCAGAGCTGTTGTTGGTACCCGCTGTCTTATCACTGCTAATTGCGTTCTCCTTGTGAAAATACCATGACAGTTTTTTGAAAGGATTGCTTTTCGGATTCTGTTATTTTTTACCCTACAACATTTCATTCTGATTTTAAACAATTCATGCATCATAGTAAGAGTGCTGCTACAAATGTGGATGGACAAAAAAGCACCTTTCTCGTGAAAATACCCAAACATCTTTTTGAAAAAAATCCTTTTCATGTATTACTGTGAAAATTGTTTACCCTAAAACATATCATTTGTGTTAACAACTGATACATATAGCTTCTCAGATTTCTGAGAGGTGTTGTCTGTGTCTCCTCGCTGCTAAGCAAGAATGGATGACATTTTTGTAAAAATAGCACAACAGTTTTGTTGTTTATCTCAAACTACTTCACCTTGTGTGTCATTACTCCATTTACTATAACATAATATTGTTGCTATTTTGCATTATACAGGACGACTTTCATCTCTGAAGACATCTAGCCATCAGTTGATGAGACCTAATGATGCTGAGACAGCCCCTAAAAATTGATTAGCTTCAAACATTGATGTATCCGGTAGATCAACTGTTCTCTCCCTTTAAAAATGGTTAGTTCATAATATATTTCATCATTTATATTTTTTATTATGTATTTTTATGGTAGTTTCACGTAAGCTTGGGTGATATCATAATATTATTGAAAATCGCAAGAATTACTTCTCTTATTCTGAGGGTTAGTGGCCATTTTGTGAATTGTTGCCAGAGATATGGTTGGTAGCCGATGTCTCCTCACCGCTAATTGAAATACCATGACAGTTTTTTTATGCCCTGCGGAGGCGAAGCCACCGAAGGGGCATACTGTTTGCAACACGTTATTATATCTAAAACAAAGGAATTTTGTCTGAGCAATATCTCGAGAAGTACTTGTCATATCAACTCCAAACTTGGTTTGAGGATTGGTCTTAGTTTGTGGATTGGTCTTGGGATCCCTGAGAAGCCTATTGCTTTGGGACTCTAGGCCGTCATTATTATGACCTCGAGAAGTACTTGTAATATCAACTCCAAACTTGGTTTGTGGACTGTTTAGGGATCCCCAAGTAGCCTATTGCTTTTGCACCTCAGGCCAAATGTCAAGGTTATTACGGCTAAAACAAAAGAAATGTTGCCTTGCCACCATACTACCCCTCTGCCGTCCCTCTCACCTATCCTTCCACACTCAGTTTTCCAAGCCTTCTACCCAACCCATGACTTCAACAATAATTAAATCTCCCTCAAAAAGATGTAATGCAGAAAGACTAGAAATTAGGGGTTGGGGTTGGTTGTAGTGTGTACGAGTGTTTTCACGAATTGGTCTTTCCCACCTACATGGCAGAGTATCCGCAGCACAACATTGCACATCATTAGCTAAGATTAGTTGTGAAAAGAAAACCCAAAACTGTTCTACATGTGTCAAATGTCAAGACACGGACTGGCTTGCAGGGCATTTGTGTTTTCAAACACAACTTTTCTTGTTTAAAGGATTGGTTTTCGAATCCTGTTACTTTTTACCCTACAACATTTCATTCTGATTTTAAACTACTCATGAAAAGTATCTGAGGTTTCAGAAAGTTGTTGTCTGTGTCTCCTCGCTGCTAAACGAGGATGGATAACATTTTTGTGAAAATACCACAACAGTTTTGTTGTTAGTCTTAAACTACTCTGCCTTTTGTTTTATTGCTATAACATAATATTGTTCTTTTTTTCATGATACAGGTCGACTTTCATCTCCGAAGACATCTCGACATCAATTGATGAGACCTCATGATCCTGAGACCTGGAAAATGATAAGCTTCAAACATCGATGTACAGTATCTGTAATATTATTTGTTAGGTTAGTTCATAAATTATTTCATATTTTCTTTTATTATTTATATTCACATGGTAGTTCCACGTAAGACTGGGCGAATGTCACAATCCTTTTGAAAATCGTTTGGGAGTTTTTGCCAGAGATGTGGTTGGTACCTGCTTTAATAATTGAACTCTCCTTGTGAAAGTACCATGACAGTTTTTTCAAAGGATTGCTTTTTAAATTCTGTTATTTTTTACCCAACAAAATTTCATTCTGATTTTAAACAATTCATGCATGAATAGTTTCTCATATTTTTCGGGCGTTTGTTTCATTTTTGACTACTGATACTGCTTACTGCGGATGGTCAAAAAAGTCAACTTTCTTGTGAAAATACCATAGCAGATTCTTTTGAAAGTACTGCTTTGAAAGTAATTTCCTAATAATTATTTTTTAGCCTAGATCATTTGGTCTGAATCGGTTGTCGAAGTTGCGATATTTTAATTGTCCCACCATGGTCACACGAAGTTGTGAGCTTTCAGATGCTTGATTTAGAGACCTTAAATTCTAAATCTGAGGTCTTAACATCAAATTTATGGAAAATTACTTCTTTCTCGAAAACTACGTCACTTCAGAGGGAGCTGTTTCTCACAATGTTTTATACTGTCAACCTCTCCCCATAGCTTGAATGAAGAGAGGTTTTTTGATAATAATTATTTTGAGAAATTACCAATAGTGTCCACTACTGCCTTTAACATCTCTGAGACAATTTTATTATTTCAAACTACTCAAGCTTGTGTTTAACAACTTGTTAAGTTACCTTTAGTATAATATTGCTCTTTGTTTGCATGATACAGCTCTCATCTCGAAGAGATCCAGCCATCAAGTGGTGAAACCTAACAATGCTGAGACCTGAAAAAGCTTAGCTTCAAACATCGATGCACAGTATCTTAAAACAGGTAAGTTCACAAAAGATTTCATCCTATATATATTTTTATTATAACTTAATATGGTAGTTTCACCTAAGCTTGAGCACAATCACAATTTTATTTTAAATTGTGATACCAGTTCTTAAAACAATGGTATGGATATTTTTTAATCACAACATTGGTAACGCAATTTCTTACAAAAAACAAAACAATGAAGCCTTTACTATTTGGTGGGGGAGGGGGGGGGGAAATAATAAATTGAATATACAACCCCAAGTAAGTAAACAATATTTACATGTAATTTACTTATTTATATTCCTTTCTTCTTGAAGTGTTTGAACACCTGTATGTAGACGTTTTATTCTTTAATCTTTTGTTTTTCTATGGTCTTGTTTCTGAATCCTAACCAGACCAATGGCAAGCTGTTACATATTGGTCATTCATTTACCGAGTTCTAGTTGAACAGAGTACATTCAAGACATATAAAGGCCTCTATGCCGTAAATGTTAATACTTTTTTGACTTCATGTAAACCAAATTCCATTTGTTGTTATTTTGAAGGTGTACCATCTGTTGATGATACCAAGCTGTCAACAAAAAGGGGATTTCACCAATCTACCAATCAGCAATGCACTAGGTGTGTGAGGTTTACTACGGAACAGAGGTATATTCAAAACCTGTGGGTTTCATTACCCATGTTTTACACTAACATCAAAAAGTGGGCTGTTTTTGCAGCACTATACAAGCGCCACCCCTACGCCACATGCCACAACATTCTGGGGACTTCATGCAGGCACCAGCCTAACCCAGATGAATGGTTCTCCCTTCAGATTAATTACAGATATGAAAATTGAAAACATGTTTTGATTAACACCATTTGTTTTTATATAAAAGTCATCGTTTAAAATTCCATTGATTAAATTATCGAACTATTCCATGTAACTAGTAGTAAAGGCAGTGGACACTATTGGTAATTACTCAAAATAATGATTAGCATTTCTTGGTGACGAGTAATGGGGAGAGGTTGATGGTATAAAACATTGTGAGAAACGGCTCCTTCTGAAGTGACGTAGTTTTGAGAAGAAGTAATTTTCCACGAATTTGATTTCAAGACCTCAGATTTAGAACTTGAGGTCTCGAAATCAACCATCTAAACACACACAAGTTCGTGTGACAAGGGTGTTTTCTTCTTTCATTATTACCTCGCAACTTTGATGACTGTTTGAGCTCAAATTTTCACAGGTTTGTTATTTTATGCATATGTTGAGATACACCAACTGTGAAGGCTAGTATTTGACAATTACTGATAGTGTCCACTGCCTTTATAATTTTTGCTGAACATCTCACATCTTTCATGACTGAAAGCATTCATTCATTCAAGTTTGAATCGTATCATTTAGGCAAATCTAATTTGATGCAATTCAAGTTTCATGTGTGTTTTATTAAAACTTGAATTTGATTTACATATATTTAATAAAAGGCACTTGACACCATTTTTAATTACTCAAAATAATTGTTAGCAATGGGGAGCCGTTTATAGGAGTAAACAGCTCCCTCTGAAGTAACATAGTTCTTACTCAAATAATAAAAGACTTCAGGCCTGAAGCCTTTTGTTAGGCATCTGAAAGCACACCAGTTTGTGCAAAGAGAGTGTTTCTTTCTTTGTTTTCTTGCAACTTCCAGCGTAAAAACTTACTTTGTAAGGAGCAATGGAGAGCTGTGGACAGTAAAAAACACTTTTAGAAATGGCTCCCCCTGAAGTAACAGTTTTTGAGAAAGAGGTAAACTAAAATATTAAAAGACTGAATCCTTTTATAAGGCATCTTAAAGCACACAAGGTTGTGCACAAATTTAATGACTAATTAAGTCAAATTTTCACAGATTTTTTAACTAATGCATATGTTGGGATACACCAAGTGACAATACTGGTCTTTGACAATATACTAAATGTGTCGGGTGTCTTTGATGATAAGGAAGTTTTTTAGATAAGAAGTCAACATTGATTGACAAGGGCATAATGAAGCCACCATGAAGACCTCTTTTTTATGTACCCAATATGTAACCTCGATGCAATAGACCCTTCCCATGAAATATGTAAATTGCACATAGCGCGTGCGCACTAGCGTTTTGCTCGGCAAAATCAGGGAACATCGCACTGTTTTGTACACGGCTAAGGGAGCGTCTCAAAAGTCGGGCATGTTCCTAGTCCAAAAGAACATTCCTGCGGGCATATGCCCGCAGGATCGCAACATCATGACAAAGTGTCCGCGGAACGTTCCAAAAGACCGGTCCTGTGGAACGGACAAAAGCGTCGGGGATACTCTTGCGATCCAAAAAAAACGTTCCTACCGTTCCGACTTTTGAGACGCTCCCTAATGGGTGTGATTGCGCGTCTGTTTAGTGCACAACTCTATGGCGTTTGCCAACCAACAGGGTCTGTACGCATTCGTGAATGTGATTAGCATATTTCATGGGAAGGGTCCATTGTTTTCTTTAACATTCAAGGCCTTGAGCAGAGGCCCTGCGAGATATGGCCTCGTCTGTGGTTCGGACAAAACACTGAACTCGAACTAAACTGAAGAAGGCAATTTGTTTCAAGTGCTTATCTTGAAAGTTCACAATGTTCTTGGCAACATTTCATTTTCATCTAGAGAAAATGTTCTCTAAGGTGAAATAGAAACCTCAAAACGATCCCTGGGTCTAGTGTTGAACTTGTTATTGCTGGTACACAGTTAATTATTGTAAATGGTATGTTGTAAATTGTGCTAGTTAAAAGGTAGCGTTAATGTACATAGCCATGTTAGTATAATATATGAACCAAGTAAGGTATTGGTAGCATTTAAAGACTAAGGAGTTGCATTATAAACAAAACCATAGGTGTCATTTTGATTAACCAAACTCATAAACTATGAAGGAAAACAGAAATTTTGAGTATAGGTTTTCTCGCACAAATTCAGAAAGTGAGCAGCCAATTTCAGTTTCATGCGTTCGAATTAAAGCTGTTTTGCCTCTCCAGTTGTTACTGCTTTTCAAATTCAGAACTTGGCCATCATTCAATTTCGCTTTGGGTCGAGTCAAATTCCTTTAGCACTCTGTTCAATTTAGCGAATTCGTCATTCTTGTTGTGACACATACGCCTAAAGAAGCGTCTGTGAATTTCAATGCTGCTTTGAATTGTTAAATTGAATAATTATTTTGGTTAATCCAATGACACAACATTACACATGACTAAGCTTAAAACAAAATCGAATTACCCTTTCCAGTAGCATTCGATTTCGCACGAAATAGAATAGCTTGGTGGTTTAATTGGCTGCTCATTTGCCGAAATCGACAGAGAAAACCTTTATTACATTTTGGTATAGTTCCTTGACAGTAACACCTACACTGTTGAAAAACTCAGAGATTCAGAACAAATAGATCAAAAAGCAAAAATTTGTTTCATTTCAAGAATGTTCTAAAGTAAGCATACTTTAAAAAAATCCCAAACAATTTATATCTAGCAGAAGTTTCACTCAATGAAAAAAAAGGAATTCAAAAGTCTACAAAATGTGTGTCTAACTATTAGTGGGCAAAACCGTTAAGCAGTGTAGTTTAACGTAACTCAAAGAACATTGTGAACAATAAGGCTCGTTCAATTACAGTAAATTTATTGTTCCTATACTAATAATGGTAAATTTGTATTATTGATTATATATATAGTATTGAGTCAAATAAAATGATTCTATAAATTTAGCAGAAGAAATATGTCTTGAATTCCTTATTGTATGTGCAAGTAATGTGTTATAGTTTTCTTTATTTTAAGACAACTCATTTTGACCCTACCCAAAACAATTCACAAAAATAATACCTTTAAATTTGTTTTTAAAGTGAAAGGTCCTTTAAAATAGTTTGAAATTCTCCTTTAAAAAACTTATTTATGCCTTTAAATTTGTTTATTGTAACAAAAAACTCATTTAAAACAATTTGAATTGTCCCTTTAAGTCAATTCCGCCATATTGAGTAGTCATATGATCATAAATCATTAAGTACATTTAAAAACTTTCTGAACCACCCAATAACCACTATACTACAAAAAGTACCTTTAAATTTGTTTTTAAAGGAAAAGGCACTTTAAAATAGTTTTAACTTCTTAAAATCTACCATAAATAGTAGTCTCATAAACCCATATTACAATAATCCAGTGAATACATTTAAAAACATGCCTTTAAATGTGTTTATTGTAAAAAAACTCCTTTAAAATAGCTTGAACTGCCCCTTTAAGTAAATTCCGCAATATCCAGCTTAACGAGTAGTCTTATGAACCCATAAAACATTTCATGCATTTAAAAACCTTATTAACCACCCAATAATCACTTCACCAAATGTACCTTTAAATTTGTTTTTTAAATAAAAGGCCCTTTAAAATAGTTTGAGTTGAGTACATATGAAAACATGCCTTTAAATTTGGTTGTTTAAAATAAATTGAACTGTCCCTTTAAGTCAATTCCGCCATATTTATAGAGTAGTCTTTTGAACCAATAATACCATAAATCATTAAATACCTTTAAAATGTTCTTACCACCAATACAGCCCTTCACTACAAAACATACACCTTTAAACTTGTTTGAATAGCGACCAATATCCTACAATACTTTAAAACAAGTTGAAATTTCCCTTTAAGTCAACTCCCCCATATAGAGTAGTCTTTTGAACCAATAATACCATAAATCATTTAATACCTTTAAAATCTTCTAAACACCAATACAGCCCTTCACTACAAAACATACACCTTTAAACTCGTTTGAATAGCGACCAATATCCTACAATACTTTAAAACAAGTTGAAATTCCCCTTTAGTCAAATCTTGGAGCAGTCCCTTAAACCCATTATACCATAATTCATTATTACCCTTAAGAGCCTTCCAAACCTTCCATTCATAGCTTTACTACAAAATACATTTAAATTTGTCCCTTTAAATCCAAAAGAACCTATAGAGAAATACCCAACCCCAGCATGATGAATATTACTCCATATCCCACATTAAAATCCAACAAGCTTACCCCCAATGGCTAACTGACTTCTCAGCAACCCCTATCCTATGGCCACTATCCTTACCCTCACCCCAAGCCTTCATCAGTCCAATCAACTCAGCTGACTGCTATTAGTCCATCACCCCAAGCCCATCTGACTACCTGCCCAGCAAACTCCCAGCCTCTGGCCCCTCCAGCTGCCCAACCCAAGTGACTGCCATATAGCACTCCCTCCCCTCGACTCAGAGCCCCAAGGCCCTTGGTCAACCCTCAGATCAGCTAGAAATCCAAGGCTTGAGCCAGGCAAAACTTTTTGGTGAGAAATTTGCGAAAAATTTTCTAAGTCCAAACGCGGTAAATTCATCACTCCAAAAACCGTTAGATTTTCATAACAGCTCGTAGCACAGCGGTGAAGGCCAGAGACTACAGAGCGGAAGGTCCCCGGTTCAAGCCCTGCACATTTTTACTAGAATTTAAAAAAATTCTTTATTTTAATGGTAAAAAGGTCCTGGAGAGGATTTGAACCCACCCGGCTCACAGCCCCAGGATTCCGGGAGCTGTGAGCTAGCCCGCTGCGCTACGGCGGCTCTTGAAAAAAATCGCTCGGAACTAATATTTAAACCTTAGGATGGTTGGGTACAAAAAAATAAAAAATTTAAATGAGATGAGACTTATGACCTTTGACCTTAGCATGAGCATGAACAGAAAAAGAAATAGAGAATTGTTTGTGGGTGTTTAAAGATACTTTAATTGTAGAACAAAATAACTAACACAAATGCTAGACTATATTAACAAGTAAAAAGTATATACTGTTAAGTCTACAAAATTAATATCAAAGTAACTATCACTAGGTTAACATTAAAGTAACAAATTTGATATATTCAACTAAAAAGTATATACTATTAAGTCAACAAGTATCAAAGTAACTATGACCTGGTTAACTTTAAAGTAACAAATTTGATGTATTCAAATAATTAAGTATTCGCAGTGTACTTTTGTATCAACAGCGCTTAAAACTAACTTTGCAATTTGCGACAACGCTTTTATGACAACACAGTTGGCGTAACTAGTACAAAACTGCGAACCTGATTGCACAAATGATTTGTTCGATAAACAATATTTAGCACCCACAAATAATGTTTTTGCTACTGTATATGTCAACTATTACACATTTTTAACATCTATTAATTAACATCTATCAAATACACCTCAGTAAAGTACATAACAATATTGCATTCCTTATACATAATAATTTTAACTATTTCATCCACAAAATTTAACTAAATTAACTGCAACTGAGATAATGTCTTTATTTTCTGATCACAGTTCGTGTAATAACATGATACATTTTTTGAAACGAGGTCACTTTTTCGCACGGTTTATTTTGATCGCACATAATATTTTAATTTACACTCATCGCTGCCGCGCCGTTTGATAAGAAATCGAAACACAGCATTTTTTTAAATACGGATACTTAATAACATAATTATCTGTTTGATCCCACACATTTGTAATTGTGTAATTAAGTCATACCCCCCCCCAGTATCTACATTTTTCTCCAAGATTCATTTTATATGTGATAAACTTTTGTTAAATTTTATATATTATACATTTATAAGTTAAATTACATTTCCTAACTACACATCATAATTTGTAACATCAGAATTTGAATAAATGCATATTTTGTATTGTTAGTTCCTTGTTTGATTCCCCCCTCATTTGTAATTGTGTGGTAATATTGACCCCCCCCCCCCCCCAGTGTATGTAGTTTTCTCCAATATTCATTTTATATATGGGTTAGTTTTGTAAAATTTGATATATTATACATTTATTTGGTAAAATTACACTTCCTAAGAACACGTCATTAATTGTAACATCAGAATTTGTATAAACACATATTTAGTATTGTTAATTGTTTGATTCCCACACATTTGTAGTTGTGTAATTAAGTCATACCCCCCCCCCAGTATCAACATTTTTCTCCAAGATTCATTTTATATGTGATAAACTTTTGTTAAATTTGACATATTATACATTTATAAGTTAAATTTCATTTCCTAATACACATCATAATTTGTAACATTGAATAAACGGATATTTTGTACTGTTAATTCCTTGCTTGATTCCCCTCATTTGTAATTGTGTTATAATATTGACACCCCCCTCCCCCAGTGTATATAGTTTTCTCCAATAATCATTTTATTTATGAGTTAGTTTTGTTAAATTTGATATATTATACACTTGTTTGGTAAAACTACACTTCCTAACTAAACATCATAAATTGTAACATCAAAATTTGTATAGACGTATATTTTATATTGTTAACTCTGTTTGATTCCCCCTTCATTTGTAATTGTGTGGTAATATTCATACCCCCAGTGTATAGTTTTCTCCATTATTCATTTTATAAGTGATTTGGTTTTGTTTAAAGTTGATATATTAACCATTTATTTGGTAAAATTACACTAACTCAGTACACATCATTAATTGTAACATCAGAATTTGTATAAACACATATTTTATATCGTTAATTCCATTTGATTCCCCTCATTTGTAATTGTGTGGTAATTTCGACACCCCCAGTGTATAGTTTTCTCCATTATTCATTTTATATATATGAGTAAGTTTTGTTAAATTTGTTATATTATACATCTATTTGGTAAAACTACACTTCCTAACTACACATCATAAATTGTAACATCAGAATTTGTTCAGACGCATATATTTGTATAAACACATATTTTGTATCGTTAATTCCGTTTGATTCCCCTCATTTGTAATTGTGTGGTAATTTCGACACCCCCAGTGTATAGTTTTCTCCATTATTCATTTTATATATATGAGTAAGTTTTGTTAAATTTGTTATATTATACATCTATTTGGTAAAACTACACTTCCTAACTACACATCATAAATTGTAACATCAGAATTTGTTCAGACGCATATATTTGTATAAACACATATTTTGTATCGTTAATTCCGTTTGATTCCCCTCATTTGTAATTGTGTGGTAATTTCGACACCCCCAGTGTATAGTTTTCTCCATTATTCATTTTATATATATGAGTAAGCTTTGTTAAATTTGTTATATTATACATCTATTTGGTAAAACTACACTTCCTAACTACACATCATAAATTGTAACATCAGAATTTGTTCAGACGCATATTTTGTATTGTTAACTCTGTTTGATTCCTCCCATTTGTAATTGTGTGGTAATATTGACACCCCCCAGTGTATAGTTTTCTCCATTATTCATTTTATATGTGATTTAGTTTTGTTTAAAGTTGATATATTATACTTTTATTTGGTAAAATTACACTTCCTAAGAACACGTCATTAATTGTAACATCAGAATTTGTATAAACACATTTAGTATTGTTAGTTCTGTTTGATTCCCCGCAATTGTAATGGTGTGGTTACATTGATACCCTCCCCCCCCCAGTGTATATAGTTTTCTCCAATATTCATTATATGTGATTTAGTTTTTGTTATATTTGATATACTGTACATTTATATTGTAAAACTACATTTCCTATAACTACACATCATAAATTGTAACATCAGAATTTGTATAAACGCATATTTTGTTTTGTTAATTGTTAATTACCCTTATACATTTATTTGGTAAAATTACATTTAATTGTGTGGTTACATTGATACCCCCCAGTGTATATAGCCTTCAAGATTCATTTTATTTGTGATTAAATTTTTGTTAAATTTGATATACTCGATACTTATTTGGTACAATTATACTTCCTAACTACACATCAAAAATTTGTTGTTACAAAATAACGTCAGAATTTGTATAAACGCATATTTTGTTTTGATTCCCCACATTTGTAATTGTGTGGTTATACTGATACCCCACCCCCCCACCCCCAACAGTGTTTATAGCTTACTCCAAGATTAATTTTATGTGATTTATTTTTTTTTAAATTTGATATATTATACATTTATTTGGTAAAATCACCTACATTTATTTGGTAAAATCAGATCATAAATAACACACAGATTTTGTAACGCGTACTTTGTATTTTTAATTCCTTGTTTGATTTCGCCCAGTCTAGCTTTCTCCGTAATTCATTTTGTGATTTGTCATTTATTTTTGGTTTTAATTTGATATATACAACATTAATTTTTTTGTAAAATAACGCTACCTAACTACAAATCATAATTTTTTTGTTATAACATCACCACTTTTTTAAAGCTCAAGATTTATAGTTGTTTATTCACTGTTTGACCCCCGCCCACCCCCCCCCCCCACACTTAGAATTGCCTGTTCAAATTTATATCCCCAGTATAGTTTCTCCTTCATTTTTATCATCTGTGACTTAGTTTTTGTGTAAATTTGATGTACTATTTAAATTTAAATACATGTATTGTAATTATACTCTTGTAACTTTGGAATATATAATCGGCTCATTTTATACGAGTTGGCCCTTTGCAACTTTCCGGCGTTATCTTTAACTCTCAATGACTTTAAGTCTGCCCGACTAACGCTGCAACCATCGTTTCACTTTTTTACAAATCTTATTTATTACCAAAAATAATAAAAACACTCAACAGTAAATTGGTACAGTTTTACAAACACATACTTTTAGAGCCACTACTTAAACATACTTTAACTAAAGCCAGGGACAATGGCAACAATTACACACGGCAGCACCCCCTACTGATCTACAGAAAAATACAGAAGGACTTAGAGTAAGCCCTTTGTCCACAGACGGACTGAGAATATGCTATCTGTTAAGAGAAGGTTTAAGAGTGTGCCCTATGAACACAGAGGGAAAGAGGCGGTGCCCTCTAAACACAGAAGGACTAAGAGTGTGCCCTCTGAACACACAAGGACTAAGAGTGTGCCCTCTGAATACAGAAGGACTAAGAATGTGCCCTCTGAACAAAGAAGGACTAAGAGTGTGCCCTCTGATCACATAAGGACTAAGAGTGTGCCCTCTGAACACAGAAGGACTAAGAATGTGCCCTCTGAACACAGAAGGACTAAGAGTGTGCCCTCTCAGCACAGAAGGACTAGCCCTCTGAACACAGAAGGACTAAGAGTGTGCCCTCCAAATACAGTAGGAGGACTAAGAATGTGCCCTCTGAACAAAGGACTAAGAGTGTGCCCTCTGATCACATAAGGACTAAGAGTGTGCCCTCTGAACACAGGACTAAGAATGTGCCCTCTGAACACAGAAGGACTAAGAGTGTGCCCTCTCAGCACAGAAGGACTAGCCCTCTGAACACAGAAGGACTAAGAGTGTGCCCTCCAAATACAGTAGGAGGACTAAGATTGTGCCCTCTGATCACAGGACTGGAAGTGATCACATAATGACTAAGAGTGTGCCCTCTACTGAACACAGAAGGACTAAGAGTGTGCCCCTCGATTACAGAAGGACTAATATTGTGTCCTCTGATCACAGGGCTGGGACTGTGCCCTGTGAACAAAGAAGGACTAAGAGTGAGCCTTCTGAAAACAAAAGGACTAAGATTGTGCCCCTCTGAACACAAATGAATTAAGATTGTGCCCTCTGAACACAGAAGGACTGATAGTGTGCCCTCTGATCATAGAAGGACTAAGAGTGTGCCCTCTGATCACAGAACGACTAAGAGTGTGCCCTCTGGTCACAGTAAGGACTAAGATTGTGCACGCTGAACACACAAGGACTAAGAGTTAGCCCTCTGACACAGAAGGAGCGAGAGTGTGCCCCTCTGATCACAGGACTGCCTTTTGATCAGTGAAGGACTGCCCTCTGACCACAGCAGGACTAAGATTGTGCCCTCTGATTACAGAAGGTCCCAGATGGAGCCCTCTGAAAACAGATGGACTAAGACTAGGCCCTCTGAACACAGAAGAGCTAAGATTGTGCCCTCTTATGACAGAAGGACTGAGAGTTAGCCCTCTGAACACAGAAGGACTAAGATTGTGCCCTCTGCACAGAAGGACTGTAATAATGCCCTCTGAATACAGAAGGACTGAGAGTGTGCCCCTCTAAACACAGAAAGACCACACGACAGCCCTCTTAACACAGAAGGACTCACAGTAAGCCCTCTGATTACAGAAGAACTAAGAGTGAGTCCTATGAACACAGAAGGACTAAGAGTGTGCCCTCTGAACACAGAAGGTCCCAGATGGAGCCCTCTGAAAACAGAAGGACTAAGATTGTGCGATCTACACAGAAGGACTGAAATAATGTCCTCTGAACAATGAAGGACTGAGAATGTGCCCTGTCAACACAGAAAAGCCAGGAGACAGCCCTCTGAACACAGACGGACTTAGAGTTAGCCCTCTGATTACTGAAGGACAAAGAGTATGCCCTCTGAACACAGAAGGACGGAGAGTGTGCCCTCTGAACACAGAAGGAGTAAGATCCGCCCTCTTATCACAGGACTACGAGTGTTCCCTCTGATTACAGAAGGACTAAGAATGTGCCCCCTGAACTCAGAAAGACTAAGAATGTGCCTCCTGAACACAGAAGGACTAAGAATGTACCCTCTGAACAAAGAAGGACTAGGACTGTTCCCTCTGAACACTGAAGGACGATTGTGCCCTCTGAACACAAAAGGACTGATAGTGTGTGCCCTCTGAACACAGAATGACGACGAATCAGCCTTCTAAACACAGTCGACTAAAATTGTGCCCTCTGAACACAGAAGGACTAAAAGTCTGCCCTCTGATAACAGAAGGACTAAGAGTGTGCCCTCTGATCACAGAACGACTAAGAGTGTGCCCTCTGGTCACAGTAAGGTGTGCCATCTGCACAGAAGGACTAAGATTGTGCCCTCTGAACACAGAACGAAGATTGTGCTCTCTGTACATAGTCCACTAAAACTGTGCCCTCTTACACAGAAGGACTGAGAGAGTGCCCTCCAATCACAGATAACCTGGCCTCTGACCAAAGAAGGACTAAGAGTTGGCTCACTGAACAAAGAAGGACTAAGATTGTGCACGCTGAACACACAAGGACTAAGAGTTAGCCCTCTGACACAGAAGGAGCGAGAGTGTGCCCCTCTGATCACAGGACTGCCTTTTGATCAGTGAAGGACTGCCCTCTGACCACAAGAGGACTAAGACTATACCCTCTGAACCCAGAAGGACTAAGATTGCGCCGTCTGAACACAGAAGGCCTAAGAGGTACCCCTCTACTGAACATAGAAAGGACTAGGATTGTGCCTCTGAACACAAAAGGGCCAAGAGTTAGCCCTCGGCACGAAGAAGGACTACAATTGTGCCCTTTTATGACAAAAGGACTGTGAGTTGGCCCTCTGAACACAGAAGGACTAAGATATTGCCCTCTGAAAACAGAAGGACTAAGATTGTGCCCTCTTGACACAGACAGAATAAGATTGTTCCCTCTGAACACAGACGGAATAAGATTGTGCCCTCTGACCACAGCAGGACTAAGATTGTGCCCTCTGATTACAGAAGGACTGAGAGTTAGCCCTCTGAACACAGGACTAAGATTGTGCCCTCTGCACAGAAGGACTGTAATAATGCCCTCTGAATACAGAAGGACTGAGAGTGTGCCCCTCTAAACACAGAAAGACCACACAACAGCCCTCTTAACACAGAAGGACTCACAGTAAGCCCTCTGATTACTGAAGAACTAAGAGTGAGCCCTATGAACACAGAAGGACTAAGAGTGTGCCCTCTAAACACAGAAGGTCCCAGATGGAGCCCTCTGAAAACAGAAGGACTAAGATTGTGCCATCTACACAGAAGGACTGAAATAATGTCCTCTGAACAATGAAGGACTGAGAATGTGCCCTGTAAACACAGAAAAACCACGAGACAGCCCTCTGAACACAGACGGACTAAGAGTTAGCCCTCTGATTACTGAAGGACAAAGAGTATGCCCTCTGAACACAGAAGGACGGAGAGTGTGCCCTCTGAACACAGAAGGAGTAAGATCGGCCCTCTTATCACAGGACTACGAGTGTTCCCTCTGATTACAGAAGGACTAAGAATGTGCCCCCTGAACACAGAAGGAATAAGAATGTGCCCCCTGAACACAGAAAGACTAAGAATGTGCCCCCTGAACATAGAAGGACTAAGAATGTGCCCTCTGAACAAAGAAGGACTAGGACTGTTCCCTCTGAACACTGAAGGACGATTGTGCCCTCTGAACACAAAAGGACTGATAGTGTGTGCCCTCTGAACACAGAATGACGACGAATCAGCCTTCTAAACACAGTCGACTAAAATTGTGCCCTCTGAACACAGAAGGACTAAAAGTCTGCCCTCTGATAACAGAACGACTAAGAGTCTGCCCTCTGGTCACAGAAGGACTAAGACTGTGCCCTCTAAACACAGAACGACTAAGAGTGTGCCCTCTGGTCACAGTAAGGTGTGCCATCTGCACAGAAGGACTAAGATTGTGCCCTCTGA
The DNA here is from genome assembly GCF_032118995.1 of Asterias amurensis. NCBI lineage: Eukaryota > Metazoa > Echinodermata > Asteroidea > Forcipulatida > Asteriidae > Asterias > Asterias amurensis. The sequence continues at coordinate 23,276,205 of NC_092653.1, read as the reverse complement.
ACACAGAACGACATAGTCCACTAAAACTGTGCCCTCTTACACAGAAGGACTGAGAGAGTGCCCTCCAATCACAGATAACCTGGCCTCTGACCAAAGAAGGACTAAGAGTTGGCTCACTGAACACAGAAGGACTAAGATTGTGCACGCTGAACACAGAATGACTGAAAGTGTGCCCTTTGAAGGCAGAAAGGCTAAGAGTTAGCCCTCTGAACAAAGAATGACTAACAGAAAGCCCTCTGAACACAGAAGGACTAAAGTTGTGCCCTCGGAACACAGAAGGACTAAGAGTGTGCCCTCTGACCACTGAAGGAACAACAGCTAGCCCTCTGATTACAGAAGGACTAAGAGTGTGCCCTCAGAACACAAAGTGAATGAAAGTGTGTCCTCTGAACGTAGAAGGTCCCAGATGGAACCCTCTGAAAGCAGAAGAACTACAATTGTGCCCTCTGAACACAGACGGTATAAGATTGACAAAAGGACTGAAATAATGCCATCTGAACACAGAAGGACTAAGAGTAAGCCCTCTGAAAACAGAAGGACAAAGAGTAAGCCCTCTGAAAACAGAAGGACTAAGAGTGTGCCCTCTGAAGTCAGAAGGACCAAGAGTGTGCCCTCTGACACAGAAGGACCAAGAGTGTGCCGTCTGACACAGAAGGACTGAGAGTGTGCCCCTCTTATCACAGAAGGACTGAGAGTGTGCCCCTCTTATCACAGAAGGACTGCTCTTTGATCACAGAAGGACTGCCCTCCGACCATGGTAGGACTTAGAGTATACCGTCTGGACACGGAAGGACTAAGATTGTGCACTCTGAACACAGGACTAAGATTTAGTCCTCTGAACACAGAGGGACAAAGATTGTGCCATCTGCACAGAAGAAATAAGATTGTGCCCTCTGATTACAGAAGGAAAAAGAGTGCACCCTCAGAAGGCCGCAGATGGAACCCACTGAAAACAGTAGGACCAAGATTGTGCCACAGAAGGACTAAAAGTCTGTCTGCCCTCTGATTTCAGAAGGACTAAGAGTAAGAGTCTGTCCTCTGAAACCATGAGGAACAAGATTTTGCCCTCTGACCACAGAAGGACTAAAAGTCTGCCCTCTGATTACAGAAGGACAAAGTATCTGCCCTCTGAAACCACGAGGATCAAGAGTGTGTCCTCTGAACACATCAGGGCTAAGAGTGTGCCCTCTGAACTTAGGACTAAGATAGTGCTGTCTGAGCACAGAAGGACCAAGACTTAGCCCAGTGAACACAGACGGACTAAGAGTGTGCACTCTGAACACAGGACTAAGAGTTAGTCCTCTGAACACAGAGGGACTAAGATTGTGCCATCTGCACAGAAGAAATAAGATTGTGCCCTCTGATTACAAAAGGCGCAAAGTGCGCCCTCTGAACACAGAGTGAATGAAAGTGTGCCCTCTGAAAACAGAAGGCCGCAGATGGAGCCCTCTGAAAACAGTAGGACCAAGAGTGTGCCCTCTGACACAGAAGGACTGCTCTTTGATCACAGAAGGACTGCCCTCCGACCATGGTAGGACTAAGAGTATACCCTCTGAAGACTAAGATTGTGCACTCCAGACACAGAAGGATTAAGAGTTAGCCCTCTGGACACAGAGGGACTAAGATTGTGCCATCTGCACAGAAGAAATAAGACTGTGCCCGCTGATAACAGAAGGACAAAGAGTGCGCCCTCTGAACACAGAGTGAATGAAAGTGTGCCCTCTGAAAACAGAAGGCCACAGATGGAGCCCTCTGAAAACAGTAGGACCAAGAGTGTGCCCTCTGACACAGAAGGACTGCTCTTTGATCACAGAAGGACTGCCCTCCGACCATGGTAGGACTAAGAGTATACCCTCTGAAGACTAAGATTGTGCACTCCAGACACAGAAGGATTAAGAGTTAGCCCTCTGGACACAGAGGGACTAAGATTGTGCCATCTGCACAGAAGAAATAAGATTGTGCCCTCTGATAACAGAAGGACAAAGAGTGCGCCCTCTGAACACAGAGTGAATGACAGTGTGCCCTCTGAAAACAGAAGGCCACAGATGGAGCCCTCTGAAAACAGTACGACCAAAATTATGCCACAGAAGAACTAAAAGCCTGCCCTCTGATTACAGAAGGACTAAGGGTCTGCCCTCTGAAACCATGAGGATCAAGAGTGTGCCCTCTGAACACAGCAGGACTAAGAGTGTGTCCTCTGAACTTAGAAGGACTAAGATTGTGCTGTCTAAACACAGGACCAAGACTTAGCCCAGTAAACACAGAAGGACTAAGAGTGTGCACTCTGAACACAGAAGGACAAAGAGTTAGTCCTCTGAACAGAGGGACTAAGATTGTGCCCTCTGATTACAGAAGGCGCAGAGTGCGCCCTCTGAACACAGAGTGAATGAAAGTGTGCCCTCTGAAAACAGAAGGCCGCAGATGGAGCCCTCTGAAAACAGGAGAACCAAGATTGTGCCACAGGACTAAAAGTCTGCCTGCCCTCTGATTACAGAAGGACTTAGAGTCTGTCCTCTGAAACCATGAGGAACAAGATTTTGCCCTCTGACCACAGAAGGACTAAAAGTCTGCCCTCTGATTACAGGACTAAGTATCTGCCCTCTGAAACCCATGAGGATCAAGAGTGTGCCCTCTGAACACAGCAGGACTAAGAGTGTGCCCTCTGAACTTAGAAGGACTAAGATAGTGCTGTCTAAGCACAGAAGGACCAAGACTTAGCCCAGTGAACACATAAGGACTAAGAGTGTGCCCCCTGAACACAAAGTGAATGAAAGTGTGTCCTCTGAACGTAGAAGGACTAACAGTATGCCCACGATAACAGAAGGACTAAGAATGTACCCTGTGATTACAGAAGTACTAAGAGTTTGCCCTCTGATCACAGAAGGACTGAGATTGTGCTCTCAACCCAGAAGGACTAAAGAGTATGAAGAAAGTAAAGAATAAGAGTTTGAAAGAGTAGTTCAACAAAGAAAAAATCTATATTATTTGGGTGCAAACAACTACAATTAAGCTACAGTAAATACCATTTAAAATCTAACATCACAGTAATGCAGAACATAACCTAGTAATTAAACAAAACCACATATTTAATAAATACACCATCGCAAGCAAAAATTTGGCATCAGATTTTGTCTGATAGTCATCCTGATCAGCTTAGTTTATTTAGCAGGGCCACCACGAGCAGGTGCCAGGATACCAGCCCCACACGCTTTCGAGATCGTAAGGGCCAATTGCACCTCCTTCCATTGGAGGGTCCGGTCCGCCACCTCAAGTTGCCCCAAGGCAGTCCCCTACTCTACTCACGCGGTCCCTAGCCGAAAAGACTAGGAACTCCTCCCGTTTAGCCAACCATTTGTGATAACACCGGCACCATCCTCAGGTGAGGAGCCCAAATGCACCTTTAAGATCAGCCACCCATTGTAGCGAGCCGGAAGTAGGACCCCACAAGCCACGTGCAAGTGTCCAGGTCCCTTTAGTCTATTTCGGAGTTATCCGAAATCCATTTCGGAGTTATCCGAAATGCCGCACCTGCAATAAAACATTCCCTCCACCAATTGTACATTCCCTCCACCAATTGTATCCACCCACCACCAATTGTATCCTCCCACCACCAATTGTATCCTCCCGCCACCAATTGTATGCTCTCTTCAATCGTCATCATTTCGTATCATCACTTTTGCCCATGTTGGGCAGTTCAGAGTCCATCGTCACTAGCCTCTGCAAAGTCCTCCTTGCAGGTGTTATGCAGCAAACAACAAAATAAACTCACCCCTAATCCAATCGTCACACCTCCAATTTTAATCGTCACACCTCCAGTCGAGTAGCTGTATCACCAAGGCTCCAAGATCTCCGATTTCGTCGCGCAAAAATCGCGTATGTGCATGCTTGCTTGCTTGCAATGGTGTATTTATTTACAGATACTGTTACAGTTCTACAAAAACAGCTAACTATTGGCGATTACAAAACTAACTCGTCTTACTATTGATGATACTTGGTTGCTCCTTCGTGATCCAAAGATGAACTGCTAGGATGTCATGTTTTCATCTGCCTTGCTCTCCTCTACCCTGCAGCTCTTAAGATGTCAGAAGACAAGCTTCTCTCCGCACTTGATTTCAGGACACTATTAGCTACATCTCAGGTCCTGAAAGGTATCAGATACAAAAGTGTATGCAATTGTAAGCCAACAATGTGCAAAACCTCTTGTGTGTTCATACAAAACTGGTGAAGACCCCCCAAGATATAATTTGTCAGCACAAAATAGTTTAGTTTTGTCTTGCAAAGATTGAAACAGGAATGGGGTAGTTCGGGACCAGCAAAAAATCCTTGTATTAACTGGAACCTCATTACATGCAAGCTGGTCCTAACAGAAGTCAACAAGTTTGACAAATACTTCGTATTTTTCATTATTAATTCAGTGGAGGTATTTCGTTCATGTTCAATTTTGTTTTTGCAATAATCACTATTTTCGATGCCACTTTTGAGATTTTAAAAAGGGGAAAACTGCATCTATACAGGTGCTCCAATGCTAAACTCTGATACTTTCTTCAAGTTGTATCTGCTTAACTTGCCGTCATCAGGCACCATGTTTTTTTTAAAACATTACTTCGTCTGCACTGGGAACTGGGAAGTACCAATCGAGTACATGAGTTTGGTTTGAATCCAAGGACCAAATGATTACCCCAAAAAATATTTTCTTTTTAAATAAAAAACAATAATTCATAATAGGGGTTCCCAGGTCGTCTCTAGAAACAAAATGATCTGAGGAAAATATTTTGTTTCATTTTTTTGGGCAATCAAAATAAGCAATAGTATACAACTTGTCATAAAAACACAACCAAGGTTCTGTCTCCACAAATCAAGTTAAAATTGAATCTGAGCTCTGTCCAAACAATAGCAACCTGCGTTTTGCATAATTATAACAGAGATCCAATTTGGAATGAGGTGAATATTAATCAAGTATTTGTTGTGAACTCACCTTTTACTGGAGAGGGCAACTCCTTTATCAATGGCTGGTCTTGGACATCTACTCATCGACTGGTAATTATTGGAGATCTTAAAACCTCACTGCAAAACAAACGAGTTGCATAATTTGCAACATTTAGTTGTGACTCACAATCTTGTTATTAATGAAAAATATTCAGATTGAGAGGATTTAGGAAGGTATGCTCATACATTCTTTCCAGTGAAAACAAAACTTGTTTGAAGCTTTGGCCACCTTGCAGCTTGACAAACTCCCCAATCCTAGAATGCAAATTTGCGGGGAGTTTACTATAAAGTAAAGCAGCACTGATGATAGACTCTCAATGTGTGTTTTGACTCCCGGTATTCCTTGCCAAGAAAATAAGGAACACAAACCAGTATGCAAGTGCAATACTAAGCGCTTTAAATCAGCCGCCTTCCATCTGACATCTCGTCTGAACAGTTAATGTACTACACTGGGGTGAATAATAAAAGAATATTTTCTGGGAATTCACCTTTTACTGGAGTGTGAAGCTCTTGCATCAGAGGCTGGTCTTAGACATCTTCTTGTTGATGGGTAGATGTCACTTGAGATCCTGAAGTCCGACTGCGACACAAACAAAATGGGAGATTTGCAACATTGACTAATTTGGCACATATTATTCATCAGTAAAACAGACAACGTTGCTACACTTGTGATGAGGACAAATCGTTGAAAGCAGAAATGAAAGGGTTGGCTACACTCATGCACAACAGGAGAATTTGAATTGGTGCAAAACTGAGCAACAGCAACTCAACGGGTTGTCAAATGCAGTTGTTATGAGGGTACAGTTAGTTCCCAGAATTTTGCCAAATGACATAACCATTTAGTTAAAACTACAAAGAGCTATGAATTTGTTTTGTGTTTTTAACAAGGAACAACCTGAGGGACTTTCACACAATCTTTAAACCCCTACAGAAAATACAAGAACCCCCAGTCAGCTGTGCATTTAAAAAAATATAAAATAAACTTTGCCCAACCTTAGTGATTCATGTGCAATACTTTTACTAGAAGTTAAAAAGTTTCACACAAGCAGGGCCCTTTATACTTTCAGTTTGACTAGCTATTAGTACTCTCTGTGTTTCTACTTAGTGACTAAATTGAGCCCCATGGGTGTGTTCTCCAGTGACTGATAAGTCATGTCTCTTTATCTGTAGTCACTTCTCAGGAGCTGTGGTGGTTGCAGTTGCAATTAGAAACTTTTAGATTTAAACTCACCATCATAACTCACTGCATACTCTCCCTGTCTTAACCCTCATAACCAATCTCTATAGGCGTTGCTCTCTTGTATACACTGCAGTCGTCAATATCAGTAGTGTTGATTCTTTCCACAGTTGATTTCAAAGCACTACTAGATTCGTAGCCCTGAAAAGTCAAGTTAACAGATACACAATTGTAAACAAGCCATCAATTATAAGGGTTTACAAGGTGCTATGGCATTTACAGCAGCCACAGCCAGGAACACCGGGGCGAACCCCTTCTTTTTTCAATAAGTGCAGTGGGTTCTTTTACATGTTACACAACACATGTGACCAACGGCTTTCTGCCCATCCGAGGGGATTCAAACCCACACTCTGCTGATCAGAAATACCAGAGTTTGAATGCAGTGCTCTTAACGGCTCAACCACAACACTTCAACTTATTGTACACAGGGCTAGTGACCAAACTGAGCCCTATCGGTATGTTTCCCCAGGGTGGTTGTCCACATCTCTAGAACTGTGTTACTTTTCTACACTAGCGAAGGTTGAGGTTTTATCGAGGTTAGTAACAGTTTTTACCAAGTTTGGTTAGCTTTAACTCACCATGATTGAGTCTCAGCACATCCTCTCCATTACAGTCTCACACCTCATCTTCGAGGGTCGATATCTGAGCAGCCATCTGAGGGTCAATATTGGGGCAGCCAACAGAAGGTGGGTATCTTGGCAGGCATCCAAAGGTCGATATCTGGGCAGCCATCCAACGGTGGATCTATCGGCAGCCATTCCATAGTAGATATATGGGCAGAAAGAATGAAGTTAATCAATTTAATACTTGATAATTAACTATCCTGTCAGCGAACCCATTGCTTGTATGGAAACTATTGTTTTTGATGGTTTCACCATCAGTTTCCACAAGGCTATGTATATACATGTATTGTTCACAAGAAAACTGAATGTAGGGCAGGAGTTGATGAGGTGTTGAACTGCTTGTGGGCGCCTCACTAACATCTATCCAAGGGCTCCATACAAATCTTCCAAAAAGAAGAGGATTTTTACAACTCAGCAAAAACAATCTTGGTTTTGTTTAACTCTTTTGGGAAGTTACATTTTAGCTTATTGAAAGCCAGATGGCTATGTTTCTCTAGTGTGTTTTCACATTTTTAACTAAAGTTACTTCTCTATACCTGCAGTACTTTACTAGATCTGTGAGGGTTGAAGTTTTGATTAAAGTTAGCTACAGGTTTACTAAGTTTTATTAGTTTGAACTCACCATGTTGAGTCCCAGCCCATTCTCTCCATGTCTCAGTCATTATCTCAAGGTGGATATCTGGGTAGCCATCCGAAGGTGAGTATCTGGCAACCATCAGAAGGCGAACATGTGGATTTATTATGGGCAGCCCTTCCACAGTAGATATACGGACAGAAAAAATGAAAATGATTGATAATTAACTATCCTGTCAGCAAACCCATTGCTTATATGGAAACTATTATTTTGGATGTTTTCACCACCAATTTCCATGAAGCTATGTATGTATATACATCTATTGTTTACAAGAAAACTGTATGTTGGGCAGGAGTTGATGAGGTGGTGAACTGCTTGACATGTATTGTTTACAAAAAAACTGTGCGTTGGGCAGGAGTTGATGAGGTGGTGGACTGCTTGTGGGCGCCTTTCCAAGGGCTTCATACCAATCTTCCAAAAAGAAGAGAATATTGTTGTATTTTTAACTTATTTGGGAAGTTACATGTTAGCTTACTGAAAGCCCTATGGGTATGAATCCCCAATCTTCCAACAAGAAGAGGATTTTCACAACTCTTTTAAACTCTTTTGGGAAGTCACATTTTAGCTTACTGGAAGCCAGATGGCTATGTTTCTCTCGTGTGGTTGTTCACATTTTTAACTTAAGTTACTTCTCTGTAACTGCGTTACTTTTCAAGACCTGTGAGGGTTGAAGTATTGATCACAGTTAGCTACAGGTTTACTAAGTTTTGTTAGCTTTAACTCACCATGATTGAGACTCAGCACATCCTCTGCATGTCTCAGACCTTGTCTCAAGTTGGACATCTGGGGAGGCATCCGAAGGTGGATATCTCGGGAGCCATTCAGAGGTGAACATTTGGGGCAGCCATCTGATGGCTAATATCTGGCAGCCATTAGAAGGTTGATAAGTGGGCAGCAGCCTTCGAAGGCGGCGAGCCATCCGAAGGTGGATATCTGGGCACCCATCGGAAGGTGGATATCTGGGCGGCCATCCAAAGGTATCTGAAATTAATCAATTTAAATTTAAACTTGATAAATAACTATCCTGTCAGCAATCCCCCCATTACTTGTATGGAAACTATTGTTTTTGATGGTTTCACCACCAATTTCCACAAGGCTATGTATTTATACATGTATTGTTCACAAGGAAACTGAATGTAGGGCAGGAGTTGATGAGGTGGTGAACTGCTTTTTGTGGGCGCTCCACTAACATCTATCCAAGGGCTCTGTACAAATCTTCCCAAAGGAAGAACATTTTTACAACTCGGCAACAACAATCTTGTTATGGGGACAGTACATTTTACAGTTTTACAGTTTTCACAGTCTTAGCATGGACGCTGTCAACAAAAATACAGATGGGATTTATCTCTGGTGAGGAAAGTAGGGAGATGGATGGGGATGTGTTTGCAGTCGATAGACTCTCTTTACTGGGAACAGGTGCCTGGTCTGTTGTTTTATTTTGAGAGCCAGCCAGCCAGCCAGCCAGCCAACCAGCCAGCCAGCCAGCAAGCCAGTCAGCCAGCCCGCAAGCCAGCCAGCAAGTAAGAACGCCAGCCAGCAAGTAGGCGAGTCAGCAAGCAACCTTGTTGATCTATTGATCAGTTATGGAGTTAGATTGTATGACAAGCTGGAGTGGCAACGCTTTGAAAAGAGATCAAGATAGGAGTGTCTGTCGTTTTTCTTTTGCCAGCAAGCCAACCAACAAGCAAGCAAGAAAGCCAGCAAGCAAGCCAGCCAAAGCCAAGAGAGCAAGCAGGCAGGCCAGCCAGCAAACCAGCCAGCCACCTCGGGAGCAGGCCGACCAGCCAGCCAGCCAGCTGGCAAGCCGACCAGCCAGAGAGCAAGCCAGCCAGCCAGCAAGCAAGCCAGCCAGCCAGGAATTACAAGCCAGCCAGCCAGAAATTGTCATGAGAAATGAAACAGTTTCACACAAGCATGTACCTTAGTATTTTTCATGAGCCTGTTGTAGGTCTACCCAACAAGCAAGTTTGACTACTGTTCCCACTCTTTATATGTACAATAGGCTAGTAATCGTGGCTTTGTTTACCCATTTGGCTTGGTCATGCATCCCCATTGTGGTTGGTCATAAAGTTACTTCTAAAATTGTTATAAAAGTTAGCTACAGCAGGTTACCAAGTTTTGTAAGTTTTAACTCACAATGATTACATGTCAGCACATTTTCTCCAGGTTTGAGACCATCACTAATGTGTCTTTATTCAGTTAGTTGGTTATCTGGGCAGCCGTCCGAAGGTGGATATCTTGGCAGCCATCCGACGGTATGTGGGCAGCCATCCGACGGTATTTGGGCAGACTTCCGACGGTATGTGGGCAGCCATCTGAAGGTTGGTATCTAGCAGCCATCCAAGGGTATCTAGGCAGCCATCAGATTGTGGATATGTAGATATATGGGCTGCCCTTCAACGGTATATAAACGGGCAGAAAGAATGAAATTAAACAATTTAATACCATATCGGGGCATGCCATCTAAAAGAACAAAAACTTTAGAAATATGTCAGTTTTCAAAGGGATAGTTTAACATTGATAGGGTGCACTTGTTTTGATCATGTTGTTTTCGTCATAACCTACTTTACCAACAACCTGGGAAAATGCTAATGAGTTGGCCAGTTACATTAGAAAAGACAACTTTTGTATTAAACACTTCTTTGAATATTGTACAACCAAAATGAGCACGACATTGGAGCTCCTTAATGCTAACTTGATGGACAAATTTTGGGGGATTTTATCAGAGAACTTTTACAAGAAAATATATTAAGTTACTACTCATCGTGTCAATGCCATTGCTTGTGTTCAGAAACTACTGTTTTTGATAGTTTGATCATCAAAGTCCACAAAAGGCTAAATTGTTAAAAAGGAAAACTTAATGAAGGGCAGAAGTTGGTGAACTGTTTAAGTGGTCACTTCACTCACATCTGTCCAAGAGCGCCTTTACCAATCTTCTACAAAGAAGAAAGATTTATCCACTTTGTTAGAACGTGAAGAATTGCTCATTGTGTTAGAAAGTCAAACACCATGATTGAACTTAATGCAATACATACATCCAACGGCCACTGTATACCCAGACAAATCAACAATAAGCAAATTGAACATGAAGGACACTCAACAAGAAACGTTTTTTTGACAAACAATATCGTGACAAATTTTCTCACAACACAATTCTTTTGACACATCACAGAAAAGAAAATAATGACGCAAAATAAAACAAAGATTTTCCAAGGGTGGGTTGATCGATATCAAGTTTATTTCCTGACTCTTCAAACGGAGGGGTATGTCATCCAAGTTTTGTACTAGAAGTTTTGTACTAGAAAATACTAAAACAAATTTTAAATTTATTATAATTCAACATAGTTTGATAACTGTTAAATTTTTATATTTATAAAAATGTTTATTTAACACATTTTTAATTAATTACAATTCTAAATAATTGTTGTATGTCATCATTTTAATACTAAGGTTTTTCTTAAATATTTTTTAATTTGTCATTGCTTTCTTATTTCTTAATTTGATGATACGTGGTAGTACAGCTGTTGGTTATCAATAAATATATAAAAATAAACATTATCAGATATTTATATTTGTTTAATTTAATAAAAAGTTCCATCTGTCCCTTAAGTTCCTTGACCCTCATCATTGGTGTCACCATAAGTAACTTCAGGTCCATTGTCACTCGCCCTGCAATGATGATGGTGCAGGTATTATGCAGCAAGCCACAGTTCAGTAGTTGCAAGAGTTGTAAACTCATCTCTTTGATGTTCCCAAGATAACACGAAGCAATGGAGAAGGGATCCAAGCTCTGATGAGGTCACGGACATCAGAGCTCTCAAGCTTCCTTTGTGTAGAGATGCAACCTTGATGTATCCCTTACATTGTGTTTGGGTTGACCTTTGTATACATGTAGGGAGCCTTCAGACTGGGGTAGGGGCAGCACTGGGTAGGGGGTAGGGGTGCAAGATCGACCCACTAGTGGAGTGAGGGTGGTTTAGCGCATCATCTGTCTTGTTAGATCTCCTCATTCTGCTGCAATGTGGTCTTGATTTCAATCCTGCTGAAGACTGAAGGTAAATCCAGTTGCTTTGCATGCTGTTGGTTTTATGTAGTCGTTACTTTTAAATGCAGTCAAAGTTGTGCTCATCAATGAATGTTTACCAAAGTCACAAAGTTTTCAAGCAAGCATGCTGCCTCTGCTGTCCCTTTGGCTAGAGTTGTTTACATTTCTCAGCGCTGTGATGACACTGGATATTTTGCAGTAACAAACAAATCACGAGACCCAATAAAGGGCAACTTTGCGGAAAAGGATGCAAAAAAAAATCTCACGAAGGGTCAAAAATGAAACTTGTTGTATCGATAAAGCATGTTTTATTCTTGAAAGTACATGTATAAACATAAAGGTATTCAAAAATGTTAATTTCAATAATTAAAGCCAGTATACACTTTCGGAACAGAAAAACAAAAAAGTTCACAGATTTACAAATAACTTACAGGGATTACAGAAGGAAATGGTGAAAGACTTCTCTTGAAATATTATTCCATGAAATGCTTTCTTTTTTGAGAAAACATTAAAACAATTATAAATTCTCGACAACGAGCATTACGGATTTTAGTAAACACATGTCATGACACGGCGAAACGTGCGGAAACAAGGTTTGTCCCGTTATTTTCTCCCGACTCCGATGACCGATTGAGTCTAAATTTTCACAGGTTTGTTATTTTTTATATAAGATAAACGAATGGCTTCAAAGGCAGTGGACACTATTGGTAATTACTCAAAATTATTATTATCACCAAACCTTTCTTGATTACGAGTAATTGGGAGAGGTTGATAGTATAAAACATTGTGAGAAACAGCTCCCTCTGAAGTGACAGAGTTTTCGAGAAAAAGTAATTTTCCAAGAATTTAATTTCGAGACCTCAGATTTAGAATTTGAGGTCCGAAATCAAGCATCTGAAACACACAACTTTGTGTGACCACGGTGCGACAAGGGTTTTTTTGATGACCGATTGAGTTCAAATTTACACAGGTTTGTTGTTTTATTTTATGCATAGTTGAGATACACCAACTTGTGAAGACTAGTTTTTGACAATAACCAATAGTGTCCAGTGTACTTAAACATTTTTTAATTTTAAATTTTTAGACACTTTACAAACTGGTCACTAAATTGGTAAATGAAGGTAATTATCAAAATTTGTCAATTCCACATCTCAAACATGGTCAGTGTTGCTTTAAAATGATTGACAGTCACGACAGTAGTCATGTCTTGAATATAAGTGCACTCTAGGCTATGAAATAGACATGTAGTTTGATATTTTGACTGAAAATTTAATTTTTAAACTCTTTTTTCTTTGAAGCACAAACTTTCAATTCTGTTTTACAGAAAACCATGCAGCCTCCTGGTTATCTCCACTTTTGTTCAAGGGTTACAATCCTGGTATAACAACTGGCAAAGAAATTGCGATCATAGTGTACTACAGTATCGAGTTACCATGGTCTTTATCAATACTATGAAAAGGTTTAATTTTGTTCAGGAAAGGACAACAATTTTAACATCACTACATTTGGTCAAGTTTTATCTTTTGAAACAGGCATTTCAAAGAGTAAAACAATCAAACTAATTTGAAAGCTGTAATAGAGTACATGTACCAAATAATCACATGAATCATACTTTTGTTCTTTTATGCACTAAAAATAAAGAGGATAAAACGTGCGTGATACTAGCCTGCATAATGCATTAATGCAATGTAGCAATATGGCTAATAATACTTGGCTAATATAAGTTAAAGCAACTAAAATCAATGCAACAAAGAATAATAATTTAGAAAATAATCCCCCTAATAATTATAATAATAATAATAATAATAATAATAATAATAAAAACAGCACATTGGACAAAAATCCAGCCAGGGTTACTGAAATTTATTCAGGGCTTGTAAAAATTCAGGGTTACCTGGCCTCAACAAGTTGTTAATTATTGTAATATTATCATAGTCTTAGACCCTGGCTTTCAATTCAAGTATAGAAATAGTATGAGGGTCTTCACTGACAAAACAATTTAAGTTTGTTTTATTTTAGCTAATAGGGATGATAATAACAACCTTCCCTTCAGATAGTTAATGGTTTTGAATGGTATCTTTATATCCCAAAAAGAGATCACAAACAGTACACACTAAAACAAATGATCCGAGCGAGTTCAGTTGAACGGCTGTAGTTAAGTACTAAAACCGAATGGTTAAACTCAAAATAATTTTTGAGATAAAAAATATTAAAACGATGTCACGAAAATAATGTTCGTTTCAGTTTTAGCATGTGAAAACGTATTTTCCAGTCAGCTATATCGACTCAACCAATTGATATTTCAAACGAGAGTGTGCAAAAACCACATAGCAGTAGCCTCACCGTCACACACCATGTCCCTCCACGTTGTTGCGCTGCATGTGGTTGCACTCTGCTCCCGGGATTTAAAAATTCCCAAACCCAAAACAGGAGAGCAAATTTTCACATTATGCAGTCTTTTGAAATTTAACAAAATTAGCCTAACAGATACTATAAGTTATTAACTTACCCTCTCGAGGTAGCAAACGGGTATAATACGCTTCAAAAATGTTATTTTCTTTCCTCAAACTGTGAAGTAGTGGAGCTCCCTCCCATTTCGGTGTCCGCCATGTTTTTGAAAAGGGCGGTGATGCGCAGGCGCAAAAAAAAGGAGAGGGAAAAAATAGTCTGGTTCCCAGACCCCAAAATCTCCGACTAGGCTCTGTCAACAAGAGACATCAAGGAATCTTTGGTCAGGGAACCAGACTAGGGAAAAAAGAGAGAAAAAAAACGTTGGTCGGAGTAGGTCACGTGTTTTTCTCCGTATCAACTTATACTGAAACGATATCATCATAGAACAATATTCTTACTGTCCAAATTACATGATAATAGTTTCTTTTTAATTTAATAAAAATCGTATTGAGTAAAGTTGTAGAATACAATTTGTTGGCGACAATTCTGAAAACAGCACTACTGTGATAGTCTTTTGAAGTGGACCTGAGCGTAAAAAGGACATACCAGAGGGGGAGAAATTAAATTGTGCCTACGGGGGTAAGTGTGTGTTTTTAAGTGTGTCATAATTATCAATTGTATTAGCTCACAACGGCACCCCTAAACGTTTCTAACCATTTCACTCGAAGTAAACATTTCACTCGAAGTAATGGAAAAAGATGTCATCCCCAAAATTTGAGTTACTGGTGGTAAACGATTCTAAGTTAACCCGCAAACTGATGACTATTAAAACCGTTCCGGTTTTTCGGCGATATTTCAAAAACGATACCACATTTTAGTAAATTTCAAGAGTGTTTCGATTGTAAATATCCACATTATTTATAGGAGATTAAAACAACGGTTCCAAGCCAAGGTTTATTCCACCTTTATGTCAGTATGAGATATGAGTCAAAGGGCTACTAAAGGAGTTTAAAGGCCCCGGATACTATTGGTAATTACTCAAAACAATTGTAAGCATATACAAACGACTTACTTGGTACGAGAAATGGAGGGCCGGTGACAGTATACAAATATTGTGAAAACCGGCTACAATTGAAGTAATGTGGTTTTTGAGAAAGAGGCAATTTCTCATTCAAATAATATAAGACCTCAGCTGAAGCTTCTAAAGTACACAAAGTGATGAAAGTGTGTTTTTCTATCATTATTCTCCTGCAAATTCGATGACCAATTGAGCCTAGATATTCACAGGTTTGTTATTTTATACATGCTGGGATACACTAAGTAAGAATAACTGGTCTTTGAAAATTACTAAACGTGTCCAGTGCCTGTAAGTCTAACTCACCAATCGTTTATTTACATGAAAAGGGTGCAATCCCTCTTCTCATGTCGTCAGTATCACTGTCAGTGTTAAACACCCCAACCCTTAACCACCTAACAAAAACAAATGACAAGCCTTCAAACACTTGAAAATACAATGAAAACATATTTTGCATTTTTTTTTAATCAGTCATTGCAAAATGAAAAATATAAAACTGCATTCAGATTCATGTACCCTTGTGAGCCGTTATCATTTATAAATTAAAACAAAA
Organism: Asterias amurensis; assembly: GCF_032118995.1. Lineage (NCBI taxonomy): Eukaryota > Metazoa > Echinodermata > Asteroidea > Forcipulatida > Asteriidae > Asterias > Asterias amurensis. Next base: position 23,260,661 of record NC_092653.1, on the reverse strand, counting down.
TCATATTTTGTTCAACTCAAAATTAATAATACTTTTCTCTCTTAATAAACCTGAACAGAAATTCGAGAGATAAACCATTAAATTATTGTTTTGAAAAACCAACAAAGTTAATATTTACAGGACTTCGCCTCATTAGCCTGGACTCATGTGAGTCCAACTTTAAGGAGCTGTAAAGCAAACAAAATATTGCTTAATTGACTTTATTCATTTGATGATCTAAAGGGAACAAATACTTGGGATCACATGGCATTTTAGCCCGTAGCAGCAGTGTTTTTAGCAGGGCTCAATGTCATACTGCTTGTAAGCAAGAAAGAAAATGCTTAGCACAGAAAAAGCTTGCTTAGCAGAAATATTCTACCAGCTTACTATGTAAAGGAAACTGGTTCATTGTTCAGAGTGAATTTTCCTGACAAATTGAATGTTGTGCTGAAGGGAGTGCATACATTGGTTCTTACATTATGGAAGCAAGACTTAAATTAAATAAAATCAAAATTAATACATCTTTATGTACTGAAATGTGTAATGACAATTTCATCAAATGCAGCTTTGATTTTTAAAAAGTTTCTTATAGAAGTCAAACATCTGTTTTTTCTTTTTTGTATTGCAGACATTTTTAGTCATGGTGACTGCAACTTATGATGCATAAAAGACTTAAATTTCATTATGATAGAAATAACTTCCCATAATTTAAAAATCACAGGAAGCAGAAAAACATAAATTATCCAAACTTTCCTTCTACAATTGTTGACTGATATTTTTGTATAACTACTCCCTCTTTGTATGTAATTATTTGCTCATGTTCCCTCGCAGTATTGCAAAACCAAAACTTTGAACCAATTTTCCAAGGTGAGATTTTGGTATTGATCATGAAAATTGACATTTCAGAATGTTATTGTGTACCTACAACCAAGTCCCCCTTCATTTAAAAAAAGGAAATTTATTTTGTTTTCTTTAATATGAAGCGCCTCTTTTTCTAGCGTAAAGATTAGAACTACTTAAAATTGCGCGGTATATTTTGAGCACTCAGAAAGGACTATTTTCAGAAAATCATTTAAAAGGCAGATACCCACGTCAATTTATAAAACATTAGTCCATTAGGCGATAATGTAATGGAGAAATACACATGTACAGATTGGACCAGAAGGAGACCCTTTTTTAGACTTACCCTTGATTTCATTTTTTTGCGAGGGCAATAAAATTGAAAAATTATTAAGTTTTATTGGAAACTTTGAAAGAGGCACCAAGGCCAAAAACAATGCAACCGGGGCCATGACCCCTATGGCATCCATGCAGTTCCAAGACTGCTCTGTGGTGCATTAACTAACCAAAATAAACTCAAGGTGCTGATATTAAAAAAGTAACAAACATCAAGCAAACATAACTGAATTCATAAGACCAAAATTGGGCCCCACCAACCCTAGTAAAAGATGTAGGTTCTTAGGGAAATTTTTACCAAGAAGGAACTATTCCTGACTGTCCATTACTAAAAGAAGATCTGGATTGTGAAGTAAATCTCTTATCGCAACACATAAGTAAGTCACCCTCGCATTTTGTCTGCAATAAATACAAACACAGCTCACATACTATATGACAATCTTGCATAAGACTGCATGTCATTTTGTTAAAATTTTAAACAATTTGATATCCGATACAATTTCAAAGACAATGTCCAGTAATAAATCTGTGTGCTTTCACATTAAAGCCGCACAAATTACCGCAAGAAACAAATAACTGTACACAGGCCTCTTTCTGTACAAAATACACAATAATCTTTAAATTACTATATAGCTTCATATAATTTTTTCCTCAAACATGTAGGTGCCTTTTCCCCCTTTTCCTCTGTCTTTCAAAATGGACACTATTTACACAGATTTTGTTTCACTTTAAATGCTTTACAAAAGTACTGTAGGACCACAGAAGTTTTTTATAAGAAAAATCTTTAACTGGCTAGTTTTTTTAACCTCACATTGAGCTTCAAAATCACAAAACTTTCACACTCATAAATATTTTCATCAATTTAAAGTGGTGACATTAGTTTTTAATTTGATATATAGATTTTGGGTACGACATTGGTGTTACAACTGATTAACTCTGAAAGCTCATGTCAAAAAACAGAAGATGTGCCATTAGAATTTAATTCAATTAAAACCAGAGACTACCGGTGGTACTGTAGTAGCTGAAAATTGTTCTCGTGGTGTGGCTGGGTCAGCATCCCATTCCAAGCCCCCATTTATTAATTCATCATTTCTCGGAACTTCTGTTTCAAAAAATGGTTATGCATCAAAACATTTATAAATATCGAAACAAAACCTGAAAAACATGGCTTTGTGCTTGGCTTGTTTCTCAACTTGCAATTAAACAGGCCAGATGTGAATCTCTCCTTGTACATGTAAGGGCGAGGCAGTTTTTAACTGGCAAAGGGCAAGTCAAATTTGTACTTGAGCTTTTTGAAAGGCACCAAGGCAACGCCCAGGGGCATTGAGGCAAAGTGAAGTAAACGCCTGCAATTCATAATGCATCCGGTCTTATTGGAACAAGTCAAGGCAGTTAATCCTTCGGACATAGCATTTCTATGACCATGCGGAATGCATAGCATTTCAAAGGGCACCAAGGCAATACCACAAGGCATGTAGGCAATTGCCCCATCTTATATAGCAGTTAATCCTTAGTACAGGGCACCTCTGTGACTATGAGGGAAGTTCTAACTTCTACTGGAGCATTTCAAATGGCACCAAGGCAATTGCATAAGGCATGAGGAAATTGCCCCATGAATTATCAGTCCTGGTTACATTCATGTTCCAAAAAACACCAGTGTCGTACCTCTACTTTTTGTGTCCATGTGAAATTAAAATAGCAATACTTTGGGTTTCAAATACACTTTACAGACTTTTATTTTTCACAGAATTTTTGTTTCTGTTTTCAGCACACACATACACACACAAATTTACAATCAGATATTGTATAATAACCAACCCCATAAAACAACTTTACAATTTTGTTACATTTTTTTGCAAGACCTTCAGCTTCCAGTAATATGAACAAACATGGAAGCATTAAAAATTGTATTTGACATGGATAAAGCACCAGAATACTCTGAAGCAAAGAGGACATGAATGCAGTTATTGAACAGACCAATCTATTAGGCTTCACCCCTCAAAGAATTGACCAAGCACAACTATGAACATGCGGCCAAAAGCTCGACCAAAATCACTCATGTTCAATCCCATAATGTACATTTATTGTGTTTTAGCCATTGAAATTGCTAACATTAGGTATTTTGTGTAAGCGATGGGGCAGAATAAGACTTGTGTGTCATACACGGTGCCCATGCAAGATAGAGAGTTCCTATGTTCAGCATGGCTCTATGGATTGGTCTCATTCAACATGGGGCAAGGCCACTTTTCCCAAGTAAAAAAACAGGGCACTTCCATTGGAAACATGTAGAAGATTTTTGTCAATCTTTGCATACTTTTCACTGGGACAGTAAGAGGCTGTCCGAAAAATGTTGTATCAAAGTTTTACTACTGCATACAGTAGTAATTCTGAATACAGTGCAGTTTGTTGTCTCCGGTTTGTTGCCTCTTAAATGTTTGAAGTAGCCAAGAAGTTTTTTACTCACGGTGACGCCATTTTGTTTCTTCCAATACACAAGTCTATGGAAATTGGACTGAGACATGTGTCTAAAATAGACTGGTACCCGTGGTGTGATCAGGAATTTCAAAATGATCTCTGTTGTATGCTCGGAAGGTCAGCTCAGTAGGTTTGCTCGTCATCACAATTTTCCGTCCAATGCCCAAATACTGAAAATAAACGAAAAATATTGTTTAAGTTCCATAGCCAGTTATAATATTTTCTTGAACAAGGAAAGTAGTTCATCAGATGCAAAGCAGATGAGGTAGTTGTTTCTACAAAAAATCTCCCTCCGTCTCACATTTCAGAATCTTCTCAAACATTTCTGTAAGATTAATTGTACAGGTTATTTTCTTTTGTTCCTCTGAGCGCTTAAAGACTTCCTTTTGGAGATCTAAGGTGCTGTATAAGAGCAGTTGTTATTATTGTTATAATTATTATTAATATATTCACCTTCACATATATCGCAGTAAGCTCGCTCCTCGTGCCTGGAGCCATGGTACTGGGTCGGTGGAGGACTATCCGAACTGGACTGTAGAGGGCAGTCTTCCGTATCGTGAAGGTCAAACACATCGCAGATATCACAGAACAGACGAGGTGGCGGCATCCGATTGGTTAACTCAAGACTGGATTAGATAAGTAAAAAGGATAATGAATTGTACATGATGTGTGTGACCAATCAGCAAATCTGAGGATATTAATATGCTCAGAGCGTTTGAGCATTTTTCTGTTTTCTTCATTTTACTCTGAAACTGGAAAAAAACACAAACCTGAGGTACGGTCTAAATAAATAGTACGTGCACAGTCGCAATCACAGGTATCAAAAGAATGAACAATAGATAATTATTGAGTAACTCTTTGCAAATTTGTGTTTGACTAGCCTGATTGACAAGTCATTTAACGTTTGTCTGCGTTCTGACTCTCTCCAAGATTCTCGCAAAACTGGAGATGTAGTGGCAAGACTGCTGCCCCCGCCCCCTGGCTAGACCTTTGCTCTTTCTTCTGACTAGCATTTGGGAAGCCCAGAGTCTTGCGAGAGAGCAGTGATCTTGCGAGAGCTAACAACTGAGTTTATTACGCTATCACAACATTACAACTTGTCTACAAGTCTAGTAATTGAACAAGAAAAGTACTTTTTATTCATCATTGACACAGCATTGACACAGCAAATTTTAATTGATTGATAAATAACATTGGAACTGCTATGATTATGGCTGTGCACATTAATCATATAACAATGGTTCATAGATATGATAGACTTGCACAGCCTATTGTCTTTTGAGGGTTACTACTGTACTTACTCCATATCATCAAGCGACATGTCGTTATGGGCTCCGTTCATTCCTCCTTCCTCCATGATCTCAACTCTTGCTCTTAGCTCATCGTTCTTCCGCTGGAGGTCGACAATCACCGAGTTCAGAAAAGTGACCTAGAGGAAAGTATGATTGGAAGGCTTGTTCACACCAGTTTTAAAATCTGTTTTAAGTATCCTGACTTGATCATCAAAGGTATGCAACTGCAGTTTTAAGAAACGAGGAAAAATTCCAGGCGCAAAAAGATTTGGAGGGTGTGTGTATAGGAGGGTATACTCTGTGTACACATAGGACAGAGTAGAGAGGTATATTTAAGAGGAGTACAAGAGGTATTCAATGATATAGAGGGAGGCAGAAGGGATACATCTGAATGAGGGGGGAGGAAGGGTTAAGGAAGAGGTATAGAAGGTGTACAGGTTTAAGAAGGCGTAACAGGTGGTTTTACGAGGGGGTACAAGTGGGTTAAGAAAGGGGTACAGAAGCGGTAAAAGTGGGTTTAGGAAGGGATACAGAAGAGGTATCTGTGGGTTTAGGAAGGGGTTCAGAAGCGGTAAAGGTGGGTTAAGGAAGGGGTTCAGAAGAGGTACACGTGGGTTAGGAAGGGGTTCAGAAAATACATACCTGTCCTTCTGCCATTTCTCTTTCCTCTTGAAGCTTGTCTAGTAATGGGTCACCTAAAAAAGGAAATGCAAATATGCTTCAGCCAAAATTTCAAGCAATTTTCACACAGAAATCCAAGCACTTTTCATTGCATTTGTTCTAGGATTCTGGCCCCAAAATTACAACAGGTTTGCTCACATGTACATTTGTTTAAACTTGAAAGCTTATAAAAAATCTGAGTCTTTACTTACCGTCTACATCAACGTCCACATCTCTGGAGATTTGTTGAGCAGCTTGGAGTGCTTGCTGCTCAGCTTGCTGAAGGGCAAAGCGTAGATCCTTAGTCTGATCCTCAAGGCTGATCTTCTCTTCTTCTAACCTCTCCACAGACGACTTGTAGCTCCCTAGTAGAGTCAATTCTCCCCTTAGACTTGATATCTGGTGAAAAGGTACATTTATGTACATTATTTACAACGAGAACAATATATATCAGGCATGCAACTGCAGCTTCACCAAAAAGAAGAAAAATTACAAAATTTCAATGATTTTGTATAGTATTTTATAGTATTTTGTATAGTATATTAAAAAAGAAGAAATCAGCTGATCCAAGGAAAAGTTGCATGCCTGATATATGTACATCATGTGTTAACCCAAACCATCCCAATCCCATCAGAATACAACAGCATGTTAAGTTTGATACTGTCCATACTTTAGCATCCTAAAGAGGAATAGTTTAGTCTGATTTACTATAAAAGATGAGAAAACAACATGAAAAATAATTACTTCTTATTTTTATTTCCGCAATCTTAAAATGCCTGATATGAGCCTGTAATGGTCAAGTGCACTGAACTAAAGTTGTGGTTGGTTGTGGGTTCCAATCCAGGTCATAACACTAAGGTCAACAGGTTTGTTATATGGTATGTTTACTACAAATTTGAGAATTGACTTATGCAATCACTCTTCCAAAAAACCAATGACGCAATTAATTGTAGCCTTTTAGATTTCAGCTGATATCCTTATTGTTTGACCATTTCTGCTAGTTGATTCTTGAGAGATTTCTAAAAGCTTACCTCCACACTCTGCTGCTGTATCTCCTTTTCCTTTTCAACGACTAATGAAGTGGTCACATCCAGTGTGTTCTGAACTGAATCCCGTTCGGCCTCGTAACCCGTAGTCTCTGCCTCCAGCCTGTGTTTCCCAAAAAAATAATAAATTGCAATGTAGACATATAGCAAATGTTTTCCTATTGTCTGGTAATATTTCTAAGAAGCCGAAGAGGTGCTATACCACTTGTTCAGAAAACAAGATATTTATTTATTTCACAAAATCTACTTACTGAAACTAAGATGTCAACTTACCAGTATTTAATATCACCAAGAAAACTTACAGGAAGTCAATTTTTTAGTTTCAGTAAAGCATCTTTGCAAGATAAATTATCAAAGTAAGTCAAAACATTTGGTTCTGCACAAGCTCACACGGAGATAATTGTCATGTACATGAACACAGTGTTCCTGAAAACCTTTCATTTACTATTACCTACATGTTAAATACACTGTATCTTCATCATGCTACATGTATGTTTGAAATCCTACTGCTAACAAGAATAAAATACTAATCTGCCTAAGAGCTATAAAAAATACATATTAGTCAACAACCTCAACTTTACCAGGAGCATAAAAGGATCATAAACTGTATTAAACAATTAAAAAGTCTTCATGATATCAGCTCCTGTTGCTCTGAGTGTGGTGCTAGTATAGTAAAACTGTAAGTGGTGATAAATTTGATTAAAGCAAATCTACAATGAGAATGGGACATACCTTTCTTTCAACTCCTGCAGTTCTTTACTTGCTTTGGCAAAATCGGCTTCCAACTGGAAAACAACAAAACACAGGCTCAATGATAGAGGCAGGGGACACTATTTGTAGCTACTCAAAATAGTGATTAGCATAAAACCTTACTTGGTAACGAGTAATGGGGAGATGGTGGTAGTATAAAACATTGTGAGAAAAGGCTCACTCTGAAGTAATGTAGTTTTCGAGAAAGAAGTTATTTTCCACGAATTTGATTTTGAGACTTCAGAATTAGATCTTGAGGTCTCGAAATCAACCATCTGAAAGCACAGCACACAAGAGTTTTTTTTTCTTGCATTATTATCTCGCAACTTTGACGACCAATATTGAGCTCAAATTTTCACAGGTTTGTTATTTTATGCATATTATGAGATACATGTACTCAAAGTCAGAAGACTGGCCTTTGACAATTACCCATAGTGTCCGGTGTCTATTAAGTCATGAAAAAAATGAATACATTTGGGGAAGAATAAAGAAAGATTTACTAAAGCAGGACTTGAACCTGCAACCTCCGGATTAACATTCGCTCAAGTACCTCTTGTTTGGCTTGGCTGGTCTTCATCAATTCTGCTACTGATTCTTTAAGTTTGGCTGCCTCAGCTTCTAGCTGGTCTGCTTTGTGTTGTCTGGCATCAGACTCACATCTTGCTTCAGCTCTAATAATGGGTGAATAAAAAAAAACAGCCAAACAGTTTAATAATAGAAATGTATAATGTGCCTTCAGACCAGGGGCCTTTCTCAAACCTCGGCTTGGATTTCGGCTCCAGTTTCCATCTGCTGATGTCCAAACCACCATGTGCCATACACGCTGCTCCAAAATAACAGCTTATTTTCTTCACCAGGCTGACTTTAAAAGTCTGAAATTTCTCATCCCTGACAAGTGTCATGAACAGGATTAGAACCCACACTCTCATGAGTTAGTCATCAAAATTGAATTCCATGCACCAGACCACTCAGCCACAACAGACCACAAACGCACAATAAAAACTATAAACAACTCATCGATAAATGAAATCAGAACAAAATTTGTAACAACTCACAGCTGCGCCTGCAAGGATCCCATATTGCTCTGACCCTCTTCTGTAGCCTGTTTAACCGTCTCCATCTGCTGCTTGTACACATCCACCTGTCGCCTTAAGCCTTCTACCTCTCCTTCCAAAGCCACCCTCTGCACCTCCGCTTCCTGCGCTTGCCTCTCCGCCTCCTGCGCTTGCCTCTCGGCAGAAGCCTTCAACTCAAGGATCGTATCCTTCTCCTTGGTGACGTTGCTCTTCTCTTCCGAGATGGCTTCCTTTTCTTTGAGGAGACTTTCTCGTTCCAAGACAGCCTGTTGGCTTTCCTGAAGAGCTGTTTCCTTCTCTTTCTTGATGATGTCTTGCTCTTGGAGCAGGACCTCCTTTTCTTGGAGGGCAGTTTGTTTCTCAAGGGAGAGGACTTCTTTTTCTTTTGTTAGCTTGTCAAGGGATATTCTCAGCACCTCTAACTCTTTGCTGGTCTGGTTTCACAAAAGACAAATAGTAGTCATAATAATCACAACTATACATGTGTTGTGTAATGCACTTGAAAGAACCTATTGCACTTAGTGTAAAGAGAAGGGGTTCACCTAAGTGTCTCTGGTCTGATCGGCGGCATATTGTACCACAGCACATTGTGAATCATTACATGGTGCTACAAAGCATATAACGTAACTGGTCTCTTCTTTAAAACGTGCCTTGTGGCAAAAAAATACTGAGAGCTTTGATACAGCCCTAGGTGTGATAAAGCGTTATACAAGAATGAAGTAATAATGTTATTTACTTTTATAGTGCCAAAAACTTGAGAATAACGTCTGAAAGTGCTCAGAAGAACTGATTTTGATTTTGACTGGACATGGTAGTTCGTTCATACCTGTTGTTTTAGGTCATTCCCTTGTGAATGAGAGTCGTCAAGTTGCTTCTGAAGTTGTGCTTTCTCAGACTCTAACCTGGCTTTCTCTGATGAAATTTCTTCTAGGCTCTGGTTTGCCGTCTCTCTGCAGAATGAAACATAACGAAACTGATGATTGTATACAAATTTAAGATTACAAACGATTTCATAAAATGCACCAGGATTTGTTCTCGTTCGCGAAATTAAAGAATGGTCTTTGGTCAAACTTTGGATTTTAGCCACGACCAATACTTTGCCATGGTACGGTGGAATCTTGGATTCACCTCCAACATAGTTATATGATGATCAACAATGATGATCTCTCATAGTCCTTGTTTGTCAAAGGTCTGGAATCAGGGACTACACTATAACCACTGGAACAAGGGATGTACAGGTATCGCTCATGAATTCCTGTTCCATTTGTTTCTTTTTTTCTGGGGGTAACAAAGCATATTACTGAGGATGCTATGCGATAGAATATCATGAACCAACATGAACGACCAAACCAAAAGACTTCATCTGGAGTCAAGTGTATTCTGCGTGCAGGGTTTTTCTCTTTGTGGGAAGTGTGTATCATTTGATATCTGAGATAAAAAATCATATCCCCTCAATAAATGTGATCCTGTGGCTGATGCTTCCCAGGTTGTATTGTAAACTTGGGTGTGATCCCTGGCTACACGTTACTTAACGGTTGTACATGTATAGCTTGTACATGTACATGACTGCCACAAAGATTTTTGACAAACAGGGACCGCCAACACGGGGCTAGGTAATAGCTCGGTTGGGCAGAGCGAGAGCACATTTCCAGAGGATGTTTGTTCAAATCCCACTCTAGTCAACTTTTCTTTGTTCAATCCCATATCAAAAATGTTTTCAAGACTTTCTTAAACCTCTACTCACAATTGACTCCTCATCTCTTTCAACCCCTCGTCACTCTCCTTGGTTGTCTCGGCATTTTGTTGCAGCTGCTCCTGATATTTCTTCTCACCGTCCTGTCTCACCATCTCGATCTCTGACACTTTACTCTCCAGCTTCATCTGGGATTCCTGGGCCTGAGCCAAGGCCTCCGTCCTCTCCCTCAGAGCCGTGTCTCGCTCCTGGGTGATCTTCTCTAGACTGGACCTGGCGTCTTGTAGAGCCAGTTGTTGCTGTGGTTCAATTACATTTTACAAATTAAGCCAGGTAAACAGAGTCTCGCTAAAAGCCAACAAATTAAAATATATTCCGCAGGTTATCAGCTACAGGGATGGGACCTGGCATCATGACACCAGTCATAATGAATTTAGTTAAAAACCTTAAAATCATCAGAACATAGAAAGATTGGTTGATTATAAAGGAGAGTTTGCAGCTCTGACTATAGAAAATGCTCAAGTTTTGCCAAAGCAGTTCTAAAACAGTAATCCCGTACCTCAGTAGCTGAAAATCCCTCTTTATCCATCTGTTCCTGTAGCTGCTTGTATTTCCCTGAGGTCTCATCGTGTCGTAGAGTCAGCTCAGCCTTGGCTAGAAGCAACTGCTGCTTCTCAGTTAACGTCTGATCCAGCTCCTCTCTTAGTTTGTCCTTCTCTTTGTTTGTCTGTGCTAGAGTGGACTCTGCCTGCGTCTTCTCTGTCTGTAACGGAGAAAGACAAAGCAGGACAGAATGTAAATGTCAAGTGAGAAGTCTTAAAAGCCCTATGCACACTACTCTATTCCCCGAGGAATAACGGACAGCCCTTTAACACTTGTAACGCTTTCCCCCTGATCTATCCCCGCATATGGGCAATACCCCGGGGAATATCCACCCCTGCTCTGGAGTAGAGGTAAGCAGTACCCTAATAGGGTGTTCTCAAAATTTGCTTCCAGAACCCTATGGAATAGGCACCTACATGTAGGCAGAGACGTGTGAAAGTACATTGTACACTGCAGTCCCTTTAAGATACCCCACTGTTTACATGTGATATGGGCCCAATTTCATAAAGCCTTTAAGCACAACAATTTGACTAGCATGAAATTTCTTCCTTGAAAAAAACAGGATTACCAACCAAATTGCCACATGATTTTCAGGATAAGCAAACAACAGCTGAATACCAGTATCAAGCAATATGCAACAAATGGAAATTTGGTTGGTAATCCTGTTTTTATCAAGGAAGAAATTTCATGCTTAGCAAATTTGTGTGCTTACAGGCTTTGTGAAATTGGGCCCTGGGTCAAAATTCATAGAGCTGCTTACGCAGAAGAAAATATTGCCTACCAATGTTCTGCTTTGCAGAAATGAGAAAGATACCAGTCACAAGCTGTACACATAACATATTAGTTTGGCCGGTAACCTTAGTAAGCATAATTTTGTTGTGCTTAGCTACCTTTTGTGCTTAATCAGCTCTGTAAAATTGGGCCCAGGCATGACAGAGTAATCAGGGTCCATCAGTTTAAGTTGCCATAATGGTGTTGAATTTTGTTAGTGTAAGGAATGATACCAATAAGTCGTTCTACCCTTAGTTTATATTGACGCATTATAAATGTTTTCTGATTAATTAATTGATTGTGTCTACATACACAAGGATAACTCACCGTTAACTTCTCCACCCTGTGCTCCAACTCCTTCAGCGAACGGTTCAGACTCTCCTCCTCCGACCTGAGCTTCTCCGTCACCTCCTTCTGTTTCTCCGCCTGACCTTTGACCTCAGAGAGAGCCTCGACATGGGTCGCGGTCAACGCCTCCACCTCCGCCTTGTGTGTCTCTAGGAGTTGGGTGACCTTGGCAGTCGAGGTCGCCAAGTTCGCTTGCTGGGTGGTGGTGAGGGCAAGAGAAAACAGATGAGGGAGAGTGGGCCAAGTGCAACTCAAAAACAAAATGATGAAGGAAAGATGAAGGAAAACACAGACAAGGGGAAGCAGGCAAGATGGAAAGAAGAGGAGGAGGTTTGGAAGTTGGAGATTGGGTTCCATAACATGTAGATTAATTAGTTTTGGGAATTTTATGATTTGGATGTGTTTATGATTTGGATTTGTATATGAATGAAGCAAATGACGGATAGTCATACTGGTAATTAAGTTCATGATTTTTGTTTATGATTGTCAACATCATACATGTAAATGGTATACTATTTATAAACATGGTCTGATTTGTAGCTTTCCTGATGAAGTAAATTTACACAAAGGCAAACACACTTGGTCCAAAACACTAAGAATAAATTTGAATTAGCTATTTGTAGGTTCAAGAAAGTTTTCATTTAGTGTATTGTAAAAAAACACAATAAATTTGGTAAGTTGTATTAGTAGCTTCAGAAACTTGAAAGAGGAAATTTGTCAAGTTTCTGAATGTGTTTGACAACGTTTACAAACAAACATTTCAATTAAACGATAGCTGGCAAGTCTGTCTCATTTTACTCGTGAAGGAAAGCTTCAGAGTGGAAATAAAGTGGAATGAGGAATAATAAGTGAGGAATGTGAACCTACTTGGCCATATTTTGGTCAACAAGTTTGAAAATGCATAAAACTTTTCTCAGATTGAATTATTTTTAAATTAATTTATCTAAAACCATCCTCATTAAAAGGAAGCTGTTTCCTAAAATGTTACACATTATCAACAGTTACACCGCTTCTTACCAAGTAATTTTTACAGGTATGGTTATTATTTTTTGGAATACATGTAGTTACTTAAGGTATACTCTCCTATTAAGACATTGTATAGGTTAGCACCTTTAATTGAAAAATAACAATAAAACAGCCTTTTTTGTGCACAACCACAGCAATTAACTCTTATACTAATTACTTCCACTGAATGGAAGAATATGTACATTAAAAATTGCACGTTAACTTCTGGTGTTTTGAATTAATTAGTTTTTAAAGCCAAGCAGTTATTGCTGTATATTTTTTTCAGGTTAGTTTGATTAACATAAGTCAAATAGCATATTTTGTACACAACGTAAGTCTTTGTCAAGAATTTTAAAAATTAAATTAAATTAACCACAAGGCAGCTTCTTAAGCAGTTCATTTTTTATATCCTTTGGATAGACCACAATAAAACAGACAATTAAGGTACATACTGAATTAAACATTGTTGGAGTGGAGGAATGTGTTGGCTAATAGGGCAGGATTACATGTTGTTACATACATGTACTAGGCACCTGTGTTCGGCTTGCCCAAGCAATGACTTGCCCAAGGCACCAGTTTTCTTTGAGCCCATGGCACAGACACCAATGTTCTGTAGGCATGTACAGTGTACTGGTGTTCTACACAGTGGGCATGTACTGGTGTTCTGTAGGTATGCACAAGTGTTCTGTCAGCCCAAGGGACAAGGCGGCCCTGAGCATGGCAGCAGTGCACTGGGTTCGAGCCCCTGCGTTCGGCTTGCCCAAGCAGTACATGTAGGTCAAGGCACCAGTATTCCATAAGCCCATGGGCCCATGGCACATACACCAATGTTCTGTAAGCATGTACTGGTGTTCTATACAGTAGGCATGAACTGGTGTTCTGTAGGCATGCACAAGTGTTCTGTCAGCCCAAGGGACAAGGTTGCCCCGAGCATGGCAGCAGTGCACTGGGTTCGGCACCTGTGTTCGGCTTGCCCAGTCAGTAGGTCAAGGCACTGGTATTCTGTGAGCCCAAGGCACAGACACCAATGTTCTGTAGGCAGAAACCAATGTTCTGTTGCCATGTACTAGTGTTATGTACATGTAGGCATATGTACCAGCGTACTGTATAGGCCCAACGAACAATCCCACCCAAGGCATCAGTATTCTGTAGGCCTAGGGCACAGACACTGAAAGAGTTCTGTACGCATACACAAGTGCTCTATAGGCTCATGGAACAAGGTGGCCCTAAGCATGGCATCAGTACACTGTAGGATCTAGGCAGATGTGTTCTGTAGGCTTAGAGAATAAGTAAACCAAAAAGGCACCAATCTTCCATAGCCCCTATTTTATAGTGCCTTTAAATGCTTAATTTTTGTCTGTACAGCAGTATGCAGTATGTTTTGTACTAGTCTGAAATTTACCCCAAAGTCCAGAGATACATGTACGTATGTAAGTTTGAATTTGAAACAAATTTTTCTTGTGCGAAGAAATGTCCAACCAGTGTTTTGACAAACTAGACAGAGCGAGGATGTCGTCGCTTCGCTTTCATGCACAAAACCAATGGGTGCAGCGCTAACCAGTTCAATTGGCCCCATTTTTTCATACATTGAAGGCACTGTGCCTTTTGTATAATCTGGTCCTCACTATACCATCCCCTGAACTATTTTAGCCCTATAATGGACAATCAAAAAACATATTGCACTAATACCGGCAGCGAGACTTCTGGCACATTAAAGTAACACTCCCAACTATAACAAACAAAATATATGAATTTAGAAAACTAAATTTCTTTTTAATAAACTATGATTTGACTTGGTCAATTCTACTACAAAGGTATTGCACTTTAATACGGAGGAATGCTAGCATGAAGTGGCATTGGTCCCAAGATGAAAAACAACTTAATACAAAAATAAAATGGCGGAAGGAAAGCGGTACAAAACTAAAAACAAATGAGGAGCAAAATTAAATATAAAAATAATATACAAGTTGGCAAGGAAAGGGGATAGGGAGGTTCACAGCGTCACCTAGGAAGAGAAAATGAAGGGTTTCGATTGTTTTATAGGCATCATTTTAAAATCTAGTTAACAATATTTGATTAACGATCTGCTGAATGCATTTATCACAGTAAAACTGATCTTAATTAATTGGGCACTTATTGCAAATAAATATTTGTATACATGTACATGCAAAGTATTTGACACAAGAAAAAAAGTAGCGATGAATAACAGAATATGTGTGTGTGATAGCTGGTGGAGGGGCAGAACTAGCATGCCTTGTTGTTGGAATTTTTTCCTTGGTTCCTGCATTCTTTGAGTTCAATTGAAGTTGATACTAAGTCAAGATTACAAAACAAGAAACACAAAGTATTTTTTGGTGGAGGGCAGCAGCCGATTTCACGAAACTTTACGCAGCTGCATAAGTCCACTTGCGCAACGTTTATGGAGCAACTTGCGCCTTAAGCGTTGCGCAAGTGGACTTACGCAGTTGCGTAAAGTTTCGTTAAATCGGCCCCAGGACTGACATGCCTTTGATCTTTAAATAGTTCCTTGCTATATTTTGACTGGATCGAAGATGATTCTAAATCAACATTAATGGGTCTGTATTCGTTTAATAATGACTCTGAAAATTAAAGGCCATATAAACTTACTTGGTAACGGCAGCTTTGGACAGTATAATGCATTTTGAGAAAATGTTTCACTTCAGAGTACTGAGAGTACTCTTAGAGGTGAAATGATGATGATCAAAACAATGGAAAAATCTAAGGTGTGTATGCGCTGTCAAAAGGATGTACCAATGCATAAAGACATTGGTTATGAACTCTAGGTCATTGCAAAAGGACAAATGTATTTTGATGCAACTTCCCAGGCTTCAAAATTTAGTGTAAGACAATGCTTCAGTTCTTAATCAGAAATATAAGAGGCTTTGAGTAACTATGCACATAAAAATAATGACAGATGAGCATTCTTCGAGGCCTTCCTTTTCAATCCCATGGATTAACGGAAACGATGTGGCTTACAGGCTAGTCCCCAGGGGAAATCTAAGATAAGTCATGTAATGAGTCAGTCATAAAGCCAAGTGAAACCCCTCTTAATCTATGAGTATTAGTGTTTCCTCATACAGAAGTGAGGTGTGTTGAAACGCTTGGACTCTACAATACAGGAGAGACAGAAGGTACTGTAATTCATGCCTTGAATCTCCCTTTTTGGGTTATTATGTAGTTCCAGAATGCAGACCTTTGTACTTTTGCCGCAAAACTATGTAATATGTATGTGTGTAAGAATGGACAAGCTGTCTGTGATGTTTATCATTGTATTTCGTTCAACTGGAGTTAAGTCCAAGTGTTCCCAGGATTTCCAGCATACAAGTACCGTGACAGATTACCAGCTGTGGCTTATGACCGTGGTTTTGCGATTTACGTTGAATGGAAATACATTTTTTTCCCACGCGAACAACAAACCAAGATGCCTATATTTCTGAGGAAATTTGGAGATGGGGTGGAGACCAGCAAGTGCATGAAACTATCTTTGTTAATAGATCATAGGAGTTCAGTACAGATATCTGAAAGTTTGAAGAGGGAAGTGTTCTCATGCCAGCATGTACAGGTTAGTGGGAGGCATCATGCTAGTAGGTGCAAGTTAGTGAGTAATTAAGCACTGATGATTGAACTATTTAAGGGTGGCAATTATAATTTCAAATCAACCCAAAAAATGGGAGGGTTTTGCAATGATGTTCTGAAAGATATGAACGTGTATGGGAACAAACAAACAAGTAACTACATGTATGTAATTAGACACCCAAGGTCTGTGATAAATAATTGAGCTGGTAAGCATAATTTTGTTGTGCCTTGCTTATAAGGCCCAGAAGTATTTAACAAAAAACCCAAAGTATTTCTTTCTTCTTAACTATTTGCTGAAGTTTTCCGAAAGTAATTTGAGTCAGCAAGCTTTAGTGTAAGTAGATTTCTAGTGCGTGTTTGGAAAAACTTGTTCGATTGTAGACTACTGGCTCAACAATAAAATTTCTGGACATGCCAGTAGTCTGGCGATGTTTTAACCACAGGTTCACAAGTCAAATGTCAACAGTGATGTTCTTACTCTTCAGGCACATAACACATGCATACAAGTTGAAGAGTCAAAATGCATCAAAATGTACAATGTACAGGGGGCCATGATATCATGATATCACAATTAAATTTGTTTTTGGTTCATCATTTTTCACAAATGTAGCTCACACTCCGATACTAATGTTGGGCTACAATTTAGGTGAACATTTTTAAAGTTCACTTAAGTTTTAAACGTGAAAATGAAGATAAGTAGTAAAAGATTGTATAGTTAAAACTTCTATGGTGGCCATTTTTTGCACTAAAACCATTTGCAAAAAGATTTGCCAATTTATTTGTGCGACTATTTTCTGCTCAGTAAGTGCCCATCAGATAAAAATAATTTAAATCTTAAAGTACATGTTTAAAGTAAAACCACTGTCCCCAAGTTGTGACATAATGACCTGGCACCCGTTTTGAACCTGCAAGGGCACTTTCAATTTTTTTTTGAGGGTATGGTTTGAAAGCGCCCTCCTGTGGTCAAAAATATGCAACATCTTTCAACATACAAGATTCATGAACAAAATGGCCCTGGGCAGCTAGTCATCGCTTACCAGAGTGCTTATCTCCAGCAGATATCTGTCCATTTCCTGCTGATGCCTCTCGGCGGCCATCTTGGAATCCTTCCCAGCCAATTCGCTGCTCTGGTTTAGCGTGTCCTTAAGCTTGGCTACCGATTGGTTGGCATCGGAGAGCTCCGCTAGTAACTCTTCCACACGTCTGGAAAGTGGTTTAAGGGGTTTGGATCAAACTCAAATTACATGCAAACAAAATTGAGGAAGGTGCTACAAGAGTCTTAAAAAAGACTTTTATCTTCAAGGAAACTCAATTACTCAATTCTGAGTGGTCAACCAAAAGCAACAAGAGGTGTGATATAAACCTACATAACAACCTGTGTATTGCGCAATTCTAACTCTGGGTATTGCGCCATTTAAAACCAAGTATACATAAAAGATATACAGCTGTTCCACCATCCCATTTGCTTTAATCGGCGCAACAAGTTTGCTTGAAGATAAATTCATTATCATAAACGCACTCCTGGAAAACAGAAAATTTTGTCTGGACCCAAGAGTATCAACGAGTTATCTTTAATTATCTCATTTTTTGTTTAGTTTATTTACGAGAAACTTGAATCCCAATAACATTTTAGACCTCTCCATTTAGACCTCTCCATTTGAGAAAAAGAAAACTATTGCCATGGCTTTATAGTGACTAGAGTCATCAGGCTGGTTCTCGAGCTCATTGTCATGATTGTGCAAGACTAATGCAGCAAACCAATGCAAGGCATATCAAGAAGATAGGATGCAAGTCTTACCTTTCCTTGGTTCTTAGCTGCTCATTGAGGTTTACCAGCTGCTCTGAGCTATCCCCAGAGCTCTTCATCATATGAGCTATGTCTCCCTCCTAAAACACACATAGTGAGGACCGGAAAAACAATGATAGATAACATTGTACATTGTAAGCTGATGAGAATGTAACGTTCCATAACTAAAAGGCTCCATTAAAGAAAGAGGCTTAAATAATGCATCCTTTTTGTCTGGCAACTCACGCCTGTTATCTCCATGTTATTCCTTTTCCAAACAGTGGACTTAATTCATAACTTGGATCATGCACAAACCAGTTGGGCTGCTGACTACCCCAGGCAGATTCACTGCTCATCCATTAAGTAGTTCAATGTAAACACACCAAAAACAAAATATATATATTTGTTTATCTAATACACAGAGAGCAAAAGAAAACAAGTTTCCTCACCAATTTTTGTTTATCTTGTACTAGTTGATTACATCTGTCCTCACTTGCTTTATATTTCCGTTCTAAATCTGTAATAAAGATAGGAACAAAAACTCATAAAGTAAATGTAACGTTTTCAACTCAAATTCATAATAGTAAACCCTATCGCCCCAATAACAACCAAGTTGACCAATGTCTGGTCATATGCGAGTGCCATATACATGTACTGTGACAAACCAATGCCCATACCCCTTCATCCCTTGTACAATGAAACATCACAATCTCACTTTCAAACGTATAAATTAATTGTATCATCCAGTCACCAGGTATTTTCTTTTCATATCCCGTATACTTATCGCCCTGGAACAGTTTTAAATGTTTCAATGTTTTTACTGCATGCAAGCTGTTGTTTCAATACTAAGATAAAGAACTGAGACGAGCAGCGATTGAAAGACACCAGGTGAGGGCGGCAACTCCAGGAGTGCGCCACCATTACAACCTGAGGACGAGGCGGCCACGGACGCAAGTTTATGCCAAATGATAATGAAGCTTTTAAATTATCCTTTTTGAGATATGGGCCCAATTTCATAAAGGCTGTAAGCACAACAATTTTCTTAGCATGAAACTTCTTCCTAAATAAAAACAGGATTATCAACCAAAATTCCAACTGTTGAATATTGCTTGTTACTGGTATTCAGCTATTGTTTGCCTATCCTGAAAATCACGAGGAATTTTGGTTGGTAATCCTGATTTCATCAAGGAAGAAATTTCATGCTAAGCAAACTTTTGTGCTTACAGCCTTTATGAAATTGGGCCCTGGTAATTGAATTGAGCTGCATTTGGGTCGCCGGTTCAAGTCACGCTCTAGCCGGTTTTCCTTTTTCAACCCCCAAATTGAAAGAATTTCTTCTTAGGATTTCTGACTCACCTGCACATGTATTCTTTAATTCCTGGACTGAGGACGCTAAATTGTTGTAGGAAGACTCTTGCTCGGACAGCTTCTTTTTTAAATCTACAAATCAAGAGAAACAAAATCACACATTAACTTCACATGAGAAGAAGTAACTATTTCTGGTACTTGTTGTGGATACAGCCATGTGGATATCTCTTTCAGAGTGTTGGCTCTGAGAAGATCTGTTGGTCATGTTGGTTTGTCATTGACATTTCAAAAAGTGTATTCTGCTGGTCTTTAATGTTTTGAAATCAGGTTTCCTTAAATTAATTTCATTTCATTTATTCTGGTTGTGAAGCAGAAGTACTCAGAACTTAATCAAGTTCAGATTTAGATGTGGGAGGAAAACCCCAGAGAATTATTCCTGAGGAAAACCCACACAGTCAGGTAAGGACTGAAACCCAATTCACACTGTGCCCAGACGGGATTTGAACCAGAATCAGAGAGGTGTAAAGTGAGGAAAGATACCACACCGCCAACCCTACCAAGTTGGCTAAGTGGTTTCTTACCCTGCCATTCACCTCTGTGGATATCAATTCAAATGCAACTTCAAACCAGGGCTTCAATGTACATTGTACGATGCTGAGTATGTCAGTTTTGCACCTTTTGAATTTTCCTGCCCAGTCTGTAGCTGAATATTTCTTTATTGTTTGCTCTTCATCCTGCTATTATTGCTGGTAATATTGTGCTTTTGGATGTGTAGTTCATAAAACAATTTGTTTATAATAAATGACAAATAATTAAAAAGCAGCTGATTCCCTAGACCTCACCCTCTACTGTACTTGCTGACTGTTGTTGTTTTAAGAGACGCTCTTGTATTTGTTCTTTCTGCAAATAAATAATATATAAAGCTTATTGTAAAAACATTTGAATTGAAGCAGTCTAGAGGCCAAAACAAATTCAAATTTTAATACATTATGATTAAAATGCTACTACATCTGTATTAACAAGTTTCAAATGTTTTCATAAAACATAATATATAAAATATGACCCAACTCCTTCATCTGTACTTCCTATTCTTACCATCTGAGCCAGCTCCTCCTCCTGCACCTTCTTATCTTTGTTCATGGATGCGATCCTCTCCTGCATTCCGGCAATCTCCAGGTCTCTCTGGGTCAGCATCCCCTCCCGTTGTTTCTGTACTAGCTTGTTGTACTCCTGCTGGGCAACCAGTTCCAGGGCACTCTGTTTCTCCTTCTGGAGGAAGTCAATTTGCTCCTGGTACGTTGCTGACTCCGCCTCTAGCTCCGCTATCTTGAAATCTTTCTCCTCAAAGTTAACCTAGAAAAACACAACAACGGTACATTTTAACCCATCGTATGAAAACATAACTTAAAATATTACTACCCCAGTTGATTGAGCCTTAAAGGACTGGGCAATTGTCAAAGACCAGTATTTTCTCTTTGTGTATCTAAACATAAGTGGAAAGGACTCAATTGGTCATCGAAGTTGCAAGAGAAATATGACAAAAAAAACACCCTTGTTGGACAAATTTGTGTGCCTTCAGATGCACATAAGAGGGAGCCGTTTCTCACAATGTTTTATGCTACCGAAGCTTTCCATTGCTCGTTGCCAAGTAAGTTTTCGCTTGAGTAATTACCAATAGCGTCCAGTGTCTAAGCAATTGGAGGTTTGACAGGAATATGATGTGGATTGACTGACCTGTAAGGTATCCACCTCCCCCTGTAGTTTGGACGCTCTCTGATTCTCCTCTACTAATCTCTCCTTCAAGGTTCGGACTCTCGCCGACTCCTCTTGCTGCTCCGCCTATAATCGGAAATAAAATTCAGTATTCTTTATTCACAACATGCCTTGAATTTACACAAACATATTAAACCCTCACTGTTTAAGTGTATGTTTAGTCTTTTGGGGTTGAACAAAGAAACATTAACAAGAGGAGAATTTGAACCAAAGACCTCTGGTTTCACATGCCGGGGCTCTACCAATTGAGCTATCTATCTAGCCCAATGTTGGTGGTCTCCCTATTTTGTCAACATCTTTGTTTGGGGTGCCAGTTAGAAGCCAAACAACCCTTAGCTGATGTGTAGCCAGGGATCACACCAAATTTTGTGATACAACCTGGGAAGCAGCAGTCAGGGGACCACTTTAAAACCTAAAAAAAGGAATGCGCCTTTCTTATTTCAAATATGAAGTTATAAACCACATTGGAAGCTGACTGGGTATGTTTCAGTTTTCCCAGGTTTAAACATCCAACACTGTTCGTAAAAGATTTCTTGAAAAGACCAACAAACATTGTAAGCACATTTATAAAAATTAAGGCAATTTAATGGTACTTTAAATGTTTTAATTTTTCTCCATTTGGTAACCAGTCGAATAGCCACTCGATAGAATACATTGTACAAAGCTTCATGACCTAACATTCACACTCTCTGATATTCTACAATACATAAAAAAAGGCCAGTGAGGTGAAACGTCCTCCATCATCCCCATTCAAAACCAGTTCCACTCATTATAGACACACATCTATATTATTTTTAACTTTTAAGATTGATCGACCCATTCCCTATGGCAAAGTAATTCCTTCTTCACCACAGCATAACAGATGGCCAATAGATAACATTACAAGTAGAAAGTCGTATGCAGTTTTTATTCCCCTAATCCCAGATGACTTTCTATGTGTTGTTTTGATATGTCAACTATTTCAGGAATATTGACTGGTATTTCAAATATCTTTCTAAATTCAATGGTGGCAATGTCAATATTTGTGACTGGCTTTGGCAACAACACAAAACTTTGACCCAATTTTCTAAAGTTATATTTTTGAATTAGTTTGCAGAAACACCATACATCTACTAGGTGTAGATTGCGTTTTTTGAGAATTTGTCTTGCTTTATATTCTACTACAGCAGAGTACATTTTTCAGAACTAAGAAGACTTCTCTGCTACTTCGGAGTAATTTTCAGAATTTGGGAGACTTTTCATTCTCATCTGAAAAGAACTGTCCTGCTTAATAACTGCTGCTACCTAGGCGAAAAGTAGGAAATCTGCCTGGACAACTTCTTTCACTTACATGTAGAGGATCAAGGGGTCTACTCATTATTCACTGCACAACTGCGGAGTGAGGTCTTAATTGGTATGAACATTCGACTAGCCTTCTGTAGAGACTTTTATTTATCATGAAAATTATCAGTATTGTCATCAGGGTTCACCATTTTTATAACAACAGTCGTAGCAGTAGCATTTGCCGACAATTCAAATATGGCCTAAGCATTGGAGTGGAAGAGAGTCATCTGTTTTTGCATCTCATCTAATAAACCACAGACTATTCCAGGCATAATTCCCAAAGCTCTCATTATCAGATTACAATTTGCATTCAATCATTTAGTGTACTTTAATGGACCACTTGCATGTCAAACTGCATGTAAATGGTGTATACCAGGGCCCAGTTATATGGCTCTGCGTGAACTTCTGTGCTTATGCCGAACGTATTTTACGGGTTAGCAGGGAATTTTGGCTTGTGCGCATGCGTACTCCATGTTGCTAAATATATGGTGCACTCATACCAGATTGTGCATCACCTTTCATGTAGTTGGTGAGGTACTTTATCACCAAAATGCATACAACTGTGAGGATGTTGGTTGGTCAAGATATCTGCTATTGATTGTAAGAATGTGGGGTTAAGGGTTCGAATCCCACCAGAGTAGAATGTGGACTTTTTTACCACATGCCTCAGTTAGCAAGGGGTATACAGTGCTTAACACACATCGTTGTCAGGGTAAAACCGAGATAACATTCTTTACCACAAACACATACACCTTGCGCCAAAACCAGGCCCCAATTTCATAGAGCTGCTTGACGGCCATTTTAGTGCTTACTGTATGAGTTTCATTTCAAGACTGCATAAACGTAAGCACATGAAAAGGCATGCTAACCACTGACATAAATACCTATAGACCGACAGCAGGGGGCGCTAGAGTAAAATTTTGGATTTTCTCAAACCATGGGCGGAAGTTAACGCCTGTGATGCGTACCCTCCGATGCTTACTGCACGAAAATGAATGACGTCACAATGAAAATTCATGGTGAAGGTCGACTAACCTATGAAATACACTAACACAATTTTTCTGCTACGATAAGCACAAAAATTTGCTTACCGATAGGCAGCACTATGAAATTGGGCCCAGGGGCACTAGAGACCACGTCTCTCGTTGCCTCCACGTAATGCATGGCCTCCAAAACCACAGTGCATACATTGTAATACTAAATAGTCAGACAGTAGGAAGGGATACTTGATTGACCAATTACAATGTAATACAAGATATTTTTGATCTCACCTTGAGGTCTGTGGAGTTGATGTTTGCCTCTTCTAACCGAAACTGAAGGTCTTCCAACTTCCTAAATCACATGAAAAAAACATCAAACGATAAACTACATGTATGACTCTAGCAATGTGTTAACATGGTTGAATACGAATACACTGTATGGCCGTTTACCTAACAAAGGTTTCAACTTTCGCTTTAGTTTACATTAAGTTTTTAGGGCTTCAAACAAAGTTCTACCTTAATTGTTTCAACGATCACACGCATGCATATTGGCGTGATATCCCAACATAGGACTTTACCGAGTATCAGCGTAAAAACTTTGTGGAAGTAATGTATGTAGAAATTCTCCTGAGCAGATTTAACCACAGTATGTCTCCAATGAAACTAAAAACACGTCTCGTCCTATGTTGTGAGTGGAGAACAATGCACTGACTGAAATTGTTCTTGGCCGAACATTTGTATTTGTATGAAAAAAATTGTATCCTGTGGTCATGATTAAAAATACAGAGTGCTAATATCAAAACAAGTTGCTAATCTGAATAGACACTAAGTGTTTTAAGTACTTTTGTTTATTACGTTTGTGCACTTATTGTATTTCCTGTTACACTTCCATCCGAGTTCAGCCCCATTTTATGGCACTGCTTGCCACTGAATTGATCAACTACAGCATCCCACAGGGTTCCGTCCACAGGCCTCATGTGTTAATTCAAGGGTTATAAAAGCATCCTGCTTTTGCATCCCTAAATTGGCATTCAGTTACTTTCAAAACAGTTCTGGAATTACACAGGAACCAAGGAGCCCATGGCCTCTGCTGCCCCTGATCTTGGCATTGGTGCCCCTTCATAGATTACCATAGATGGAAGTGACGTGTGAATTTCTTTTTGGCCTTGCCCTCTCACAAATGAAATTCCAGGCCTGCCAAAGCACACAATTGTATAAGTAAACTGATTGTACAACTTCGCATGGCCTTGAAAGTGAAAATGATTGTTTAAATTGAAGTCTTTCCTGGTGCTCCCACTGATCTTGTGTCTGGTACTGGCAGATCAGTCAAGTGCACTGGACTCTAGCTTTGGTGTTTGTGATCAGCACAGTGTGGGTTTGAGTCCCAGTCTTGACAGTTGTGTCCTCAAGCAAGAAACTTAACCATAACAGGCCTGGCATTTCATCTTTCAGAAGGCAGGGCGATAATCATTTAGAAAAGGGCATCTTGATTAGACAATCTTAAAGACAGTGGACACGATTGGTAATTGTCAAAGACCAGTCTTCTCACTTGCTGTATCTCAAAATATGCATAAAATAACAAACCTGTGAAAATTTGAGCTCAATCGGTCGTCGAAGTTGCGAGATAATAATGAAAGAAAAAACACCCTTGTCACACAAAGTGGTGTGCGTTCAGGTGATTGATTTTGAGACCTCAAATTCTAAATCTGAGGTCTCCAAATCAAATTTGTGGAAAATCACTTCTTTCTCGACAACTACTCCACTTCAGAGGGAGCTGTTTCTCACAATGTTTTATACTACCAACCTCTCCCCAATATTTGTTACCAAGTAAGGTTTTATGCTACTAAACATGTTGAGTAATTACCAATAGTGTCCACTGCCTTTAAAGTCAATTGGAAACTTCTGAAGGGGCACCAAGTCCAAGACCAGGGGCAACGAAGGCCATGGCCTGCGTGGGATCTGTGTAATTCAAGGCCTGCATTACATACATGTATATTGCAACCTTCAGATGGGACATCGAACCATAAGTCTCTGCAGTATGAGGTCTCACATTAGCATTGAAACAAATATAATGACAAAACGGAAGTCACTGAAGGGTTCAGACTTTATTTGGGTGCCGTCAGCCAGATGTCACAGTTGAAGTGGGACCCACATCCTGAACCATCATGAACAGGATGTTCCAAAAACAGAGCCACCATTCAACTGCTATTTATATGAGTGAAACACACATCGAGGGGATTTTTGGGGAAGGATGAATGCTTAAGCACCCACAGGGTTCGAATTTGGAGTGAAAATTCACAAAACCGCAGAAATTGTAGCTCAAAATCTTTACAGGACCGGGATTTTAATTACAAGACCAGCAGCCGATTTCACAAAACGCTAGGATTAATCAAAGCCCGTCCTAACTTAGGATGGGTTCAATGCGTCCCGACATCTATGGATACCAAACGTTAACTTGCCTACATGTTTTAGTCCTACATGTAAGATTAATCCCAAGTTAGGAAGCGTTTGGTAAAATCAACGACAGATTAAATATGAAAAGAGACAAGAATAGTATTTTAAGAATCATTTCACCTTGAAGTAATGTGGTTAAAATGGAAGAAGATATAAGTTTTTGTCTTCCAAGATTGTGTATTCCAATTAAGGAATCCTGTGTAGACATACATGTTAACCCCTCTGGATTTTGGGCGAAATTTTAAAAATGTTACGACCTTTTGAAACGAAAGTTTCACAGGCTAGTTTTATTGCTTAACATGTACTTATCAATCCAACAGATTCAAAACCAGTAAGTATGTATATGAGACTTCAGACTCTGAACTAACCTCCTCTCTTCCTCAAGTTGCTGTAGTAGCTCCACTTTCTCTCTGTCAGCTGATTCCACCAATGACTTCAAGGAATCAAGGTTCTCCTCGCTATCCTTCATGTACTGTGCACAAACAATTTAACCAGAGCGACATCAAAATCACATCAATTGAACAAACTTTTCCAGGGGTACTACTTTGCCCTTCAATGTTTTACATTTTATTGTGCACTATGGTCTGATGGCTGACCTTATCAGTACATGGTAACTCTTACAGACTTTTTCAGGCAATTTTTAATAAGATTCTGGCAGGTCTGCAGCCATCTACAATCCCTGCCATATACCGTGCCCCCCCCAATCCATTTGCTTTTTTTCATGTTATTACACTGTCTGCACTCCAGCAAGGGTTAACAACACCAAGCAGGGAAGCGGGGAAACAGGGAAGGGTAGGTTTATTGCCACTTTGCCAATGGTGGCCCAAGCATTTGAGCCGGAATTGTATCTACTCAAATCAAGTCTCTTGTTTCTGTTTGGGGCAAGGCTTTTTCAATTTCATTGTACATGTACTATGTGGGAATTTCTGAAGGGATACTAAGGCATAGACTAGGGCAATGGAGGTCAATACCAGGGCAAATGGAGGTCAATACTAGGGCAATGGAGGTCAATACTAGGGCAATTGAGGTCAAAACTAGGGCAATGGAGGTCAATACTAGGGCAATGGAGGTCAATACTAGGGCAATGGAGGTCAATACTAGGGCAATTGAGGTCAAAACTAGGGCAATGGAGGTCAATACTAGGGCAATGGAGGTCAATACTAGGGCAATGGAGGTCAATACCAGGGAAATGAAGGTCGATACCAGGGCAATGGGGTCAATGCCAGGGCAATGGGGTCAATACCAGGACAATGGAGACCATGACCACTGTGGCCTTCTTATAATTTCAGGCCTGCCATTGTAAGAGCTGCCAACCATTTGCATCTTGCAATCAGGAAGATATTTAGGTTTACATTCAAAATATTAAACAGGGAAAAAGCTTTCGTAAGAGAGATTTTTAATTTGTTCATCAGAACTAGGACAAATAAATTAAATTTCAGAGAGTTTTCTTCAGAATCAGGGAGAGTTGGCAGCTCGTCATTGTCAAGAAACTTGTGGTGAATTCAAACTTTTAAATATTAGTGTTAATTACAGGTGCTTTTATTTTACCGTGGCCTGGGAACCATGTGCTCTTGGGTTTGAGCTGTTAATGTTATGTACCTGTTCATATTGGTTCCTGACAGCAGCTAGATCATGCTCTGCTTGGTGCGTTGACTGCAATCATAATGCATAACACAAGGCACGCATAATGAAAGAAGAAAAACAAAAAAAGGCAGAAAAAGGAAAGAGAGGAGTTCTGGTTAATGTTAAGTGCATGCTTAGGAGTTAAACAGTTTAATTAGTAGATTTCAAAAGACTGGATTATTTATAAGATTACTTTTGTACAGTTAATGAAGCTGTGTACATGTATATTCATCTTTGCTTTTCTACACATGTGAACAAATACGCAATGAGTAAAGGTGAGGCCTACTGTGTACATGTATGAGCACTTTAGCACATGTATGTATGTACATGTTGCTCTCTTGGTGGATTACATGTACAGTACATACACGGTACATAATAAACTGTGCTGTGCAAGAACTGTACACTTTTGAACATGTATTCAGGAACCCAGGGTTCCCAGGTGTTGTTTGAGTTTCCTTTGGGCATTTGGGAGTTTCCTTTGGTAGGGACGAACACTATAAAAACCAGTAGGCTAACTAAGTTGGTATCATTTCTCTGCTTACATTCACACATTCACAGTCTGGTTGCACAGTGTTCATACACAGTGTTCTATGAACACGAACACGGACAGGTCAAGGAACCAGACGACACCTTCTTATCTTGTCCTCAATGTCAACCAAGGGAACAGCACTGCAGGGGCACCATTGATTTCCCATTACGTCCTTGAAGCCATAAATACACCAAACTGTAATCTACTACTGAACCACATTATAATAACATCTGAATCATGTGGCAAGCTTCACAGTTACATTGTTAGATCAAAACGTTTGTCATCATCAAAGATTTTCAGGTTGTGGAGGCAATCGCCTTCATTGCCTCCATAAAGTATCGTGCCGAAACATGTAAACATAGATGTATTGTACACCCTGTCGAAACACATTTTGCCAAGGCATTACAAATCAATTGTAGTCCTGTCATGAGGTAACACTGGAATACCCCACCACAGTGACATTAAGGTTCACAAACCCCAGGGCATCTTAAATTCAGAAAACACAACCAATTGAGTTGCTCAATTGTATGGTATTCAAGTTTACTAGACTGAAAGTAATGACCCAAATAATTTTTACGTGTAGTTATTTGAATGTCTTTTTATCCACCTGAATAAAAGCCTGGACAAGTTGCATGTAAAATGTGAGGAATATGTCATTGTGAGATTTAGATTCAATTTGATGAGTTTATTTAAAGCTTTGCCAGAGGCACAACAATTATGACACGTACATGCTTTTCAGAAGTGGAATTTGGGTTGTAAATAACACTCCTGATGTTGTAAATGTATGAATTTCCGCCTTGGTAAACAAACCAGTATCCACTCACCTAAGGAGTCCGTCAAGTCACTCATCAAACACACACTTCAACCAGACCTCCATGCACACCGAACCACAACTCAAAATGCTCCAGAAATAAATGCCAATTCCACACACACACACACTCAAACACAAATATGTGTATAAATCACATTGGTCTCTCAGTCCTTACACTATCACATACATAAACCCATTTGGACTCTAAAACTCAATGAAGTATTGAAGATTTAATTTGTTAAATTACCCGCTCCGGCCACGAACAGTTTACACAAAAGCGGTGTGTGCTCAGTGGATGAGTGGAATAAATGGTATGCATTTAAGACGTGTTTTTCTGTGTCACTTTTCTACCGACCGTTAGTGTTATTGGATTAGAGGTTTATGTGTTGGAGAAACTAGAAGTGACATGACCTGTACAAGAATCTTAAACAATGCTAAGATATTCCAGTTATTGAGTGTTTAGCGATTGGGAGAAATTGATACTGAAAAATGTGCAATAACCTAGTTGTTATATATTTGGTTTGCGGGAACACCATGTGTGAATCTACTTGCCAGGTAGTTTTTTTTCTTCAGAGAACTGTCTTGCTTTATATTCTACAACCCCGGAGTAGATGTTTATGTTGACTGTTTTTGATGGTATGTATTTTTCCTGTACATGAATTATTTGTAATGTACATTTAATTTGTACAAGTGGCTAAAGAGTACATCGAGTACGTGTACATACATATCATATTGTATTGTCGCATCAGTGCAAATGTTGAATCATAAGTGCACAACAATGCCGATCTCGCACGAAAATGCTCCGTGCCAAAACCCTTGTATCTTGGCTCCATCTGGTTTTGCGTTTACTTCAGGGTTACATAAAGTGAGATGTACAGGGACATTTTGGAACTTCAAAATTGCATTTAACAAATTTACAACCCGTCCAAACTTATGTAAAAGAGATAATATAATAAAGAGATACAAATAATGCACAAGATGATACGCCCCTAGGGGTGTGATAAAGCGCTGACTTCTTTTTACTACATGTACATGTACTTGCATGCTATGAAATAATTTAAGGTTAGAATAATTTCAAAGGTTATTTCAAAGTATCAGAACCTTGTGTTATTGTACATAAAACCTGTAACAATACAGTCATGCTGTAGAGCACCGAACCTTACACTGAATTCACAATATACAACATATACAAATAATACACACCAATTCATTACATGGCAAACAGAGTTAACGGCCCCAAACCAACAAGCGTGACAGCCAATCAGAGCAAACCATACCAAACAGCCAGCCAATCAAGATTAAACACACAAGCAAACGGCCAATCACATCACATTGAATCACACAGAGAGAAAGTTACTGCTACACAAAACCATGACAACAACCAATCAGCAAGCCCAACAAGCAAAGATTCCCTACACAATCTGAACACACAATCCATATTTCCCTGCATGAACAAAGTACTATACTATACAGCACAAAGTTATGGACAATACTTCAGCCATCAGCATATTATGGGCCAATTTCATAAAGCTTGTCAGCAGACCTTTTCTTCTTAGTGGATTAAGCCCGGTTCATACTTACTGCAAATGCGAATGCGATTCAAATGTTGACGTCACAAATTCGCAGGGAAAAATTTGCAGCAGTTGAACTCTGCTCAACTCACTTGCAAATATCGCTGCGAAAGGAGGGTTGTGACGTCAAATTCGCTTCGCGTTCGCATTAAGTATGAACCGAGCTTATACAACCCTTGCAGAGTTTCTTATCACTGCTTACCCTAGGCAAAAGTAAGTTCTTATACTGTAAGCAACAATTCAAATACTTACATTGAAATCTTGCATACTGTATACATTGATGCCACCTAATGTTCCTCATCAATGACTTGCGCATTAATTTTTTGCTGCGGTAACATTGGCCCAATTTCATAGAGCTGCTTAATTAAGCAGACGGTTTTGCTTAATAACAATGTTGAGCTAAGGAAAACTTCGCAGGATACAGTCAAAGATTGTTTAGGTGACAAGGTACTTTATCTGGTAACCTTATTCTGGTAAGCAATTGTTTTGCTTAGCAAATTTGTTGTGCTTAATCTGCTCTATGAAATTGGGCCATGAAAAGAATGCTTTCTGTAAACTGCTTTATGAAATTGCGCCCATATTTAGATGTAGTACATGTAGCCAGCATTGTGTGCAAGAAGGAGAAAGTTTGGGTGAACTTTGACCCTACCTCCAGAGCCTCTTTGCCGTGGCCAGAGTCATTTTCTCTCCGACGACTGTGGACTGGGGATGCATGGTGCAGTGGCTGCGTTACCGTCGCAACCACACCGGACTCGTTGTGTGATTCCTCAGCAGAATGGCCATGCATGTGCGCGTTTTCAGCTTTAAAACCAAAGCCATTTCGTTTTTCCGCCTTTTGTGGGATATTTTTTTTCGGTGGATTTTTTAAAAGCATGCCACAGGCAACATGGATTTCATATAAAAAAAAGAAAAGGAAAAACAATGGAAATACATTTTGTACAATGAAAAGCAGATGGTTGGGAAAACGAAAAGGAAACGAAATTAAGAAAACAAATTCACTCTGCAAACAATTTTCAAGGAAAACAATTATTGTTTACAACTTTTTTGCCACCATTAGGAAATTAACAAACGGAAAGAAGACACTTTAAAGTGCCACGAAAACAAGGGTTTATTGTACGATGGAACACTTTTTCAAAACAATCATATCGTCATCAGGTCAGTGCAAAAAGGTTGTATCAACAAAGCGTGTTTGAAACTTTCAAATTGTGTCTCTTTTTAAACCCTCAGCAAAGGAGTGTAGTTATACACTGATCCTTGAATCATATTTCTTGTGCAACTTTAAAATTGCTCTCCAAAATACTTTCAACTTTTTTACTTCCTATGGTATCCTCCTCTCTGGGCGCTTTCCCAATAGAATATTGCAATATTTTCACTGTCTATCGCATTTTATGCCAAAAGTGTCAAACGACAAAACTCTCACTACCAAGGGAGTGCACAGTAGTCAAAGTTGTTTTGTGATAACGCTTAACGACCTCTAGTTTTTTCTCCATTTTCACTAAAAATGTGGGCTTAAATAATCTCTGCTATAATAAAAGATTTGACCAAAAACAAAAGTATTTTTGAGATATGACATTTCTGCACTGAAGCAACGATATGAACACGCTAGGTTTGTCATGCAATATTAAATCAACCAATTCCACCATAAACTTAGAATGATCAGGTTGAAAGCCTGAAGTTATAAGATAACTCAGTGAGTAACAGAGAATGACTTAGTGAAGTAACAAGATGTCTCAAAAAATATCAGAATATGAATTGTTGAAGTTACAAGATAATTCAGTAAGTAATAGTGAGTAATTCCTTGAATTTACAAGATTACACAAAGAGTTTCAGAAAATGAATTTTGGAAGTTACAAGAGCTTCAGCCAGTAACAGAGAATGATTTTTTTGATGGCCTTCGAGTAGTTAAAGAATTCATGAGAAGAGAAATGAGGGAGCAACTTCATAAAGCTGGTAACCACCCAAACTTGCTAAGCCAAGAAAAATGTTGCCAAGCAGAATCTGGTGACCCATCGAAATGCACTAGTGTTCTGCCAACCATGTAAAGCAGTTTGCTAGGTAGTGTTTTCTGCTTAACAGCTTATCCTATGAAATTGGGTTAAACCTACAAATAGAATCCAAAGAGATAAAAGCAAAACCCACCTGAGGCGCAGCTGTGCCTGATCTCCGAGAAACATCTTGAGACCTCGGAGAGTTGGAGTCTACTGGCGGTAAACCTGAATTCCTGGCGACACCCGAGGTTGTTGAACCCATAGAGCTGAGGGAGCTGGTGCTACTGCTTCTCTTCTCCCGTGTGACCAAGTCGGAGTTGATGGGTCTAGGTTTACCCCGGACCTTAGCCACTTTGTGGATTGGTGCAAAAAGACCATGCTTAGGCTGGCACTGGAAGTACCTAATACACAGAGTAGGTGAATGGTGATGGAAAATAATCAAAAAAAGTTATGTGGTTCCACAGGGTATTCTATTTGGCCCTCCTTCGTGTGTCCTTATATGATCATCAGGGGGTTATATATCTTTGATGTTAATGGATTTAGTTCCTGTGGAAATTCTCATACAGCTGTTGCACAGCCTTGTTTTGAATTTTTTTCCAAGGTACTTTTTGTTTAAAAGACCAGATTATCATGGCGTGTCATGGCCTAGTGGCTAAGAGTACTGGATTAAAATTCTTGTCTTTCTGATCAGCAGAGTGAGGGTTCGAGTCCCGATCGTGACACTTGTATCCTTAAGCAAGACACTTTACCATGATTGCTTTGTCCTTTTGATCGAATGTGAAGCCATTGGTCCTGTGTGTAATGCAGCGCATGCAAAAGGACCCAGTGCAGTTATCGGAAAGGGAAGGGGGTCTGCCCCAGTGTTCCTGGTTTGATTGGCTGCATACATGGTGGTATCAATACGCTGCGTCCACAGACGACACAGAGGGTGGCCGAGCTCAGCGTTCTGCGGGTTCTATTTCTATGATATCCCTCAATCCTGTATTGGTTTTTACCTTGTTCCTGCCACAGCGCCATCATTTTTACCAAGCTCCTCATCCAGATCTACCCCTGCCCAGTCCCCCTTGGCAAACTCAGTGGTGCCGATGTAGCGCAGGGTCCCAAGTTTAGTACCACTGACCATTACACGATCTCCCCCCTGCAAAAAGAAACATGAATGTAATTAACTGTCTTGACTAACATTTTCTATAAAAGAAACTATGCAATTATGGTGTCCAATCTTGAAATTTTCTACATACCATGTACATAAGGATACATTGTCAAGTAATAAAACACAAAGGAAACTAAATGAGTATACTGATGTACTTCACTCAGTTTTACAAAACATATTTGTGTTGAATAAAGCCAGTTATTAGAGCTGGAATTGAACCCTCGACCTTCAAGTTAATGTCACAGCGCTCTACCAACTGAGTTACTGGCCAATTTCAGGCTGTATTTTATATCTTTTGACTTGCACCCCTAAATAAAGAAAATGACCAAATAGGGAGACCGGCAAAATAACATGTACATGTAGGGCTAAATAGTTGGCAGAGCGGAGGTGATGGAGGCGGTAGGTTCAAATCCCGCTCTTGTCATACTTTTGTTCGACACAAAATGTGTAAAATTGAATTTAAGTATAAACCAATCCGACGAAACAAAATTGGTAGCGCCCTCTATTGACAATAACCAACTGCGGTGTGTCTGTTTGTGCACAATCTAGGCATTGAAGACACCGCAGCAAATGGCGCGCGGTGCTCAACACTTCCGCGCCCGGTGCGCGTCGGATTGGTCTATACCAAGTCAGATTCCCTTGGTGGCTTATTACTCGATATATTTCATTACTATAATGAATACACACATAAAACATTTCAAGGTTTCACTCCAGAATTGAAACTCCTAACTTTCATATTCCAAAACTTCTACAAGCACTGATTAGATACATTGTACTGTGACAATATGTATCCTTTAAATCCAACTGCACATGGTTCCCTCATTTACTAGAGTCATGAGAAATGCCGAGTACTATAACACGCTGTCAGAGGTGACAACCCTAAAATGCCCTAGTGATTTCTACAGCGCTAAGAGTGCACTGGGGCCCAGCCTCTGAGATTGACCTGTTGAGTTGTGTCTGGAATGCACCATGAAATCAAATCTGTTTATTTTTCTTCCATGAAATATGTTTTGATAAGAGGCATCTCATACAGAGTTGAATAACACAACCAATGTGTGAGGGTGTTGGGGTTTTTGTTTTCAAAACCAACGTGACCAAAAGACCTTGACCAAATTTCATAGAGCTGCTTTTACAAGCACAACATATTTCTTGAAAACTTTCGGCTATCATGTAGTTTGGTACCCTTTTTAAAGCCATTATACACTTTCGGCACAGAAAGAAGAAGAAAAGTCACAGATTTAAAAATAACTTACAGAAGGTAATGGTGAAAGACTTCTCTTGAAATATTATTCCATGAAATGCTTTACTTTTCGAGAAAAAAGTAAAACAATTATCAATTCTCGTTGTTGAGAATTTCGATTTATTTTAAACACATGTCATGACACGCGAAACGTGCGGAAACATGGGTTGGTTTTCCCCGTTATTTTCTCCCGACTCCGATGATCGATTGAGCCTAGGTTTTCACAGGTTTGTTATTTTTTAGATCAGTTGTGATACACGAAGTGTGGGCCTTTGGACAATACTGTTTACCGAAAGTGTCCAATGGCTTTAAAGCAGAAATATGACAGCCAAAATGTCCGTCAGCATTTATTGAACCACTAGACAAGGATCGTCAGACTTCTGGAAGGAACCTTCTGGAGGGAACCTCATTAAAGAGTGATTTAAAAAAAAAGTATCTGACGACCTGTCAGATTTATGTTTGGTTGAATATCTGAGGACCCCCATCTTTGTTGTCTTCCTCCCTAAAAACGTAGTAAGTAAAATGTACTTTGTACCATTATTTTTACCATCAATTTGTACATGTACATTGTACATGTTGTTTCATACACTACATGTATGTGCACCACCATTACACCGGTACACCAGCATTAAAATACATACCTTTAACCCAGTATTGTCCCCGGTAGTTTCTTCTACAATCCCTGATGTCTTTATAGCCGAGGGGGGTAACTTAGTGACCGAACCTCTGGGCGATGCTACCCTTGTACCCATTCTAGGTGCCGATGGCAACCCAGTGGGCCTCGATGCGCCTTGTCCGGCTACAGCTGATGCCAGTTTAGCACTTCCTGCCGCAGACTCTCGCGAGAGTTTATCCGGGCGTGCAAAGACGCCTCTTTTGGGCTCACATTGAAAATAACGGACTCCACTGACCGAGCCATCGTTTTTCCCGACGGCATCGTCCAGAACAACCCCGGCCCATTGGCCGGGAGCAAATTTTGTCTCACCGAGGAATTGAATGTAGCCTCGCTTGTTACCACTGACAATGACTCGCTCTCCGATGATGAAGTCATCTTTTGGTGTTGTAGAGTTTGACGAATTTGAAGAGGGGACAACCTTGACAAGATTATCTGCGTATTGGTTGGCATCGGAGGATTTCATGCCAACCGCTCTAGCTGATTGGGCAACTGCATCTGAGGGGAAAAGGTCAATGAAAATGTCAATGGAAAAAAAAAAATTGTTTGTAACAGGCACAAAACTTTACAAAGTGTTGAAGAAGAAATCACAAAAGTTTTAACAAAATTCTGAAATTATAGCAAAGTATGAAACAAAAAATTCAACATGTTAGTTGGCTTTCGACAGTTTTCTGTAAATCACTCTTGCAGATTGGGGAACTACATTTCAGGGGAAATAGTAAAATAATTGTTTGTACCCAACTTGTTTGAACCAAACTCAAATTTACAAAAAGCACAAACAAACTTTTAAACTGCAGAACAAAAATAAGTGCGACGATATAAAAATATTCAGCAATGCATATTTGGTTGGCTTTGCAGATTGGGCATTGTAGAAGTGGACGTGGTCAACGAAATATCAAGGGAAAACACATATTGTTGGAACCAAGCCCAAATTTACAAAATGCAAAACAAAACACACTATTCAAAGGTTGAAATAAAAAAAATGCATAAATTATATAGTCATGAGTGAAGAGATAAAAAAACAAAATAAATTAAAAGAACACAAATAAAGATCTTTTTGGGGGTGACACCCTTAATGGCATTGTGTGCTTTGTCACCCGAAAAAAACTCGGAGAAGGAACACTACTGCAATAGCAACTCTTTGGGTTGGAGAAGGGCAAAAATACCTTGACAAGTTTACATGCATGGAAATAAAAAAAGGGCACAGCCTCTTTAAGCTTTGCCAATGTCAATGCAAAATATTCAATTAAACATGCATTACATGTACACTGGAAAATGAAAATGAGTATCATTAAACATCCAGGGTTAAAATAATATTAAATTCAGATTCAATATTTCACAAATTCTGTAATATCGAACCGTGTACATCAAGACAACACAAAAACATTACACAAACACTGGCTGCATACCAGAGTACAACTGCATTATTTACAAGGTGAAATTTGGACTGCTTCATTTTACAAAACAAAGACAGTAAAATGGAACAATCCCGCTTTCACCAGGTGATTGCATTACATTCTGCCCATTGTTAACTAAAGTGGGAGTGGGAGGTGCACAAGGATTCTTGGAACATACTGATGAGGCATGAACTATCAATATAAACCACAAGGGAAACTGACTGGGTAAATTCTGAAATGATTTTTGGGGTTGACTAGAGTAGGATTCGGACCAACGACCTCCGGATTAACGTGCCGGCGCTCTTATCAACTGAGCTATCTAGCCCTATGCTGGCAGTGTCCCTATTTTGTCAGTATCTTTGTTCGGGGGTGCCAGTCAGAAGCCATACAACCGTTAACTGCCGTGTAGCCAGGGATCACACCCAAATTACGATAAACCTGGGAAGCGGCAGCGAGGGGATCACCTTAAGGGGATGCGACTTAATGAGGCATGAGACACATTTTCCAACAATCAAATGTAGGATCTTTGGTCTAATGAACATGTAGCATATCCGGACCACATACATATCTGCAGTTCACCAAACCGTATAGTAAGGACATACAATACCCGACAAGTATGTAGTGCATTGACTATCATTTCAGGGAACTATTTCATAGAGGCATTTTGCATAGCAATATTGTTAAACTGAACTTGTTTTGTGCACACTGGATGCTAATAATGAGCAGCAAATGATGATTTTTGAGTTGCAACATTTTACATGTTCAAGGGAAATGAATGTATTCACATAGTTTCTTTTTCATTCTCAAACACTTCAGGTTGGATAACATGTTTTTCCGAAAGTTTTTTTAAAAATACATATTCTGAAGAAATTTAAACCGGTCACTAGCGACTGGTCGGCACATGAAAGAGTTGACTTGACATTCTGATCCCACATACTTTAGGTATAAAGATCACGGACCTCATACACTAATAATATCCAATTAGCCAGCCCATGATGATGACCACTGACCTCATGAGACCAATGACTGCTGGGCATTTGACCTTCTGGATCATTGACCCTCACAGGTGAAAGCATGGGTTCGTTTCACTTATAACTTCATTATGAGAATGGCAAGTTCCAAACTGCTTAACAAATGAAGTTTGTCCAATTTGAAGACACACAACGACCGACCTACACATGTACACAGTCATATCATGACAGTATTGGGCTATAACGTAATTGTAATGAACCTGAAGTCCTTTCAAGTTATACTTTTTACTAGTGTTTCGGTAACTCTATAACTCTACATCCTGTGTCAGTTCCAACTCATCAAATAATCCTGTTCAGGATATGGTTTAACTTGTAGGATTTCAGACTGCAGGCACAAATGAAAATTGCTTATCGTTGTTTGTTTGTTATGTTTATTTGTTTGTTTGTTTGTTCGTTTGTTGGGGTGATGGGATGTTTGTTTGGGTGTTTGTTTGTTTGTTTGTCCGTCTTCCGAACAAGAGAACTTCACAAGGGTATATAAATGCCAAGCTGGCAACAGCCAATCATTTGCATAATGGTGTAAAGTCTACTGTCTGATTTTGAATTGTACAAATCAATTAGTTGTGATTTAGTAACTAGCATAAATTCATATCTGCAGTACCATAATTGCTACAGAGAAGTTCTTTGGACTATGCGTTAGATCTAAAAGTATTGTACAAACCATACAAAAAGTGTGACCCCATTTTGTGAATACTGAGGCTAGTTCAACCCAGCTACATGTATTTTCAGTACAAGCCTGCATACATTCACACATGTTGAAACACTTTTCGATAGTATCAGGAAATCGCCTTGAAAAACTACCAACATGATAGTAAAAAAACGGTACCCTTTATAATATGTTTCTCATCCTTTCCTAGAACTACATTTGTTTTACAACCAAGCTGAAATTGTTCAAGTGCCTTACAATTATCCGTCTTCCGATGGAAACTGAAGTGGAACATGGACTTTCCCTTCGACATGTTGACCGCCGACTAATTATCCTGAGCTGTTCAGCATATATGCACCACAACATCACCAGCAATCAAGTACAGACAGTACACCAGAAGTAGAGCAGTATGCTTCCCTTGTATTCCAGTCCACGGTTTTATCACTTTCGGTTTCACAATTCACAGGTTCAAAGTTTTGTAATTGAAGCACAGCGCCCAGCACAGTCAAACCTCAGAGTGATGTTCTTACAACCAGTGTAAATAAACTCCAGTACAGTTCCACACCAACAATGCAGACAAACATGTAACTTGTCCAGTAAGTTTAATTCTTTGTTGGTATTCCAGTTTTCACTTTAGGTTTCAAAGTTTTGAGAACCAAAGGCACAGTCAAACTTCAAAGTGGTGTTCTTACAACCAGTGTAAATAAACTCCAGTACAGTTCCACACCAACAAACAATGCAACTGAACATGTAACTTGTCCAGTAAGCTTAATAGTTTCCGAGTATTCCAGTTTTCACAGTATTCACTTTTGGTTTCAAAGTTTTGTGAACCAAAGGCACAGTCAAACTTCAGAGTGATGTTCTTACAACCAGTGTAAATAAACCACAGTACAGTTCCACACCAACAAACAATGCAGCCATGTAACTTGTTCCCTAGAAGCTTAATATCAACTAACACTTCCTTTTACAAACTGCATGACTTTGGTGTTGGCTTTTAGAGTGCCTGGCTCTTATCAACACGTCAACCACCTTCCTGTTTCTGAAGCATTCTAGACCATTTTTCCAACAGGGGGTTTATACTTGCTTGTCTGACTTTTCTATTGATCACCTATGGTGAAGTCAGCAGGATCCAGGGTCCCTGCTGACCCGATTCTATTATGTCTGGGTTTAAAGAACCCAGTGTTATGATTAAGGTTCGGCACAGGAAAAAAAAAATCATAACTGGATTGTCATAGAAATGCGAGGTGATTTTTTGACACACGCCAGGGACTCCCAATGAAAGTGTCTCACCTTTGTTATTGAGTCACTATGAATAGATTTGTGTGTGTAGTTGATTTCTTGAGCGGTCACACACTTTATGACGTTCTCATCAACGATTGTATAAAAAT
The DNA here is from genome assembly GCF_032118995.1 of Asterias amurensis. NCBI lineage: Eukaryota > Metazoa > Echinodermata > Asteroidea > Forcipulatida > Asteriidae > Asterias > Asterias amurensis. The sequence goes on along the minus strand of NC_092653.1, from coordinate 23,220,519 downwards.
AGTTTGTGTTTCTTTTTACTTCTATTTTTACCCTTAGGCAAAGCAAACTTCCTTGATGGGATAATAATAACTTGTCTTGTTTTGTTTTCTTTTTGTGCAAAGAATTAAATGTAACTTATTGCTACATGTATCTATGGTTTTTAATAATGTACACCACTAAACTAACCTATGAAAATGTCATGAAACTTTCATGGTATAGTATTTGTGAAAACAGTTCATAGTTTGATTTATAATGTGCATGGCATATTTTGATTATACATGTAAGTAGTACTAGTAGTCGATATGCAATATCAGCAGGGGTCTTCAAGTATACATTGTAACTTTCTTGGCTCTCTGACAATATTTCAGATGGAAATATTTCTCCAGAGGACTGATTACTGGTTAAAGGTACACGTTGCCTTGGATTGGTCGAGTTGGTCTTTGAAAAGCGTTCATAACCATTTGTTATAAAATGCATATGATTAGAAAGATATTTTAAAAGTAGAAGATAATGATCTACACAAGTATCACTCAAAATTGCTTGGTTGTCCTTTTACCTCCTCGACTACCACTGTCGGCCATTTATTGGCCGACCGTGTTAGTTCGCAAAGTTAAAGGAATACCACGCAATTTCGAGTGATACTTGTGTGGATCATTATATTCTACTTTTAAAATATCTTTCTAATCATATGCATTTTGTAACAAACGGATACAAACGCTTTTTAAAGACCAACTCCACCGATCCAAGGCAACCTGTTCCTTTAATCAATGGCCTTGAAAGTTACAACCTACTCTCTCTCTCTCTTTTCCTCCTTTGTTCATGTTTTTATAGATAATTACGATCCCTGAAACTTGTATACAAGACATTTGTCATGGCCGAAAGGTCTAGTGCATCACCACCAAGGTCTGGTGGCTACATATGTAAGTCATTAAGGTGTGGGTTCAATTCCTGCAAAAGTGACACTTTCGTCTTTAGGCAAGATATTTTACGTCCTGTGAAACAAAGGAATGAAAATGACCCAGTGACAAACGTAATAATTTTCATGCGCCATGAGCATAAAAATTGGTGGATAACGGTGCACCATAATAAAAAATCTCCATTAATTTTTACTTCAGGAACCAAACTAAAATGCTTTAATTTGTTTGTGTGATTCAAAGATTTGAAATAATGTTTTCGGTGGACGCTCTTTAAATTAAGCATCTACTTGTATCCCCTCTGTAAATAATGAAGTTTCCCATCTATGTAATGTAGGAATGCAGTTGCATCCAGGAAGTTCCGTTATGCCTTTGTGAAGGCCTGAGGCCTTGTGATACGAACAAAATATTCAGTTATGATGATCAAGGGTGTAATATAACAAGCAGCCATAGACATACGTGTAGAAGCAGGAACTGGCCCAAGGTACAATGTACATTTGTACACGTGTGGTGGAGTGGATTGCAAGCATACTGACTAAAGACACATTTTGTACTATCAACACTGATCAATGTTTACAAGAAGACCTACATGTAAGTATAATGCCCTCATCGCCGTGGATGCAAAAGATACGCATGTCTGGTTAAGGTTTTATTGCCAAAGCTCTACAATAAATAAGAACTACAAGATCTAAAATCTCGGTTTAGTATACTATTTTACCAGATTTTACACTGTAGGGGGCCTACTACAGAGAAAGATGTTGTTTGTAAGAGAACTTGTTAGATTGAACTACATGTTATTATAAAAGTCTATACAAATAGATGAGAAACATTTCAAAGTATGTTTTTAGACAATTTCTTTTGCCCTAAGTACAATATTAAGAATAATTTGGAAGGCCAATTATCATTACAGCTGAGACATGTGAGAAGCTGAATGGCAAAGGAGACAGCTTCACATGGTGGAGCCGCAGGCAAACAACAATGCTTTTTGGCAGCCAACCACATTGACCTATGACCATGGAGCACAGCCAGGGATCAAAGGTTTTTTATTTTACTGGGAGGAAAACCGCAGGGCCTGGGTTTCTCTTGTGGCACAGGCGAGAGCCAATGCTCAACTCTACTCACATCAAGCCGGGAATCGAACCAGAGCCACAGTGGTGAGAGGCAAGCACTTTACACATTACAGTCGTGTACAGTAGCAACCCCAACCCATAGTTTGTAACCTCATAAAAGAATTAATTTCCATACAATTGACTATCACTACCAGCACAAATTTTTTAAACACATCAAAAAATTCAAATGGCTGTAAAACAATCACAATTTTGGCAGATCTTTTATAGTTCACCAATGCCAAGAAAAGGTGTAATAAAAATGTATCAAATGGTAACATTGTGCATTCAAATGTTAAGCGCATGCACATTATTTGTAATTATCAAAGACCAGTATCTGTACATAAACTTTATGTGACCCAAAATGTACACGATGAAATAACAAAACTAAAGCATTTCCAGCAAAAATATTTCAAGGGATGTGTTCCAAGGCGACCATAATACCCACAGATGTATATTAAGTGCAGATCTGTGAATATTTACATGTTTTCAATCTTACCAAGGCTGCACACACCCTGTAAAGGGAACCCCAAAAAGTGTTAATATGTCTGGGAATTGACTGTTCTAGGTATTGTTACTTTGTAATCTGTACAGGGGTGGGTTTTGGCAGTCGTAACCAAAACTATTTCGGTCATCGGAAGTGATTAACCAATGGCCCATTCAACCGAAACAGTAGTTGGTTACTACTGTCAAAACGCACCCCAGTACTTGTTTTTCAAATAAAAACCAAAACAAAACAACAGTCACAAAAGAAAAAACATTAAAAAAAACAACGAAAGAATTCAAATACACCATGCTCTACAATCATCACAATCACAGTGACGTCCTTATGCATCAGCTATGTGCAGACTGCCACTTGCTAATGATCCTACCTTTGATACGAGTGGCGTGTAACAGGGATGCTGTATGAACAAATGAAGAGAAGACGGGAGACAAGACATGGTCATGTTTGGTGTGTTTGAAGGACTGACTATATGTGCATGATTGTGTGCTTACGCTGTAGACGTATGGGCGACTTTGGAACGCTAGGTGGCAGCAGACTCACCAGGTAAATTTCCATTGTTTCGAAGTGCTGAGCATGCACACAGTACCGACAACAGTTGATTTAACTGGTAAGTCTGCTGCCACCTAGCGCCCAAAAAAGTCCCCCATTCCATTCTTCTAGTGAATGATACCCATGCCTACATCCCTGCGGACTGTGAAGGGGGTAACCCTGTATAGCCCCAGGAGCAGGCGGCAACTTGACCCTAGTAGCTGTTTATTTGGCTTGATATCCCAAATTAGATAAAGTGGAAAAGGCCCTCATCTTGAAGTGGCATGTATGTAGGCATCACACACCACTCAACTTCATTGAAACATTTGCAACAAATCCTCAGTGTTCACGAACGGGAGCAGATCACAGACAATTTAAGAGACTTTGCTGTATGCAATGAAATATTGTCAGGTCATCTCAGGTGCATTTTCGCAGTCACAACCATTAGTTGTTTCGGTCAATGGCCAGTGATCAACCAATGGCAAGTTCAACCAAAACAGTTCATGTTCGTGAAAACGCACCCCAACATGTATGTGTAAGTAGTAGTAGAGTAATCCTACCTTCTACTTTGACCGTCTGTGAGGTTAGGCTACCCGGTCGCAGTATACCCCCAGGCTTACTTATCCTCGATGGAGGTTTCAGACCAGACCTAGGGGTTGCCATGGTCAATGTGACAGCGCAGCACTCCTTCGACGAGACGATTGGTGCTGGAGGAAGTTTATCAATTTGCCTGAAGCGTTACATCACCTCGTGACGAATTTGATCTGAAAAAAGAGGAGAAAACAGATAAAAAGAGAAAAAATTCAGTCAGATTTGTGTGATAATAAAAAGACATTTTTGCATTTCATTTGTTTTGAAGAACCTTCTCAGTGAAGTCAAAGGTGCCCAGCAAAGAATCATGTCTAAGGACTCATCAAATGTACATGTAAATCACTTCGGTAAGCAGTTTGCAATTAAATTAGCAATTTTCTATTTTCACAAAACACTAAAATTCAGTCTGCTATAATGTAGGCCTATGTATGCAATTGTTTGGCTCTATATTCTGATTTTAAAACATCAAGTACACTGTAAAATATTGTCAGGTGTATTCAATTGACAACCACTGGGATATTCCATAGCTCTTTCCTAACTTAATGGTATTTATGTGTGAAGAAAATGTCCGAGCTGTCTGCCCCGAGGCAAGGGATGTCATATTGAGGAGAGAAGACCGTCTGCTGCCCTCTAACAATGTGAATAGTCTAGGTTTACAGAATGACTTGCCATCATAAATCAATCATCTCAGTTTCTTAATCCCTTTTTATTGGATTGATTTCCCATGAGCAATCTTGTCATAATTTGTTTTTGTCATTTATCATTATAATGCATGCTACGGACTTCAATATAAAGAATAATATGTGAGTCAGGATTGATCAGCCATGACTGTACCTGTTACCTGAACACTTTTGTATAGAAAACATTTGTACATATATTACCAACTTATGGTGTACAGTATGATGCTACCTTTTTACGTTGGATTACAATAATAGAAATTATACAGCCTTTCATGGCTGTTGTGGCTATCATCCTACCCGAATCCTTCAAAATACTAATAAGTGTTCCACTCTATGGTAACCCAACACCCAAACATTTCAACTTAGATAAGACTGGCTCAAAACAAAGACTGGCTCAATGATATGATAAGCAATTGAGATTTGAAATATGCAGTAGTCCATGATTCATCTTTTTCCAACCATGATCCTCAACAAAGTCAGACAGCTGTCTGATTATGATTTTGGAACATCTGGGGTTGCTAGGGATTACACATAAACAGTTTGTTTCCAAGGATGATGTTACTGACTGTCTGTTGCTTTTGAAAATTCCTCAATTGTTTTTATATCCATCCTTTAACCACACTGGAATAATTCTTTGTACACGAAAGTTCATAACCTGTACAGAATTTAATACTATTATCACAGAAACACAAGTTGAATAGGGACATATTGAGTGCTTTTTCACCCAATCTCCAACGATTTATTCCGTCAATTGGATTCCACTGATTTAAAAAAAAAAATGTTTTATGCAATTGTCGCCAGACACACAAGGCCTGAAGGCCACTTCAAGGTGTGGGCTACAATTATTTTTTCCAGAGGCCGTTGCCACCTACTCTAGGGCTGAAACAGGGTTACCACTTTTACAGTCCATACGGATGTCGGCTTGAGTATCATCAGTCCGAGCAGAATGCACTACCTCCCCAAAAAGAGCCTCCCCCGATATTTATAAGAGCAAGGAAGACTCTTCTGCGAGGGAAATTTCTTCTGGAAAGGATCAAATTATAAAAGGCACCAAGGCAACCAGGTTGGGGCATGGAAGCAATTGCCCTCAATTGCATCCATGGTCCCTAGCCTCTGTGAACTATACGTCACACGCGATGACTGCCAAGCTCACCATTTTGGTGGTCAATAGGTTTACGTGTAAACGCAGCATCACCTACATGTAAGATGCGTACTTCACTGAATAACGCACAGTGACATTGCCCACCAGTATGGCGCATTCAAGGTTATTCTGATGATGACGTCAGGTGAATTGAAAACACTTTAATCATAGAGGTACATGTAGGCTTTAATGTAGAATAGGAATTACACTCGGGCAAACTAAATGTTACACATGGACTCTAAATCTGCAGGAGAACAGTGTATGAAAGACCACAGCATCGTTCCTTTCTCCAGAGCATAAGCTAGCACTTGTGTTGACGTGGCTGACAACCAGAATAGCATCTGAGTCATAGTCACTGGAAACACACGCTACTTGGTACTTGGTCAATGACGTTGTATGATGAAGCAATTGCATCCTAATGAGCCAAGGCTCCAATGTGCTGTGGTTGTGTGCCTCCAATCTGAGAACACATGCCAGCATTTAGAGAGGATGCTGTGATGAGATGCAGTGTGTTGACGGATCGCTACATCAGTTAAAGACATCATTGTACAGGAGGACATCCTGCTTGGATGATAACATGAAAAATCAATCAACACTTCTGCATCTTTGATATTTTCATTTGGCAGTGGAATGAAGTCTCCACGAGACTACAATTTAACCCAAACTCCCTTGGGTGATAAACTACAGACTTGGGATCCTTCCTCACTCTAAAGCCCCGTTCATGCTTCCTGTGAATGCGAATGTGAATTGTGACGTCACAAATTAACAAATAATTTGCAACAGTTGAACTGTTTTCAACTCCTGCGAAACATTACCTGTGAAAACAGCCACTTGACATCAACATTTGTTTTCGATAGGGAATATGAACCGGGCTGTAGTCTAACCTGAAGTATGAATGCAAAAACTATTTCAGGTCTTGTCTAAATATTTCTGTAGGTTTGGTCGAGTACAAATGTAGGCAATCTTTGAGAGAGGGCAAGGCCATTTTCATTTTGCAAAGGACACCTTGATTTAAAAATCACACAAGGTTGTTGGAATGTTGAAGGGCCATTAAGGCCAAGACTAGGGCAAGGCCATTATAATTTTTCAACGGGCACACACATTTTCAATGGAAAATCTCAAACTCTATGGGAAACTTTTGAAGGGGGGCACCACGACAAGAGCCTAGAGGCATCCAGAGGCCATGCCGCCATGGCCTTTGTGGCGTGTACATGATAAAATTCTACTGTACACTTGTAGGCCAGAAATGTTTTATGATATTGTAAATGAATTTGTTTAAAATTGACTGTTCCCAAACTATCAATTTGATCAATGTATCTCTTTAAAGGAACACGTTGCCTTGGATCGGTCGAGTTGGTCTTTGAAAAGCGTTTGTAACCGTTTTTTATAAAATGCATATGGGTAGAAAGATGTTGTAAAAGTAGAATACAATGATCCACACAAACATGCCTCGAAATTGCGTGGTTTTCCTTTTACCTCGTCGACTAACACGTCGGCCATTTATGGGGGTCAAAATTTTGACTCCCATAATTGGCCGACCGTGTTAGTTCGCACAGTAGAAGGAAAACCATGCAATTTCGAGGCAAACTTGTGTGGATCATTGTATTCTACTTTTAAAACATCTTTCCAACCGTATGCATTATATACAAAACGGTTACAAACGCTTTTGTTTTGACCAACTCGTCCGATCCAAGGCAACGTGTTCCTTTAATCCCTGGAGAATTGTGTTCAGTGCTCCAGGGTAGAGGTTGATGACATTCACGATTGAATTACTAGGGGCCACTGATTAGGTATTACGGTATGGCTTGCACAGGATTGTGAGGTATGTTATGGAGGTAGTGTAACTTTAGGGTAAATGCAAACATTGTTTTATATTGACTGGGTGTGTTCTTCAAGTTGCGTACATCTATCTTATAGTACGTTGGTAAATCAATTTGAGTGGCGCATACTATGCATGTTTTTTAATTGATCCATGGACAACAGAATGAGAAACTAAGTTTAACCTTGACCATGTTGACACAATGTGCACAGTGTTGTGAAAACATGCCAACCGTAAACATAGGCTACACATCTAGGGTTCATCAGAAATTTCACATTCTATCTATTGCATATAGTATGTGTATGTGTGACCATGTGGAATGACAATCAATGGCCACATGATACCAATGTGTTAAAAAGGGCGTTACATGAAGCTCTTGTTCCATTGTGCACTACGCTTGGAAGGCCTACCGTATGAATGCGATACCCATTTTCGTACATTGTCATGTAAATTGAAAATACACATTACATACACATTGAAAGTGTCAGCAAAATTTGTCCGATTTATGTAACTACATAAATCTTGAAGCCTAGTTTATACTTAATGCAAATTGCGAAAACGAAACAAATTCTCTTGTGTCACAATTGAAAAACAGAGTGTAGGCCTACAAGATTGCTTGGGACAACAGCTTTGCTTTCATGTCAAGTATGAACTGGGCGGAGTCGGTCCATTGGCCAACCCTGTCCGCCGCGTAATAGATGTGCGATTCCACTGATGGCAGTCTATGGTGAGAGTGCGCCCTCTTGTGGTGGTAATAGATCATGGAGAGATATTAATATCAGGAGAGTCTTAGGGTAGTCGGTTCACTGGCTCACCCTGTCCGCCGCGTAATACATTGTAGATGTGTGTCTTCCACGGTTAGCAAATTTCCAGGATAGCGGTCTATGGTGAGAGAGCGCCCTCTTGTGGTAATGGATTATGGAGAGATATTAATAACAGGCGAGTCTCAGGGGAGTCGGTCCACTGGCTCACCCTGTCCGCCATGTAATACATTGTAGATGTGCGTCTTCCACGGTTAGCAAATTTCCATGACAGCGGTCTATGGTGAGAGAGCGCCCTCTTGTGGCAATAGATCATTGAGAGATATTACAGGAGAGTCTTGAACCAAGACTAATGTTCAATGGTGCATTGTACAGCCAGTGAGGCCACCATCCACCTATTCATCCTAGGAACAACCCTAACAATTTACCCAATGCACAGTTTAGCAGAGTATGCATCTAGGTCAGCCAGGATCCAATGACAGGTGACAAGGTTACCAATTGTTACATTCCTATCAGGAATAGGAAGCTGTTGCTATTCCAAGGTCAAGCCAAGTAGGGGGTATCCAAAATAAATCTCAGTAACAAAAATCGGATTATTGTTGCTTTCCTGGTCAAAAACCCCTGGGCTGATAGGTGTTAGGTGTTATTCATTTTATGTACAAAAGCAAAAAATATTTAGCATTAGCAAATAAAGGCCCTAATGTTATTCAAGTAACTACAGGAAGGTTTGCGTTAATGGCCGAGTGGGTTAACAGCCACTAGGGAAATATTATTCATCAGACAATGCAGGGTAAAAACTTCTGTAAATCTGTACACTGAAAGAAAGCAGGGTTCTCCCTAGCCCACCTTATAGGGCTGTTGTTATGGCTCTTATCCCTTGCTCTACCAGTTTTATCAAGGTGGCTATATTGTAATGGCGAATAAGATATGACCAGGGGCCAATTTCATAGAGCTGCTTAAGCAAAAAAATTGCTTAAGCACGAAAATAGCTCGCTTATTTTACACATGTTACTGGCCAAAATTTTTTTTATGCCATACACATTGCTTATGACTAGTATTTAGCTGTTGTTTACTTAGCATAACAATTAAGTGTAATCTGATTTTACTAAGCAATGAATTTTTTGCTTAAGCAAACTTTTGTGCTTAAGCAGCTCTATGAAATTGAGCCCAGGCCTCGAAACTCAAGGCACCCACAACACTTGCCGTTGTGCCCATTGCAAAGTTTGGATAGGCCTCGAAATTGTTATTTTCCTCATACTGTACACGTACAGTATGTGCACTTGCCCCTTACCAGAGGAAAATTGCTGTGCCCCTTTAAAAGCAAAGTGGGCTACTTGTACAGTACCGGTAGGTTCTCCCCAGACTTTTTCAAAACTATGGGCATTCTGGACCCAAATTTGTGTATGTTTAGCTGAAGCATGCTGATTGAAACAAGGTTTTCAGGTTGTTTTGTTTTCTAGTTGGTGTTTACTGTAACTTGGTTTTAAAAACCTTACTGTGCAATCTGTAACTCTATTCTCTAATGTTCCCCAAAATATGCTTACCAGAATAAGGTAAGGTTACCAGCCTATTACACCTGAATAAAATTTGTGTGTGTAGGTATCCTGCTCATTTTCGCTTAGCAAACGAAAACTAGGCCCAAGTGTCTACAAATGTTCTGTAAATGTACATGTAGGCCTACACATTTATTGGTTTGGAATGTTCACCATTTGTATGCAGGGTTCACAACTTTTAGTTCCTATTACATGTAACAGGTGGCCTCAGAAATCAAAACCTCCACTTTCACTACTTCGATCTGTGAGAACTTTTTGATACTACATCAATAAAAACTGATAGTTTATATTATACATCCAATCAGGACCCAAGGGATCCAGTATTATATTCCCAGAGTTCAGGGGTCAATTTGAATTGAATCATGGTCGCGAAATTGCTGCCCAGGCCACGGGCAAAACTGAAACACAAGCGAGACTTTGACAGACGAGTAACAAAATAATGTTTGATGTACAAAAAAACTATCAAAAGCTCATATGGAAAAGTAGAATGGAGATCAGTTTGTGGGTTGGAATTGGGCAAATAGGCTCAACCGCAGATCACACTGTGCTTCTTTCGAATTGGGGGGGGGTGGGGGGGGGGGAGGTTATCAGGCGCCTAAAGGTTACCCCTCCCCTGGGCCTTTTTTTCTCCTACTGATTTTTAATGAAAATCTGTATGAAAAGAGAAGGGAAAATTATTAAAAGTAGAGGCGATCTGAAAGTGAAAGTTGTTGTTCCGTTTTTTTTCCTTCCATCTTTATAAATGTATTTATTTTTATTTGATCCCCCCCGCCGAAATGAAAAGACTTTCTCTTCACAGTTCCCTTTAGCTGTTTTCTATGGCACTATTGAAATGCAGTTGTCATCCAGCCCCAACCCCTACCCCACCCCAAGATGAGTTAAAAATATAAAATGTACTCAAATGATTGGCTCAACCGCAGATCACACTGTGCTTCTTTCGAATTGGGGGGGGGGGGGGGTGGGTTATGAGACGCCTCAAGGTTACCCCTCCCCTGGGCCTTTTTTGAGTACCCGAACCCCCCCCCCCAATTTATGTCATTGTCCTCATTTGCCATCATAAATTAATGTCTGTTTACTCCACTGCTATTATAAACGAAAGAGACACAAACATCTTATTAGGTGAAACCATGGGGAAACCAGGTCTAGCCAGGATTTGGTAAAAAAGGGTGTTCAAATTTGCTGGAAATTTAAGAACTGGTTGTCCAAATTTAAAACAGGGTGTCCAAAAGACACCCAGACACCCCTCTGGCTAACACTACCCATGGAGGAATAAATTTATTCCTCCATGCACTAACTAGATGTAGTATAAAGACGTAATAAGTTACATGTACATGCCTGGCACTGGTGTGTCCATCATACTTTAGGTTTTGTAGTATCCCTCTACGGAACAATTAATTCGAGCCCCATTACCTCAGACCATAGACATTTCCCAAACCCACAGGTTTCCTGTTATGTTTTCATTTCTGACCACAAACAAAATTGTCAGCCCACTGACGATGAATGATGCTGATCGGCCTGCTGTGCATGCAAAGCAATGCAAAAGTGTACACAATTTCGTAATCCCTTGACAAGGACTGTGTTCGTTCAAGCCTGGATACAACCCAGGGCACCAACAGCGATTGCTGTGGTGCCCTGAGCTTTTGCTGTGGTGCATTCTGCTAAGTTCCACAACAAACTCATACATGAGTGATGCGGAACTTCAAAGAAGCACCCCTTACCAGAGAAAAATTGCTGTGCAACCTTCAAGAACGAAATTCACTGCATGCACTGGACATTTTTGTTTTAAACCTTAGTGGAAATTTAGATCCAACTACTCACTGAACTTACTGGACCACTGGCCAGAGTAATTTTAGCGACTGGTTACCCCCAAAACGAAACAAGTCCTGCAGTGTAGTCAACCAAATGGTTTATTTATCCATTCTAAATCCATTTCCTTATTACTATAATACTAATAGGCTCCTAATAATTATAATAATAATTTCGGAGGCTAATCATCTCAGATACTGAACTTCAAAGGACAAGGCAACAATGTGGTCAAACCGCATGCTTACAAGGCGCCTTTGGCATAACCACAGAGCACAGCCTGAGATCGAAAGTGTTTGATTTTTCCGGAGGGAAGGAAAACCAGAAGGCATGAAGAAAAAACTGATGATAATTGTAGAAAATACCAATTTTTCTCAGAATTATGTCATCGGCTATTTTTGATATTGAAAACTATTGCATCGGGCCATCCAAATGCAATTGACACCATTTTGAAGTGTAAGTAGAGAACTATGACCCTTTAGGGTAATATTATTTTCCCAAGTTATTCTCTTTTTATTTCCTATTCATAGATGCTGCTGTCATTGCGTCAAATAAATAGCAAATAGTGTGAAACATATCAAGTTGGATGGGGCCTACATGTACGTATAATCTTTTCCCCACTCACATGAAGACTAAGAACATGATTCCACCACAAAATTGAATCTGACATTCTCCTTAGAACTCCTTTAATTGACGTTCTGTCAATTTTTGAGACAGGGAGGTGAAATAAATGTCAGGTTATAGAAAAAGTTGATTCCCAAAATAAATCTAGATAAAGCGAACACATAAAAAAATGATTAAAAATTTATTTTGATGGTTGGTTGGTTGCTTTATATCCCATTCACTAAATTATGCTGGTAAAATTGCAGCAGCGCATTTTGGGTTATTAACGACGTAGTTCTTTGTAGTGTAGCTTTCACAGGCAGGAAGTGATGTCAATTAAACCATTCTACTGTGACGTTGCGGAGATTGTCTGTCTGATGATGTTTGTTTATTTTGTATTCAAGTTAGAGTGATGGCATAGGTGGGCCTATGTGTTTTCTTGAGAGACATGCAGCCCTATATGCTTCGCTTTTGATAGGGCAAGGGCACCAAGGCATTTTCTCATTGGTAAACTAAAGGGGCACCCACTGTGGCTGTGCACACCTACATTTTGTGTTCACACGGTCAACAATTTCCCCTGTTATTTAACCATTTTAACTAACTAGTAAGCTAGCTGCTCGTGTGAACATATCCTATGATCACCAGAGGGGAGTCTCACTGGCTGCCTTCCCTATTGTCATGATGTCAGGAAGGATAACACAACAAGCTTGTACCCCAGTAAGGTCAACCCCTGGTCATACTGTGTGTGTGTGAAGTTATAATGAAAAGAGGCTGTCAGGGCTACCCCCTACCCATACAGAGAATGAATGGCAGTTGCATTCGATATCCAGTTTTTCCCATTATTGTATGGCGTAACAAAACACTGAACTTGAGTTACCCTCTCACTACTCATTCACTAGTCATTGTGATTCTGTAGTTATTGGACTTGAACTTTGACCATACAGTGTTAGGACCAATCCAAGCTTTCTATTTTGATGAAAACATTTGATAAACATTTTAGAGTTGGTGGTTCTTTTCTGTGAGCCAATTCTCTATGGGTTTTTTCGTGTGCCTGGAAGAAGGGTGGGAGGCTCTACTTAGCTCTAAGGGGAATGAGTGTAACACTTTTGTTGCTAGAATATCCCCGAAGAGAAGTTTTCCCACTCCCAAACAGAATCTTAACCTTCCTGCCGTCGATTTCACAAAACTCTTCCTAACTTAGGATAATCTTATGACTTAGGATGAGTCCCAACCCTGCACTGTAGCATGCAGACCTTAAGATTAATCCTAAGTTAGGACGAGTAATACCTCTTTGTGAAATTGACGGCAGATGACTAATAAATAATATAAGAAAACAAATCAAACTTTTACACTCGTGTAAACAATTGTGTACAAAGTTGAAGTTGCATTTCAATATTAAAACAGCCTTAAAAGGAATTGCATTCTACTTCCTGAGCAACTTTTTTTAGTGGGAACCTGTAAAAAATATCCAGCCCTGAGCTCAAAGACTTTTTTAACCAGTCGTTGCCTGTGTATCCCTTTAAAACATGTCTCTAGAATAACTATTCTACAAATCTTTTCGTCAGATGTTCAGGATGTGAACAAATACGAGAATAAATTCACTGACAAGTTATTATTTTACAAGTTGTACCACAAATCAACATTCCAAGAAACTCAACCAACACAACAATGTTGATGAATTATCACTTGAAGACACAGATGGAAGAGCCATGAAAAACAGCTCACACAGACACGATTACTTCACAGAGTGTCAGAGGCAATTGCCTCAATGCCTGGCTGGTCATTGCCTTGCTGTCCCTTGAAGAAGTTGAAATTACATTACATCCATTTAGAATAACAGGGGCATAGAATCAGATTGGTAAGTAATAATAATAATAATAATGGAAAATTATAGAGCCCCATGTCTTTCACAGGTGACACTCCTGGCGCAGGAACCCTTAAAAGGATAACAAACTAGGAACTAATTTAAAACAAAAAACAGAAGGAGAGGCAGCTGAATTGGAAGAGATGGCTTTTGGGTTGAATCTTGAATGTGTTGAAGGAAGTTTCCTTTCTCAGTTTGATGGAGAGTGAGTTCCATAGGGAAGGACCCGACCGAGAGAATGAACGGTTTCCCCAGGAGTGATGAGAGAGGGGTACTCGAAGAAGGTTTGTGTCTGAGGAACGAAGGCATTGGTGCGGTTCATTGCGTAACGACCAGATAAATTGATAATTGGTGAGACGAGCACTACATCGATAAAACAATTTTGAGAAAGGATTCCCTTCGAATCATTTGGGTAAACTTTCACCCCAAAACAAATCGTTTCTCAGATTTCTGAGGGTTGATTTCTGTTTGAAAATGCTGCGGCAAGGTTGGTACCTGCTGTCACATCATCCTATCCAAATGTTACTTTTAAAGCTAAAAAAATACCCAAGCACAAAACAGTATTGCTGTATAAGATGAGGGTCCGACCAATACACCACGAAATATACTTTGGTTTCCTTCTTAATTTTGCATAGTAGAAAAACGATAGCAATAATTGTCTGCTTCAAAGGGCAGGTTTATAAAATTTGCCACTTTTGAACGGAATAATCCAAACTACTACAATGAACACACCACCATGACCACCATTATACAGTGTATGATTAATCAAAAGCTATCGTTACACATTTTGCCTAATGTTTCCCTTTTTTTTTCTCTGAGGGGTAAATCTGTATCCTTCTTGGCGATATTCAATATTGTGTATTCTAGTATCCGGAGTGGGAATTAGGGCTAATTGTTTGCCCACAAGCACACCAAAATACTGTTTTGAAAAATACGTGGTTTGTGTGCATACTGTACATTCTGTACATTCAATGTCTATAACACCAGACCTATAATTACTACACGGAGCCCGTGGCCTCTGTTGCCCTTGGTCTAAGCCTTGGTGCCCCTTCAAAAGTTTCTCAAGGTCGAAAACGTCAGGCCATTAACTATGAAATTATACCAGGCATTGGCATACAGGTCCTTGTTGAAGTTGGTGAGCAGTTTGCAACGACTTATTATATTTTCTCAGTAAAAAACATGCTTGGCTAATACTTGTAGTAATGTTTTTCCACAGTCAGGGGCCCCTAAATGAGGGAAATCCTCACTTTGTACTTGAAACATTTCAAAAGGCACTAAGGCGCGCCCAGGTGCATCTTGCCTCTTTTGCCACAATGAAAGAATGTTGGGTCCAACCCTATACCTCCGTGGTATAGCCAACCTGTCTACTATTCACTAAGCTGACAGCAATAATTACATCAAAATTGCATCCTCTTCTAGGCCAATGATCTAATCAATAATACAAGTTTTGATTTGCTTGTAAAGTAACACACATCCCCTCATCCAGACAACTGTGACCCCAATATAGAGGGTACTGTTCTTTCCTCAATTAGAGGGTTCCCCAATGATGGGATGAGCCTAGGGATATGACAATACCCCTATGGCCATTTATTGTTTCCTGGGTGCATGCTGATAGTGTGTGTGGTTTACTGGAGGGGTCAACATTCCCATAGTCCTTATTATTAAAGCTACATGTACAGTACATTGTAGGTCTAAATGGATGATAGTTTTGGGAATATTTTTTCCCACTCTGGAACTTTTTTACTGAACACACTACACTTTCATAACATGCATACAATGTGGGCCCCCTACATGTGTACATGTACAACCAGCCTGTATATTTTTTTTATCAATGTTCAAGGAAATTTGCATCAGGAAAACAACACATTTTGCATTGGGGATAAACAAATATTATTTTGTTTTTGCATCTATTTTTATTCCTTTATTTTTTCTTCTTCTACATACATGTGTAGATTTTTATTTTTTTATTTGCTTGCAATCAGTACAGCTGTTGCTGCAGCGTACATGTACATGATTCAGCTGACCTCTTTGCACAGTAAAACGGTTTGACAAAATTTGATATTATCAAAACTTGTCAAACCATTTACAATTTTTTAGCAGATCTGCACTTAAAAAACAGGGTTCATGTTTTGTCAGGGTTTTTGTGTAATGCCAAATTTGAGGGACATTCTATTGATATTGTTTACCTTACTGGTGGAAACAACTCTCAAGAGGATTGGATCTGGCATGCAATTTACCTGATCAGTGAACTTTCAGATTGAAAACTTACTATCAAGTTTTGTTTGAACGTTACCTTTAACCAAAGAAACAGACCATGGTTTCCACCCAGATCCTGATATTACTTCTTTGAGGCCCAAGGCTTGGATCAAGTTTTAGCGCTCAGGCTAAAAATACAGATACTTGATATGATGTCATCAGGGTGGTTGACCAGAAGGCAAACAATGGTTTGCTTTCATTAAATGCAAGCACATAACAAACACTTTAAATTAGATTATTATTTTTTCTCTTATTTCTTTACTTCTGTGACGAATTCTTGTAATTGCTGGGCAATCTCTATGGATGGCAATAAATTTACTTTCAGCATGGAGGGAGGAATTCTGTGGTTTGTGAAATATTGTGTCCAAAATAGAGTTTCAAGTTAACACATTCCCAAATGGCCTTAGCTTTTCATCAAGACCTTTGTGGTTTAGAAAATGTGTGTAGCCACGAAGCGTCTTGAACTGGAGACCACAATTGCAAATGGCTACATGTATCTTGCAATGAGGCCTTTTTGAACTTATATATGTCAGGAATTTCTAAAGACGTTCTTATTTCTTGATTTGTATTCAAGTTTTGCATCTTCCTGAGTGTTCCTATGTGGTCCTCCTACTGACTGATTTATTTCACTACATTGGAACAGCTTGAGTTTGGAGTTCTTTGTTGCATCTTATGTAGGCGCTTTGTAACCTTGGGAAAAAGGCGCCTCATATAAATGCTGATATGATGTATGATGTATGGTCTTCCAAGTTCCAGACACTTTATGGCTGTGAAGGTTCTTCTAACCCATGGAAGGCCTTGAAAAAAGGGCTAGGTACCCAGGGTTATTTACAAAGATCCTTCCTCACTCTAACCTGGAGCTATAAACTCTAACAAAACCAAACACCACTTGTGGTAAATCCTATCTCCTGGGAATTGGCTTTGTACTGTACAATAGTGTGAAAAGGGCTAGAATCCATCATTCATGAACGAACATCACATAAACTGTACACTGTTTCATGTCACTTCTTAGCACGTTGCAAAACGTGTCTTCGCACACTGAAGATCTAAGTACACTGTACCATTTCCGCCATTTTGGGAGTCAATTCCTTTGCGTACATTTTTACTCCCAAAATGGCCCACATGATACATGCTGTACATACATGTATGTACACTGTACACTGTAGATGTAATGTTATTGCTCTGCCCACCGTGAAAACAGGTCAACACCAAAATTATAGTGCTTGGCATAACTGTTCATATTATTAGTACATACAAACTTGCAATAAGTTCTACATAAACAAACCTAAAACAGAGAGTTTCTATTCTAAGCAGTCTACATACGTTACGTACCTAAAAATGTACAATGCATGACTGATGCAATGTATACATGTACCACTCAGTCCTTAAGCTGGTACAACAGATTCTATGTTACATGTACAATGTAGGCATGACATCATCCATTGCCAATGCCAGATGCATTACAGTGTGTGTTTACATTGTACAGTAATTCCATAATCTAGTGGATTATTATACAGGATGCAATGCAAACTCATCAGTTTCCTTATCAAGTTGATAAGAACAAGTCCAGTAAAGAGCAGGCTCAGTGACAAAGTTTACCAAGACCTGGTTTTGTGGCTCTGCTTAGGTCTAGAATAAGGATTTCAAACCACTGTAAAGGGAGATAACGAGCATGGATTCCAGTACCTCCCATCCCTGTCTCTTAGTATATGCCTGCCTGTGCACACTCCTGAGTGTCTCATGGTCAGACTGACCTCAAAAAATAGATGGCACTCCAAAATTGTTTACAGGCACTAAAAAACATCTTCAAGTTAACTTGGTTCAGACAAGTTTGGCAGAAAATACATGTACCAAGCCTGGAATCACATGCAGGCCACCGAGGCCATGGTCTTGTTCTCGGTGCTCGTTAAAAGTTTCTCAATTGACTTTAAGGTTTTTCCAATGGAGGTGCCCTTTGCAAAGCGAAAAAAAAGGCCTTGCCCTTTCAACATGTGTTCAAAGATGACCAGGCCTGAAATATGTGTCACTCGACATGGAGCGGTAAAGTTAAGACAACCCCTATATGAGGCAACACCATGTACCGAATGATTTTTTGTACAAAATCTGTGGAGCATTTTGTTCCAACCCAGCTGTTCTCTTTGAAAAATTATGTTTTTTACTGGTATTTTTAATGGAATTAATTTAACGTTGATGACTCATAGTATGGTTGGTCAATCAATCATGGATTTTATGCTTCTTCAACCGCAAACTATTTTTAGCAAAAGAGGATAATTTGTGCACTTGACATTCCATGGCACAAAGTGTACACAGAAAGCATTGTTCATAATACATTTTTGAGTGCATAATGAAACTTCCATGGAGTACTAAAATGCAATTAACATGTAGGCCTATCACTCAGTATGTACATAGGCCTACTGGTCAATTTTGTCTTTGACTTTTAATGACACGTGCAGGGCTCACCCAATAACAATGGTCTACTCGCAAAAAAAAACGTAGGACCAGTCAAAACTTGTATTGGTCCAGCTGGCTAGATCATTGATTACAAAGCTTCCTGCAGTTTGATATGAAATATTCGCTAGCTAGTCAATGAAAACATGGGCAAACATTGACACAATGTACACAGCCTTGTGCAATTGTGTGCAATAACACCATTGATGATTATGTTCAACAATTCACCTGACATAATATAAATACTAATGTCTTCATGATATAGGCTTTTTAACGTATATTTGTCATCCCCTAAACTTCAGACTGAAAAATGATTGCCACTTTCATTACATCAGATTCAGAATCAGATTACGATTACATTAAATTAGATTTAGATTATAATTAGAATCATCAGGGTAAATTATGAAAAGCCTTACTTTTTGACAGATATGATATGAGTGAACAAGTTTTAAATGTCAGATACAGTGAGTTGTCTTCATAATTAAGGACAGTCAGCATTGATTGACCCCTCCCACTTGATAACTAAAAACTAATGTCTTTTGAATGAGCTTAACATAACAGTTTAATTTAACACTCTCAATAACAGACATTGAAATTCAGTTCAGCATAATACAAATTATACAATTGATACTCAAGATGGCTACATGAATATATTAAATCCAGTGCATGATCTAGTCAACTGTGTCACTGTCAGGTGTCATGACCAGCCGATCATCAGACATCAGAAGCTGCCAGCCAGCCAGCCGGCCCACACGGCCAAACGGACGGAGCTTGCATACGGATTGCAATGAGTAGGGAGGACGTGTCCAATCTGCCAAATTGATGACATCACCTTGCTATTTTCACGCTGGCAATTTCACTAAACATAAGTCACAGCAATGCATAGATGCGAACATAATTCAAAGAAAAACTTACCAAGTTACGAATCTGGTATATGATGGATATATTAGTTGTCTCAGAATGAAGGAAAATGTGTTATCTTGACGATCTTGGATCTTCCTTCCATTTACATTCTCCGATCAACCGCAGTGATTAAACAGCAAACTCGATCTCTAGTCGATCCCCTATGTGCGTGTGTATGTGATGTTGTTTTTTATTCATGAGATGATGGACGGGGGTTCGAGGACGAGCGCGCGGTGATTAGGTTACATAGCGCCCTCTCTTGACAAACTTACTTTTTTATTAGAAAAAGTTCAGTGTAATTTTCTTCGTGTGGTGTGCGTGAAAAGAGTTACAGAATTCTTACTTTGTTGAAGACTGGTTCGTAAATGGACACATAAAAGGTACATTTTCTTACGTTTTTGATGATGGTCAATAGGAGAACTTCGTTATTGCTTTATTATTTTCTTTCTGTGTGTTTCCGTGCGTCCCAAACTTTTTGCTGATATTTTTTCGACAAGCAGGCAGGGGACGACTTTTTTTCGAATGTGAAAATCAATGTTGCCTGCCCTGGTTGGTGAGAGACTAGTGAGACCTTTAAAGTCTCAAGCATAAGGATTCTGCTTAAACTTTGCTTTTAAGAAAATAGTTTTTCTTCAGAGAACATGTTGTTTATTTTACGTAATTAACATTAAGTTTTAACGAGTCATGACATTTTAGACTTACTAATTAATTTACAGTTTATCTTTGTCATGTTGTGTGGACCCAGTAACTGTGTGACTGTATTCCTTTTTGTAGACCCAGTAACTGTGTGACTATATTCCTTTGTGTAGACCCAGTAACTGTGTGACTATATTCCTTTGTGTAGACCCAGTAACTGTGTGACTATATTCCTTTTTGTAGACCCAGTAACTGTGTGACTGTATTCCTTTTTGTAGACCCAGTAACTGTGTGACTATATTCCTTTGTGTAGACCCAGTAACTGTGTGACTATATTCCTTTTTGTAGACCCAGTAACTGTGTGACTGTATTCCTTTTTGTAGACCCAGTAACTGTGTGACTGTATTCCTTTTTCTGAAAAAAAAAAATACAGTCACCCACTTACTGGGTCTAATCTTGTTGATAGTTTTCAGGACAAGTTCATCCCGTCATGCATGTTCATGAGGCGTTCATTCGTTGAAGTGTACAGTTTCTTACTAAAGTTTACAACCCATACTCACGACCACGCACGGAGAGGACTGCACTGATCATAAACAATGCAAAACCAAAGTAAGTTGGCCAACTTTGTGAAGAAAGCACACATTCAACACTGAATTTTACTAGACCTAATTTTAAAAGTCATCCCAGAAAATGCAGAAGACATTTTGTGTTTTTCTTTGGCCTGTATAAACTATAGTCTGCACAAATTGTTGATATTACTAGGTGTATCTCAAAATAAAGAAAATTTAAGTTATTCATGGATATTTACTGATGTTGCTTATCTTTTTCATTTTGTTTTGTGCATAATTTAAAATCAGAATTTTCCTACAAACTGAACTGAACACCACTCTTTCAAATTTTAGTTTTCGAGAGACGATAACAACTAGCAACTCATTAGATATCTTCAAAGACACTCTCATTAAGCACTTCAATAATTAAGCCATCCCATCCACACAATGCGCAAAGTTGGTGTGACGTGTCTTTAAACATTTTTCTTGCTGGCTCAACTTTACAGTACAGAATTATGTAGGCCAAAACCCACCATGCATTATTGTAGAGCGCCCTCTGTTGTCACCAGTGTTGTAAATAGAAACTTTTGATCAATCAAAACTTTCCATTTGTTTCCCTCATCAAACAAACTCTTATTTGCCACTCACAGTTCATACTAGAATCATTTGAGCATAAGAAATTTTCTTGTCAATATTGACAATAGGCCTATCAATCATGCAAGTTGTTGTCATGTTTATAAAATTAGAATTTTTTCTTTTTTTTTTTCTTAGAGAAAATAACACAGACTTTCAGTTCAAAGAAGCGCTCCCACCAAGCCCTGATCGCCCATCCAAATAATGAGAGTAGTAGCAATGCAAAATACCAGGGTAAATTTAAATCTTGTTTTGTTTAAATTTATATTTCATGTTAGTTTATTCAGGTATAACACTATTGTAATTCAGCATTGTGCTGCGAGTTAAATAAACCATTTTTATATAGATCTATTATATGTTTAATTTTTTAGAAGAGTAAAATTGTTTCAGATCAGCAGTTTTTGATATGCACTAACAACACCCAACTTTGTCTGAACTGTTCACTTATTTTTCGTAGAGAAAATAGTTTGCTTGGCCACATTTACTACAATGTAATAAGCTTTTTATAAGCTATTTAAACTGTTTATAAGCTGTTTTTGACCTAGGGCCAAAGGGCATCAGCAAAATCACAATAGCAAATTATCTCCGCAGATTCTAATACATTTGCCTCCTAAATAAAAATAAAAATGTTACATTGTTTTAACCAGAAGTCTAAAAAATGTAATCCCAACACTACTTTTATTTTCACAAACTCATTCAATGTTTTCATTTTGTAATCAGGAAGTTTTGGTTCATCCTCATCCTCAAACCATGGCCCAGCTAAACAACCTCGTCACACCAACAATAACCAAAATCAACCACGGCAACCAAGCTTCACCAACACCCTACCAAGGCCTTCATGGAATGAGAACACAAACAACAATTCAGGTAGCTCCCATTATAAAATGTTTATTCTGCACACTTTGTTTATTAATGATTGATCATTCTCTCAGAGCTTTCCTTGAAGTTACATCTGTTCTGTCAGTACTCCCACAGCCATGAGCCTTTGCCAGAAAGGAGGGAGGGGGGTGAAGAAATTGTTTGGGGGCAGGCAATCGACTACAGGCTTCAAAATTCAAATATCCGGAACATTATTTGTACCAAAATTAGTATTTATGTATGACATGGGGGGGGGGGAAAGGTGATTAATTAACCTGATTTTTTTAAATGTATGTCAGTCCGCCCTTGAACTTGAATAAAAGTTTCCTTCTCTTTTCCCAAGGACCAAATATAACACCTTACATGTATTTCCAAGGCTAGTACAGTTATAAATGAACAAAGATTTGGCAAACAATTTATGTTTTATTGTTTTATTTAGGTATTATCAAAATTGACAACATTGTCCCTACTTTTCTTGAAAGAAAACTGACAATTTTGAGGTGGTAGCTAAATGGAACTTACTTGTTTTTAGTGGTTTTGATCGATTAAAATGGTCCTTTGTAACAATTGTCTAATTTACATCTTTTCTATTGTCTATTCCCTTTTAGCCTTCTTTCAACCCAGCTTCCGAGGGAACCCAATGCCACCTCTACCCCAAAGTCCATGGATGGCTCCCTCCCCTTTTGCCCCGGGATTTGAATTTGAAGGGGGCCCTTCAGGAGATCAAGCTCCACGCCTACCTCCAGGGATTAACAATAGCTGGCAGAAGTGGGCCGGGGTGAATGAGGATCAGGGACCCACGCCTACTAGGTAGGAAACTCTTTCAATGCACATTTGTTAAAGGCACTGGAAACGTTTTGTAATTGTCAAAGACCAGTATTCGCACTTGCTGTTCCCAATGCAGGAAAATAACAAATTTGTGAAAGTTTTGATTCCATTTGTCATTGCTGTTGCAAGAAAACAATGAAAGAATAGATTGTTGCTCAAATGTGCCTTCAGATGACTGGGAAAGGGCTTGAAGTCTTTCTCAGATTCAAATATTTTAGTGAACAATAACCTCTTTCTCAAAACTTCAGAGGGAGTCATTTCTCTTAATATGGTTTATACTATCAACAGCTCTCCTTAGTTCGTAACCAAGTAAGTCTTTGCTAATATGTATTTTGAGTAATTACATCAACAGCTCTCCTTAGTTCGTAACCAAGTAAGTCTTTGCTAATATGTATTTTGAGTAATTACAAAACGTGTCCAGAGGTGGATCAAAAAGAGTTAAATAGTCTTATTTCCAGTTAAGACAAGTTTCTTGTCCTAACTTAGAACTAGCCTTTAGTTTTTAGTAACCCAGGACTGGTTCCAAGTTTAATAGGACTATCTTTATGAAGTAGACCTCGTAGCCCTTTTACAAAATATATTGTTTTCAATGACTCCATCATACAATTTTTCATTTTAAGGGCTCAATTTTTTTACCCTTCTTGTGGTTTTTAACTGACTTTTCTATATTTAGTGCTGTTTTTTAAAATATTGCTCATTTTAGTGGAAAGTGCCTTGAGGCCTGGCATAAGACGCTTTATTAATACTTTTTTATTATTATTATTATTATTATTATTATTATTATTATTATTATTATTATTATTATTATTATTATTATTATTATTATTATTATTATTAAAGTAACCACTGGACCATGATGCTGGATGCAAACATTCTATAACTTTTGTATTCCTCTCGTTCTTGTGTGATAACTTCTATTAACAATCACCCTTTGCATACTATCAGCACTTGCTTACTCAGGTCTCACAGTTAAATTCAATCAACTTGTTTTTGTTCATTGTTTTTTTTTCCCACTGTGTTCCGCTGTGATGAGCAGTAAACACTTCAGGCATGTCTGTATTAACAATGACATGGGCCTGAAAAAAAGCATCACAGTGCGACTCTGTTTCACTTAATAATCTGGTTGCTGTTATACTGGCTACAGAACCATACAATGGAGGTAATTCGTTGTGCATCGTTAGTCAACACAAGTTCCATACAAGTGAAAGTGCAAAATCCATGGGCAGTCCATTGTACAAAAAAAAAATTAAAAAATACAAACAATTTATATGATTGTATTGAAAGTATAGTTATTGCAAAGAATCAACACTTGAAAAATCAGGTGGTAAAAAAGAGGCCCCAAATCAGAGGTTCATCCATTTTCCAATAGAGTCCTTTAAAACCCAAGAAATTTATTCCAGGGAACAAACCCACGCAGCCAGGAGGGGACTGAAAACCCAAATCCACAGTGCCCCATGCATGGTTTGAACTAGGGTCCTAGAGGTGGAAGGTAGAAAGATACCTCTACACCAACCTGACCACCTAATAGAGTCTTCAAATGTCTTTCTTATGTTGAAATTAACTGCCAATTATTTTGAATATACGCAAATTATTTCAGGCCTCAAAATAATCCACGTAACCCACAGCAATTGCTGGGGTGCCCTGTGCTTTTGCTGTGGTTCTAATACAAACTTACATTTTTCCCATAAAATTGCGGCCCTTATTAGAGGAGAATAGCTGGGTCCCTTCAAGAGCAAAGTTCAAGACCAATGTTGGCATATTGTTTCCAGAATGCAAACCATTTGCCTGCATCTGCTTACATTAACAGGTACCCTACCCAGATGATGGGCATGCCACAGTTTGGCAGAGACTTGCCCCACCAGCCCAACAACAATCAGGATTACCCCATTCATCAGCAGCAGCCCCATTTCCCCGTGGGTAGGGATCCTCCACCCCTACCCTGTTGGCCTCCTCATCAAAACAGCAACAGGCCTCCGCCAAATGTGGGACCTCCTCACCAGAGTGCCCCGCCTAGCCTTCCAAGACTTAAGGTAATTATTGGGGAACTTTGCCTTCACATTTCTTTGAAGCATTGTCATTTGGATTTGCTCCTTATCCTTGTTTTAACAAAGTGGTCTTTGTTTTTTGTTGGAACCGTTTGATTCTTTTAATCCTATGCTCATGGCGCTGTATATAGATATACAATAAAACTAACCTATGAAAGTTCAATTTCAAAAGGGAAAGTTGTAGCGTTTTTTGAAAGTCGCAAAAAAATTGAAGCTTATAATGTCCTTGCAGGATGAAGAATCTTAATACGAATACACAATCTGAGAAGTGTCACAGAAATCTTTTCTTAGATTCAAACTTTGGGAAAAAAAACTGGATCTTTTTTCGATTAAACATATTACTTCAAAGTGAAATGGTTCTCAAAATGTTGTATACTATCAAAATCTGCTGTAGGCTTCTAACCAAAAGATTTTAAGCCATCAGTTTTAAAAGTGAATACCAAACATATACCTTCCCTTTAAAGAGTCAAACTTTGTATCTTGCAGGTGGATGGAAAGTTTTCTCAGATGAACCAACAGGGTGGGTTTAGTGTCGATGACCGCTCCAGTAAAGTCTTGACTGCATCCATCGCTGATGTCAGAAATTGGAGTAAACACACAGACAAGGCTGGAGTCTTCATCTTTGAGGTCTATGGTAAGTAGCCTGTCTCGTACAAAATTGCGTTTCACAAAAATTTGTTTTATGTTTTAAGGCGTTGCATGGTGAGGTATCACTTTATACTTTATATCAAGCATGATCCTCTTCCTACTTTGGTCTGTTTTCCAACTTGTTTGCCCTTTGAAAAAGCCTACACCATGTTGATATGCCCTTGTACTCAATAAAATATTCCTATGTTGTTGTTGTTGTTTTTTTTTTTGGGGGGGGGGGAATAGGTCTTGTTTTTTATTCTACTGCCGCAGAGTAGATTGCAGAATACGGGAGACTAATAGTTCTAAAAAGAACTGTCCTGCTTAAGGACAGGTCCATTATCCCATATGTAAATAAGTAATTTGAAACAAATCCAATTGCCTCCTTTTCCTTATTATGGCGGTCCATTAATACTAAACTGCTTTTCATGTGAATGAGCAAGCAAGGTAGCATGAGCCATCTGAGCCATAAAGCACTAACGTTGGCAGTCTCCGTATTTTGTCAACATCTTTGTTCAGGGGGTGCCAGCCAGAAGCCATGCAACTTTGGAAGCAGCAGCAATTATCTTACTTTCTAGAAATCATTACCTAAGATTTTGTTCCATTTTTCAGCTGTGACTTAAGTTTTTGCCTGATTATTTTATTGATTTCTGATACACTAACAAAATAAGAACTTGGCAGAAACTTGTAATAACAAATTATTTCATATTTCTTGATGACACAGGTAAAATGACTTCAGCAATGTCTTCTGATATCGATGGCCTGGCCAAAAAGTTCACCCTGAAAGACCAAGAACAGACACTAAAGTGCATTTTCTATGAGACAGTGAGTTAACCTACTGTACATTTTGAACTCTTTTTTTGACATGATAGTTGCTACTAGTGTATTCATATTGACTGTGTTTGTGTAATAAGCACTGCATACTCTGTACTTTCCAGAGTTCTGTGAGCAAACTTCCACAGGCAAATCACTCGGGTGAGGTTTGAACCCACGACTTTTGCATTGCTAGAGCAGATGTCTTACTACTAGACCATCGAGCTCGCTCAATGGCTAGAGGCAGTTCAAATTCAGTGTTCTAGTGGTAACATCTGCTCTAGCAAATATTAAAGGGATGCTGCAGTGAATTAAAATAAAACAGTCAATTTTGCTGTCATTTATTTCTGATATATGTATTGAACATCAATAAAATGTGTTTTGTTTTTTCCCCCGACATATCTCACTTGCGTAATTAGCGAATAAGTCATGCCCCCCCTTTTTATGGATTGTTACCGCCTCCCTACCATCGACGTCACGTCGGGAATTCAAACATATCGTCGGCAAAAAGAGTCTGGTTCCTAACTACACGCGCCTAGGTACCAGGCCACACAATGCACACGTCTCTATATGCACACAGCCAGGGGACCCGACGGCTCGGGTTCCCGACATGACGTCACATGAAGGCTCCCTTTTAGGGGCAGGGTGGGTTCCCCTAATCTCTTGAAAACCACTTTTAAAATACTTGCGCATTAAATAAAAAATTTAAAAAAACATTTCAGGTTTAAAAAGTCATGTTTAATTGTTTAAATTTAAAAAAAAACCACTGCAGCCACCCTTTAAACACAACAAGCAAAATGTTGACTTAACTTCGCAAAAATAGTATACAAAAACATTTATTTTCAAATTAATTTCCTTCCTTCAAGGACCGCCCTTTGGTCAAGCTTACTAAAGATCAATGGCTTCGCTGTATGGGAAGTTTAGATGGCCGTAGCAGACTGTTCCGCTGTGTGTCTGTCCGTTCTGCTACACCGACTGAGCAGAAAGTGATGACCACTCTGATAACTACCAGCGGAAGTGTCATGAAGGAAAGACTGGCATCAGTGCAAGAACCGTAAGAACTACACATGTTAATTTCCCTACTATATCAGATGTAAGAAAACTTGTTGAAAATAAACTATGCTAAGATTAAGGGGCAAGTGTGGGTTTTGCAGTCGTAACCACTGACTGTTTTAGTTTTTGACTAGTGATTAACCAATGGCATACATATATTCAACCAAAACAGTTTTAAATCGGTTATGCAGTTTGACTCTTGATGAAATGTTCTTTAAAAGTTGTTGCTATTTATTTCCTTATTTATTTCTTTACAGTTTATAATATTTATTTCTTTGTTTATTTGTTCTTCTTATTTATTCTTGTGGGGGATTCCCCGCTGAGACAGACAGCTGTGAATCTAGTATTTATGTTTCTAAAACGTATTTTCACATGAATTTCGAACCCATCCACGTTTACAAACAGCGGGTACAACCATATCGCTAGGTTCAACTGTTTTGGATGGGAAATTATTCAAACCATATTACCTTAAAGGGAATCTTTATTTCAAAATATTTGTACTATCAACAATGGCAGTGCATCAGATTTGCCAGTCTGTGTAAGTGAAGCCAGGTGAAACATCACTCACTGAACAAATTGTGAGTTTGTTCTCCATTTTTCATCCATATTATTTGAATTGGTAAAAATAACTTCTTTACTGAAGCTGTGGTGCTTCTTACCAAGTAAGTTTTGATGATTTATTAATGTTCGAGTATTCACCAAAGTATAACTCTACTTTTAAATTGGTATAAAACTATATTGTGCATGTATTATTGTTGTTGTATCCATGTTCTTGTTAACAATTTTATGCCGAGGAAATTTTTGTAAATATGTAACAAATGGAAAGACAGATTGTTTGAAATACTTTAATTAAAAATATTGATTATAAGTTTCCCCTTTTGTGCATGAAGACAGGACAGTGATTGTTCTGTGGCTTTAATAAAATGATTTAAATTCAAAAAAGTTTGCTAAAATTTTTTTTAAAGATAATTTTAAGTAGCCTTTTTCAGCCCGTTTTGGAATCCAAAGTTCAGAGAATACACTCTAAATAGAAAATACCACGTCATTCCAATTTCCCCCTTTGGAAAGAAGGCCCCATGTGTATATCTTGAGCAAGAACCATACATCTATGGTTCTGGTTGGTGCCCATATTCATGCATGAATGCATGACATACATAGATCTCTACCTAGATGCCTTTAACTATTGAAAGGGGGTCGGGTGCTGAGATGGGACAATGGGTGTAAGTGAACTTTAGGGCGAAACCATGTCATTGAGGTATTATTGCAACCTTGGATGTACTTTCACAAAAAATAGCAGCAAGGCCACATTGGTTTATAATAATAATAATAATTATACATGTAGTACAGTCTTATGTAGCGCATACAAAAGGTCCTCATCAAGGCACTTGAACAAATGGAAGGTTTTATGGGTTTATAATGTGCTACGGGGCATTCAGCAGCCACTGCAAGCAACACTGGGGCAAACCCCTTTTCTTAGTGATAAGTGTTTCTAGTTGTTAATGCAGTTTTTTGTTTGACATCGTTGTTATAGACGATGTGACCTATGTTTACATTCAAACCGCCCTCTGTTGACAAAACACTCTATACGTCATGTTTCGCCGGGCACTGAGTTGCGCAGTCACAGTAAGATTGCGTACACTTTCTAGCTGGCTGCCAAAACACAAAGGTTTTGCCCGGCGGTATGCGCGCGAATCATGTTATGGTTTTCGTGTGACGTCAGAGGTCACATCGTCTATACTTTCTATATTTTAGTGCTGGTTTTTACTGAATGCAAGATCAAAACACGGTGGTGGAATGGGAAAGCAAAATCACTTCTTAGACAACTTTGGTTTTCTTAGGAATTTTGAAGACATTTTGTTATTAGCAGAGTTTGTGTTAAAATTCCCCTGGCCACAGGGCTACAGGGGATTGACCTTATAGACTGTATAGCAACAATAGTAAAGAATTCTCCTACATCAAGGTACATTAAGCCTAAACCTTGGTGCAGTTCATTCACAGTCCAATAGAGACTGCTTTTTCTTTGTTGTCTTTTTCTTTTCTTCATGTGGATGTAGGTGTGGCTTCAGGCATCGAATCAATAATGGTATATAGATCTCTTCCTGTATGCTAATCTCGGTCTGCAGTACTGATGGTTTATATAGGTGCTGAAACGGTGCACATGTCATTGGGAGTTTGAGGTCTGTTGTGGATTGTTGTCAACTGAGACTCTGTCACAAATATTACAGGAAAAACCAGACTGCGATTGTTGACGTTCCTTGCAACCATGTTGAAACTGGTGGTTTGTGTGGCGCTTCTTGCCCTGTGTCATCCAATCTGTGGTGAAAAGACTAACAGGGAGGCAAGGGTTCTGATTCTTGGTGCAGGAGGTGCTGGCCTACAGGCAGCTAGGAGGTTCCACGATGCTGGAATGAATGACTTCATTATCTTAGAAGGGGCTGACCGCAAAGGTGGACGTGTCCATGATACCCAATTTGGTGACATGACAGTGGAGTTGGGTGCTGCTTGGGCATCGCCAAATGGAACTGAAACTCTCAAAATCATTGAAAAACTTGATCTTGACCGCTGGATCAGCGACTATGGAAGTAACACATATTTTAATGCAGCTGGGGACAATGTCACGGATGCAGCCTATGAACGGTATGATGTATTCTATCCAGCAGTGGAGCGTGTTGTAGAGATCCGGGACAGAATGAATGACGACGACGATATCCCAGATATGTCCCTTCGCTCTTCATTACGCCTAGGAGGATGGGAGGCTCTGGATGCCCTTGATAACGTCATCGAATGGTTCGATTTTGACTTTGAATACGCTGAGAGGACAGATGTGTCATCTACCAGACAATCTGAAACTTTCGACGACACATACTTCATGAAGGATCCCGGAGGTTTGAAACAAATCTTTGATGACATTGCTGGTTTCCTGGATGAGCCTGAATTCATCAACCACACCCATCTGAGTAAAAAAGTCAGCTCCATCGACTACTCCAATGATGTCTCAGTCGTGGTCGAGTGTGAAGATGGCACTCGATACATCGGAGAGTATGTCCTGGTCACCTTCAGCATCGGGGTCCTCCAACGAAACCACATCCAGTTTACTCCATCACTCCCCGAGTGGAAAAGAGCAGTTATCGACAAATCACGCATGGGTTCTTATACCCAAGTGTACATCACTTTTCCAACAAAGTTCTGGGATGATGTTGAATGGATTGTTCATGCCAGTGACAGGAAGGGGTACTACCCACTCTTCTTGAACCTCCAAGCTATGGGGTTGTATCCATCTGGCACACCTATGTTGATGGCTCATATTACAGGTTAGTACATGTACATAAGAATAATAGTAGCGCATTTCATTGGGCCAATAACATTTCTTTAATCTTTCTCAGCTCCCTGGGGAGAGTACACAACCTGGGCTTTTTCATACATTATATCGACCTCTACCCTTACAGCTACCCATTTTACATATACCCGTGTGGTAACTTTTTTTTAGATGTAAATGAGTGGTTTAAACAAGTTCTTTAAAATTGTTTTGGTACCTAAGGAAAAGTACCGATAGGTATAACTTAAGAGATGAATCGCAGAAATGATAAAATGAAAAAACAACCCAATATGAAAAGTGCTTATTTTGACATGTCGATACTGCAATCAAAATAAGTGGGAACAGGCATGTATGCTCATGCACAACTTGTCTAAACTTTAGTTTGTTATTCATTTCAATCGGTTTACACCTAGTTTGAATAAATTATCAGTTTTGTTATGTGATGAATTTATTGAAAATTATCTGTTCTAAAAACCAACTGACATATCCCTTCATGGGTAGATTTCACAAAGAGTTAGGACTAGTCTTAGCTCAAGTTAGGACGAGTTACTCGTTCTAACTTAGGACTAGCCTTAAGTTTTTAATATTTTCAAACTCTTTGTGAAATCGACCCCTGCTGATGCATCAAAAGCAAAGCATGAACAGGAAACTTTCCTCTTTTTCATTTTTCATAACAGGTGATGAATCTCGTCGTGTGGAAGCTCAACCTGCAGATCAAACCAAAGCAGAGATCGAGGAAGTCCTTCGTACGCTGTACGGTGCCAGCTCCCCAGGCGCCGATGGTATCCTCGTCAGCGATTGGTCAAGGAATCCCCTGACTGAAGGAGCCTTCTCAAACTGGCCTGTTGATATTTCCGATGACTGTTTCGAGAAACTGGAAAGTAGGGTTGGGCGGGTGTTTTTTGCAGGGGAAGCAACTTCCTCTGAATACTTGGGTTACGTTGAGGGGGCACTCGAGTCGGGCAACCGTGAAGCGAATAAGATCAAAGAATGTATGGCCGATTTTAGCGAGTGCCCAATCTTTAAAGGGCAAGGTTTAGTGTGTGAAAAACCCAGTACAGGTTCTGCAGTGCCTGTGCGATTCAATGCACTTATGGTCAGTATCGCCACACTAGTGGGCTTGAGGTTCACCAATTTCCATTAGTGATGGTTCCATTGATCTTGTTCTTAACCAAGCTATTTAGATGCTGCTTTAAAATTTTATTAATCTATGTTTTAATAATAGTGGGAACATTTGTGATCTTTGATAATGTTTTGTAAGTACTGAAAGCTATCAATCCTTTAAAGGAATATATGAAGTACACACATAACAGGTATAATGTAATAATCGTTTAGTTCTGCACATTTGTATGCAGGTACAAAAACTATGTACATGTATTCACTTCAAGCTTTCCCATAATTACGTAGCACGTTTGGTCATAAAAGGATAACTTCTGAAGTGCATGTCCTTTTTGTGAATGTGTTAAGATTAATCTTAGTGTATGTTAATCATAATATCAAAGCTCCCAGTTCTACTGGGCATTCTGTCCTCTGGGACACTAAAACATTTCTAGATTTCGCAGAATTGCACATTCTTTTTACCAAAACTTTCTTTGGATTAGTAAAATATTTCACAATGAAGAATCTTTTGGTGTAATCTTAAACTCTTATATAATTTGGTTAATTTTGATGGAGTAATTTTAAATCTGAAATCCTTTGGCAACATGAAAATGTAGTCACATTAACTTTCTGTTTGGGAAGGAAAGCTGTTTAGATTTTTTTTTTAAGATGATGCATAAGATATTAAATATCCATTGTGTGGTTCAGGAAATACGATTGTTGAAATTTCATGGTGTCACCGTTCATGTACCTTCTTTATGTTCAAGTTGAGGTTCAATTATCTGTTGAGTTTCAAAGTTAAATTCAATTTCAATTCAAAGCATGTTTGTATATTTGAAAGAAAAACATAGGCAGGAAGATGACAAAGACAAACATAATGGCCGATTACCCAAAGGTGTTCAGTGTTCAGCCATCATGTTTTTCTACTGCACTGTCCGACTACATACGATAGCCAGTACATCGTTGATATTTCAAATATACTTTAAAGACACTCGACACTATTGATAATCTTCAAACACCAGTCTTCTCACTTGGTGTATCTCAGCATATGCATAAAATAACAAACATGTGAAAATTTTAGCCCAATCGGTTGCGAAAGTTGCGAAATAATAATAAAAGAAAAAAACAACCTTGTCACACGAAGTTGTGTGCTTTCAGATGCAAGTTGATTTCCAGGCCTCATCTAATTCTGAGGTCTTGAAAACAAATTCGTGGAAAATTACTTCTTTCTCAAAATGTACGTTGCTTCAGAGGGAGCCGTTTCTCACAATGTTTTATACTATCAACCTCTCCCCATTACTTGTTACCAAGTAAGGTTTTATGCAAATAAATATTTGAGTAATTAAAAATAGTGTCAACTGCCTTTAAACAATAACACATTCAAATAAAATACAATTGAAAGGGTATGTAGTATTCCGACACAGGACAATTTATTAAAACAGTTTGATAGTAACATCTAAAATGACTTAAACAACAATTCACTGAAACCCGTCTTCAAATACTATTTCCAGGGAAATGCTTTGCGTTAAACCCGCCCCTTCCACACACACCCCAAGAAACATTTACATCTCATAAAAAATTATGTTTTTTTCTGTCGACCTTACCATGTATCCACACATTTTCTATTGACCTCTTCTATGTACTTTAGACATGGCATCTGTGCCAGGCTTGCAATTTTTTTAACCAACATGTAATAACAGCATCACCATAAGTGACACTACCCTTCTGTATAACACACATAGACATTTACTCCCAAAATAGTGCAACCCAGATTATTGTTGTGATGCATCATGTTAATTGGATCAAAGAACTGGTGGGTTTGGGAAAACGTGCTAACATATTGTTTTGACATGATTACTTCCAGCTTAGTTTACCCTTTCAAAATCAAGGCCCAAGACAATGATGTTCCCCATTATGGATGGAAGATTTTAACGACGACTTAAAATTAAACTTAAACATTAAAAACAAAGAGCCTTGTGTTTGAAAAAAATGTTGCTTCTAACACAAGCATACTAGTACACAACTGTGCACAACACAGAATGTAAACTGTTCAAGTAGGCAATAAAGGGTACAGGACTGGGGACCACATAATGCCTTACGTTGGCAAGATGGCCAAGAATACAAGGTATAATCCTTTAGTTAAGGCCCGTCTCCATCAAATAGTATTATCAAAAAGTTACTAAACTCTGTACAGATGCAGTCTATTTTGCCTAGCCACCATAGACTTTGAGGCAGCATTATTTCCTTGCTTATAAACAACAATGCCATGCTATCACAATAGAGAGTCCACTCTGATGCAAAGGGGTTTTTTAACAAGTTATTCAGAAGTTGTATCTTTAGCGTTACATATACCATGATATGTGACTGACTTGCTTTGTATGCTATGGTGGCTAGTCGAATCGCAAAACAGATGCGGCCTTGTTTTTCAGTCTCGTTGGTTTAGTGAATATTCTTTGACCTACGTACACCTAAAATGCTTTAAAAGAGATGTAAAGTTTGTTTACTGCACTGGAGCATTTTATTTACAAAACTCTTTGGAGTTCCAGAGATAGTGTTAACTAATCTACACTCCGTTACCTTAAAGTGCAAGAAAGAAACCTAGTGGCACATGATTAAGAGACTTTGTACACAGAGGAGTTTGGTCACTGACTACCTTAGTACGGACGGAATCTGTCCCTACGGCCATCTGGTGGACCACCCCGTCCACGTGGGTTGAAGCCCCCTCGGCCACCTCCCCTGTCTCCACCGCGTCCTCTGGGTGCAAAGCCACCACCACCGCGCCCACGGTCCATACCGCCGCCTCCACGTCCACGATCCATGCCACCACGTCCACGGAAGCCACCACCGCCTCCTCTACCTCCACGGTCTCCAAATCCACCTCCACCACCACCTGGGGCGGGCATACCTCCTATGTTAAAGAATAAAAATGAATAATAAATACCAATCCACATATTAACCCTCCTACTCTATCCACAAATTAACCCTCCTACTCATCATTAAGACCAATCATTTCAAATTATTTAACTGCACTGGGTTTTGTACACTTGAGAAAAGGGACAGGCCTGGAATATCATCTTGGAGAGCCTAATGCCATTTTTATTCTGTCAAGGGCACTACCATTGGAAAATCTTTAAGTCTATAAAAGTTTTGAAAGGGCACCAAGGCCAAGGTCAGGGCAACAGAGGCCATGGCCTCCCTGTGTAATTCCAGGAGATAAGTTTAATTTAAAAGGAATTTCT
This sequence comes from Asterias amurensis, assembly GCF_032118995.1. NCBI lineage: Eukaryota > Metazoa > Echinodermata > Asteroidea > Forcipulatida > Asteriidae > Asterias > Asterias amurensis. Next base: position 23,185,370 of record NC_092653.1, on the reverse strand, counting down.
GCAGGATCAGGTAGTCTCAGTAAGATTCAAATTGAATAAGCCGTCCTAAAAGGCCATCGATTACAAATAAATTGTTTCACTTTTAAACACAGGTATTGTAAAATATTTCATCAGAATGCACCCCACCCCAATTGTTTTCTTTATCCTTACAAAACTTTGTGCAAACCAAATTAATTTGCACTGCTTTTTACTGATCACTTACCATCAGCTGGTCTTGGGCTTCCACACATGTTGCACTTGTCACGACGGGCAAAGTTGTGATTGCTACAGCCACTGGAAAAAAAATATATATATATATATATATAATATTAAAATTAGACATTCAGGACCCAAGGTTGGAAAATCTGTATGCGTTCTCTGAAACTTACAGAGTGCACAATTTGCACACAAATTTATTCAAAATTATTGAGAATGTGCAGACATTTTTATACTGAGAAGACATCAATGCAATTAGTTGCACAATGAAACATGATCTTGATGCCTTTAATGTAGCTTTCTCAAACCTCGGCTTTGGCTCCGGCTTAATCTGCTGATGTTCGAACCAACGCATGTAGTACGCGCTGCTCCAAAAATGCAGGTTAAAGACCAAGCTGTGTTTTCACTGCGTATGTCGCGCGCAGAGAGAGACCCTTTAACATAGTAATAATAATATCAAAGTCTTATATAGCGCACGTATCTACCAAACAAGGTACTCAAGGCGCCAAGTATAAACAAACTTTCAGAAAGATTGCAGTGGTGAAATTTGAGACCCAATTAGTTAGCACCTTATAAGGGTTTTTACAAGGTGCTACGGCGCATACAGCAGCAACAGCCAGGAACACCGGGGCGAACCCCTTCTCTTTTCGATAAGTGCACTGGGTTCTTTTACATGCGTTACACAACACACGTAACCAACGGCCTTATGTCCCATCCGAAGGACGAAGCAATAGCTAAGTGTCTTGCTTAAGGACACAAGTGTCACGGCTTTATTGGGATTGGAACCCACACTCTGCTGATCAGAAACACGAGAGTTTGAATTTGGTGATCTTAACCGCTCATCAATTGACTCAACAATTTGCATCTCAGTACTTACTTATCTGTGCAAATCCAATCCCCTTGCCTGGCACCGCCGCCACCACCACCACCCATACTTCCACCACCACCCCTGTCACCACCACGACCTCCACGGAATCCACCTCCATCACTATCACGTCCACCACCGCGACCTCGGAATCCGCCGCCACCACCGCCTGAAATCAGAAGAAAACAAATTTTTTATAATGAACTGGAACTATTGGTAAGGAGCAATGGCTGTTGATAGTATAAATTATTGTAAGAAACGGCTCCTCTGAAGTAACATAGTTTTTGAGAAAGAGGCAATTTCTTATTCAAACAACAAAAGACTTCAGGCCTTTTATTGTTTTTGTAGGCATCAGAAAGCACACAAATATGTACAACAATGGTGTTTTTTCCCCATTATTTTCTTGCAACCTCGATGACCAATATTTCCACAAATTTTTTATTTAATGTATATGTGGGGATATACCAAGTGCCTTTAAACACAAAATTTTTAAGTTCAACATGCTTTAACAGTAGAAAAATTCAATTACACTAGATGACATCACATGCACAGAGAAGTTTCACATCACCGTCTTGGTGACAATGTTTATTCCAAGAAGCGAAAATGATAAGTACTCTGCCTTACCCATTCCACCTCCACCTGGGCCTCCACGTCCCCGGAAGTTCATCCCGAAGTTTGATCTTACTGTCGCAAACTCAACCTTAATGGTGTGGCCAAAGAAATCTTTCCCTACAAAAACAAATCAACAAACACAGTATCTTAATATATGGCACAAATGGGGGAGGGAAACTGCTTTAGTAGCAGCAAATAAGGACAGATTTCCCATAAATATTGTGAAAACACTGTCCAACTCTTATAGACCTTTGTCACGCTGTCACCATCTTGGTCATGTTCCCTGTTTCCATAACAGTAATGAATGCTAACATTCATTGCGCAAACATGGCACAGACTATTATTTCGTCCAGCCTCAGTTTGGTTTACAATGAGTTGGAATGGAATGGAATACAATCAAGATGGCCACATCGTGAATAAAGGTCTATATTCAGGACAAAAACAAAAATATGACAAGGGTAAAGAATAGTTTTGTGTAAGCTAATGTAAGGATAATTCCCATGGTTATCTCTAGAATTCCAAAATAGTTGTTCACACCTCAACAGGTGGCCCATATCCTCTGTCAGTCCATGTCCAGTAATTAGCCACCACTCACATTCCTGACCACCCACCCTTACTCCCCCCCCTGTTGACCATTACATCATCTCACTTCTATGTAAAGATGTCACCAATATCATCTCATAAATCTCTGCATTACACTACTTACCATTGAACCAATCAATGGCAGCTTTAGCAGAGGGTGGGTCATCATAGGTGACTGTGGCCTCTCCAGTCTGCTGGTTGGTCTGCTTGTTCTTGTAGATGAAGATCTTGTGCTTGCCGGTCCTCTTGTCAAGCTGGTTAACAAAATGTGAAGTTTTTAGACATTTTGAAAACATATTATAAGGCAATGTTGAACTTTACAACTTTCCACTCCAAAGAGCATGATCGTTATTAATTTGCATTTGATAAAATTTACACAGCGCCAGTTTAAGCCTGGCAACATGTATATTAACTACGCGACTAGACTCGCCTCACAAGATGCATTGCAGCATATTGTCTACCGCAGATGCAATACAGTAAAATTCATGCTGAAAGGATTAATGATTGTGTCACTTAATGTCCGATTAAATTTTGTAACTACATAACCAGCTATAATAACCAGTTTATATATAGCATACAAACTCAACACCATAAATGTGGGACCAATTATTAAGGTGCTCTGCCTGATCCCATGTAAAGCATGATCACAAGACTCGTGCAGTTCTCAAATCAACAGAATCAAAAAATTATCTAGGGAAATTTTGAACTTACCTTAACAATACCAATCTTGCTGAAGTAGTCCACTAATTGATCTTCAGATACCTCTCCAAGGCCGCTGACAAAGATGGTGTCTACAGACAGATCCTTCTTTGGCTCTCCTGTAAAGTCAAAACACATTATCATTATCACTAATTCATAGCTTTGAACTCAAGAAAGAAAAGGACAAACCCCTTTCTTCCAATAATAAGTGTACTGGATTTTATTACGAGCTCTACACAAAATAAACCTGTGTAAATTTGAGCTCCATCTGTCATCGGCGCTGCAAGATAATAATGAAAGAAAAACCACCCTTGTCACCTAAAGTTGTGTGCTTTCAGATGCTTGATTTCAAAACCTCAAATTCTAAATGTGAAGTCTCGAAATCAAATTCGTGGAAAATTACTTCGTTCTCGAAAACTATGTCAGTTTAGAAGGAGCCAGTTCTCACAATGTTTTATACTATCAACAGCTAAATACCAATAGTGTCCACTGCCTTTAAGAAATACATGCTACATACTAGTTTGCATAATTAGGGACTAAAAGAGGTTTGCGTAGCACCATGTGAATATCGTTTTTGAGGAGTGTTGTTTCTGAAAAGAACAGTGTTTAACGCCTCTTTTTTTTCATCAGAACTTGGACAGATTCCAGAAACAGGGGGAGTCGACAGCTCTGAAATCCCATCTAAAACAGCAATTGTCCCCAAGACTTCAGATGCTTCATCAAAGGCAAACATAATTAAAATTTAAGCTTACCACTTCCAAAGGAGCTTCCTCCACTGCTGCCCATGCTGCCTCCACTCCCACCACTGTCGCCACCAGTGCTTCCACCACGTCCAGTATCTAACAAAACATAAATAACCCCAAAACCATTTTATTTGTGCACATTAATTAAATTGTTTTTGCATAAAAAAGCAGAAGGAAAGCTGGTAAAGGGTTGACGGTTCCTATCAGACAAATCCAGTTTACCCATTTTTATGTCATTATTTTTTAGATCAAGAGTAAACTCGTACGACTGAGCTCAATATAATCAGTAGTGGAATACCCAAAGTTTATTTAGCAATTGGCAATTAACGTCACCATTTACATGCAAGTCAAGCAGTCTAGTATATTCCCAACACACATATTTTTCAAAACCAAATTAAACACACTGCAGATTTCAAGTTCAAACCTTAACTTTAAGCAACAAGAAATATATTCGGTATTATTAAAGTATTAACAGTCCGGCAAAATGTCTGAGCTACAATAACCTGTAGTCTATCGGTGGATTTCTTCAATTTTAAGACCTGCACGAATTAAAATGACTTTGAATAAATGTCATCAGTATCCAGTTCAAAGGAGATAAAGCTTTAGGTCCGTCAACCAAAACCTAGCATTAAGAAAACCCCAAAAATACAAATGCGATGCGACGGAACGATAAGGGAAAATTTTTCAATATGATATGGTCCTCAACATAGCTCATACAAGTAGCTATGCGAAAAGCTTAAGGAAGTTTGAGTACCCCAAAATCCTACAAAGGAGGCCGAACATTCGTCCTTGAACAGGCCTGGTATATCCAGGAGGTAACGAGGGCAGTTGCCTCCATGCCCCCTGGCCGATGCTTCGATGCCCTTGAAATGATACAGTAGAAATAAATAATTTCCCTTTAGGGTGCCCTTTACCGAGGAGAAAATGCCCTTGTGACCTTTCAAAAATGAAGCATTAGGCATGCATTGACACTGGCAGCTCTCTTCCACGCTTACGTTTTTAATTCTCAGGACAGAATGTTCTTCATTAAAAATAATAATAAATGTGCTAATAAGACGATGCCCAGGCCCTTTATGTGTACTTAAAGATAATGAAGCAATTGCCCCATGCCCTTGGTTATTGCCCTGGTGCCTTGCCTTTACATGAACAGACTAACGGGCTTGGGTGCGTATCCCACACTGTTAAGGAAGTTGATTAAACTGACATGAACACCCGCGTAAAAAAAGTGAAAACGGTTTCACATTCCAAAACTTGGTCAAATGTTCAACCAAGCTGACCAAATATTTTAAACCTTTCAATTGCACGGGCTATGTACCCAGGCCCATCGGAATTATATTAATGGGTCACGCAGTAAGGACAAATAAAAAATGTTGTCGGCTATTCATCAAAATATTAATATATACAAAATTACCGCGTTACACCTTATGCGGTCACTAATGAATATTACAACAACGTTGCCCTTTTAAAAAAGACGAACACCGTCAAAACTCAAACCACCTCTTTGAAAAAATGATGCGGCTTTTTAACCCTCCACAATTAAGGAAAGATCTTTCTTTCAGTGAAAAAAAAAAGAAGTTCTTCCTTCTAGGTATTCGTCGCACGACAATGTTGCATGTTTTCTGAAGACTACACATGACAAAAATCACATAACTACCCCTTTGAAGTGTACATGCACAGTCTTCTATTTATCACAGACTTGAGAGAAGCAAGACTAAAAATAAACCTTCGTTGTAATTACATCTATGCTAATGTTTTAAGTTTCATGTAAAAAGAAAGAGTCAAGTCTATCCCAAGGTAATATGGCTTATCAGGCTGATGTTCATACCCGGTTTCCTTGGCATTAAATGACTGAGAATGTTGGACTACAACCATCTTAAGTTCAACCCCTACTCTTGCTGGTACTGATCTGTATTCCGGATTGGAGAGATGCAATTATGATTAAGTGTCTTGCTCTTAAGACACAAGCGTCTCCACTTACATGGCCAAGATTTGAACCCACATTCTGTAAATTACACTCCACATTCCCAGACCACGACACCCCATCATTAAGTTTCACCATACCTTTTACAAACTGTACAAATGCCACGCACAATTGTTCCCTTAAAAAATAAAAAACGCCTGGGCCATGTTGTTATGGCATTTTTTTGCACAGTAACTTTTTAAGATCAAAGTTTAATACTAATATTAAAAGAACACGCGTATCCCAGATTTTGCAAGACTACAAAATTATGTTATTGTTTAAGTTTCACTGTACCTAAACAGACAGCGCCAAAGAACTAAAGAAAGTCTTGGGGCATGGTTGTCTTGGCGCTTTTCACACTGGTCAACAAAAGTTAAAAGGCTGCATATATTCGCTACACACAGTTACAGATCACCAACCACCAACCCCCCCCCCCAAAAAAAAGGTTCAATGATCATTTTGAATGGGCATATTACACAGCATGGTAATCTACTGTAGACCTAGAAGCAAGCCCAGATGTCAAAGTGAACTGGAAATAGTCTATTCAATCCCATTCAGAATGGTTGTGCTAACTCGACTTAGTACACAAATTGTTGTTACCATTCACCAATATGTGAAAAGCACTTCATAATTCACTTAACCATTCAACGATATGTGAAAGCACTTCATACGAACTCGGTGCTTTTTACGAGGCTTCAAAAACAAAAAACCACCCACATGCACTCTACTGTACTCGCGTGATTCCTGATTCCCACATCCTAGAGCAGTAACCACTACCTAGACCAGGCCCGATACTTCACGGAGGCAACGAAGGCGATTGCCTCCGTGTCCCCTGGTCATTGCCTTGGTGCCCTTGAAATGCTCCAGTACAAATTTGCAATTTTATCATAGGGTGCCCTTTACCAAGAAGAAAATGCCTTGGTGCCCTTGCCCTTTCAAAAACGAAGCATACAGCCCTGCTAGACCATCGAGTGTTATAATGTACATGTAGTAAATGTACCCATTAAAAAAAAAATTCCAACACATAATGTCTCCCCTGCACGACCACGTCACCTGCTGCTGGGTTAGAGAATATAAAACTAATGTGTAAAAGGCTACCCATCGAATAATTTCTTGGTTAAATGATACGGCGTATAAAAGACAACCTTATGAAAAAAATAAACGTACAGGAAGTAAAAAAAAACACTTCAACCGATGATTGTAAAGTTGGGTTACATAAAGTTACTTGGTCAACATTCAGAGTCATCCTGGGTAACAGGTAGATGTTAACCTATTCCACAAAACTTCAGACATGCGATCATTAATACCAGTGATGAAGTACTAATCTGTCAGAACCTAAATTGGTTTTTGAGAGGAAATGGGAGAATAAACGAAAGAAAAAAACCAATAAACCATGAACACTCCCAAGTGATCACAAGTTGGTTAACGTCTTTTTAACTAAAAGGCTCTTCAAATCATGGCAAATCACCACGATTCTAACAATTCAGTGAAACCCACTCATAAAAAAAACAAAAACACTCATTGTTTCACTGTTGTTAGGTCATCGTACCATTGCCGACAATAAACATCAAATATAATGTTTATGTGAAATTTGACCAAACAAGTTTTGTATGCCATCTTGGACAAGTCCTTTACCTGCGAAGGAAATTTAAAAACACAGGGGTCGAAATTAAGTGTATTTCCATGGTAGTCAGCAGGGCTAGTGACCAATCATTTTTAGTAGCCCTGATTAGATTTTGGTAGCCCGAAAGACGCATTATGTCTCCCGTCACGGCTCAAACTTTACAATACACCAATAACATAGTTCTTTATTGTTTGTGATGATGATTTTTGCATTATTTTTCCACTAGCCCGTCGGGCTATCAAACTGGAAAAATGAGTAGCCCCGGTGTAAATCTGGTAGTCCCGGGCTAGCGGCAATTTCGACCCCTGAAACACAATACTGTGTACCCTTTGGGAGGCTGGAGTTAAAACATTTCAATCAATCTACAAGAGTCCATCGTGCCAGTTGTGCACCAGTCACATACAGGTACCACCTCTCCCAAAACCTTATCCTCACTAACCGACCAAGGACTTATTTTTTCACACCTGACCCAGTCTATTGAAGAAAAAGAAGAAAAATGTAGTACCAGTTCATTACATAACAATGCTCTATCAACATCGTTCTGGCTGTACATTGTGAACAACCAACATTATTATTACCGAATTGTTGCTTATCAGCACTCGGCTCTTGCTCGCAAGAATCTGAATAACACAAACCAAGGAATACATTATACAAATGCTGTTTTAGTATTCCTTACTGATGGCATATTACATCTAAACATTAACCCAACCTCAAGGCGAACAGAGCTATCCTTATTTCATCAGAATCCTTCAGTGAAAATTAACTGAACATCAAATTGCATCTAGGTCCCTACCCCAACCAAGCATGGCTGTCATGGCTACACAAACCAATGAGGCAAAAGCAGGAATGTTGATGTGTATGCAATAAATCTAGAAGGTATAGAGTTTACAATATGCACGCTAACTTTCAATGCAAGTGATAACCATAATCTGCTGCTGCCAATTATTTGTATGAGCGTTTTATGTTAACCGGCATAGACCTACATGTATAACATTAAAATATTTTCCTGAAGTTTTGAAAAAAACAACAACAAAAAACTGTTAAATTTACATCTAATAAGCTGCTCCCCCACCACCAACCCCAGTCCCGCACAGAACCACTCTATCATACCTCAACATCGAAACTTCTACAAGTCCAAAACAGTACTGTGGTTTCTTTTCTTTTTTTGAAAAACTACACTTGGGTTCTAAATCTCTTCTTTTACAATTAAGAAACTTATGAACGTTTAATTTTGTGCCTCAAATACTACTGTTGTTTCCATACATTAATTTTAAGATTGTTCGATAAAGCTTAACTTGTGACTCTGCACAAAACCGCTTTGCATTCAAAAACACAAAAACAATCATGTGTCTTGTTCTTTTTGTTGCATTAATGACCTTATTTGATTTTCCAGCCCTTCGTTTTTCTCTCAATCATATTAGATCACTTTTTGTGCCTCATTAACCGAGTGAAAAATTGAAAATAATCATCGATCAAATGCCACGATAAAAAGATACTTTTACAGGAGGCACAAATACACCCAGTAAACAACTTACCACCAAACTTATTGAAGCCCCCACCACCTCGTCCACCTCCTCCGCTGTTTCGGTCACCACTAGAAGGAATTAGCAGAAGGTTGGTATATTATGCTTAGGAGTCAGGGAACTAGGCCCTGTCTCTCAGTAAGCGCTGGATGTGAAAATCATTGGCCGCTTCAATGAAGATGCTGACATCAAAAACAAACTTGGCAAAAATAGTACATTTACCTAATACATTGGTATTAAATCCTCTACCCATTGAACAGTAATAGTATAACCATAAAACCTCTTAAATATATTTTTTACAAATTTGTACGCATATAAACCCATATATAAATAACACTTTGTCTCTACTTATTAAGCAGCTACAAACAATGTAATGTAAAATACATTTCTAGGAGGAAAAAACTTATGTGTATATATAGTTGAATACCAAAGAATTATACTACTTGTACCACATTCAAAAAAATAAATAAGTATTTTCCCTTTTATAACCATATCTTAAACAGTGATTAGAATTTAGGCATTTGTAATCAACAATCATACACACAAAAAAAGAATAATGTATTTAGGAATATACGTAGACACCCAAAATAAAAAAATAAAATTGTCACTTGAAGTACACTTTCCCGACACAACAAGAAAACAAAAATAAACAAAAGTAAATAAACACAAATCAATCAAACAAATCTTTTAAACTTTTGACTTTACAGCATAGTAATTTTTGTTGGCCCTTAACTTGCCGAAAAGATATTTTGTACTAATTCTACAAGGATTTTGGCGACCCAGCAAGTGCACGGCAAACAGTATACCTAGAGAACAAAATACTCCAATGTGAAGAACAGATGTGGATTTTAACTTTCAAACGGGACCAATGAGCCAATAGGTTAATTGCTGTAATAAATCAAGTTACGAAATCAAATTAATTAACAAAGTACCTTTCTAATAGATGCAAGTTTTGCATCAAGGACTAAAGAATAAAATTTGCTTTAACCCTTACACAGATGTGTTCTAAGCACTGTATACTTAATAACTTTCCCAAGTTTTCTGGGAAAAAAACACAGGCAAATCACTTGGCAAAGTCTCATTCAGTTTACAGGTTCATCTTACTTTCTGTTGAATCGTTGACGATGGAGTATTCCTGCCATTTTTATTTTCTACCATTGTGATCTAGGTAGCATTCGAATGTTACACAAACTTTCCCTTTCAGATTAAGATTCAACCTGCAGTACTTGACCCTTTTCCAATAAAAAAAAAACCTAATACTACCAGGCTTTTAAAGCATCTGAAGATTTAACATTCGCTGCTTCACAATTTACACTAATCCTGTAGGAAGAAGATGTGTCGTGTACTTTCTCAGATCATGATCTGTTTTCTTGTCTTTTTCTCAGACTCTTTAAGTGAACAAGAGTTTGGTTATACCCAAGAGGACAAACCAATCCATACTGTTTCTCTAGTATTTATCCACCTGCCATTCCTGTTGTTATTCAATAATAGCAGATGCACACAGTGGGCATTTGATCTTTAGTGACCAATTTTTCATTGACAGCTAGTGGGCTCCAGCATTCGGATGGTCTGTTGAGTTGACATAAGTTTGTCAGATTCTACATGTATGTCACTTTCTCTGATGCACCTTCCTTGGGTCCGCTGTTTTTTTGGCGGGCAATTCTATTGAGGGACTTGGACTTACGCAGTGAGGGGAAAACAAGATCACTCAAACCTTTTACCCACACCAGATACGTTTGTGTGGGTCCCCAAAAGGTGTTACTTGTAGACTTGTTTATTCACCTCTTGCACTGAGGTCACATGCGGATTTCGTCTGCAATGGCATGCCATTTTGGGGAGTCGAAATGTATGTGAAAATTTGCCGACCTAGTAAACGAAAGCACAGTGCCTAAAATGTGCATTACACAGCAGCACATGCGATTCTGAGCAAAATTAAGACTGGTTGAGGAGATAAATGATGTCAGGTGATGAATGATGACGTCAGGTGAAGTGGGTCAATAGCAACTGGATCAAAAGATGTTCCCTCAAAGTTAGGATGTCAAGACCAACAACTGATCAAAAAGATCAAGATGGTGTAAATACTGGATCACTTCTGGAAGAGGCAGGGTTTATCTAACGCAACTGGATCAAACAAAGTTACTGCTGTTCCCTTGAAGTTATAAAACAGCAACATACCTAAAATGGATGTGGTATATGCGTCACATCTAGTACTTTAGAGGTACATGTAACATCAAATTCCAATATGATGATCTTCTGCTCTTGATAACGTTGATGAAATGTAGTTTTAGTTAGTAACAGTTTTTTTCACTTTTTTCACTTAAGCCACCATTCTTACTCAACATGTGACTTAACTGTACAATGGTACAACACTGTTTACATTCACAATGTTTTTCGTCAAGCCTCATTTTCACAATAGCTGCAATAGCCATCTTGATGAAGGAAGCATCAAGGAACACAGTTGAACTTGTTGGATTGCACATGCATGCTGATACAGTAGATATTTGCTCCTGGCCAATCTGAACTCTGTTCCACAATGTTTGAGGCCAACATCTAAAATTTCTTTGATCGAGATGGGTATCTATTATTGTATTCTAAACACATTTTAAGTGAAATAAAAACCAACAAAATGGACGAATATAACACCATTATCAATAATTATTTGCAATACATAAGGAAGCAATCATGGGAAGCGCGCTCTGCTACAACAGGCTTTGAAGTTACATGTAGCTTTTTGAGGGTCACAACAAATTTTCTCCGTTATTCTGTAGTAAAGGGTATTGGTATTCCAATGAGGAAAATGTTCAACTTCTGTTGGTTTACAGCACGGCAGCACAGCAAACAACAGCAAAAGCAGCAAAAGCAAGTGGCGCAACCACTGCTGAGTTCATTCAAAGCCTGCTACGTATTTTAAATCAAATACTTAAAACTTCAAGTACAAATACTTTGTTTGCAAACCCACTAAGAGGCGTCTTTTCTTCAGAAGATCAGAGCACTCGTGTATCGATGGAGAGATTACAAAGAATCAGTTTGAAATACATTGCTAATTTCTTATCATTAAAAAATAAACTCACAAAGAAAGAACAATCTTTGTTTACTTTCATCGATTGAAAACTTCTTCAAAAACATTTACATAGAACCTCACTTCATTGAACTACTTTTTCACTCTTACCATCTAAAAACAAAAATAAAAATCCCTTTTGCTTAATGAACCAACCTTTTCCTACACCTTATTTCATATATTGACCAATACTTAAACAAAGTTTTAGTTCATTTAGCCACAGTAATTTCAAGTTATAATTTATGTGAACCAAAAATACAACTTGCTCAATAAAAGGACAGGATAATAAAGCACCAAACAAAAACTGTATATAATTTAAAATTATAAAAACATAACAACAATATAAATGGATGAAGATTTCAAATCTGTGAAGAAAGTTTTAGAAGTTGTCAGTTGAGTTCACACAAACAGCACATAGTATTCAAATATTTTTACCAAACAACAGTTTTTTCATGCGTGGATAAACCCTTTTCATCCCTAAATCTTTCAGTTAATTGTTGCTACAGTTAACAAAATAAGCCCCCCTAACAAGAGACAACAAAAACATTTTGCTTTTCAGCCCTGTGTTTGCAAGTATAATGTGAGATTGAAAGAGAAAAACACAATAGAATAAATAAAACAGCAAAAAAGACCATCCTGACGACACAATTACAGCTCTGCTCATACACTGTGATTTTGTGAATGTAACACGACAAACATCCACAGACCCGGGCTGTACCATTTAAGTGTGAAACATGACTTTAAAAGCCATTATAATATTTACCCGTATTAATGATGACAAATGGCTAAGATTTTGTGTAAGGGAAACAAAAGAAGCCCTACTCACCCCAAAATAAAACAAATAAGACCCCACGTAAAACAACAGAATACACTTTTATAGAAAGCTTGCTTATGTTTACGTTTGATACAGCTCAATTAAATTTCAACCTTCCATAGAAATAAATGTAGCGAGTCTTCAGTTTTACGTGATACATGATGAAACCTATACACAGATTACTTGACCAATAATTACATTGAACGTAACTCACCCGTATCCGCCGCTACTACCACCTCCACTGCTGGAGCTTCCACCACGTCCACCACGGTATCCACCACTGGAATCTCCACCATAACCCCCTCCACTACCTCCTAGAGCACCACTCTGTGGAGGCCCTCCTTGGGATCCACCATAGCCTGTTGAACCACTTCCGGAGTGTCCTCCATAGCCACCACTGCTTCCACCACTGCTACTACTACCAACTCCACCTACACAGAGAGACCAAATTCAACCATGTTAAATTGAATGTTTAGACTTCAGACTTAGTAGATTCCACTTATAACATTGTACTAGTAACTGGACTTCTCCTAAACCACCTGTGAACCAAAATTCTTAACAACTCATGTTTATGGTCGTACTTTTCAATAACAAAGCTTCTTTACCTCTCAGCACCTTTTAGAAGGACTGGTTGGAGAATTATTTGTGAGTTGTACATCATGAGAAAGGTATTTGGCGATAGGGCCACACATGTATGTCACTGGCTTCCATTTGCAGTTTTGTTTTATACTCCCTTCAGGAAAAATATTTTCACTCATCTATTAAACTGCTTGTGACACTCCTCACCAGCTACTGAAAGTTGCGTTTCAAATGAACTAAAAGCCTCATTATGAAGCTCAATTGATTAATCAAAGTATTTTCTTACCCTGCTTAGGCACTTCTGGTGCGCTATAGGACCCTTGGCTGCCTTGGTGGCTGTAAGTGCTGCTCTGTGCTGGCTGAGTGCTCTGGGAGTACGGTTGGCTAGCAGCTGAGCTTGAGTAGGAGCTAGCGCTGGTTTGACTGTATCCCTGTGGAGTGCTACCCTGGGTGTAACTGCCTGGTGTGGCAGTCTGACTGTAGCCGGTCGCTGCTGGCACTGCAGTACCACCAGTAGTGCTCTGACTGGTGTAGCCTGCTTGACCTATAAACAAAGGGTGACAGATAACATGTATGAAAGATTTTCCTTTACTTCACAGCATGCTTGCAACAACCATAACAATTTAGTGACACAAATCATTTGAACGACAACTCCTTTAACCAATTACTAAGATCCTTCCTCACCGTATTTTTTTATGACTAACTGTGTGTGACCACAAATACACCACACGTTGTTAACAGAACCAAACATTCGGTAAAAGTTACTTACAATATAACATTGAACAAAAAGTACCAACAAATGAAATTTGTGCACCCTGTATTTGCAACATATCAGTGCATAAATAAAGTTACACAAACTGAATGAAATTGGACCTGAAAAATAGCACCAGTTTATTTATAATTACAAATAATTTGTGTGAACCTACCAGTTCTACCAGGCTGTGCATAGCTTTGCTGTGCTTGTCCGTAGGTCGAGGCTGGAGTAGTGTATGAACTTGGCTGGGCTTGGGCATAGCTGGTAGCCCCTGGTTGGGCGTAGGCAGTCTGTGCTTGGGCATTGTAGTCATAAGCGGCTGTAGGCTGAGTGCCATATGTGGTCTGTGCCTGCAAATACATTCAAATGATTGTGATTAATACATGCCATAAATATGTACGCTGGCCAATGATCAAAGTTACTCAGTGCATGGCTCAGTGGTTGGCACATAGATGAGGCAGGAAAACAAAACTTTGTAATGAGTTAAAAAGCATTACATAGACTGGCTTTTGAAATCATTGGTAGGTGAACAGTTTTAAAGTTTAAAGAGGGCATTAACTTTAAGTTTTGGAGTCGAGTCTCAAATCTCTCTCGGCAAGTCTCTAGACTACAAGTTACTGCATGTCTCAGACTTAAGTCTCAAACTCTGGTAGAAAGGAAATGCAGACAGGCTGGAATGTCATCTTTGCGAGGACAAGGCCGTTTTCACTGGGAAACTTTTGAAGGGGACACCAATGCCCAGACTATGCAGGGGCAAAGGAGGCCATGGCCTCTGTGACTTTTGTGCAATTCCAGGCCTGAAATGGTTTAGGGTGAACTTACCTGGTTGTATGCGGCTGGCGGTGTCTGGCCATAACCTGCGGCCTGCTGGGCAGGTGGTGCTGCCCCTGCAGCAGGCTGCTGTTGTGGTTGCTGGTAACCTTGAGCACTCCCATAGCTGTACCTTAAAATGATAGAAGCATTGATACTTAAATAACTTGTATTGATTTTAAGATCTTGCAGCAACTGTTTTTCGAGACTATGCTCCATACACTAAGAACAAGCTCTGTTAAATTTACAGTCACAAAACTGCATTTTCTTTATTTAAAGCCATTGGACACTTTCGGTACAGACAAAAAAATTAAAGTTCACAGATTTACAAACAACTTACAGGGTTTACAGAAGGTAATGGTGAAAAACCTCTTGAAATATTACTCCATGAAATGCTTTACTTTTTAAGAACACATTAAAACAATATCAATTCTCGATGCCAAAAATTACGGATTTATTTTAAACACATGTCATGACATGGCGAAAAGTACGGAAACAAGGGTGGGTTTTCCTGTTATTTTCTCTGGAAACCAATGACTGATTGAGCCTAAATTTTCACAGGTTTGTTATTTTATATAGAAGTCGTGATTCACGAAGTGTGGGCCTTGGACGATACTGTTTACCAAAAGTGTCCAATGGCTTTAAGCAATTTATCAATGACATTCAAATACTTCAGTTATAAGGCTTGGTTCATACTTCCCACGAATGCAATACAAATTTTAACGTCACAAGTTCGGAACAAATAATTAGCTTCAGTTGAAATTTGCTCAACTCCTGCGTAACGTACACAGATACAAAAAAGACTGTGACGTCAAAAATTGCAATTCATTAGCAGGGAGTATGAACCGGGCTTCATGGTTATCTAACTTCGCTCTTCGGTTAAAAGCTAAAAAATGTATTTTGTAGTGCAAATTTTTAACAACATAGAAACTCACCCCTGTTGGGCCTGCTGCGGGGTTCCGTAACCAGTATACTCTGCAAATAAATCAATTAACTTTTAAGTACTTTTGCTTAACAATGAATTCCACTCTGAATCTATCGGTGAAAAAAAATTAAACATACAGTTTTTCCCCAATCGGAAATTTGAGACTTTTTTTTTGGGGGGGGGGGGGGAGCTTCAGACCTTGCAATCACTTATTCATTCATTATTGGCGGTCCTACTAAAAGCCGACAACAAGCCGACAACAAGTCCAGAACACCGCCGCCAACAAGTTTTAATTACCTCAAAAATGGCCAATAAACCATTAATATATTAGAACTATATGTGTTCTGTAATATAAACATAAAGTTAATGTCAAAACTTCACAATAAGTGTGAATTTTTAACCATGAAAAAACTCTACTTGCACGGAAAGCCATCTTGGCTTAAAAAGCGTGTTTGGACCAGACCATTACGGTCCTACTAAAAGCCGACAACAAGTCCAGAGCGCCGCCAACACGCCGCCAACAAGTTTTAAATACCTCCAAAATGGCCAATAAACCATAGATATATTAGAACTATATGTGTTCTGTAATATAAACATAAATTTAATGGAAAACTTCACGAAAAGTGTGTATTTTTTAAACAGAAAAACTTCACTTGCACGGAAAGCGGTCGGACGCCATCTTGGCTTAAAAACCGTGTTTGGACCAGACCATTATGATACGGGTAGATTTAGCACTTATCAACAACAGAGGGCGGGCTTCATGTGAAGACCTTCACTGCAGTGTGCACAGTGCATGACGCCCGCCCTCTATTGCTAAATCTGACTTACCCGCATCATAATGGACTGGTCCAAACACGATTTTAAGCCAAGATGGCGTCCGACCGTTTTCCGTCAAAGTTAAGGGTTTTTTTCTGGTTAAAAATTCACACTTTTCGTAAAGTTTTTCCATTAAATTTATGTTTATATTACAGAACATACATAGTTCTAATATATCTATGGTTTATTGGCCATTTTGGAGGTATTTAAAACTTGTTGGCGGCGTGTTGGCGGCGCTCTGGACTTGTTGTCGGCGTTGTCGGCTTGTTGTCGGCTTTTAGTAGGACCCGACCATTATGATACGGGTAGATTTAGCACTTGTCAACAACAGAGGGCTTCATGTGAAGACCTTCACTGCAGTATGCACAGTGCATGACGCCCGCCATCTATTGCTATATCTGACTCACCCGCATCATAATGGACTGGCCCAAACACAATTTTAAGCCAAGATGGCGTCCGACCGTTTTTTCTTTGGTTAAAAATTCACACTTTTCTTGAAGTTCTTCCATTAAATTTATGTTTTTATTACAAAACACACCTAGTTCTAAAATATATATGGTTTATTTACCATTTTTGAGGTCTTTTTAACTTGTTGGCGGCGTGTTGGTGGCGCTCTGGACTTGTTTTTGGCTTGTTTTCGGCTTTTAGTAGGACCCATTATTTAATATAAAAAAAATTGTATTTTCTCAAATTTTAAAGGAAAAACCGAGTCAACAATTATAAAGTGGTGGCAGGGTATGTCAAAATCATTTCCAGGCATATCGTAAAGCGCCCTCTATTGACACAGCAACAGTGCCACCTACACTGCAAAATTTATGTTGGACAAATTTCTGCATCCTGCCACCTATTTATTTTTAATGAAATAAATAAGTATCTAATTTACATTACTCATGTGATATTCCCCTTGGTAAAATTGAGTAAAGATTTGTGGCGAGATACGGAGCTCTTTAAATAATTTTTTCTCCCCAAAAAACCTGGCTAAAAAAAAAAAAAACATTTAATTTTTGTCTGGGTTATTACAAACTGAATAACTGCTTGCATACCCTTTATTTTACTTCAATAAATGTCCACCCCTTATATGGAAATAGAAGTGTTTAAAGAACTGGTTTAAATGAGCACGCTTTGATTTAAACAACCATTCTTTGATGGTCGAGTTTGTCACTTCATTGAAAGACACTGCTGCTGCTGCAGAATATTTTTACTTGCCGAACAAAACTCAACTATGCGTTTAAAAATGTCCCATTCTTCTTAACTTCGAGGTGCACTAATGCCTTTTGCTAACCAATTTGTGCCTTACAACATCATCTTATGGAAAACTTGAATTTTATTTAAAAACTTAAACTAAAAACGATCTATTTAGGTGGTTTTATACTCACGAGAATCTACGTTGGACGCCATGCTGAAATGGTATAAGAAAACCAACGCCGTACACTATAGTCTGGTTTCCGCACAAGCGCTTTGTGTCACGCGGAAGAGGGAAGTTCATTTAGTGTGTAAAAAGCTAACTCGTTTGAGGCAGAAACCAGACATCCTAAGTAGGTAAAACGCATGCGCGAGGCGGGTTTCCCAAATGGGCCGCAGTAGTGGGGGTAAATTCCGATAATTAATGTTGTCTGCTAAAACATGTGCTTTCAAACTGGTTTACCCTGGGGTTATCATATTCTTTATAACTCCATTGATTTATATTGTTATTATTTAGACATTTTAATTGTTCTACAGGACAAAGAAATCGACCAACATGTCCCAGAGTATTTTTTTTAATTGGGGGGGGGGGGGGGGGGGAGGGGGAATGATGATTACCCCAAAAGTTTTACACTAACGTAGGTGGCGCTATTGCAAGTTAGCGGTAAGGATTTTTGGCAAAGTTTTGAGACATAAAGGATCGAGTTTTTCTTGTAATGATAAACTAAAGTAAAACAACCTTTTGTTCATCCCATGCTTTTTTGTGCTTTCTGTCTTTCTCTTTCTACCTCTTTCCACTTTAATGCTTCCGTAACACCCCAGTATGAGTTCGAGTATGCCCGTTTAGTGTTATCAGTTTTTAGTCTTCGAAAACAAAACGGGTCAACTCGTACCCAAGTCAACAACGTACCCAAGTCAACTCGTACCCGAAATATTGTACCCAAGTCAACTCGTACCTAAGTCAACTCGTACCCAGGTCAACTCAGACCGTACAACCAAACGGAGAATTTCCGTGCGGCATGATTTTGTAATTGCGATAGGAAATAAAAATGATGTTCTACCACCATATGGAGCTAACTTTTATTAATAATAATCTGACGAATTTCGTTTAATGTTTGTTCATCTCATTTCTGCTTTTTTCAAGGATATTCATTCAGATCCATTGAAAACAGGTTAATTTACTAAACTTTTTATTTATTTAGAATAAGATTGACAAATCTTTCCGGGGGGGGGGGGGGGGGGGGGGGTGGGTACAACCGTTTACTGCAGTGCAGCCAGGGATCACACCCAAATTAAGACACCGCACAAACTGGGAAGCGGCAGCCAGGGGATTACCTTTGAAGGAGGTTCAACTTTTTATTTCAGATGTTTACATTATACACCACAAAGGAAACTGACTGGGTAAATGTTGTAAATGATTTGGGGTGAACAAATTAAAATTTACTAGAGTGGGACTCGAACCAACGACCTCCGGATTAACATGCCTGTGCTCTACCAACTGAGCTATCTAGCCCTATGTTGACGATCCCCTGGCTGCCCCTTCCCAGGTATCGTAACTTTTGTGTGATCCCTGGCTACAGGACAGCAACCCCCAGACCCCCAGCAACCCCCAGACAAAGATATTGACAAAATAGAGAAACAGCCAAAATAGGGTTAGATAGCTCAGTTGGTTGAGCGCCAAGCGCGTTAATCCGGAAGTCATTGGTTTGAGTCCCATCCTATCCCAGTAAACATTTCTTTGTTCGAACCCCAAATCATTTAAACAGTTAAACCAGTCAGTTTCCCTTGAGGAGTAAAGGGTAAAACTCACAAAAAGTCACTCTTTATAGCATTCAAGACATGTTTGAGTTTAGCCAAAGCCACCAGCCTTCTATCTTGCCATTGTTGTCTCTCCTGTAGTACTAGTTGATCAAATTGAAGTCTTGCAGCACTTTCTGCAAAACTTGCACCACTTTTTTTTACCTTGAAGGTTGGAGATGGTCCAAATGATGAAGCGACTCTGTTAAAAGTGGCACCGTGACGTTCCATGAAGTTGGCTGTACCTGAACGAGTAACCAGAAAGCCTTGATTTTTTTAAAGGCTTTTGCATATCTTGTTCACGAGGAGGGCCAAAAAGTCTGTCTTGTCTTTTTGTTGTTGATAATGATAGTTCTTACCCTCGGAGTTGAGATGAATTACTTTAAGATGGTCCAAAAACACATACACTGTACCCCACATATTATGAGGAAACATGCTAAATTAACATCAATAACTGATGCTATTAAAAATTTTGAAAAAAGGAATCTAGCCCCCCAGTTACGTGGTCTAATTAAGTCTTAAGACTGGTTTAGGTTTGTTATTTGATATAGAAGTTGTGATACAAGAAGTGTGGGCCTTGGACAATACTGTTTACTGAAAGGGTCCAATGGCTTTAACCGATCACCAATGTTTCTGGTTGGGGTCGCCAACAAAATGCACTCCAGTGAGCCCTCTAGTTTTTATAATATATAACTCCATGTTTTGACCCCTCTGCCTACCCACAATGCATTGCGGTTCTGAATCGCGATAAAAGATAAACTTTCGACCCTTCATTCAAAAAGGTATTTAATATTGGATCTCTGCCTACCGAGTGAGCTCAGCGCGGTGACAGTGTTTGCTTACCTTTCTTGCGATCAATTCTAGTTTGGGATTCCCTCGTGAAGAGATGGTAGTTTGTAACCACATAAATGGCGAAAGTTCTGCCCAAAAAGTGAAGAAATTATGTACGAATTCAAAATTTCAAAACTGAAGTTGAGCTGATCTGCTAGCTTAGTGTGGTCTTCGTGTTGACATGTATAACATGTGGACTGTGTTTTTAATTATTGCACCAACACAAAAAACTGAGGGCGCTATGCTGGTTTAACGGTGGTATTTTGTTTGCGGGTGAAAAATTAACGGTTGTGTTAAATACCGCCCTCTTACGTGTGGACAACTGCTGCATTATGATTGGTCTGTTACGCGTAAGTTAATAACCAAGCTTTATGATTGGTCTGTTGCGCGTAAGTTAATAACCAGGCCATTTGGTTATTAACTTACGCTTAACAGACCAATCATAAAGCGATGCTGTTTTGTCAACTTGCGCGTAACTGACCAATCACAAAGAAGCAGTTGTCCACACGTAAGAGGGCGGTATTACCAGACCATTTGGTTATTAACTTACGCTTAACAGACCAATCACAAAGCTTGGTTATTAACTTACGCGTAACAGACCAATCACAAAGCAGCAGTGGTCCACACGTAAGAGGGCGGTATTTAACACAACCGTTAATTTTTCACCTGCAAACAAAATACCACCGTTAAACCAGCATAGCGCCCTCAGTTTTGTGTTGGTGTGATAATAATAAACACAGTCCACATGTCATGCATGTGTCAACACGAAGACCACTAAGCTAGCAGGTCAGCTCAACTTCAGTTCTGGAACTTTGAATTTGAACTTTTTTGCAGAACTTTCGCCATTTCTGTGGGTACAAACTACCATCTCTTCACGAGGGAATCCCAAACTAGAATTGATCGCAAGGAAGGTAAGCAAACACTGTCACTGCGCTGCGCTCACTCGGCAGGCAGATATCCAATTATGGCAATAATACCTTGAATTGAAGGTCGGAGGTTTATCTTTTATCGCGATTCAGAACCGTAATGCATTGTGGTTAGGCAGAGGGGTCAAAACATAGAGTTATATAGGGTGCGTTCGTTTAGCTTCCATTGGTCGACCCCGATGTTGGGTGTTTTATTTTTTTCCAGGACGAAGGTGGGCACAGAACTACCCAACGTTCGTCCTGGAAAAGTCGCCTATTTTGTTTTCCAGTACGAACGTGCGCAAATGTTTACCCACGCTCCATCACCTGGAAAAAAACCCCAGATGCATCATCACGTGAGCCTTCTCGTCGTTACGTCAGTGCACCTCGGGTTAGCCCCAAGTGATGATAGGGTCCACAAGGAAGTGGGGCTCTCTTGGGGCTGGCCCGAGGTGCACTGACGTCACCACGGGAAGGCTCACACCCTAAGCCTACAATGCGGTCTGGCATGCGCTCATGCAGCCATTTTGTAAACTGACAAAACAGCCATGATAGCTTGTGTTCACATGGCCCTGTGTGGCCATTTTGCAAGTTGACAAAACAGCATCGCGTAGCGTTATCAACACACACTCTCCCAAGTGTACTTAATAATATTCAAACGCTCATATAAAATGGCGCGCATGTCTCCTTGTGACATTGTGGTCCCGTCGTATTTGTATGTGCAAGCAGCATCACCAGTGTGCCCTCTAGTTCTCAATCTTATACTATGGGTCTTAATTAGACCACGTAACTGGGGGGCTAGATTCCTTTTTTCAAAATTTTAAATAGCATCAGTTATTGATATTAATTTAGCGTGTTTCCTCATAATATGTGGGGTACAGTGTGTGTGTTTTTGGACCATCTTAAAGTAATTCATCTCAACGCCGAGGGTAAGAACTTTCAACAACAAAAACACAAGACATACTTTTTGGCCCTCCTCGTGAACAAAATATGCAAAAGTCTTTAAAAAAATCAAGGCTTTCTGGTTAATAATCTGACACTGATAAATGTTTACCTTGTTCAGGTACAGCCAACTACACATGGAACGTCACGGTGCCACTATCATCAACAGAGTCACTTCATCATTTGGACCATCTCCAACCTTCAAGGTAGAAAAAGTGATGCAATTTTTGCAGAAAGTGCTGCAAGATTTCACTTTGATCAACTACAGGAGAGACGACAATGGCAAGATAGAAGGCTGGTGGCCTTGGCTAAACTCAAACATGTAATGATTGCTATAAAGAGTGACTCTGTGAGTTTTACCCTACTCTACAAGGGAAACTGACTGGGTAAATGATTTGGGGTTCGAACAAAGAAATATTTACTGGGATAGGATGGGAGGCACAACTATAGAATGCAGGTACACTTCGAAGCTTCCACTGCGCTTCCGCGGAGACGGAGTCGCGGTGACGTTCATACGTACACAGTACACTGGAGTTGAGGTCGCGCTCTGTTGCTTAACTATAAATATTCGAACCTAGGGGGCACTCTGAAAGATGCACAACAGCGCCCTCATTAGGGTCGAAAATACACAACTGCGCTGTGATGTCAATTTATTTTATACGATAACTCACAAGACCGTTAGATGATTATTTAAATAATTATGGGAACTCCGTACAAATAATTAATAACTATTAATATTGCCGTACTACATATTACCCCAAAAGAGGATTATTTCCAAAAGGGAAATAATTAAAGGCCGAATCCTAATACATTAGAGGATTATTTAAAAAAGGGAAAGAAAGCCCGAATTCCGTACAATAATTAATATTGCCCTAATACACTTGACCCCAATAGAGGATTATTTAAGAAAAGGGAAAGAAAGCCTGAATTCCGTACAATAATTAATATTGCCCTAATACACTTGACCCCAATAGAGGATTATTTAAAAAAGGGAAAGAAAGCCCGAATTCCGTACAATAATTAATATTGCCCTCATACATTTGACCTTATTAGAGGATTTAAACAAAAGGGAAATGGAAAGCCCGAATTCCGTACAATTATTAATATTGCCCTCATACACTTGACCCCATTAGAGGATTATTTAAAAAAGGGAAAGAAAGCCCCTCCGCGCCTCCACCTTCCCCTTCTTCACGATTGCATCATATGCTCGTCTTCCCAAAGACGCCCTCTATCGGCCATTGTCCACACCGCGCCTCCACCTTCCCCGTCTTCACGATTGCATCAAATGCCCGTCTTCCTAAAAACGCCCTCTATCGACCATTGCCAACACCGCGACTCCGCGCCTCCACCTTCTCCATCTTCACGATTGCATCATATGCTCGTCTTCCTAAAGACGCCCTCTATCGGCCATTGTCAACACCGCGACTCCGCGCCTCCAGCTTCCCCGTCTTCTCGATTGCATCAAATGCACGTCTTCCTAAAACGCCCTCTATCGGCTGCTTCACCTACCTCACCACTCACGTCACACTTTGACTCCCTACGACCCTAACATTTTATCTGTTGTATTCATCAATCGCACTCAATACAATCAAGTAGTATAGTACGACCAGCTTTCTGCCTCCATGCTATGACCAAGTTACTTAAAACGTACGTGACCGCGACTCCGCCTCCGCGGAGGCACAGATAGAGCTCCAAGTGTACCTGTATTCTATAGTTACTCCGGATGGGACTCAAACCAATGACTTCCAGATTAACGCACCGGCGCTCAACCAACTGAGCTATCTAACCCTATTTTGGCTGTTTCTCTATTTTATCAATATCTTTGTCTGGGGGTTGCTGGGGGTCTGGGGGTTGCTGTCCTGTAGCCAGGGATCACACCGAAGTTACGATTTTTCATTCTCATATTTCTAAAATAGCTTGAAGTGCCTAGTACAAAATCTTAAGAGGCTTTTGAGATGACTTTGAGTGTGATAAAGCACTTTAAAATGACACAGTTTTATTGTTATTGTCAATTATGCAAAGTTTACAAGCAGTTGAGTTATTTGGGTCAAGTTTCATGGCAATAATTGACAATGAAGATTACTCCACCACAAACATGGAATTGTAATTACTTTAGACGAAGCAGAATTCAACGTTGAGTAGCACTGTGAAATTGGCCCCAGGTTGAAGACTTATTGTTTGATGCCGAGTGTAAGATGAACATCTTGATGGAACGCCTCCACTAAGCTATCCTCTGCCTCCCGCGCTATAATGCCAATCCTTTTCTTCAACATGTTCTGAAAAAAAAGAAGAGAATATACCCTGTGTTAAAGATAAAGTACTGGTTTCTATGGTACCTATTTTTAACAAACGTAAGAAATATAGTTTCAATCTGAAAGCTCATTCATCCTAAAGATCATATTTGAACACATCTCCAGAGAAATATTCATATCCCAAATACACATTTGAAGCATAGCCATTTATTGACAAAACTGTTTTGCCTGTTATGGGCCAACTTCTGGAGTTTTAAAATTTTACAGAAAACTTAGCAAGGTGCTTACCACGTGGGATTTCTTGTGACAAACAATCTTCTGAATAATGCGCAGTTTCCCACAATCCAGCGTTGTCCATAACTCATTTCTCTGCAAGAAAATAGAGAATAAAATGTAAATCTTGATGCAAGTATGATTCTTCCTTTAAGTCATTCCAAGGACACTTAACTTTCTTGGGAGTTTTCACTCCTCAAGTAACTAACTTGTCTCTATACCATCTGTGCCGATTTTATATTACTAGACGCTGAGAAGCAACTTATGGACAAGCATCTTGCTCAAGGACGACATAAGCAGAACTTGGATCCAGACCCATTCAATACATAGTTCTCGGTAATGTGCGCGTGCTCAGAACTACGTAAACAATGGAAATTTACCTGGTAAGTCTGCTGCCACCTAGCGCCTGAAAGTCTCCCATTGAATGCTCAGGAACACTTTTAAGAAACTAACACACATAAATCCATGTAGTTCAGTGAGATTGATCATCTTGCTTCAAATGGTCTCACCTGGCTGAGATTGTAAGGTACTTCCTGTGGAAGATGCTCCAGTAGTTTCTCTCGGATGGCTTCAACCAGAATTTCCTCAGGGGACAAATTGGTTACAACATCTTCGTGGTACTCCCAGATACCCGGAACTGCCTTCTCCATCAGGTGTTCCTAAAAAAGAATTAAATTCTTTTACAGTAGCAATATTTGAATCTTTCTAATACTGTATTTGGGTTTTCCATTCTATCATTTCACGTAAAGCCTTAAGTTACTATCCATGTATCTCGGTTTCGAAGCTAATATTGTTTAAAGATGTAAAATAGAGTTTCTATTGACACCTTGAACAATGCAAAAAACACCTCCGCACAATAACGTATCTGCCATTTCCGCCATTTATGGGACTAAATTCCTTTGGGACTTGCAATATAACAGACAGGATAGGCAACTGGAAGTACACCGCAGGTCGTAAAATGGGTCAATACCACGAAAAGACATCTCTCTGCTACATGGTATTTATGGTTAGTGTAAACCAGATAAATCAATCATGTCTGTTTCTGGTATGAGAAAATTGAAAGACACCTTATTAATCTGAACTCTATGTCACTATGGCTCATTTTAAGCTACCATACTACTATGGTTTATAGTAACGTAATCATTATATTTAGTGTACTATGTGCATTTAAATCAAAGTACATTGATGAAAGATGCATTATGGCTGTACATCTAAATATGAAATGCTTTGACTGCAAAAATCATCTATGGTAAAATAGCCACAAAGCTGATTCACCAAAAAATAAACTACTTTCCCAGGTCTAGTTCCTCACCTTGACATCCTCCAGCCCCTCTCCACTGAGGGCAGAGACCATGAAC
This sequence comes from Asterias amurensis, assembly GCF_032118995.1. NCBI lineage: Eukaryota > Metazoa > Echinodermata > Asteroidea > Forcipulatida > Asteriidae > Asterias > Asterias amurensis. Next base: position 23,159,271 of record NC_092653.1, on the reverse strand, counting down.
ACAGCATCAAACCTATCCCAGCCATTTCTCTTCATCATCATCTTTAAAAGCTCTCGCTGCTCCTGCTTCACCCTCTTCTGATCCTCCTGCATCTCTTCAGATTTTGTAGAGACTTCTTCTGCCTCGACCGCACTGCTCTTTGAACTAAACCCCTCCAAGGTGCTGACATAATCTCCTAAAGTGTTGAACTTCTGATGAGACACGCTGTCTAAATTTAATACAGGGTCGATGCCGCTCTTGGAGCTCTCAGTCGAACTTGAATCATTGCTTCTACTGGGTACTTTGTCATTAGCATCAGGATTTTGCGGAACAAATGTTGGAATGTCTGCCTCATAATTGTCTCTAGAGTCTGTGGTGACTTCCTGAACTTGATCAGTTCTCTCTGATTTGTTCATAGGAATGCTTTGAATATCATCTGGTTGCATTCTTGGTTTGTATTTGTGTGAGAGCATGGGACTCGTCTCGACCTTGCCTAGAGAGTAGGCTGTCCTATTGTCCAGTGTGAATTTGTGATTGCCGATGACTCCTTCGGTCAGCTGAGCAGTGAGAGAAAACAGTTGCTGCTTGCTGCTGATCAGGTCAACCTGGGAAGGTACGGAAGGGAAATTTTGTCAATGATTCTGCGGGAAGTGCTTTTGCTAACAAACATCGGTGTAAGGGAAAACCAATAATTAACAACTAATTAACAATAAACTTTGGTGGTTATGTTTTATGTGAAGCAAAATAAATTGTACCTTGTTGAGCACCAATACAGATTGTACGTTCGGATTATGATGCAAAGCCACCAGTATCTCGGGGGATATTTTCTCGCATGTCCACTTGTTTGAAGCATCTACTAGCACAATAGCTAAAAATTAAAAAATGAACAGATAAACAATTTAAAACAACAAATCCATCATCCAACATTTTCAACTACATGTATCATCATCATCATTATTTGGCAAAGACTTGCGTACAAGGCCTTTATTGTAATGGGGACACACTCCTGGAGCTGGGACATCACCTGTTCTCCTTCAATCGCTGCTTATCACAGCTCTCCCATGTTCTACTACTCCACTTTGTCACACTGTCTATCCAATGCAGCTTAGGCAGCCTCTACCTCGAATTGTACCTGTAGGCAGACCATCTATAACTGCGCCGGGTTGGCCTCCCAGTCTCATCACATGATTGCACCACTTTGCCTCTTCCGCTCTAACACCTCGAAATCTAGGAGACACCAACGCCCACCAATCAGCTCAGCCAGCGTTTCATTCATTACAAAGTCTGACCAGCAGAGTTAAACTTTTTGTACTGGACAATTTTCATGAAAGAATCATATTGAAATGATTTATATTTGCATAGAACTGTTTGACCTTACCAAGGTCTGCTTTTTCCAGGCTGTTCTTGGGGTCAACCAGCAGAGGTCGTGATAACTGATGTCTGATGGAGGAAAAACAACAGAAATTTTGTTTGCAAAGACTTTGGTTTGGTGAACTAAACAAATGTACCAGACTCTGTAAGTTTTCCAATACCAAGCTCTCCTGACAATGACTAAAGTAAGCTAGTTGAAATGTTGAGACCAATTAAGAACTCACCCTGTGGCAGTGAAGTTAATAATGAGTAGTCCCCTAGATCCACTAAGCAAAAGAAGTAGTCCTTACCGATTTCCTACCTTCCACCCAGGTAGTAGTTAATAAGCAGGACAGTTCTTTTAGCAATGAGAAGTCTACCAAATTCCAACAAAAATCTACACCGAGGCAGTAGAGTAAATGGCAAGACAAGTTTTCAAATGAACATGATCTACTTAGCTAGAAGATATACAAATGATGTTAACGCAAACTAAATATAAACCATGTTTCACCAACGCAAAAACGAAATGAAAAACCACTGTCATACCCGCAACACATTGAGTTACTAATGGCTTACCTTCTCCCATGTAAGTGACTAACCATACCAGGAGTATCCAATAACACCTACAAGGTAAAAGAGACAGTGCATAATTGTTCATGAAAAACTAAAAATTTGTTCTATCCTCTAGCGACCAGAGATGTAGTTGGTACCCAAAGTCACCCTAAACTGGCTAGATTGAAGTTCTTAATGAAAATACTGTGACAGTTTTTTGTTGTTTTCTCAGCCAAAAAAGTATCTAGACATTTGGAGGGTACACATTCAAAAGTGTTGAATAGGGTTCCAACTGAAAGCATCCCCAAAGCAACAGTATTATCAGACTTATTAGATAGTACAGAAATTACTCACAATTTGTGTATTATTTCTTGTGAGAACAGCCAGGGCAGTAGAGCGCGTTGTGTGGACTTTACTTGAGACCGAACAAATCTGAAAGAAAGGAGAGACCCTGATGTGAAAAAATATCAATACCGTTTCTTTTTCAGTGAAGACCTCTGACTCTTGGGTTATAATATTATTCTCATGGGTGAAAGTAGGTCTTGTTCTTCTTCCATGAGATTACAGTCAACAATCTGGTGTATTATGTACCTTGGTTGATGTGCGCATGCTAGGGTGGGGATATATAATGCAGATGGGTGTGTAAACAGTGAATGTGTTGCAAAGTACATTCACTGGACTGTTGCTGGACTGACTATACCCTGTTTAAGACTCGCAAGAGATGCGCAGTTGATGCCTTCACAGAGATTGTTCAAATGCTGTTGAGAAAGAATGAGTGTTAGTAAACCCCTGTTCTGTAAGAACGACTCTGCTCAGAGCAATGGTTGGTGTCAGAAATGTGAGTGGGATGTCAACCAGGTTGTTAAAGATCCTTAAGATCGTAACTGCTTTGGCCTGTGCGAGCCGTGCTTGGAGTGTGGTCCACTGAAGTTAGTCCCTCTATGTCCAATTTCTCTCAAATATACAGCTCTTGGACAAGTATCAACCTACCACCCCGAGGGAACCAGTAGAGTTTTAACCCTTACCCTTTGACCCATGAGTCGATTGATAAGTGTTGATTTGCCAGCGTTGGGTGACCCGATGATGGCGACATTTAGGACTCGTGAATCGTCTGGCAGATTGGGCTTCTTGAGCAATAACATCTCCTGGAGAGCTGCCAAGAACAAATTGGAACAATTGTATTGAGCAATGAATAATACACAAATTTTTACTTGAAATGTCTTGGTGCTTGCTTAAATAAAAAGTTGGTTAACTTGTTTTCTTATTTGATTCTAGTCTTTTAAAAACAGTTCCTGTCAAGTAAATGGTTTTGTGGATTTTCCACCCTAAATCAAGATCTACAACTGATAGATAATGGAGAAGTCAAGAAGGACCTCAAGTCAAAAATGACAATCTGATCAGGTCATAGAAACTTGGACTGAATGCATGTTTTTGGAGTCTTTGGGACACTCAGTTTGTACAGTTTGTGACTTGAGTTGAATATAAGTATGGTATTTAGATTATGAATTTAACGAGAAATTATGAAAGTGTGCAAAACTGTGAAGCCCCAATGAGCAGAGCATTAAGACTCTGCACACTGAGGCTCCTGCATTATGTGTTATTAAGAGTGGCAAACTAACAATTCCTACCTTTCTCTGAACTGATAGGAATTCCACTGTGGGTTTTTTCCTTGTTCTCTTCAACTCCATTTGTGGAAAATGGGTCATCTTGACGAAGGCCATTGTGAACTGCGCCCTCTTTTGTTGTAACACGAGAAGAAGACTGTCTGCAGTGAGTGCAGACAAGTGGTTTTTCCACTGTTGAAAAAAGAAAAGAAAATTTTAAACATTCAGAGACGTCACTGTTCCATCAAAATACAACAAAACTAAAATACTTTTTCTGAAACCTGGTTGAAAACCTCCAGCTAGTATAGTAGTCCCTAGAAACGTAACAAAAATAAGAGCAGGCCCCAAGAATTATCAAAACGGCGCTAGGTCGGATGCGCACTGCATCATGTAGCAAACATTAAATAACAATAATTCAGCTACTTGTCAAAGCCTATTCAGCATCTAGTACTACACAAGGGTGCGGCTCGGGCTGCCGACGGTGGACGGTTTGTGTGCTCAGCGGTCAGTGGGTGCCACAATATGTACACAAGAAATAAAGATGTGCATGTGTCATGTGTGTGCAACCTGCAGTGCAATCAAGTAAAATAAAAAGTATAAATCGTAGGAGGTCCTGTTTTCGAGGTGTCCCTATTATCGTTGCAAATCTTTTACCTCTCTGTGCGCGATGTTAACAGTCCCTAGATAAAAATTGTGTGGTTTTATATGCCAAGCAAAGAGTCTCCTCTTCTTTGACCAAAACTTAGAAACACGTAAGGCTCCACTGGTCATTTGCACTTGTAAATGCAAAAAGTTTGGTATTTTAGGCATTTCTACAAGGTACACAAATAATATGTCATAATGTTGAGGCCATATAAAAATATTTGCCCACCGAAAAAAGTTTCATCAAACGCTATTTCAATTCACAATCATGATGATCAAAATCATGTGACTGAATGTTTTGCTGAGCATTCTTGAAAAAAAATACCGAGGCTTAAAGAAGCCTGTGCCTTATATAATTTTCTAATATTTTTGGAGATTTTTATTTTGTAACAGAGTCTCAAAGAACACTTGTAGTCACTGCAGATGTTTCTTCCATGTATGGCTTCACCGGGAAACCATACTTTCTCGTTTGCCGTGAAAACAGGAAAAACTCAAAACAAATGGGGCCAGTTGAAGTCATCCAAGATCGGTGTGTGGTATGAACATTTCAATGTCCATCAAGTTTTAATACATGTTTGCACACTTCGAATTAACAAATGAAGATAATTAGGGCATCGGTTGATATATGGCATCATTATTTTTTTCCCAATTCAAAGAAAAAGGCATAATAGCGTGATAACTGGTAAGCAGAGGAAATATTAAAAGAGCAGAGAATTGTGGTTTGCAATTTATTTCTCTCACAATTAAGATGCAGTTAGAACTGGACAACTAAATGACAAAACAAGGTTAGTCTCACCTCTTTGAAATTGCAGGCATATTGCAAAACGTGTCCGTAGTAATCGAGAAATAGATTGACACATGGGGGCCGCCATGTTTATTTCTGCGCATTAAGTAGACTTGCTCCAAGTCGTCGTACTTCTGTCTTTCACATAATCACAGAGGGCGCTATACTATTATTTCGTAGTCCGCTGCCTATCCTACTGCTGGGCCGGTGTCGCATGCATGTATGTCATCTATGCAATACTATCCGGAGGACACTATTGCAAATGCAATATTGTTCGCCGGACGGTTTTGCATGTGCAATCGTGTCCGCCCGGACGCTGCTGCATAATGCAATTGTGTCCGCCAGGACACATTTGCATTAGCAGTTGTGTCCGCCCCCGTGCAAAACCGTCCTTGCAGTAAATAAAACGCCCTTGGTCGACGGAACACGTTCGCCATTTTTTTACAAGCTATAAAGTGCATGTCATAAATGACATAGGAAATGACATGCTGTATATTCAGTGCATGCACGCTCGTTGCGCGCGCACATTATACCGGACGGTTTTTTTCATAGCCCGGACACGATTGCACGGTGCAAAAGTGTTCGGATCGGACAGTATTGCATGGCGGACACAATTGCATCTGACACCGGGGGGCCGGGATGGGATCATGCATAGAAACTCATGCGCCGAGCCTCGTTAAAATAATTATCTCTTTCTTTTTGAAGGTATGGCTTATGGACTGGCGAGAAATGGTCCAATATCGTCGTTGTGCCCCTGGGATTGTTTGACCTTCAACATGGAGCATATTTGGTGCAATTTAGCCCTCTAAAAATAGCCCTTATTTTCAGTCTGCCCATTGTTTGCTAACGATGGAGTATTTCTAGCCGTTTTTTGGTGTGAGATCTACCTTAGATACAGTTTCCAGAAAACAATTTAAACGTTTTCAAGAGGCTGTGAGACTTTTAAAATTATTTGAATAGTTCAAGGTAGCATTAGTGGCTGATTTTTATTGGAGTGGTGCACCCTGCTGGTTTGCCAGACTCGTGGCTTTGACATTGGACTACAATTACACAAAACGAGTCGCAAAAGAGTTGGTCATTGAGGCCTATTCAAGAAAATCCCGACCTGAAAACCAACCCGCTGTTTAATGTCCAACATAAACGTGCACTTTGAATGCTGCTCTATATAATTTTATTGCAGATGAAAAAGGTAGGTGTTACAACATGTTAATAGCGATGCACATACACAACTATACAGATGTACATGCCCCACTGAAAGAATTGCTTTTGACAGTTTGAATGTGATGGGGGTGTTTCTTATGAGAGATAGGGGAATTGTGGTAGGGAAATTAATTTTTGGGAGATGAAAAACGGACCCTGTGAAAGCGCCGCCAATATTGTAGGCCTACTGCACAATTCTATAGGAAAACCATGCCTATGTACAATATGTGGTTTCTTCCAATGTTCCCGTCATATAAAAGCCCAACTTAGATCGTTTCAAAAACACAAAAAAAAGTAATATCCAGCCCACGCCACGGGCATTTATTCCCCTTTGTTCGTACAATAATTCATATCAATATGGCGTCCCCTAACTGAATCAGTGTTTTATCTAAGGACAATTAGCTCGCGTGTTTTTATTGGACGAGGAAAAAAGCACCGTACGTGACGCAATCGGGTTTTCGAGGAAGACAGTTAACAATGGAGCTACTTTTTAGAATTGAATACCCTCTGATTGACCCTGGTTTGTATTTCTACGTTTCTCTTGTTTGCTAAACTTCAATAGCCTTTATGGAAGGAGGGAAAACGAGATTATGTATTTGAAATGAAACAAAAATTGCATTTTCCTTTTGTCTTACAGTGAGCGCCAACTCTCGATCAACTTCTAATTGAGTTCAACTTGTGAATTTCATATTAGAAATCGTTCGTGTTTTGTTAACTCCAAATGGAAAAATCTTTACCACCGATGTTTTGTGGTTCCGCTATAAAACATATCTAGAATTTCGCGGAGGAATTTGTTATTTTATTTTTTATTTAACTAATTGAAAACCAGATGCCTTGAATGAAATCAATCTTTAGCAAACCGATGATATATCGCAACAGGTTTGGATTAAATGCAGAAACATGATTGTCAAGTACAGGCCTATACGCCGGTTACCGATGTGCGGCCCAAAATCCAGTACACAAAACATACAATATTCCTTGTGAGTCTCTTTGAAAAAAAAACTTCCAACGAGTAAAATTTGGGTTGAATGTATATATAGCCTACAGTAAACCCCAGATGATTTGGTTGAATGTTATCTCTAAAAAACCAAAGATGGATCAAACCGTGGGCGTGATTCTATCCGCAGGATTCCACCGTGAGTGCCATTGGACCCGGGTAGAAAGTTAAACAATGTGCTGCGCTATTGGCTGAAGTAGCAACACGCTCCCAAACCCTCGGCACCCACTCCCCAGATAAGTACGTCAACAAAACCGAGTATTGTTTCTTATTTGGTCGTCCGGACAGCTTTTGCAGTTCTCAAGAGAAAATTGTAATACTGTTATGTTTACATCATTTTAAATATACATCGTATGATGTAATTCCATGTCAAGTTGTGTTAAGTTGAATTTGACATTCACCATTTGAATTGCTATGAAAGGTAAACAAAAGATGGAATTTTCCACTTGTCCGCTTATAGAGCACACGAAGAAAACAAATTGTGGTTACAAAACTATGTGTATATGTAATAGATGTTAAATTTGCATCAGGGACAAAGAATATTATTTTTTATTTATTTTTGTAATAAGTAACAATGAATTACTACAATGCTATACCGTTATTTAACTTGGTTGCGAAATGAACCGTAATAATAACGAGTATCATTCTTTGTCTAGTTTTTTTTTTATTAATATGTCTCAATTTTGTTGTTGATAAGGTTGACTTGTCTAATACCGTTTTGTGTATTGTAATTGTTTTCAAACATTGGCCGTAAAAGCTGTAGGCGTTTACCAACCATATTGCAAAGTAAGTTAACGTGAAAGAACTGTACTTTTTTTTCTTTTTCTTTTTTTAAAGTATTGGCTTTTAGCTTTTGGATGTACGAACATCATTGCCATCAGATAGTGTGTCATAATAAAGACCTCAAAAGGTGTACAAGAAAAATCAACAGCTTATAGCATGTATCGGTTATAATTTGCAGTGAGCCGAAGTGCATGTTTCCCACCCCCTGGTAATCGAACGGCAACAATTAAAAGATCGTGAGAAGTTACAGAAGGCGTGAAACCAGTGTCAATATTGAACGACTATTAAGGAAACATAATAGAGACGAAAAATAACTACCGATTGACTTTGACTTCTATGTGTGGACACCAACGAAACATGAAGCAACACAATCCAGACTGTTGCATTTGTGAAATAAACACAAATTCTGAGTGCGTGTCAATAGTTAAGTTTATCGAGAGTACACACAGCAGTCATGCATCATTTGGGAAGTGACTGTTTGTCTACTATGAGCCAGGTGTTGTGTCTTCCTTGGATATACACGTCTACAGATTTTGTTCCAAAAAATCATGTTTTCAAATTCAAATCGATATTTTGTTTTAATGCAAATTCGCCCCAAACAAGGCTAAAAGCCACTCTAGAAAGGGCTACAAGAAGAAAATGATTACACAACCCCCCAAAATAACCCAGGGGAGCTGGAGGCAGAGTTTTCCTCTTCAAACAGTCCAGATTGTAGGATGGGGGAAACATCCACTTCTTTGTTCCACAACTCAACAAATCAAGAGTGTGAGGGTGTGAAGAAGCAGAAAGTCTGGTTTTACGCTCAAACCTTAGTAAGAATAAGAAACAAAGTGAGGTGAATGCTATGGAGGCATGTTAAAAAAATATATATACAAGCAAATAACGTGTTCAAGGAACCACCCATAAAAATGCAAACACTGTTAAAAAACCTTATAACTGCTTATTCATTAGTTCTAAGAAGTTTTAACAAAATACCGTATCAGGGCAGCACAAGTTCCCATTTAAGCACCTGGGTTAAGAGAAGCAATTTATGGTATAAGTGTATTGACCAATGATACACATTATGTCAGTCACGGCTGGGATTTGAACCCACGTTCTGATGACTCTGCCACCTATAAAGGTTTCCACGTCATACATCTGGGTTAAGAGAAGCAATTAATGGTTAAGTGTTTTTTGCCCAATGACATTTCATGGCGGTCCATCAGGTTGAGATTGGAACCCACATCAGATGACTCTGCCACATAGGCCTACACAGGTCCCAATTTGTACACAATCATGGGTTCAGAGAAGCGCTTTATGATAGCCTTGTTCTGCTCAAAACATTCACCGGCCAGGCCGGGATTTGAACCCACAAATCTCAAACGAAATCTTGTCAGATGTAGGCATACGTTTTGCATCCAAACGGACCCGGTTATTTATGAGTAGGCCTACATCGATACTCTACCGTGTCTAACTGTTCATCGATAATTGAAGAGTGAACAAATTGTAACACAAGTCTCCCTTAAATATAAAACAGTATAAACCTTTCACTCAAGTTGAATGCCCAGGGCCGGCACCAGACAGGGGGTAAATACCCACCATTCAACGGGGCAAGCGCTCCGTGAACAATCGCTTCCGGTTTCGGAGTCACAACCGGAAGTATTGGCACTCAGAGGTCAAACTCCGTAGCAACCGGAACGTCGATATGATATAGTTCCGAGTATGTCTCGGAGAGATTTGATTGTCTCCCAAATTGCGGCAGGTGGGATTACCTTTGTTCTAAAAATGAATGTTTTCTGCTTCATCACAGCCATAATCATCTGGCACTAATGTAGAAGTATTCTTTTTTAAATGGCAGTATTTGCGGTTATGATAACATACAGTAAGAGTGTAACGTCTTCAAACAAAAGTACAGAAGTGATAATTGAAAAGACGGCGAAGAAGATGACGAAGAAGAAAGAAGAAGAAGACAATAATCAAAACTAAACACTAAGGTTTTTTTTAAAACATAACCAAGGTGTTCGGGAGAGACATTAACAGATCTGTTGAAAAATGATGAGAAGATCATTTGCGTTAAAATATCTTTGAAGGAAGTATTGGTATCTGTGAATTTAATTGCGGCTCTCAAGATTTGAATTTGTAAACCTTGTTTCAAAATTTATGACATCATAATGACGTCATACCTCAGTACAGATCTAACTGTTGTTGAAATATATGCCCTATAAAATTGAGAATTGGCTAAGCAGGCATTGTTTTTAAATTGTATCGTTTTCTGTTAGGACTATTGTTTCCCTGTTCTCGCTGGGTTCCTTTTAAAACACAAAAAGAGAAACAAAATCTCGCAATTTCGGTTACTGTTCATCTGCACTTCTTGTGTCACCAATGTATCCTCAATTAGGCCCCCTATACAAACAAAACGAAAATATAAGAAGTTGTCTCATTTACATTACTTAAAGACCTATAACGTCGTGTCGGTCTCTATAAAAAGTCAAAGTGACTTTTTCCGCCCGATCCCGTGAGACTTGGCAATCCACACACACTTTATGATTTCCATTCATTTCTTCCGGATAATTATGGCCTCCAGTGTACCGTATGCAATTATCAATAAATAACCCGACAGGAAAATTAGTCTGAAAACTGTCTTGTACAAGCCCCAAGTCGGTGCGAGAAGAGATTCATCAAACGGTGTACATGTACATGTTTCGGGTGTATTGATCGCGAGCGACCGTGTGGACGGGGCCGTGGTGGACGGTCGTCTTCTACGCAGCCGTCCTGCTGCAGCTGCGATGGCGCGGGCAGGGCGAGTGCAACGGGCCGCCGATCGCAGCCTACCCACGGCTCATTTCCCTGGGTGTTTCACCGGACAAGTCAACCGTTGACTGGTCATTTCTGCCGGCGGCTCACATCAGACAACGAGCCCCTCTTAAGCCACTTCTCAGGCCCACTGTTCGGCAACACATCAGCATTGTGACCGAGCTCTATCACCCACACCCCTAATATTTTGTACACAACTTTTTTTGTTTTGTAATCTGTTAATGCCCTTACACCTCCCCCTTTGTGATTGTTTATATCCCTCGGGGTTACATTACACAGGCCTGTGGATACAGCGCATTTCTCCAAAATGTTAAATAAAGAAAGAGAAAAGAGGTAAATGGGGAAACTCTGGAGCTATTTTGTTAAACTCTCTAGTGAGGGATCTCGCCACGTGTCTCCTGAGGTCGTACGTCCTTTGCGATGTGTGTAGCTGCCGAGCTTTATTTTTCTCCCCGTCTTTGGTCTAAATCGCAGTTGGTGAAGTTAATGCATTCGCGATCACGAGCATTTAACTTTGAATGGAAAATGCATAATATCGAAAGGGAGATCAAAGTACAAAAATGTTTGGTAATTGGAGGCTGATGTGTGGTTTAGTGGAGAATAATCTTATCAGAGAATCAAGACTTTGTGAGGATTATGCCGGATGAAGGAATCAACACAACAATAAAAACAATATTTGAATGTCAATGTCTTTCAAAATGACTCCCGGGTCCGAACATTATGAGTCAAAAGTAGTTATATAGGCTACATGTAGTAAACTTGAGAAAACAACCATGATGATAAAATAGCTTCGGGAGAAGTGTTTGTTCTAAGGAGAACTGTTGTGGTCTTCTCCAGGTGAGAAGACGAGCAAGATGTACGCAGATGAGCAGAGTATACTGTTCAAAACGTCGCAAACACAGCGGCTCTATCTTCTCAGAACCAACATGCTCATAAAAAAATATATTTTTAAACATAGTTATACCCGCAAATTCACGACACAACCGGGGAATTCGGTACACCGTCAGAGTAATGTTGTGAGAAAGAAAGTTGGCTGTAAGGCCAACACAGTTTTACTCTTGGAAAGAAACATTAGGAATATCAAGTAAAGGCGGCCATTTTGAAAATGTATTGTTGTTCTATACCTGTAATTCTTTCCAAGGACAAAATATGCAACGGCCCTTAATCTTCAGACTGTTTTACTTTTTAGCTTCTTTTAAAGAAAATGTTATATTGTTCATGTTCTAGTGCAATGGGAGACTTTCGGACGCTAGGTGGCCGCAGACTTACCAGGTAACTTTCCATTGTTACGTAGTTCTGAGCGTGCGCACATGACCGAGAACAATGGATTTTACCTGGTAAGTCTGCTGCCACCAAGCGTCCCAAAAGTTTCCCATTCAACCATAGGTTGTCATACTCTTCATTCCTTTGTAATATGTTTATGAAATAAACCAATAAATATAAATATCTAAATATCTTTCTCATGACATACTCTGATTGTGCCGAATTCCATCCTTGTATCATCACCAACGAAAAAAGGCACAATAAATATGTTTATTTATCTGCCCTCCCCAAGTCCCCATACGTGCCCACAATCCCCATCAACAATATTTGTTGTTGTTTTCACCAACACGAGACCACCCGATTTGAAGAACTTTTCACAGGTTTGTTGTGTGGTGGTGTTCATTTGGAAACTGGAGGGTGGATGTAAATGTACTCTACCGTAAACCAATGATGAACACACCTTTAAAGACTCCGTTGAATCGCTCCTCCATACCGTTGAGATGCTGAATTAAAACATAGCACGGCAGTGCTCGCGTGTTACATTACCACACGCATGGGTGATAGGTGTGACACTGCATTAGTGGCTACGAGTTGTAATAAAAGTAGTCATCTCATGTCATGGTGAAGGAAGGAAAGAAGGAATATCAAGTAGGAGTCCATTCGTACAGTGAAAGAAGGCATGGAATGGATTTTATTTTAACAGAGATGAGACTGTAAGCCCGTGTTCAAATTCCTTGTAACGGCTGTACGGCCTTAGCAACAGTCGTGGCCGTAGCTGACAATTTGGATACGGCCTTAGTCACGACGTAATACCAAAGACCCTTTAAACAAAAATGTGTGGTATGTATAGTCTCTTTAGACTTTGAGGACTGTACGAAGAAGCTGAATGGAGGGTGTGGAAGAAAAGTGTAGAATCTGAGGAAGAAAAGAGTGGAAGTTGTGGAAGAAAGTGTTAGAAGCTGTGGAAGAATTTTTTTTAGAAGTTTTGTTAATGGATTTCCACGGTATAATTTATGGGGTCCAGCTGATGTAAGAAAGGGTAAAAATGTGGATGTCTTGATTGTTTTTTTTGTGTGTGAAGAAGATTAATTATAATATTTTATCGTATTAATTAAAAGAAAACAATAATTGGGCCATACATCAAAGAGCACACTCTTCGTGTCGAGACTTATCTCATTTTTAAAATATTATTCTCAGAACAAAACACTTCTTTCAAGAGGAGACTCACTAACACAATCTAGTTTAAAACCGTCTTACAAAATGTGTTTTATCATGACTATCCTTTTCGGCTGTTTTATTAATCACATTCATGTAGTTATTAACGAATTAATGGAGGCCTGAAGTAATATGTCTACATCAAAACACATGCGGCCCGCAGTCATCAAAAGAGATGAGCTGGCAACGCTTCATCCATCACACCTTCATTATGCGTCGGCCATTTTGTTTGCTCCCCTGTAACACTTCATCCACATCGCCAATAATTAATTCAAGGCACCAGTCTATGTTCAAAGCAGCCTCAATCCCATCACATTTATATAGCGTGATGAAGATCTATAGGCCTGGACATATTTACCGTTCACATTTTCTCAATTTCCAGTAATTGGGGAGACCAATGCATTGCTAGTTGTGACCCGTAAGCTGCGGCATACATCACCTTTTGACAAGCGCCCCGGCGACTAGACCGTGCCCGCTTCGCCGCATTTCACACCCTGCTATCACCTCGTTCTACGTCGAAACATCCCCCGTGTATAACTCCGCGCTGTTGTGCCCATCCTTAAGTATGAGCCTGTTTACTGACGCCATAACAAACTATACAGCATTGGATTCAATCCAGCAGTCTTAGGAAATTCGTTTTTGTTGATTTGCATTCCGGATAAAAATTCATGAAATTGCCTTGCCCGTTGAGACTGCATGCTTTCTGAATTCTCAAATAGACACTGTCCCCACGTTGGGGCCAAGACCTGAATTTCAATACGATATTGAAGTTGTTGTTTTTCTATTGGGACCTGCGGTCATCCGTTTCAAGATGGCCGCGGATGGTCGTTTTTCCTAATCCTCAAATTCAAAGAAGAGGATGCTTCTTAAATATTTGGCTTCCTACTCTACGAAAGAAATTACACCATGGAAAGGCCAACCCCACCAGCCGTTTAGCTTTAAGCCAAACCCTGACCATTACCTACCTCTCAATCTTACACTTAACTTTGTCCCAATTCTCATTCCAGAGCTGCCAGAAATAAATTTGCATATTGCAACCAAAAAGATCGGGGAGGTATTGAGAACAACATTCAACTTAAAGGAACACGTTGCCTTGGAACGGTCGAGTTGGTCTTTGAAAAGCGTTTGTAACCGTTTTTTATATAATGCATATGGTTGGAAAGATGTTTTAAAAGTAGAATACAATGATCTACACAAGTTTGCCTCGAAATTGCGTGGTTTTTCTTCTACTGTGCGAACTAACACGGTCAGCCATTTATGGGAGTCAAAATTTTGACCCCCATAAATGGCCGACGTGTTAGTCGTCGAGGTAAAAGGAAAACCACGCAATTTCAAGGCATGTTTGTGTGGATCATTGTATTCTACTTTTACAACATCTTTCTACCCATATGCATTTTATAAAAAACGGTTACAAACGCTTTTCAAAGACCAACTCGACCGATCCAAGGCAATGTGTCCCTTTAACAGGGATCACGTTTCTATATCATCAGGGAGAATGTAAACAATTATTTGTACAACGTATCATAGAAAAACAAGTTTACTTTCAGGGAACTTTCTGTAAAATCATGGACTATTTAACTTCTCTGCTGACCATACTTTTTAAATGTTGCCCCATTCGTTTCGAAGCAATGGTATCAGTCGGGGCATGTATGATCAGAAAAAAAGAGGGAACCGTGCAATGGCGCTTTTTGACGGTTTCCAACGCCCAATTTCAAGCAATGAAGAGAAGGTGTCACAAAACCGGCGCCTTCTCTCGCCCAATCGCAAACAACGAAAAAAAGAAAGTGTCGCAAAATTAGTCTGCCTGGCTAACTCTGCTTAACGCTACGGCAAGGCCGTGGCACAGGCTACCCGATACAGGGCTTTGCTTTTAACACAATTTACAAGTTCTCCCGTAAAAGGAAGCACTTCAGACAAATGTAATTTCCATCGATATTATTCGCGGCTAGGTGTTTGTCATGTGGCACATGTTTATGTTGGCAGATCCCATGAATTTTCAGGGTGGACTCTTTAAACACTCTATGCATCTCGAAATAATTTTGTACAACGACGCCCACATACTATCAGCCTGTATGAGTAAGTGCATAAACTAACTAGCGTTGACGTAAACTGTGAAAGCACTGGGATGGGCCCATCAAACTCCCTTCCCGAACCTTCGGCCACACTGACCTATTTTGTTAAAGTTGATTAAAGTGATATCAAATCACTCACTAATTCATTCCATTCTGTAGAAATACTCTATTAACTCTTAAAGTGTATGTAAAACTATTTTTCTAAACGAACGACTGTTTGCGCACACTTTTCCTTGATCTTGTCTATTAATTATTATTTTATCCCTATATTGTTATTGATTTCTTTTAACTATTTAGGGACCAGGGCCTGTTTAGACCATTCAAAAGCCTTGGCTTTCTCCTGGTGCCCTCCAGTGCCACCACATGATGTATTCATTTCATGTATTAACATAGTTGTGTAAATGGGGGGGGGGGGGATTGAAATCAGTTTGACATTAATTTAGAATAAAAAAACATGAAGTTTATTCTCTGCCAATAGTTTAAATTTGTTCCATTGTTATTATTTTGGTCTTCGTCAATCAATCAAGCTAGCTGAGTTCAGATGATTATGTTGCTTGTTTGTCGCCTTGTCTGTCTGTATGTATGTCTGTCCGTCTATAGTTGTTTGCTTGCTTGTATGTTATATGACTTAATAAGGGAGGTAGTTCAATTATTGATTAGGCCCAGGCTTACTTACTGATGTCATCTTTAATCAGATCTGAGAGTAAAAGACGATGGCCTTCTCGTCGTCATAAACTCAGGAGTCACATGTCCTTTTTGTCTCTTCGGGCTGGGAGGGTGATGTTTTGAGGAAGTCTACCTCTATAAGACGTTACAGAAGGGAATAAAGACGGGGGATGTTTGTGGATGGAGCAGCATGATTCAACAGGGGACCCTTGGTTTAGCATTTCACTTTGCCACCTCAGAAGGGCCCGGGGTGTTTTCGGTGTCCCAGCAATACTATTACGAGAAGTCAACTGCTGTTTCATGCTCAGATTTAAAAAATAAATCGAAAACAATAAAGCAACAATAGGCTCGATCCCTCATTCAAAAATATTCAATTTGTTTTGAGTCGGTGAGAAAACTTTTTGCAGAATGCGGCACAATCCAGTTTTGCTATCTGCAGTTACGTCACTCTTTCAATGTATACTGCGGAAGGCGTTACTTCTTGCCCACATATTTATGCAAAACAGGATGCGTGCGCTTACTTCCGGGCTAAATATTACTTGTTTGGATGAGGCAAAGATCTGAAAAAAGCACTTGACGAACAGAATAAAATGACGATCAAAATCAGAAGAGTTGGTGAGGTACGAAAATGTTCCTCTGAACAACAAAATTAATGGGTATAGTTGTCAGCCTGACACCATCGCAAGAGGGCGCTATAACCCTGCTTGTAAAGCTCGAACAGTACGAGGAGTTGGCAGCTAATTATGTATCGATGGTGTTTCACTTCAGCTGAAAGTGTACAAATGGCTTATCATTCGTCAAAAAAAAGTTTCAATCTGCTAAATATGAAGAAATAATATTTGTTCAACCATTATAAACAGGTTTCGCAAAATGATGGTACTTCTGGGAACAATCGCCGGACCGTCTGTAATAAAGACGTGGTAGTTTATTCTTTAACTTTTAACTTGAACAAAATACATAAACCGTTGTTGTTTCAACCTTAAACCGATGGTAAACTGGCTCCTTTAAAATTACATTAAGTAGCCAAATACTTGGGCCGTGTCCGAATTTACGACTACAGCTACGACGGCTTGATTGTAACGTCATTATGCATTGAACTATAAGGACGTCCTTGGAAAGATCATCAGTGTTCTACAGTGGACGCAGGGGACATGTCAAAGGTCCTAGACCAGGGGCAACAAAGGCAATGGCCTCGTGTAGGGGCACCAAGGCCAAGACCAGGGGAAACAGAGCCCTCCGTGTAATTCCATGCGTACTGTGTGATTAAGACGCGAGTCTTCGGAACGATACACGAAACAGCACCAGTATGAAGTCCTCTACGGTAGTGCAATGACCTATTGGGTGTCAGTAAGTCCGCAGGGCCCACCTAGATCGGATTGCTGCTATTTTATGTCAACGCGTGATGTGCATGATACTAAAAGAATACCCCTCAAAGTCAGCTAGGAGTGACGGTGTCCTGTATCGGTTTGGTAACTTTGTACAGGTATGGGGACGAGGATGATGTTGTTGCTATGATGGAGATAATGATGAAATAATGATGATGGTTTCAATTTGAAATGCATTGATCGTCCCCAGTAATAATGAACACCAGTGAATCCAGAATGGAGCATTAATATTGTGGTAATAATGATGTAAGTTACAATAATTTGATCAAACACGATGACCACGGTATTGTTATTGCATGTTAAATCATGATTAAAGCGTCATGTTTCAAGAGGATGATGGAAATGAAACCGATGATGAGGGTGATTGTGGTGATAATAATGATGTAAGTTTAAGAAAATAATCAAACACTAAACGATAATCATGTTTGGTTATTGTGTCAATCGTCACATTTCATGAAACAAAAAGTGTTGGTGTTATCTAATCATGTATAGATCATTGATGTATGAAGAGAATGATTGTGATGATGATTGTATGGGAATGATGTTGATGACAATGATAAGCAGAAGAGAAAACACTTGAAAATTATCACATTATCGCGTCAACTGCTACAATTCATGAAACAAAATGCTGTGATGATGTCAAATTATGAGCAGAATTAATGTATGAAGAGAACGACTGTGGTGATCATAATAGGGGTTATGATGATGACAATGATAAGCATATGAGTGCAAAGATGATCACATTAATCTGCCAACTGTTACAACATTGCATATAGGTGATGAGACATGATCATAATATTAATGTGTGAAGGGAATGATGGCGAAGACGATTGGGGTGAAGGTGACTTTAATAGCAATGATTAGCAGAATGAGTGAACACTTAAAGATGATAACATAAATGTGTCAACTGTTATGACACAGAAAGTGTTACAGGTGACTGATGAGCCATTGGCAGAACATTAACGTACGAAGAGAATGATTGAGATGATGATGGAGTGAAAATATTATTGTTGACACTTGAAGATGGTCGCATTAAACACTTGAAGATTATCACATTATTGCGTCAGCTGTTCCATTTCACGACACAGAAAGTGTTACAAGTGACTGATGAGACATGCTGAACATTAATGTTTGAAGAGAATAATGTGACGAAGATGGGATGAAGATGATGATAATGACAATGATCAGCAGATTACGGACAATGTGTTTACATGCTAGAAATTGTACCTGGTTGTTTACTATTTTCTCCTGACTAGGGAAATAAGCCCAAATTTTCACGGTGTGTTATTTCAGATGGTTGGTCACACCAAAAATGAACGCTATCTCAAGGTTATTTATGTATCAATAATGTAAAAATGATGAATAAAAAGGCCTTGAGTTTGTTGAGTACAAGATATGAAAAGAGTTGACTCAACTTATGTTTTGCTGTTCAATTGGTGTCCATGTAACAAAAAGTGTATCAGTGGTTGTGGCTGTGGATGGTCTCCAATGTAACAGCTTTCCAGGTGGAAATACTCTCTAGAGGCTGGATACAATGATATTAAACTTTCAGATTGCATCTTATCAATCTATTATCGAAAAATAACCAAGTGTACTTTGTCCAAAGCCATGTTAACCCTCCACCGCCCTCTGATGATTCTTGTCAACAAAAAACTTGGGCTGGCGTGCGGAGTTTACTTAAAAACCATCCTACACCACACGATAGTCAAACTTGATCCACCACAAGAAAAGAAGGCCTGAAACAGACTGTTTGTGCACTGATCACATTGTTCATCCGCCTACCCGCCTACACGTGCACATCATCCAAAATCAAACAAAGTCAAAACACAGCGCGAACGGCACAGTGTGTGTACAGTTGCGCGCGGCCGCCCTTGGTTAACGGTGGTGCGCTTTCAAGACAGTCGTGAGGGACCCACGCCTGTCTCCAAAAAGAGCCTCTCGCAATTTATTAAAATATTATATTTATCTGGGAATGTCTTGGCAATAAGAATATGGCAATTTCTTTTCTGAAGTTATTTGTGTTGGTTATGAGATGAGTGGGTATTAATCAAGTGGAATTAGGCTGAAGAGAGAGGTAGTTGTCAGTGTTTGTTGGTCGCTGGAGTGTAGAGCCGGTCCACCGACATACGTGCGTGAGGACGACTGATTAACAATGCGTTTACAAATCCCACCAGGTTTAGTTGTGTTGGTACAACTATTTTAAGATTTTTTAGAATTATGCTAATTACCGAAAGGAAAAAAAGACTCCGGACTGCGTATAAACCAAGTCCGAAAGGCGAAGGTGTGTTGCTTAACGACTGGGATTCGAACCCACACCCTGCTAATCAGTGCTGTTATCCACCCGGGCACGAATTTTGACCATACAAATAATATGAAGATTGGCTAAACTCAATCAATATGTACAACATTTCTACATGTTTAAATAAAAATGTATCACATCTTGTATCGCTTTCTAAATCAAGGTATGCGAAAATGCTTACAGAAAAATTAAGTTTTTTTTTTAAATGTACCGAATTTCCGAACTAGAAATACAAAGCAATAATCGTCATCCATCACGAATGCATCGCCCAAACGATAATTACCACGAAACTAATACCCACATTTAAAAAAACATCGGTACCCAAGAATCACAAAGGCGAAATCCAACATCCCCTTCATGTAAAGTCAACAGATATTGCCAAATCGGATTAAACCATACTGTCTTTAATTTCATTACTTCTTTGCTCGCCTATGCCGTCGATAATAAAATGGCAGTTCACTTACAACTGTTGCCTATGGCCTTAATATCGCTGGAGTGTAAGCTTTTGGAGAAGAAGAAGAAGGAAAAACAGGCACAAGTATTAAGTGGAGCATCCGTAACCCATGGGTATGATAATCAGATTGTATGTCGTGACACATGGTGCAGTATCAAACCTGATTGTAATCAACAGCATTTTTAGGAGAACATGTTAAAAGTCACCCCAAACCAGTTAATACCTCTTATCACTTGGATTGCCGAGCTGTGTTTACAATAATTGGTCATGTCCTATTTATTCTCAGGAGAGCTTATGACGTATAAGCACTTTAAGTGATTCAGCCAATTAGAGATCGTGAAGCATTAGACACGTTTCTTGATTGGGTGGTATTTCTGGAGGGAATGACTTTGTGGAAGGCACCGTCTTCCAGTTTAATGGCTGATGATGATGTAGACTGCTGCGAGAGTGATAAATTGATGCTTGGCTTCTAGTTTATACCTCAAAAGCAATGTGCTGTATGGTCACATTTTCAAAATGGCGGACAGGACTTAGTCGGTGTCCCAAAGTTGTTGACTGCTGTGCTGTAGTGCAATAGTGCAGTTGTGCTGGTTTTGTTTGTTTAGATGATCTTCTCGTCAAGGGATCTCGGCAAACTCCCACACGGGGATATAAATGCCAAGCTGGCAACAGCCAATATCTCTCATATAAACATTGGTTTAATGTCTATGATTATGAATTGCACAAATCAAGAAATTGTGTTTCAGTAACTAGAATTATGCTTAGTCAATGTGAAATCAGCGGTTAGCTTTGGGGATTTGAACCTATTGATGTGAATGAAACCAAAAGTTATTACCACGTCAATACTTTTCAATAGTTTGGGTCTGGTAAGAATGACATTCTTGCAGTTAATGATGCGAATGAGGCTGCGGTCATTGGTAATGGATGTGGTTACAGTTGAGAAATTGATACTTTACTTCAACAATAATGGTGACGTGTATAGATGTTTGAAAAACATGTCTGCTTTACTGTACCTGTTATGATTGTTGGACACCTGCAGTGTTTTGTGTATAGACATATTTGTTGGTTATAGTTCAATTCGTGGATAAATTTGTTTTTACGTAGATGCTGATGTAAAACGAGGACTGGACCCAATTTCAAAAAGCCTATAACTTGGAAAGCACAAACATTACTAGGAACAGACTCGTATAACTTAGCAAACGAAGCTTATCCTATCGGTCAAAATTATATTAGGTTTGCATTAATGTGGCTCTTTCCCCACTCAATGTTTGCTAGACATTGGACACCTTTGGTAATTGTCAAAGACCAGTCTTCTCACTTGGTGTATCTCAACATATGCAAAAACTAACAAACCTTTGAAAATTTGAACTCAATTGGTCGTCGAAGTTGCGAGATAATAATGGAAGAAAAAACACCCATGTCACACGAAGTTGTGTGCTTTCAGATGCTTGATTTCGGGACCTCAAAATCTAACTCTGAGGTCTCGAAATCAAATTCAAATATTTTAGTGGAAAATTACTTTTTTCTCGAAAACTACGTTACTTCAGAGGGAGCCGTTTGTCACAATGTTTTATACTATCAGCAGCCCTCAATTGCTTGTTACCCAGTAAGTTTTTATGCTAACAATTTCTTTGAGTAATTACCAATAGTGATCAGTGTCTTTAATATCGAAGAAAGTTGGTCCAGCAGTATTTTCTGCCTAACAGCTTTCTGAAATTGGGGCCTGGTTGTGACATGAATGATGTATTGCTCTTACGGTGCAGTCTTCTTGACTACTGTTGTTTTTTCACATTAGCTAACCATTGTATAGCTATACAGTTAGCAGCAAAACCTTCACCCGTTGTCATTTGTCATTGTTAATTGTCATGGACAAGCCGCACAAACATGTCTGACTTCAACCATAAATATTTCACTTGGTCTTTATCGATCTACGATCTCTCACAGATGCATCATAAACCTATCGATACAGACCCCTTAATGAAGAAACAAAAGCTCTAATGAACCACAAAGAAATATCTCCCAGGACTTAACCAGTAGACTGTATATTAATTGAGACAAATTAGGCACAAGAAGAGGTTTTTGTATGTCATCCTGATGACATCAGGGTTGGAAGCCGTTTAGCTTGGGCCTTCTCGGTGTTATTTTAACTGGATTAGTGGGGTACTTAACGGTTTTTGTCCCCTGTCCTTCCCAATACACGATCGATGGGAATGTTTGTCAAAGAGAGGGATTTCAAGAAGGGGCCAGCCCTGTCTGTGCATGCAGCAAACCCAACACAAAAACTACCGCTGTGTATTCAAGAAAAGAGTTGAGTGTGGATTATGATTGATAAGGGGCCCGTACAGAAGGAGATGATAGGATGAACGGGGATCAAAAGAGATGGGAGAAAAAGAAACCATAATGTGCAGTAGAAAGGCCACTAATGGGTGTATTGATAAAGTGATTAGGAGTTGGGATGGGGGGTCGGTGTGGCCACCGGATTGGGGACCCTTATAACTGACGTCGTACGCACTGTCTATGGTGTGCCATTTTTTGGAGTAAACACTGCAGGTGAAACTAAACTATGATCACCACGAGGTTCACATGCACAGTAAGGCCAGGTACGAATACGCGGCTATGGCTACGGCTACGATTGTTTCTAAGGGTGTTGCTAGGGACTCCCTATACTCCGACGCATAATGACGCAGTGATTAAGCCGTAGACGTGACCAAAACCGTCAATCTTAATGTATGAGCAATCTGACTCACAAAATGGCGCTTTCAACGTTTTCGTTGGTGGTTTATGACAAGTTAGTTTGATCAAAATACACAACCAGCTGACGGGAGAACCCTTGAGAAAATCTCGGGCATAATAGAACAGTGTGTGATTTTACGCAAAGCAATTGTTATGATAAACATGTTTCTGGTGATGGTGCCCCGTAAATGGACTTAGATGCTGTAGATATCAAGTCAAAGGAAGCCCTTAAACAAGTATGCTTGCTATATATGTGAACACGAGGTTAATCCCTATCTCTCTTCCACCACATGCACTATACGGTACCAAACTACGAACAAATCAATTAGTTATGATACCGGGCATACTTGGCACAACCGGGACTCGAACCCACTGATCAGAAACACCAGAGCTTGAGTCCGGCGCTCTTATAACCACTCGGCGATTCAACAAACCACACAGTTGGTGCTGATTATCAATTCGTAATAATTACACCTATCAAAAGTGAATCAGGCCCGGTGTGTCACACGTGTTTTGACACTCTCTTTAAAAGTTCAAAGAGTAACAAATTGACTGCCGCCATTGGATGTCTTACATTACAATGCGCGTTGTAATATTCTTCTCAAGAAATCATATCAATAAAATTATGTTCGTTTATTCACTCAATCGTCCAGCCTTTCACTTGTCCAGTTCTTCTCTCTTAACCCCTTCCTTCATGCATTAATTTACTCCTTCATTCGTGTTCAATCATTAACAACCATAGCACCTGAATATATCAGATGACACATCATCTATGTACAGTCAAACCATACTTCTGGATGAGCGACCTTTTCCACGAGGGGCCCGTCGTATAATGATGTATAAAACATCAGATATCGAGTATACTATAAAGAAAAGAGAATAAAGTATCTAGTCAGAGGGATTGAAGATTTTGAGAACAAGGGGGTGTCCGATCTTGGCTAGCTGTGTGTAGATAAAAAGACCGAGGTGTGAGACGCACGTCTCCTGACGGTCAGGCCCGGGTTAGCTCTCCCATTAAAATTTCATGTTTGCATCAGAAGCGAGCCAAACGAGACGAAATGGCACTGGTGCGCATCCCATAACAAGATAGGACACGAGACCATTCGTGTTAAAAGCCCAACCTTTGGTGTTGCGCATCAAGACTGGCCCGTGTTGTGCGCTTAAGACGAGGCACTAACAGGGTGCCGCAGTTCGAGAGTCCGGCACGGCTATGGCGAGAAAGCTTGCACGGATTTTCTATAACCCCCGTTAGGCCATAACCCCTTCTTTTCATCTTCGGTTGATCTCTCCCCCTCTGTCTTTTTACTGCCTGCTACTTAGACAAGCCCCCTGCAGTAGCTCCTTAATTCCTCGCCTCAATTAAATCGATACACCGGCTGCTTTTAAAGCTAATGACAAAGCCGCCCCTTTAGCGCCGATTTGGGCCCTTTAGAAAAGGCGGTAACAAGCAGACAACTTTAGACTCTGAATGCCGCACTGGCCAACCGGACACTGTAACCTTCAAACGGCGACACAACTCCCACAGACCCGTATTGTTAGGAAGAAGGGGAACATAGCAGCCAAAATGAGCACCGTCTTCATTCTCTCTTTAAAAAAGGAAAAAAAGCTCACACAAATAACGTCAAAGCATTTAGAGGGAACCATTACCTTCTAAATCACCCCCAAAAGACCTCCAAACCCCCGTGTGGCGTAATCAAGCTACCGTTATGAGGGGATTAACTTAGCTGGACTTTATTGTACAAGATAATTTATATCAAAAGTTGATTGTTCATTTTTGGGGAATTTTGCTGCATTAAAAATAATGTCTGAGTATGCGAAACATGAACTGTGGTTTTGGAGTGATAAACAGGAATGGTAATTTCATACGAAATTCCTGGGTCCAATTTTATAGAGCTGCTTAACTTGCAGAAAATATTGCTTAGTAATGTTTTGCTAAGCGTAAATGAGCAGGATACCAGTCACACACTGTACATGTGACAATTATAGTTTGGCTGGTAACCTTATTTTTGTTAGCACTATTTTGTTGTGACTGAAATTGGCCCTGTGGTTTAGAATCATTGTGCTCAACATTCCCCACCAAATACCATTTTTAGGTAAAATGTATCTTTCTTTTTATGTCAACATGTTCTTGTGAAAGTAAGGGAAGACAAATATTTGTGAATAATACGATTGCATTCAGATATGACACAAATGCGCAGCATCTACCGTGTAGGTATGTTTGATGGTTTGACAAGGCTATGGGAGGTTGGCGCCGGGCTGGCTGGCCGGGTCCAAAGCACGCAACTCTAGTCCATCCTCGTACACAATGTAGGCTCATGGGGGGCGTGCCCCGAGCTATTCTCGGTTAATACTTTGATTTTCAATAAATGTTTATTTACATAGTATTTGTGAAGCGATATCGCGTAGTCTTTTCTCCAAGCCATTTTTTGTTACACCCTTGCGTAACAAGGCATCGTCTTGTTGCAAAGTTGAGGACCCCAAACCCACAGCACTGTTTGTTGATGGGAATGGCAGACTATAAAGAGCTTGCCTTTGCTGCATAGGAAACCAATGGGGCCTGTATAATGCAATCTATAGTATTCTACACGCATCGCCGGCCTGGTGCTTCGTTCCCAATGCATTTTTGCCTAGACGCTGGTCCAGAATTCGTTAAAGTCAAATTGAGAGACTGAGATCCAAGTTGTGCGCCGAGTCCCCCTCTCTCTCTTACAGATGATGCACGCAGTGCATGTACGATATCTCGAGTAGAAATCCACTGGGAGTTGCGAGAAACACCGGGTATCCAAGCAAGCTCCCCCGGGCTTGCAGCGCTGCAAGCTACCCCCTCACTGCCTTAAAGATACCCACTTTCCTAGTAGGAGCGCAAAAACAGCGAGCGTGAGCAGCAATAGTCTCCCGGCAAATTTACACGGCTGCCTGCATTCTCTTGAGTCCTTTTCATCTCATGTTGAACAACACTTTCCAGTTCAAGCACCACTCGTTGAAACACTCACCCAAACTGAAACAGCTAGAAACTCCATATCATCACTCGCAGTGAACAAAAATTAACTCATGGGTATATGCCGTGATTTAATAGCTTCATCCTGGCTAAGACAGCGGGGAATACGCGAGGAGTAAAAAGCCCCCATCTAAAATAAAAAAGACCTCAAGCAATCTGGTGAAGTATGTTATAGGGTACAGTAAATAACACGACAGCCAGCGTGAAGGAGCCTGTGGTTATCAATGAATGCCCGAAGGCGAGGCATGCCATGCCAGTAACGCGCACAGCGTACTATTTCTGATGGGTTATCAGTCAACATCTAACCCCCTCGACTCCCTGAAAAGGGTTTCGAAATTTGTTAATTGTACTTTTTTTCTGAGTCGACCGGCTTGTTGGTAGTGGGCAATGTCTCTTCAGAAGGACGGTCTGCCTGGTCTTTTATTGTCCAAGTGGTTTTGAGAAGCAATGGTCAGCTATTTTGAAAGTGACTTTTTGGAATAGCATTCCTTGCCAAACCAGGGCTCTTTTTTGTATGGCCCTATTCGAAACCACGGCTTCGGCTTTGGATTCTGCTTCAGGCCCCGTCCTCTCGTCTGAAACCCTGGGCGGGTATATACAAAGCACGCGCAATTGCCAAAACAACCGCGGGGCAATGCTAACCTGACCAGAATCCAAAGCCAAATCCAGTCGATTCGAAAAGGGCCTATGTTTTGGGGACTCTAGGTGGCAGCAGACTTACCATGTGTATCTATTGTTCTTGGAAATGTGAGCAAGCTCAGAATGACGTAAACAATAATCAAGTCTACCGCCACCTAGCGTTCAAAAATATACTATTGTTTGAGTTATGAAAACCATTTGAAACCGGATTATGTTTCCTCGTGTATTCTCTGCACGATCGCTTTTCACTTTGACAGAATTTCAAATAATTATGGTTATTCACTGCAAAACCCGGGGTGTTAAATTGACACAATGTGCGTTGTTGCATTATGTAAACCAAAAAGGGAATCAAATTATACACCACGTGGTGTTAAAATAACAATAATAATAACATTGGTGTTGTTTTAACACCTTATGGTGTTAATTTTGATTCTTACCTCGGTATCTAATACTGTGTGGCAACACAAGGTGTCAAAGTTAACACCCACGTTTTGCAGTGTGTAGGATTGGCACTTTGTAATCAGAGAGCTTTCATTAGGTATCATTTTCTGATTTAGGTACACGAACGGTTGACAGAAGTACATGTACGAACTGAAGTTAACAGACACATTGGTGTTGATGGCACTATTTTGGGCTTATTACCGGAAGCAAATGACTATGTTTTTTAAAAAGTAGGGTTGGCTGGGGGTGGGGGGGGGGGGGGGGGGAGCTGGCATGCACCCACATGTTTCCAGTGCCCCTCCCCCCCCAAGAGTCCGACGATAACTAACATCATGCAGTGCCGACAAGGAAAGGAAAACAGAGGAGAAGAGCGACAATTGCCTCTGCCCGTATATCCCCTCCCCACCACTGTGAAGCAACCCCCTGGTTCCAGCCGCGCCCCTCCCCACCACTAGAAAGCAACGCACCTTATGTGCCCCCCCCCCCCCGCCTCTTGTCCAGTGAAACAACTCCTTGCTGCTGCATGTAATCGAGTCCGGAACCAGACCACTTTTCGCCAGACTTGGACTTCTAACTGGACTTGAATGTGAAGATATTGGATAGCCCTGGAGCACTTATCAATTCCGTATCAACTCTACATTGACAGCACAGGGACAAGAGTCTCATATGAGGATTTACATTATATGTATTTTTTATAGACTGAGTCCAACACAGAGAGTTCATGATGGTCTATACCCATTGCAAGCGATCCGTGAATACTGTATGTCCATCTGTATTGTGTGCCTTTCGGAAACACAACTAATAGGCTATTCGGACACCAGGGAATGCCGCACTCCCCCGCCGGCTCCACAGAACACTTTGACGGTCAAACTTAACCACCAGACCGTGGTAATTATTTCACGGATCCCGTCCATGACTTTCGTGGCAACTGACGCACGACCGGACGTCCAGCGAATAGAAAAAAAAAAACCACAGAAAACCACTAATACCATAATCAATGTGTTCGGTCATGTATACAACACTGGACAAATTGATTCACAATAAGAAGGTTATGACCCAGTTATGATACATAATCTATTATGAATGAAGTTCTAAAAAGAAAAAAATTGTTTTATTATTATTTTATGGCACTCGGAAATTGGCTAAAGTCTTTTATAATCCAGGTCACAGAATCATAACACAGATTTGTTGCGACCGGAACAAAATTATTTGTTTAACGTTTGGTTAATACCTTTTATTTAAAGGAAACATCATAATAGGCCTAATTTAATATCAAAATCCAATACAAAAATGTACAATAATATGCTTCATGGTAGGGACACACACGTTGCCCTGGGCGATTTTGGGCTATTAAAAGCGTATGTTATAAAATGAAATGATATGAATAAGGTTGGAAATATGTTTTTAAAGTAGAATAATGATACATGTACATGTACATGTGACCCACGAACTAACACGATAAGTGACACGGATTCTACGTCATACTGACCCACTATGGGTCAGGCCACATGGACCCGATTATGGGTCAAATTAATCTGACCTGGAAGTTTCTAGAGTGCACACAAAAAAAAGACGAGAGAGCACCTTTAAGCAATTTTTCTCTCCGTGATTCATTTGTTTATGTGTAGTGTATCTTGAAAATAAAAAGTTTATTTAAATAAATATCATACACTGCAATTTTACAAAAAAAATTCTTTACTAAGTGGTTGTGGGTTCGAAACCCACCTAGCTAACTTCATATTCTTGATTTGTGCAATATACCCATAAACCATAAACCAATATCCGTTTATATGGGAGAGATTGGCTGTTGATAGATTGATGTTAAAATCCCTTCGTGTGAGTTTGCCGAATTCCCTTGACGAGAGGATCAACAAGAGAAAAAGAAAAATAATATTCTGAGGAGAATTTTGTAAAATAGAGTTCCCGCTGACTACAGATAGCACAATCTCTATACAATCGGCAACTCAAACGCGTTGTTTAATTAAACTCGTGTAATAGAGGGCGTTATTTAACGATCTGCCAACAGCCGCGGCCATATTGGGAGACCGGAGACACGGCCTTAAAAAACAAAATTGCTTTAAGATATCTTTGGGTATCCTGGACCGTGCCTGCCTATGATGAACAAACAAGAACACGTGCATTGCTTGACGTGACCACAAATGCTATCATATTGCCCCAAAATATAATTTTTTTCTTCCTCTGAAGAACTGTATCACTGAGGCCGATCTGTAGAGAGCATTGAATTGTACTCTAGCGATCATCAAACCGGTTTACACAGCTTCAAAATGCACGTGTTATACCGGAAAATCCGCCTCAAACAAACAAGAAAGAGGTAAATGCGGCCAACAAAGAGCCCCCCTCGCGAAAATTGTCGCTTTTGTGCACACAGTTTCTGCTCCCAACACCCGCCGAACACCTTGGGTAAATACGGTGGGCGGCGCCCTGGCCGAGCCGGCAGCGTGCGCTGATTGGCAGCCGTGCCGTCCAATCGCTAGCAAGGCAGGATGACGACTGGTGTGTACGAGGCGCGTGTGTGAGAGTCCGGGGAAAATACTCACCAAATAATAAGTCTTTAATTGGTGTCCACCGGACCCATCAACATTGGCACGGACTTTATATCTCAGGCGCATCTGCAACTGCGGACCACACAACAGCTCTGCTCTTTGGTGCCGGGATCTTGAATAGGCGTGTTTCCCACCGTGTAGCGCAGGCTTTTCAAACCAGTCGTAAGTTTCGTCGCCCGTCTTTTCGATTTTTCTCGCCTGGCCAGGACTCGTCGCAGGTATGATGTACGAAGGAAGTGAGGACTATATCAGCCAACGGGCCAGGGCGCACGCCTTTGCCCTTAACAGCATTGTGCCGCCGCCACCTCGGAGTTTCCCGTACCCTGGTCTGCCCATGCAGCCGCCTAACCATAACGCTCTTTCTTTCTCCGGAATGTCAGGTACGTGTCTAAAATCTCTCTCTTCTACTAGACTAGATCCGAAGGGTATCCCAACTCACTTTCGAAATACACTTCGACAGACACTCAGCATTGTTAGAATTTACCAACACCATTTGTACTTGTGAACTTCACAAGTCCTAGCTAACACTCCGGGATTTACACATTTATGACAACTTTGTTTACAGAGTCAAAGTCTGTATGAGATAATAACAAGAAAACACTTTGAGTTGAACATCAGATTGGCTCAAGGTCTGGGGAGATATGATCATTTCTAAAATGATATCTCTGAAATGTTTTCGCACTTTCTATTAATACATTTAGCGAATTGTTTCCCGTCGTATTCATCAGTGACGCAACTATAAATACATATTATATGGATCTGTTGTTTTTAAACAAAAACATGACATAAACTACTATTCAACGAAAATTTGTTTTGTACAAACTCCGATAAGAGAAAGTGAGATAACTACTAGGTCTGCTTGACAAGTAAAAACAATCATGCCCAATTCGATCAAAGTTTATGCAAAATCTTTTTATAAACGGTGTTATAAAACTCAAACTTGGTTTATACAAACACGTAAATAAAATGAAATAAATAACAAATGACAGGTGATTTTTATTATTTTCTTTTTACATATCTTATTTTGTTTGGACCGATCATACAACAAACATTTTGTAAATAAGTTTATGGTTAATGCGAGTTGCAGCATGCCGCAGTGAGTTTAATGTTCTAAAAAATAAAAAATAAAAAATAAAATAACAATAATGTTAAACTCTACAAATTATGTTAATATCAAACCCGAATCCTAAACATTAAAATGTTGCTGTTTGTTACAATTATGATTTTCAAATATTCTTTTGTTTTCAACATGGCAAACGTATTGACAAAATAAATTGTTTTAAAACTGAAATGTTGGAAATAACTGGTAGTAAGTCAAAATATTTCAAGATCTTTATTTAGGCTTGTGTAAACCCACAACATGTCTTCACCGATCGCCTTCACTTCTCGCTTAAAAAATTATTAAGTTTAAAAAGTACGAAACGTTGAAAACAACATCTTGAACTACGACTTCAGTTTCGCGGACGGACATTGTGTGCTATGGCATTCTTGCAGAATTACTTGTACCAAAACATAATTTTTAATATATGAGAATTATGCGTCGAGGGTAATATTATAAAATGTTTGCCCTTACACCGATATGTATAATTAAGCAAATAAAACACTCATTATAGATCAAGTTACTTACGTTTCGTTTGATGATGGACATGAGTTACTAATTAAAAGTAATTTTCACTGTAAATATCTATTTTAGGTAAAGCAACAATAATCACATAGCTTTTAACAATTAAAAATATGTATTTCAATGCGACCATTTTTATTTCATGCGATGTTCTTTTAATCTTTCGAATAGTTTGTTTCTTCTTTTGAATCCTTAATGCAATTTGTGGAGGACAATACCATTTTGCATAAGAAAAACAATATTAGGTTCTTAGAATAATCAAATTAAGTTTGTTCTCCATGACATTTTGTTAGGGACAAATCCGTTTTGCCTGAGAGAGAAAAAACACACACTGTATTTGTTTACTTTTATAAACATCATACTGATCACATCATAGATAACTTACTGAAGCGAACTTAAAGCTTACGGAATTGCTTCATACACCGGGACATCGTTACGTTCTTCCCACCGTCAAAATAACCGATCTCACCGTACGGTGTCAAGCCTAGCGCACGGTGCTCGCGGCACCAACCTCGTAGTTCTGTTCTTTCTCTCACACACAGAGAGACCGGCCTATATTAAACACTTTCTGCGCGATTGGGTAAGTGCTCTAACTCGGCACGTGTTATGAAATTAATTTCATCTGCTCTTTGATGTAGGTTGAGGAAATTCACATGAAGCTTGTAAGACAAAATTGCAATTGCTAGGAGCAAGGGCCCTATCTGATTTTACCCTCCACCCCCATGGTTTAGAAAACAAGTCGCTTTATAAAAAAACTGGGCCAGACGCCCAATCAAATTGAGTAAAAAGTAATTGACACGCGTTGGTTAAATCCTAGAAAGTATGGTTGGATTAAGCCTCTGAGTGTATATTGACAAAAAATACTCATCAAACATGTGCCGATGAGGATTACTCATTTTTTATTTGGACTAAACAAAATGTGTTTCAAAAACTTGTTTACATCTAACCCTCTTGTGTATAATGTAACACATTGTCTATACGCAAACACAGGCCGTATTTCATGAAGGGCCTGTTTTGCAAGTTATTTTAAATTCCGTGAACAATTTTAAAATGTTAAATTACGGAAATTTAAACTTGTACAAAGCCTCCAGAGAAATAGTTCTTCATTGTCCTCCATAAGTTTTTTTGTTTTCATTTGCATTATAGCGCCTCGACATAAGTTTGAAACTAAACATTTAACTTATACCACTAACCAAATTTATTTATTATTTTTGTTCAATAAGATGCTAAGTTATCCTTGTGCGATAAAAACATTAAAAAATATATATATTATTATAGTTTGGATTTGTCCCAGTACGTATGTATGATTTGAAACTTTGTATATAGTGGCAACAACATCTCGTAGGCCTATGAGGTTTGCGTTTCACACTGAAATATCTGGTTGAGTTGTGATAGTTCTGTAAAGAACCGGCGGTATTACAAATTGACGTTTCGATCAGATGCTTTGGGTGTCTTCATGAGAAAGCAGTTACATAATCAATCTTCCCAAACAAAACAGGCCATGGTCTTGACATAGTTGTTTTTCAAGATATATAAAAAAGAGGTAGCATGAGTCATTTCAAACCTCACATACGGAGATTAAAAAATAGGTCCGTCACGACCTCGAAAGGAGACTAAGTCATCATCAGTTACAACACGACTCCTAGCGGTTTTTCTGTTTACCTATTATTACGCTATGATTAAGCTTATAATGGGCTAACCAAGTGTGGTTAAGATCAGTAAACCGGTTATTCACTCAAACACACACATAGTAATGGTGTCATCTGGCTGAAAATACTGGTTTTAACGGAAGGTAATTTGTCTGTTATTAGAAGGCATATTTGCATAGAGCTCTCTGTGTACGGGGAAGGTATAATTCTCGTGTACACGGGAGAAGCACGTAACGAAAGTTACTGGGGAAAAGAGTACTAACCAAGTGTGGTTAAGATCAGAAACCAGTTATTCACTCAAACACACGTAGTAATGGTGTCATCTGGCTTAAAATACTGGTTTTAACGGAAGGTAATTTGTCTGTACGGGAAGGTATACTTCTCGTGTACACGGTAGAAGCACGTAAACGCAAGTTACTGGGGAAAATGGTACGCAGCATAATGTGCAAAATTGAAGAGAAAAAAACCTGAGTGTATAACAGTTTGATCGGTTTTCAGCATTCTTAAGTCATTAAAAGAAGGTTAAATTCTGCATGGAAATAAGAAGACATGTTGGGGGTGATTCTATGAACAATGTAACTGCCATGACTATTTTGTGCTATTGTCGGGAGCCTTTTATTGTTTACAAGTTATACTGTTGACAAAACGGAAAAAACGTTGAGAAAACAGAAACACGAATGTTACTTCAAAAAGTAACCGCATTGCTGGCTTAAAATATACACAATATGAAATATTGGTTTTATATATGCATGAATGATTTTGATGACAAAATTATTTCTTCCCTTCAAACAGAGAGGAGTTCGCACTTGGGCGATTTCACTCCACTCCCAGGTCCGAATTACCACAAGTCCCTTTTATGTTTTGTGATTTCTTCCCATCTATACAGAGAGGAGTTCGCACTTCGGCGATTTCACTCCACTCCCAGGTCCAAATGACCACAAGTCAGCAGCCGCTGCAGCAGCTACCCAGCAGATGATGGCTGCAGCGGCAGCAATGCGCCAACCGGACATCTCCATGTCCTCCTCACCAGCCAAGGACATCAAAGTCACCCTGGAGGGACGTGAACTGTGGCAGAAATTCCACGAGATCGGGACTGAGATGATTATAACCAAGGCTGGCAGGTATGTTGATTCTCTTTCGTAATAGTCCAACAAGTTCCGGGACATATTTGACCCGGATTCTAAGAAGCCTGACTCATTAATGAGTCAGGCTAACCCGGAACGTTCAAAATTGCATTTGAACTCGAAGTATGCGGTCAAGTTGATCGATTTCTGGGTCGCTGACCCGTATGGTGGTTAAACACGGGATTTTGAACTCGGATTCTGCGTCATCTTGACTCTGTCCTATGCCGGATCCGGACTCAATACTGACCCGGAAGGCTTTAGAGTGAGTTGTTCAATAATGGAACAATTTCAGAGACTTTTGTCGGTAGTAAATGTAACGTGTTGTAACCATTGTTACTGTATGTCATTCATAAACAAGTATGCGAATGGTCGCTTGCTGATTGATGACGGGTGATGTCAAAGATGACGTATTGCATCTTAACTGACAACGCCCTCTACGGCAAAAATGGACTTTTAGCAAAAATAAATAGGCACATGTGTCTCCTTGGCCCAAAGATTATCATTATAAAGAGTGACTCTATTCTTGGATGAATATACACACCTTTTGTCTGCCCTCAGTTATCGTATGTCTAAAGGTGAACGCATTATAAGGACACCTGTAAAAACTACGTTTTACTGTAAACTAGTGGTTTTTAAAGAAACGTTTTTACTACATCGTTTGGCAAAACAAAAAACCTAACAAACTCAACAGATTTTGGGCAACTTTACGACAATGGACTCCACATCCAAATTAATCCGCTTGGCGTATACAATTGATACATAACGGAGCCATAAGGCGCACCGGCCGTAGCTAATGACCTAACAAAGCAAAAATCAGTAACTCCAAAAATCTGCTGAACGCATTTCCTCCGGTAACCTTCCAGAGGTGATTGTGGCTGAGGTTTTTAATCTCTGGACTCGGCCGTTCTCTGCTGGCCAAAAGGTGTGACTTAATAATAGATACGTCTATATACCTGCACCATCATTACAGCAATTACCATTTGCATACTAATTGAGAAGGCTATAGGGATGTCACTGCGAGCCCTTGCGCGTGTCAGCATAAGGATCCTGACGGGATCAGCTGGGTCTTTGTCCGGGATTCCGGCGGGATCACAGAATGACTTCAGTCCTCTTAAGCTCTTTTAATGATCTTCAATTTTTATTTTTTTTAATGAATTTTGGGAGTCATTGTTTCCAAGTCGGAGAAGCAATTCCGGCGGGAAGTGGCCTAAATGATTTTTAAGGCCTCTTTGGTTTTTAAGAAAGGGTTTGTAATTACAACGCGCTGTACACAAATGCACATTAAGTACATAGGATTATCCGGATTTGTTCACGGGAACTCTATTAGTATTACGCTCTCCAATCTAAATCAATTTTTGAGCCCCCAAGTGCCCTATTAAGATTTTTTCTCTGCAACTGTTTTTTTAATACCTTCTTTTTGACATTTATTAAAAATCTTCATTTGTTTTTAAATAATGTGTTCAAATAATGTTTTCAATTACATTTTTGTTCAAATGCAAAACGGCTTACTAAAACATCTGCAAAGTAATGTTCAATATAATGATGAAGCCATAAGTGTCATGTCAAGTTTTGCTGCGGTGCCTGTATGTTCACAGCCACAGTAACTTTGGATTATTTAGTAAAATTAATGGCAAATATAATTTGATGTATACAAATGTCAAAATAATATTATTTATTATTTTATCTACTAATTCATTAGTTATAGTTTATTAATTATAATTTATTAATTAAAAAAAAATATGTGGTTAAACATAAGTTAAGATAGCAACGAAAGAAAACTGTCAAAATTCGGGAATGTGACCCAAATTCATAAAGCAAACAACACTTTTATGTTTAGCAGATTTTGTTTTTGCTAAGCATAAATAGCACATAAACAATGGCTGTTGAACTGACCCGCTTCTGGTAATCAATACTCTTCTATGCTTAGCGATTTTGTTGAGTTGAAATAGCTTTATACAAAATTGGGCCAAGGTAACCCACTTATAACGTACACATCGAAACAAACAAACAAACAAACAAACGAAACAAATAAAACAAAAACGGAAGCAAAATATGTTGTTTTGTGGATATGAAAGCAAGCATGTATTTGAATGTCAAAATATCCAATATCAAAATAGCACACGAAACACGAACTGTACAAACACACTTTATTATGCAAATTGCCACTGTCCAATATCGAATTAGCAAAACATTCACCGTACAAACATCAAGTACGTGAATTTCCACTTTAAAATATCTCAATAGCAATTTTACACATTCAACGTACACCCCTATGTGGATGTCATCCGATATCTAATTTAATTCAGTGTGATAATGTAACAGTACTGTTTTCATTGAGTTAAGTCTGTCTCCCATTAAATACTTCAAAAATCAAAGTATAACGGAAAACAATAGGATGCGTAATCAACGATTGCCATGATGTCCCGAGCGGTTTGACCGAGCCACAGCAGCGCATCACGGCGAGCATGCGTGCCCGGGCTCCGCTCAAATTGGACGGATCAATTATTCATTGCGTCCGCAACACAATTAAATTTCATGTGGGTTTTTTCCTTCATCTTCTGGATCTTTTACGCAGCCGGGGATGAGATTATAGAAACAATGATTTACTCAGACCACTCGAGGGGAAAAATAAAACCAGCTGTTCTGCTCCTTTTCATGAAAACCATTTTCATCGTCGAATTATTATTTTAGTGTAATCAAAGGCAGGAAGGCTTTGGAGTAATCGAAGGCAGAGAGGCTTTGAAGAATGAATGCATTATGGACACTATGATAAGCTGTTTCGGTAAAGAGTGGTTGAAAACCTCGACGTTTCGATCTGTGTTATGATAGTCTTCATGAGAAACCACAAACATCCTTGACTTCATATAAGTCTTTGTATAATGACAAAACACACAAATGAAGACGTGATTTCAAAAATTATATTATAAAATAACAAATGTATTATTTTAAAATTATCTCATAACCGCAACAATGATGTGAACTGCAGTGATGATACAATTTGCGGCCAATTATATTTAGCTCGAAGCATATTTTATTGAATATGTCAGTCATGTACAAATTGATGTCTTGTTTAAAACAAAATTAGTAGTCCCGGTTGATTTCCTACAGCCACCCCCCCCCCCCCCACCCCCCTCCCGATGGTAGATACAGTAATTTTCAGAATATTATAGCAATCTACCAAATTCAGAAATCTACTCCTTTGCAGTATGAATAAAATAGCAAGACCCCAAAGAACAAATCTACACAGGTAGATAATTGCACATAGATTACACAGGTAGATAGTTGCAGTTCTGAATCCTCGCGCCAGTCAGTGGTCGATTTTTAGCATCTTGCGTCCCTGTTTTACCAGGCGTCATTTGTGCAGAGTGAATACACAGCGTAAGGATTACCAAGTCATCTATAACTCTTAAAAGGAATCGAACTGACATCATTTGACTCCATTGTGACTACAGTGTATCCAAACCGAGCCGCATTGCTTTGTGCGTACAAACCTCATGGGACGACCCTCGTGTAGCAGCCATCTTTAAAGGCACTGGACACGTTTGGTAAATTGATGTCAAAGACCAGTATTCTCACTTGGTGTATCCCAACATGTCCACAAAATAACTGTTAAAACCTGGGCTTATTGATCATCGAAGTTGCAAGAAAAGAATGACAGAAAAACACCATTGTTCCACAATTTGGGTGATTTCAGATGCCTGAGAAAGTATTTCTCATATTCAAATGTTTTAGTGAGAGATTACCTTTTTCTCAAAAACTGCATTAATTGAGTTGTAAAGAGTTGTATAGAATAATTAACGGCTCTCTGTTGCTCGTTACCAAGTAAGTTTGTATATGCTAATAGTTATAACTTTTGACTAATGTGTCCAGCAAAGACAGTCATAACTTAGGATATAGGAGTTATTAAAGGCAAGGTTAAGTATTTAAGTATGGACGAGTAACTCGTCCTAACTCGAGATAAGACTAGTCTTTGTGAAATCGACCCCGGTAAAGACTAGTCTTTGTGAAATCGACCCCGGTACCTTTAACATATAGATGTAGATTTCCTCTATTTTGACGAGACAAGCCGGTCAATTGAGCGGTCGTTTGCTCCCTTTTCCTCCTCCTTAGTCTCCTTTCAAGAAGTCAAAGTGACAAAAGAGGGAAGGCAGTGGGGGTTTGTGTATTATTGCTCTGTGAGGTAGAACCAGTGAGGTTTGAACGATGTTTAAGACTCGAGTATTTCCATGTCATTTCTTCCATGATGAACGACTGCCTGCAACGTTACGGTTTGATGGGTATATTATACGAACGGAATATAATGGATATTAAATCATTGCTTTCAAAGACAGGCTGATGGGGGAGAAATACACAGATGAAAGGCTAAAAACTAAACAAGGGGTATCACTTTGCATAAACTACTCATTAGAATAAATCAAAAGTCCCTGAGGGGTTCCCGTTCCGGTGAGATTTTTATGTTTAAGTCTGATCCGGAATTCTCGGACCGAGTGAAGCATTGAATTTGATAGGTTCCTTGTGCACGATAGACCGTGGGTTGCACGAGTATTAATGTTCCGGGGTTGACTGCGGCCCGTCATTTGACAAAATGTTATAATGTAAATTCTCTGACCTATATCAACATTATTCATGTGGACAACTTAATTACTCATACCACTATTATAATACTGCTTATACTAAATGAAGTTCCAAGTGGTAATATTTAAATCCTAAGAGAGATAGAGAATTCGTTGGAAACTAGCATCAAGATGTCAACCAAAGAGATTGCATTTCAGACCTGGAATTACATGGAAGCCATTGAGGCCTCTGTTGCCCTGGTCTTTGCCTTGATGTCTCTACAAAAGTTCCACATATGACTTTAAGATTCTCTGGAAGTATGCGAAATGAAAATGGCCTTGCCCTCTCAAAGATGAAATGTAAGGCCTGTGATTTTCATTTAAACGCAAACACATGGTGTATGATTTCTGGCTTTGCCTGTTTTGGAAGAGGCTGTAGATACACACAGTATTTCGGGTATACCACATAATAACATACTTTTTATATAGAAAGATTTGCGGTAACACAATGTAATGACTATCCCCACCCCAACTCATTAGAGATAGTCATTGCTCTATGAATGGTGTTATCGCAAATCTTTGTACGTCCACCATGCAAAGTTTCAAATCCTACGTAACATATGTTTTGATGAAGCATGACTCTTCACTCTACAACTGGTTAAAAGGCGTGGTATTTGCGTAAGACCTGTTCTGATACCAACCAAGCCAACATAACAAGCAGTTTAACTGTGCTTGTTGTTTTTCCCAAGTAGATGTGAAATACTTGATAAAACTGTAATAAGGTTACGCCGTGACCCAGAACGTTTGCGTCATTGTCTGTTATTTGAATCTTTGGTTTTCTTACTGACGTCGTAACAAAACCACCATGTATCAGGTGATTTCAAAGCACACTGCTAAATACATCAAAATGCAACACTTTAAATGAAAACCCTGCTATAACTGAAGAAACATGATTCTGTTGCAATGTGAGGTGAACTGGGTTACATCAGTCTGTGCACTGGACATTTTGCTAAATACACACTTCATTCAAGGAGGTACCGGGAAGTGTATGCCAAGGTCATATGTAAAACCTTGCTAAATGCAGCACAGTGCTATTTGGGATTTAAGTTAACTGCCAAATCCAGAAACTGCAACTTTCACATTTAGGCGCAAGGCAGAAAGGGTTACAGCTCAGTGTGCAGTAAACACTCCGTTCATGGAGATTTAAAAACAGTGCCTCGGACTTAATTATATGGCACTCAACGGAACTTCTTGTGAGTTTTTTTAAGTGTATTTCCCCCCCTGAATAGCAACAACTGATGCTACAAGCTTGCTTTAATTTGCACGGCAAACATAATCACCACCAAATTACTTGACAATGAAAACACCCGATGGGCCCTCTGAACCTAACCTCTATGTACGCCCCGTAACAAGGGAGGAGGGTTTGAAACCATAAGCATTTCGGATGTACTGTTATGTTCTACAACTACACTGCCGGCGGTAAAAGAGAAAAATTACTCAACGCATTGATGGGCTAGGACCATACCGTGCACACTCGCCTTTGTCCGGTAGGCGTCAGCCGTACGTCCCCCTTGTCGGCTACCGCACACGTATTTACATTGAGGTTCCATTGGTAAATCCCCCGAAAAAATATCTTCATGGTTGGACTGAAGTATGTAAGAATGGTATTTACACGAGTGGAATGAGGCTATTATTAAGGGAAATTACTGGCTGAAAGAAGGGGAAAGTTGTTGACAGCAAGGACTTATGCTTGCGTTTGGGACATGTTGTTGCTTGTAATAAATTCTGGCCGTAATTCAAAAGAGTGTCTAGTCGATGGCCCTTTCAGTGAAGTCCACTTTTCGTTAACAGCTTTAATCATCCTTCGGAAAAGAGGAAAAGTGGTTCCGCTCTTTGATTGTCTCTTTGAAGTGCCGGCCTTAACTACTATTAGAGCTGGGATGTTACACCGTGTTAGTCTCGTGCATAATATTCGAATAAATCTGGGTTCCTTATTCGGGTTCAAACGTTGTTTTAACTTGCGAGCGGTCGAATAGTTGTGGACTATACACCAGGAAAGTCTCGTGCAATATTTGAATAATTTTGAGTTACTTATTCTGATTCAGTGTTGTTTTAACATGTAACAATCGTTTGGACTTTAGTGGACTTGTCACTGCTATTAGAGGCAAGATGTTAGACAACGCAATGTCCGTGCATAATATTCGTATAAATTCAGGTTCCTTATACGAGTTCGAACGTTGTTTTAACGCACCGACAA
The DNA here is from genome assembly GCF_032118995.1 of Asterias amurensis. Taxonomy (NCBI): domain Eukaryota; kingdom Metazoa; phylum Echinodermata; class Asteroidea; order Forcipulatida; family Asteriidae; genus Asterias; species Asterias amurensis. The sequence goes on along the minus strand of NC_092653.1, from coordinate 23,118,654 downwards.
CCTTGGTTGACAAAGCAGTGTGCCACACTATAAGAGCAATGCCCACTACAAGTACATAATTGGTTGGAAAAATTGCTCATGATTTTGCTGTTTCGAATGTAAAACAAATATTTATAACCGTGCAATCTAATTTGGAAAAAAATCAAGAAATAACCATAAAGGAAACTGACTAGGTAAATTTTAAATACTTTTGTGTCGAACATCAAAGCAAACCCAAAGCAATCAAATCTTCTTGATTTTGCGTGCGTATTTCACGCAATGAAAATATGATATTGTATTATTGCTTTCTATAAATTAAAATAGATAGCAAGGTTGGTAAGTTGTAGTTCTCACTGAGTACATTGATGTCCATCGAAGGTTGGTTAACCACATGTCAGAAATCACACCACTGTCCGATTGTGTATCATGTCAACAATCTAGTATTCTTTAGGACCACGCATTGTGTAGTCTATGTCAATATCTTTACCTTTTCAACGAGCAACTCGAAACGAGGCTAAGCCGGAGGGCACCGTGTGAAATGGTAATTGAAAAGCAAATACGGCCACGTCACCTTGGCTGACTGTTAGTCTCGATTCAAGCCTGAGAAATCACTCGTCTCTTTCATGCTCCTAGCACGGGCCAATATCGAACTGCATTGTGACGTTGCTGTGACGTCATGACCACAGCACAGTGAAATGGCAAAAAACTAAGTAATCAAATAGGGACCTAGTTTTTTGTTTTTGTTATTTTGCCAGAGGCGGGGTTGCCATACCGTACTAGAAACCAGAATAGCAACTGATCCAGCCAAGCACAATACACATGCTTCATTAACCGCTATATTTACTGATATCTTTTATTCTATTATATCAGAGAAACCACAAAAGCCATAGAGAAGGAAAAAAATCTCAGTCTCTTTGAGAAAAAAGGGTCTTTTGGTAGAGAGGAGGAAAAGGAAACAATAACAATAAAATCAAAATCAAGGACTCCGTGTCGGCAGGGTAGAGAAAACCCACTGAGGCACGGGGGAACAATACAACCCTTGCTTTTCATTCCACCAACCCATGAGATAAATATAAATCAGTAATAACAGAACCAACCTGCAAAATAAAGACGGCAACAATAACATACCAATACGCACCCCGCTGCTGTGAACCAAAGAGACGTTATAACTGTTTCGTACATTACGCGATTAAGTGGGCCTCAATGGCTGGTGCCGTAACCCCCATTGATGGCCCGGTGAAAATCTGGCCGGCCGCTCTGCCCCATCGACGCCAGCTATATTGTTGGGAATTTTTCACTTGATGGGAGATAGAGGCCACAGGAGTCCACAGGGCCAGCCTCTCTCACCCACCGATGTTTCACAGACAGAGCAGACATAACGGTTCGCTTGGCCTACTTTACTATCAAATCAAAAGAAAAGAACATTTTATAGCCCTTTTTCCCTTCTTTGAATGGGTTGGTCCTTGGTAGGTAACGATTTGTGGACTTGATGTGGAGTTTCTCACGCTACTAGTGAATTTTTAGAACTTGTTGGAGTTTTTGCGCAGAGTATTTTCTTTGGCAGTCTGTTCTGGTTTTATTATGAACCTTAAGGCTCCTGAGTATTGTGAAAAACATCAAATGCAAATTTCACAATCTCTCTTGTTATATTTTTTAGACTGACTTAGCCTATAGGACAATTTAAAATGAGAAAACTAGCGAGATTTCCGTTCAACTTTGGGGAAGACGTGTCTTTCCTGGGTCCACACTTAAATCATTTGTTTCAAACCTTCATAATTTAGTAAGATTTTACTGTGCAGTAGCAGATCAGAACCCACTTCAATTAAGCTGTCTTAAGCAAAGATTATTGCTTAAAAATGTACAGCTAAGCAAAAAAAGCCTGATACCAGTCACATATTGTGCATGTGACATGGTGTTTTGGCATACTTGCCTACTTTTTTGGCTGAAAAGCAACTCAGCATAAAAACTTAGACCTGGACGTCACTCAAGAATTAAACCCTTTAGAAATCTTTAGTCAATAATTTACTTTCTTTTCAGTAGTGCATTTTTGTTTTGTATTCTTTATGTTGTAATAACTGTAAGGACGTTAGACAAATTTAATTGTTTCTTTAAACAAATAATACGTCAAACATTTTTTTTCAAAAGCTACACAAATAATTTCTTGGAATACCAACGTATTGACACAATACTGGCAATTCGTGGTTGGTATTTATTTGTATCCAATGCGCAATATGCTTTATGGTAAATATTTGTCTTTCAGCCAACGCAAGTTTGACTCTCCCACCCACTTGATTTGGGATCCTCTTCTCTCTGCCGTATCACATGATATATTTACCCATGATATGCTGACGTTCAATATGATGTTTTCCACGTGTTTATTTTCGCAAATTTTACTGTTTATTTTGTGATATTTTTCACATGAGTTTAGACACCTCGCCCCAAGAATGCACACACACCGCGTGTGCGACGGTTGAATTTCAAACAGACACGCGGTTTCCTCGTTGAGTTGGTATTTAACATCATTTAGTGCACATAGACTTGATCGTTTGCATTGTATTAACTTACAGGCGAGTAAATGTTTATGTAAGCGCTTTGTGATTTGGAGTCTACTTAGCATAATCAATCAAGGTAACACAGCTAGTGATAGAATGATTAACTGATTAATATTGTTTAATTCCAAAAACAGAACTAGGCTCTCACAAAATGATACAGCAGGCAGAATTATCACAGATTTACTGCGACTACAACTAGGATTTCAAATGAGAAATACCTTCAAGGGAATAAACGCATAATTTTATAGGTAAAATTTGAATCAACAAACTGCAATCTGAGAAAATATTTGAGGGAAAAATACACAATTTATAAACATTACTTATACATTACAGGTTGCAGCGTCTCTACACTTGAAATGTTTTGTTTTCGAATAGTTTACTAACGTGAAGTCAATTAACGTTTTGCCCACACTATTTAGACGCTGTAAACTCTAAAGTAAAACAGTTCCAAACAGACAATTCAAAACCCAAACATTACCAAAGCAGAACTAGACACTGGACAAACCAGACATAGGGCTGCCTTGCTCTATATATTATCTTATGTTTTAAACTTGTTTTCAGGGCAGTTGTCGTCGAGCTATACTTCGGTCGTGACCCGCATGGCGCCCGGGCGAGCTGGGCGATTGACGCGGCAGACAAACTTTACTTTTCACGCCTCACTCCTCCGTCGTCCCGTAAAAGGGGAAATCATTCTGAATCGATGATTGTAAATGCGGGATGCAGGACCATATGGTTATTGAACAGTCACACCATAGATACAGGCAATTCAGACGCCATTAAAATATAAATAAATTGTTTTTCACAATTGAATTGGAAATTAACAATAATTTCCAGAACAAAACAGGATATAAACACTAACTTTTACAGTTCTGCATTTTACATTTTTTTTCCCCAGGCAATTTGGACGCGATCAAATATAAATAAATGCTCATGCACGAACAGTTATTTTTGCAATGAATTGCAGTAAAACAATATTATAAGTGTTTTTCAGATTAAGAAACGGTAAAACATTCTACAGTGCCGTGGTTAGCCACTCTTCAAATCATTATTAATCCGCACAAAATATTAATTTTTGGCTAATAGGCCTATATAAAGTACTAAATACATTTTTCCTCCAAGCTTCGTTTTGAATATCATACACCCGTATCACAATCAGCTTCTCTCTGTCTGCATCATTACCCTGCTCAACTTCAACGTAACAAAATATGGGATGGCTTGCATGGGTAGGTTTCTATATCAATTAATAATGACAAAGAAAAAGTTTAACCATAATCATAATAAAAATCTGTATAGGAAGTATGACAATGACTTATTAATGAAGTCGACCCGAGAGTCCCGTGTAAGAAGCCTTGGAATGCACATTACACTACAAGCGATATAACAGGTTGACGTTTCAATTTCGCTAAGCAAATGAACGATTTGCTTACCAAAATCAGATTACCAGCAAACTAAAGTGACGTTTCACTGTCCATAACTGCTACCCAGATGTTTTGCGTATGTACTTCTCATTAATAAGCATAAGTTCTCAAAGATAAATAAACCTTTATTTTTGAAGCATTTTCAGCGATCAAAACTTCCACAAACCTGACTTGAATCATAATTATTTATTACCATAATTATTATCTTATAATTTTGGGCGCCTGTTTTTTATGGATGTGTCATCGGCCCAACGCTAGTTTCTTAGCTGACTAACTGATGCATTTTACATGAGTATCATTTTTATGCAGCGCGTTCGTAGAGACGTGCATTCCATACACCATTACGTATTCGAAACTATATATGCAAAAATGATCGCTCTATCAGAGTTTACCGTTACAATGAAAACCAGACGAGCTATAGGTACCTTGCGTTGATATTCAAATTACTGTCTTGCCACCGACTCGGTTACTGTTATAATTCAAATTACCCAAGTGAGTTAAATTATGCGTCAACTTTTATCTGAATTATCACAGCATTTTTATTGGCCTTTTCACAGATTTTCACTACTGCCCCCGTAGACATAAAGATATATGGAATATACTTTTCACTATTACTGTTAAACGTGACCACACATGAACACAGAAGAAAGCATTTTAAACGGGATTTCATATTATCTTATAATTTTGGGCGCCTGTTTTTTATGATGGCTGCTTGGCATGATGGCTGCTTGGTGTGTTTATTGCAAACAACAGGATAGAAATGGATGCACTTCCTAAAACCAATGCTGTTGGGCCTGTAATAACCAGCCGTAGATATGTGATACCCATCAGCCGGTAGGCCTGCCGGTGATAACTTACCGGTAGGCCTGTGATAAATAACCGGTTGATAGCTACCCGGTAAGCCTGTGATAACCAATCAACAGGCATGTGATACCATACACTAGGTCTTTGTTAACCAGCCATTATAGGCCTGTAATAACCGACCAGATGTGTAGGTTTTGTTTAGGCTTACTTAATGATCACGGTGAAGGCAAGCCTAGCATGCGCCTAAACAATGATCACATTGATATTCATGATGTATATAAACTAATATCTGTCACTATAGAGAAATGGTATCATGCCTGTCAGAAACCTGACTCAACGCTTGGTGCAAAGAGATTGCCAATCGGTTTTGTGCAATTGCGATATTTTCCTCAGCTCGTCTGTCTACTTTGAGTCACCTAAAACGTGAAAAGAACCGCACTGATTAATCTCATAAAATATCCCAAATATGGCTCAGTATAAGAAAGAATGGAGGGAAATTGAGCACATTGCCCAATGTGTGGACTCCATTCGTGTTCCCCAATCGCACACCCCATTACGCGATTTGCAACTAATATTATTGGACTCCCGCCCTCCTCGCGAAGCAAGCGTGGCTCACCGGGCCTTCTCCCCGGGTCTGCCGCCTCTCTCCCCCCGTCACCTTGAAACGGAAAACACACCTAATCTGATCATATCGTTTGATCAAATCAAAGACACGCGAATTACTTTGCCGTTTTTATGCTCCGTGACTTCATCAAAAACCCTCAATAATAACTGTAAAGCTTGCTCACTCCGCACGCTATCCGTACCAATAACCCGGCCAGCCGTGCGTAATTCTTCTGTCGGCGACTCACTCAGATTTTAGTGCTTTTATTTACTGGGAACTGAGGACAATTTGTAATATGAGATTTAAGCTTGCCGTGCTGTAACAAGTTGATGGACCAGTTGAATTGGACACAATTTTAAAATTGTAGAAGCATTTTCTTCGAGATTTAAAACACTTATTTTTTGTACGGTTTTGAGCTTCGCGGGAGGGAAATATAAAGTTTCTGTTCGCATCACTCCGGAGCAGACGACGAAAATACCTTAATTGTTTGAAATGTTGTGGCATCAGATATACACACAAGCAGGAAAAAGGGAATTCGAATATTGAAGTTTTCTGAAACATCAAAGCAGTCATGAAGTAAACGAGCAGTTTTACAATAGATACTTGGAAACACATTTGACTTTATTCGTTCTAATTGCAAATTGCGGTTTTACAAATATGATTTCAGACAAAACAAAACCAAAAGGAGACTGATGATAAAATACCACAAAATGCATTATCAAAGAAGTAAGCAAACATACACATCCTGACACACACACACAAACGGACTGCCGCACGGCCGAACCAGACAGTATTAAAGATTGTCAAAACGACACAAGAAGAGTCTGCGGGACAAGAGTGTCCAGACCATCTTTACATTTGGCCCAACAATGAACGCCAACTACTCTTTTTCATGTTCAGAACATTCTGTTCCAGCTTTTGGCTTTTCAAAAAAGGGTTCGTAGCCTAAGTGCTGAGTAAAAGACAATACTAAATAAAAGACAATACACTCTGGGTAGTTATTCACATAAAATTTGTCCGAGGACATTCTCTCTCATCTGTCTAGCAAGTATCCCGGTATGCAAAATCTTCATCTCTCTTACTGAATATAAACCAATTACGTCGCACTGCAACACACAAGGCCTTGGTTGTGTATTCCCTCAATCTTTTGTTATTTCGTTTGATGTATGATTATTTATCATCTTGTCTATAAAGGGGAAGGCCTTTCCATTACCACGATGAAGGGCACACGGGGACCCGGCAATTGCGTGGGTCTTAACCCAATCAAACTGGCATTGCTCCAGCCACCACAATGAATGCATGGGACTAACCAAGTTACGGCACCCGCGAATTTTGAAAGGGATCCCGGTAATTGAGTTACACGCAATTAGGCGGAGGCTTGTTGTATCTGGCACTAGGGCCGCTACGCACCGTTTATGCATTTAGTATTTATTGGTCTAGCTCTATTGCAGCAAGCCCACTGTGAAGAGTTTAGATGCAAAGATGTCCCCGGCACTGATGGCTCGCTCCAACAGTTTGAGAAGCCAGAAATTGAATTAAATAATGAGCACTATTACATTCTGCGACATCAATTATAGGAATTGGAGGGAAATCTTTCTAGTTACGGAAAGTAGGCCAAGCCATGTCCCCACCTTTTCATTATTATTGAAAAATGGACAATGATTTTGCCGTAGATTACAACCGTGCGGTTAGACGTAACGATTCCGTGTGACGTAACGGGTGTCTATTTTTGAACGATAGTACACTTTGAGTTTCAATTAACGTAAATGGCTAGGTATTATTTCTACTGCCTTAGTTTGAATGGTTTCTTTCTCAAATATTGATTTATTGGCAGACTCATTAAAAGTTGGGTCAGTTTTAACTGTTTGTAATTATGGATGGGATGGTTAGATGCTGTGGACGGGATAGTGATGCTGTGGACACAGGGATGGTTAGATGCTGTAGGATGGGATAGTACGACTCAGCTGTAGGATGGGACGGTTAGACTCTTCTTCAGACACAGGTCCAAAAGTTAACCAGCCTGGGTAGGTGGGCAACTGTCTTAGTACCAGGGACAAGTGCACCAGACAAGAGGGAAGCGTGTGCCACCAGACCGCAAGCCGAACGTAATCCCCCCGTACTTGTAGTCCTCCCCAATAAACAGCACTTATTCCTAATGGGCGGTGTCTTTCTTCTCTCCCGAGGCTGCTCCTGTTAGCCCCTGGCTGAGCAGCGTTATCACCGGCAATGATCGCTTTTCATGGGGGGATCAGAATATAGCAGGTAGTCCCGGTTCCTCTTGATCTCATTAAGAGGGGTGTGTGTGTCATCATTCCAACAAGTTGACCAAGCTTGTTAAGGAAATTGTTAATATCATAATCATCAATCCCCCTCCCTCCCTTTCTCGCATACCAAGCCTCCCCGAAATGTAGTTGATAAATTAATAGTATTAAATATTACTGTCGGTTGGGTGAAGAGACTCAATTTATTACCAACATGTCGACGGTGCATCGCCGTCTGCGTTTGCCCACCAAATATGCATTAACTGAGACAGACAGAAAGACAGGACAGAGGGAAAAGAAACAAGTGCCCGTATCTTGGTCAATAATTTCCAGGGGGCCTAAGGGGGCTGAATGGCGAGAAAACTAAACCATGTCATAACGGTGACCCGATGGTGACCGCATTTTTCTTAGGTAGACATCAAGTAAATAACGCTGCAGGGGAGAAGCGTCTCCGACTAGACGGCCTAAATCTCAAGCCCCAATTTCAAAGAGCCGCCTAAGCAGAAAATACTGCTTACAAAATCCTTGCTAAGCAATAACGAGTAGGATACCAGTCACAAATAGTACATATTACATGGTATTTTGGCTGGTAACTTTATTCTGGTAAGCCCAATTTTGTTTTGCTTATAGGTTTGGTGTGCAAACTGTGCCCAGGATCGACAGCACGAGTCTTCAGCCAAACTTGATCTATTAATTTGTTAATGAACACAACGCTCTAATAAAAAAAAATCAATGGGAACTTTCAACTTAAACAAATTGCAATTAGGCCTACTGCGTATGGACAGACTTGACCCGAACTAGTTTTTCTGCATGGCTGAAGTGGACAATGCCTTGACAAATATAGTGAAACCACAAAACTGTAATGGTATTTATTGCGTCATTTATAAATTTACCGCAACCAACCCGCAGCATGCTTTACCGCAATGGTTCAGGATGTGAAATATATATAAATTAATGAAGGTTAGTTTGATATTGGGCATTGAACATTCACATAGATTTATACATCGAATGTTCAATGTCCAATATGACAAAGAAGACATTTCGCTGTATGAACCTGCTATGTCCTCTGCATGTTATAAGCTACTGTTGACTAATGTTGAACTTTTGCTTCTATTGTTGTGCTTGTAAATTCATCACAATGAACAGCAGTGGAGAAAAATCGATGGAGCCTGTAGGATTATTGTATCAAGAACAGTTGTTTTATTTACTATTTATTTTCACAGGGCCAAGGTTGCTGTGCCATCCAAACCAAATAAATCGAACATTTTCATTAATGACGCTTCGAAAATACCATTAACATTGTAAATTTGTAAATTTTGTCTATGATTCTTAACTTTAAAATGGGCTCGTATTTATGATAGGGTAGTCAGTGTTCATGCATCCTGTAACTTTAATGCCCTTTTACCAAGGCCTCGCGGCAAGATACTTCAACTCACGAAATCTAATACAATTTCTGTTACGGCGGTGCGTACACATATCGTTGACGGTTACGGCCCAGTGTTTTGAGAGGAAAGTTAATTTATCCGGCCGGGGCCCAATGCGTAGAAATGGACACCACTGTTCGCCTGGCCCGTGCACATGCATTAACCAGGTAATTGCGTCTATAATTGAGTCAATGGAAACACTGGGAAGTGTACGACAAGGTCGGGCGAGTCTCGGGCTCTTGAAGGCCCTGGGATGGAAGAAGCAAGTGAAGGTACTTAAGGAAAAAAAGAAATCTGCGTCCGAGTGGGGAGTTAAAATACTCTTGGGAGTGGGGAGGGGAGATAGAGTGGGGAGAGGGAAATCACGGCAGATACGTGCCGTTTGAAGGGACTGAGATTGCAGCGTGAGGAAACATACCGGTAGTTATTGGTTTGGGGAGGAAAGTCATTCACTTGCTTAAAGGTTAGAAAAATGGCACTGGTGCCTTCTTTCAGAGGAAATGTTTTTGTTTTTTAATTAAAAGAAACTTGGCACTGACTAGGAATAAACGTAGAAACAATATCAACCAAAAAGAGGTTATTTTATTGTTATTATTGGTTTTAAATGAGAGCGATCGCCTGACATCACAAGTCCGGACGGCCACTTCAACCAACTGCCAAAGAGTGACGTTGCCATCTACTTCTTTGTCTAATTATTGATATAATGTCAAATGTGCCTTTCATGGAATACAGTCAAGTAAAATGAATACTTCTTCTATTAAGCCCCCCAAAACATAGAATGATAGACAAGGGACAGTTTGACAACCGAGAACCACTTAAAACCAATGTCATTCTATTTTACAAAGAAGTTGTCAAAAGATAAGTTTGAAGTCCTTTTTAAATCGCCTTATCTACAACCAATCTAGGCTTGATGGTTTGAACAACATATTGTAAGTACCCTACTCAACTATAACAAAAGAGCAGCAGCTTAAAAACAAATGTACGTTTGAGTTTTTCAATCTGGTCATACGATCATGGAGCCTTGCGCGAGTGCAGTCCGTGCAGTACAGCATCAGACTCGATCGTTTTTTTCACACCTAAACTCAGGCGGTCCACGGGCCACGGGCCAGCAACAAACATGCCCAGCTGTTAGTCCACCGCAAAAAACAGGGAAAAGTTTGTTTTGTTATATAAAGTAACTGGGGAAAGCATCAGAGAGAATTTCAGATCCATTTTTTAAACCATTTGGTTCTGAGAATGCTGTGTTTGGGATGGAATTGTTTTACACACATCCGCCAGGTGCGCGTAGTTGTATGCCGATCGTTACTTGCTTAGTTCGGCGCACGTGTACGTACACTATACACACATAAGCACTGACCCAAAATTACTCAACTGTATGTACAAAGTATAGACCTCCAGTATCGAGAAAATAACCCCCAAAGTAGTAAATATTTCGTAAAATATGTGACAAAAATAATACTCTGCCATTGTATTTGTCCATGACAAGTTTCACATGGTTTTTTTTTGTGAGTACAAACTAGGTAATTGCTCCACACATAGGTGACCATAAAACTTGATAAAGAATACTGAAGAGTGGATGATATTGTATTTAACAAACAACCCCCTTTAGAAGTAATGTAGTTTTAGAGAAATATATACTAAGGGACAAAGGAAAGAACATAACCATGCATAAGGATGTATTTCTGAGAATGCTTTGTGGAAGCGGGGGGGGGGGGGGGTGAGGATGGGAGAAACAGTTAGTTTGGAGGTTAACTCTTTTCACCTCGTCCCGTAGTGCTGCCACTGTCTACGTATTACGTTGCATTGAGTATGACGCATGTACGATCTGTTTATACTTTCTAGCTCGCCTATATTGACTCTGACACAATCAAAGAGCTATAATATCCAAGTTCACTTTCACAGACGCGTTGGCAATATTGTTTTAATAGACTATTAATTTTCTCAATTTATTTGATGTGTTAAGTCCACTTAATATTTCGTCGGGTTCACGCCTCGCATTCTCTGAACGGGTCGTCCAGAAGGCGCTCCCCGGTTGAATCTGGAAGTTTTGTCGGTCCGGAAACACCCAATCCGTAGACCAACACCACCAGACTAAATGAGCTTCGTCAAGTCCCATTACCAAAAAGTCTATGATTTCCACACAACATTATTTTCATTCCACCGCAGTTGGTGTGCAACGGCCATATGTGCGGGAATGAAAGTCCCCGGTTTTGGCGCGTCCGAGCCGTGCTTGCCAGCTGATGCTCACGGGGTCCCGGTGTTAGAAACTCCCCATGAAATCACAGCCCTCGGACTCCTCTCCACTAGCCTCGTTCGTGTTACAGTAAACCTACGCGTCCCGGACCACTACCCAAAACTCGAGGTGGTCATGCGATGTATCCAATGATTTCGCGTCGTGATTACGTGTAGCACCCTTCCCGCCAAAACTCACGAAAGCGATCCAAAGTAGTCACCAAAATCGCTGGAGTGGAGGAAATTGGCTCCCACCCAATCCTACCCGGGCGTGGACCGCGAAGCGGTACACCACCGGACCGCCAAACGCGCCGTGATTTGGGGGGCTTGTGTTCCAATCTCATGGGGGTATATCACTCTAGTTTCCGTTGACCAATTGAGAAGCGATCACACCCCACCCCTGGGGACGGTTTTACACGTTATGAATGTCCCCTGGACTAAATAACCAATTTATTTTAGACTTGTGATGACCAATACGAAAATGACATGCGTGTACTCTTCACCGAGTGACACCATGTAAGGTCGGCAACACGTCACAAAGATTAGCACACGCGTCCGGTGCCCCCCACGAGAGGTAGGCTGGTGCCTAGCTATAACCGCAAATGGTTGCGGCAAACCATGATCCCCCAATCCGCGTTACATTGTTGCATCCTCAACTGCACTTATTTGACACATCACGCCCCATAAAATCTCAATTAATATACTCTCATATAAATCGCAGCACACAGACACGCAGATTTCTTTTGGGGAAATACCGCTATACGACTTCAGAGTTTTAGACAATTACTCTATAAACGGCTTCTAATTAAAAACACGGCAGGCTTAGGGGAGAACCTTAAGGTGCTTGTACTTTTCTTAGCCTCTGGACATTTCAACAGAATCAAGCTAGAATTGAAGATATTATTTATATATTGTTCCTTTACGCCTGTCTAAACATGTCCTATTTAGAGCTAGCGTTTTGGGAGGAAAAATCGTACTGAAAATTAGCGTTGACAATGGCCCGTATAAAATTCCTTTTCAATATTACAGGTAGATAGATTTTGGGGGGTATGTTGTACTCATTGTGTTTTCACTATATGCTTGGAACCTCAGATTTTTTTCAACGTCATTTTAGTTTTATATCCCAAACAATACATTGAGTATAGTCATTACAACAAATTTAAATACCACAAATTTTGAGGGAAATTGGCAATTATTGGATTCCCACGCACCTTCGGGTAAGTTTGAATTTCCACGTTCCCAAAGGAACAACGTCGAAGTCAGCTTTTACTCGTCTTAACTGCGGTTGTTTAAATGCAAGTTTAAATTAAAACTAAGTATAATACCCAGGCTTAAAGTCACCGCTGGTGGCTCACCATCCGAAACGGCTTAAGTTTTGGTACAAAAAAGCCGTGATTTAGGAAAGGATTTGTGGGGAGTGCAACTATGTGCATCGTGTGTGTAAACCCATAAAGCAGAACAACCGACGATGGCTTGTAAAACAAAGTGTCATTTGGTGTCTACTCCGTGGACCATCTGTTGCCTCAGTGTGGCCATATGCCCATCTATAACAACCATCAAAGCACATAGTCTCACATTAACTAAAGCAAACCGTCTCCCTTAAGACCAACGCCTCGCTCATATACACGCTGAACGAGATAGAGAAAAAACCGAGAATGTCAGTTAAGATGTCCCAATGCGCTCAGTGGAGCTGAGCGAGGCCTGCCCGGGCGTCATCAACGGGGATGATAGCGCCGAACGACCGGTTGACCGAACACCAAGCACTCGCGTGCTTCTTTAACTCGATCATGAACCGACTGGGCGGTGTAAATACCCTTCCGCCGGACAATGAATCCCTGAAGGGGTTTAAAGTACCGGAAAGGGATGGATCGATGTAGTCTGTAAACTAGGATTTGTTTGAATGTTTACTGACGATTTGTTTAACTTTTTGTGTGAGAACCTGGTTTTCTTAAAGAGGCAGGCTCCAAAGTCAAATTCAGTTTTGGATGCACTCATTTTCCAATAGATATATTCCTTATGAAAGTGTGTGGGTGAACTTTGTACAAGTCTCGAATCTCACATTAGAATGGTGTAAATGTCATTTAATTTGATGCTCTTTCAGAGCAAAATTGGAATATGAGGTCAAAATATATCAATACAAAATGGGTCATTGCATATTCCAAGGAGGAATTCTTGCACTAGTCAAAAAGGTCAACAGGTCAAATTCAGTACCAACACCAATACTCATGATGTACTAAACGATTTTCCGTTCAAAAGTGAGACTCATAATAACTTTTGATTGAAATGGTGGGTCATTTTGGATGTATTAAGATGGGTTAACAGAATTCCCGGAATGTTCCTCACATTTATTAATGTACTCATTAATCTCTTGTCATTACAGACGCATGTTCCCAACTTTCCGAGCCACCCTAACAGGTCTGGACTCCAACGCCAAGTACATCCTCCTAATGGACATCGTCCCTGTTGACGACACCAGGTACAAGTACCACAACTCCGAATGGGTGGTGTCCGGGAAAGCCGAGCCTCACATGCCTAGCCGGCTTTACATCCACCCGGACTCGCCTGCAACTGGAGCTGTCTGGATGAAACAGGTAGTCACATTCAACAAGCTTAAACTGACCAACAATAACCTGGACCAACACGGACACGTAAGTAACTTCCTTCTTTGTTTTCTCGGCTAATATGTGAGTCATTACAACCAGAATTAATTAATGAAATAAAAATGGAAATCACAAAAATTAAAGTATGATCCCTGTTCATCGACTACAGATATAGCTGTATAAGTTCAGCAACATACGTCTTACTTGAACCAAAGCAAAGAATGTACTCACAGAATGTTTCACTTCTTAAATCATAGTAAAGTATGTCCATGTACAAAATGTTTCACTTATAGGTTGTTCACCCATAGCTAAGGTGAACAACAAAGACATCAACCCCAATTCAAGTTTGACATCTTCTCAACCCAACTTGCGGGCCCCATCAAAAGAGTCCACCCTATGTGCCTCTACCACTCTCCACGCAATACATCAGCTATCTGTTTGCTTAAATTACTTCCGATGCTTGCCGGCCACACAATGACAAAATGTCCAAATCGAATCACTAAGAACCCCCACCCCCTCATGGTACTCTAGATGATGGATGCTCTCCCAACGCTCCTAGCGATATATGTCAGAAGTAAATCCTATAAAGAAGTAGGACTACATCAATCCGATCTGAGCGGCCCAGTCCACGACGGCATGAAGAGACTTGATTCAACAGGCCCCCTGATTGAAAGCCAGCTCCCTCTTAAACCTCACAAACAAGATTGGCCAAATTGGACTACCAGGACTTTGGCCGTGTTATATTGTGTATGCGCTGAATTAAAGAGATTAGAACATCCCGCATCCCTTTTTATTGCAGACCCGTCTCTTTTTATGAGAGAGAGAGGATGGGATTCTAGTTTTTCTATCCGGAGATGTAAATTCAAAAGGCGCCATAAATCAGAGGAAGTCATCCATGCGTGAATGTATTTACCTTAAGACGATTAGTCCTAGTTTGTGTTTTTTATATATTTTATTTAACAATTCAAGCTTTGCGATTGATGCATTGACGTTGACGATGTACTCATTTTGTGTGTTTTTTATACTTGGGCGGAATATATTTTTTTTATAATCGAAAGCTCTTTGGGCTGAAAGCTGATTAAGACATCAAATTCACGGAGACATAATTCAATGTCTGATGAAAATGGTTTAAGTAATATTCTCAGAAGTGTAAAACGAGGAAACGCTGAAATGTCATAATAATTATAGGCACAGGGGGTGGGCAGCGGTCATGGAACAGTTTGGGCGTTGACTATCTCTTGAGAGTTCCATCAATCTGAAAATGAGTGTGGGTATGACGAACATCTTGTTGATATAACAGTGCGTGTTAGGCGATCATTTTAAAAAGCTGCACAAGTGGGCTAGACGTGGTCTATCCCATAACTTAGACCAAGATTAAGCAGTTAAGCTAAGCTTAACCTATAATACGGACACCATCTTGAAACAAAACATTTTAAACAAACTTACTATCAGTAAAGACAGTGGCGATTATCACTTTTCTAAAATCACGGGCTTAACCGAAGGATGGAGCCCAATCTAAATCTGGAGTTTCGAAAAGGCCATGTGATAACCTTTCTTTTATAGTTTGAGAAAATATGAAGGCCGAACCATGATGAAGATCTATTTTTAGAGTATCAGCTGATGTAAGGTGCACGGACAACTCTGTGGTTACAACACCACTTTTTTATAGGGTACAAGGTTCGACAGAGAAATCAAAGCGCAACTGGGATGTAAAAGGCACAGCAGGCTGGCATACTATGATAAACAATAGACTGGTTACAATGCTTTATGCTTTGTGTTCCAATCAACCGTACATGAAAACTGTACGTACCCCCCCCCTTTAAAAAACAGCAGATGACGCCCTCCCTTTTAGAAGCCGCCATAGCTATGCATCGGTGAGCTTGATATAGAAATTGTTATTCTTACGCACGGATGGTACTTCCAGTAATTTACTGGATTTAAAAGGAAATTCCTCCACACTGAAAGTTTCAATGCTGGATTTAAAATCAAATAAATGACATTCAGCATTGCTTTTAAAACAAAGCAGTGTTGATACAGCTGAACATTTAAACCAACCTGTGCTTTAAAAACCGAAAAAATGTCTCGCAGAACAATTTTACTATATATTTATTAGTTGATTACCCTTATCAGTAGAAGTTCAATTTCCATATTTTGTTAATGTGGAAAATTAATGCTATCTATTCTACCATGTTTCACAGCGCACGTATTTACCTATAAGGAACTCAAAACGCTTGAACAACTGACACGTTTTAATACGTATTTTTTTATTTGGGTTTTTGAATAATGAGACTGATGTTATGCAGCACCGTATAAAGTTCACAGTGTGCTGCTGCGAACACAGTAGCTGCAATGAACATTCAATTTGATAAACCCCTTCTCTCAGCAATAAGTAACTGGGTTTCTACATGTGCATTGTGCAACATACGGATTTGATTTGATTTTATTGGCTCATTGGTTAGCATCTTGTAGGAATGAGTGTTCTTTATGAAATTCCATCATCTTGTTTTCAAATCATGTTGAAGTTGTCTGCTCTTTGTGAATGAGTTGCTACACAGTGCGAAAAGCACAGCAGCTGCAAGGAACATCAATAAACCCTCTTTTCTTAGCAATAGGTTTAACTAGGTACAACACACATGATTGTTGTGATTCAATTGGCTCCTTGGTTAGCGTCTTGTAAGAAAAAATGTCTTTCATGAAACCATCCTCTTGTTTTCTATTCATGTTGAAATTGTCTGCTCTTCGTGAATGAGTTGCCACACCGTGCGAAAAGCACAGGAAATCCAGACGCAACGAACGTGGGGCCAGCTGTCCGAACGACGGATACGGAGAGCGTAAGAATGGACGGGCGTGTGCCGGGGACCCAAACCCACCTTGCCCGGCCAAGGTGAGCGACGGCTACGCGGTCTGCGCGAGTATAGGAACGCAAATAGGCGTAAAGTCTACATAGTAGCGGTGTGACGGCTACAACGGAATCACCCACTGCATGGTGATCACGCCACTCTGTGATCGGTTCTTAAAACATGAATAGGGAATGATATTTCAATCTGAATGCCAGTGGTTGTAAACTAAAAAAATAAAATATAAAAAAATAACAATGTAAAATCGGTTCTAAAAACAGAACAAGGGAGTGGCAATTGAGGACATTTCAATCTGAATACCAGTGGTTGGATCAATGGAAACCATGTTGGAGTTGTCATAGACTTTGCCTTACATTCGACTGCAGGACTACACAAAAAGACTAATCATCGATTGCCTAATGAGTCAAACATTATTTGACCGTACAATAGTTATATGCAACACCGGGGAGCCGGACCTGCGAGGAACAGAGATGCGCCGAAGAGACAGGTGAACGAACGGTGATCATTTTCAGTCTAACTCCCACAAATTTCCGCTTGTCTGTGCGTAAATCCTGCATGATGATAAGTTTCATTCAATTATGTGAATAATTACACCAGTATAGATGCCTTTATAGCGGGCAATGAACTGCATTTGCCCACATTTTTATCCCTCTAATAAATCTAGCTTCGCTTTTTATTTTTACGTTAGCCGGTCGTTTGCCAATTGCCAACACCTCCCCCATTCAGAGCCTCCAATTTCAGCTGCCAGGTGCCATTGATTTGTCTGGCATCCCCCGTCTCTCGGGGTCTTTGGCCCGGCCGATAGGGGTGTCAAAGCTCCCAACTTGGAGGTACCCCCTTCCCCGGCGCACCGCAGCCGAGCTGGTGAGCGAACCGAGGCAAGAGTGTCGCACGCGGGCAGCTGGTTTTTAGTCTCCACCGCCTTGATGAAGTTTTGGAGCTACTTCGCCCGGCAACTTAATAAGCTTTCACGCCGTCACGTCGAGATTTTGACACCGTGTCTGAACCAAGGTCGTCCGCTGCTAGATTCCAAACTCGTATGCTCTTTTTTTCTTCTTCCCTGTAGGCAATTACATGTACACAAGTTAATTGATACTAGGAAAGCAGTGTTGGGAGTCAGTTTGATTTCTGTGATGAGTAAGATATGAATATATTGATTCGATGTCTGACGGGGATTTTGACAAACGCCTTTTTTTCCTTCTTATAAAAAGGCACTCAAATATCATCGCGGTTGATATTCACTTGCAACCTGTTTGCGTGCGCAGTGTCTTGAATCGCTGCACAAACTTTCCCGAGCGCGAAATCGTTATGACATGAGCATGTCGTGATTATTGCATATTATATTACCATCTTTATACGTCAGTTTAGGATTAGCATCCACGCGGTTTAACGTACATGCAAGTTGGGGATGTTATGATGTTTCATTTCAACTTGGGCTGAGTGCGTCAATTGGGCAATGTGGTGTAGTGATGGAATTTGTACAGGGACGCACTGTGAGTGGCCGTTGTACTGAAAAGCTTGTAACCGCCCAACCATGGCGTACATTCGTTGTCCTTCCTTACTCACTTTTGTCATGATACATTGTACATGAACTTAACCGCTCAACCATGAGTAATTGCGGCTTCATACAATTGCCCCTTTTGTCACAACTGAAATGTATGAGCTCTTGGAAATGTGCAGACACGCCAAACAAAGTTGGATTGAATGTTTTGCATTCTGTTTAGTGGTCATTTTGTATCATATGAATTCACAAAGACTGTGCTATACGGAACTTTTGGTTCTTGCCGTAAAATGGTTCCGATTCAATTGCTGCAATTGTGCATTCTTGATATACACCAAAAGTCTCGCAGTTTTCGAAAAGCTTGGGCAACCGGAAGTACGTCACAACTCACTGACTATCAAAATGGCCGCCATATAATAGAAGGCTAACCCCTGTTGACATGTTGCAACCATAGAGCTATTATTTTATATAGCTCTGTGTTGCAACCCCAATTGCTATTAGGAAATGAGCGTTCAATTTGCAGACATCCGCGTTGGGTGGCACCCCAATCAATCTCATTCCTTCATGGCAGTATAATAGTTTCTTCCCCCTTCATATACCCCGAGGCGATAGCGACATACCCGTTCATTCTCTCCAACCCCTTTCCCATCTCACTACACGACAGTGATGGATGGTTCGATCGCAGGTACTCCGTAGGGAGATGAGGTACACACAACAGAATGGTCCCCCCGAAAATGGCTCGTCTGCCTGGTTTAAAATCGCCTCTCCTCATGCTGCGCTCTTCGGAGTCATCTCGACCCAAACTACTCCTTGCTATTAAACTATTCATTTACACTAAACTATTCATCGTGCTACACTTCTGCTGTTGATTACTATGTTACCGCATTATGCGCAGACAGCTTTGTTTTATGGAAGTAAAGTCCGTGATCAAACCCCAAGAGAAACTGATTTTTATTTTTTATTTTTTTTATTTTTTAGAATTGAGTTCAGAAAAAAAATGGACTAAGAGGGAATCGAACCAGCGACCTCTGGATTAATTTGCCGGCGCTCTACCAACTGAGCAATATAGCCCTAATGTTGGTGATCTCCCTATATCATGGGTACCAGTCAGATGCCATTCAACTTGTAACTGTCGCATATAGTCAGAGATCACACCCAAGTTTACAATAAAACTTGTGATACGAATAATAATATAAACGGACAAATTTTAAAAGGTTACTTGGTGGAAACTGATCTGCTGATTGTTAACTCAAGCAATACGGTGCAAAGCTCTCTTCCAACGGCACACAACATTCCCTACGTGACCCAACACCGTCACCACTCATCAAACCTCGCCAAAATATTGAAACCAAACCATAAGCTGATCAATGGCGTCAGAAACAAAACCCACACAAAAACTACCCCATCCTACCTCCATTCACTCTCGAGATCACCCTAACCAAATCATCCAATTCATATTTCCCTACGTCATTGTTATCAAAAATTATCAAAATGTTTTCAATAAAAATTCACAACATCAGGCAGATGCGTTACTATTTGTCTTCAATTGTCCATTTATTTTTCCTACCCTTTTTCCCCCGAAGTACATCTATCAAAACCCCTCCTGCCTGAGTCTTTTCCCCGGTAGTTTCCCCTTGGTTGGTTTATCCTTGGAGGGCATCTGTCACTATTTATCCACAAAACTCCCAAACAAAAGAAGAGACAAGCACATTTTTCTATCCCTAATTTTGTTGTGTATAAAGATGAAAGTCAAGAGAAACCACTATACTCTTTTAATTTTATCATCCTTTCGAATGAGACAGGTCATTTCCGGCTAGTTTGAAATCGATTATTTTTCTCCTGGATTACATACTCCCTTCTTGTAGTTTCTGTTTAGAGGGAACTACAAAATAAACATTTTAATCATAGAAGTATAGGTTTGAAGATTGAGGAACCGCAGTAAGAGTTTTATCATTTAGTTATTTATATGTTTTAAAACAACAAGGCACAGACAGCGTTGTTAGTTCAACCAAAACAACTGCCGAAATATTATCACAAAACTTTACAAATGCTTCCATCCACAAGCAGTCATAGAATAAAGAGAAGTCAACAAAGGTAATTGCTCCGTTGCCCTGGTCTTGGCCTGGGTGACGTTCAAGAGTTTCACATTCAAAGACTTTAAGGTTTTGTATTATGGAAGTGA
Source organism: Asterias amurensis (assembly GCF_032118995.1). Lineage (NCBI taxonomy): Eukaryota > Metazoa > Echinodermata > Asteroidea > Forcipulatida > Asteriidae > Asterias > Asterias amurensis. Next base: position 23,098,239 of record NC_092653.1, on the reverse strand, counting down.
CCCGTTCAATACGAAAAAGGCCTTGCCCTCCCAAAGATGAAACAGTTGCCCCTGGTCTTGGTCTTGTGCCACTTCAAAAGTGTCACATAGACTTAAATATTTCGCAGTGGAAGTGCCCTGTGTGTGGAGTAAAAACAGCCTTGCCCTCTCAAAGATAAAATTCCAGGCCTACATGAGGCTAGCTCGACAACATTTCGCGACGAAGTGTCTGTAAACAAATGGTGTAAGTAGCAATATTAAGCAATCCCCCATCTAACATTTATCGGGATAATCTGACTTCACCCGTACACCGATGAGTGTAAAACACTTTTAGCCAGTACTGTACTTGAAGTTGGATCTAAAGTTTGTTTGCAGAACCTTTCCATCAAGAGATACAGGAACGTGTATTTAAAAATCCCTTTTTCAATCCCATTGACCTGCACGCTGCAATGGCACGCGTCAACTCGTGCGTCCTAATTTCGCATGTCTACGCTATTTTCCACACAGTAGTGCCATACTGTCCCTTTTGAATCACAAACCCCGGAGCAGATTTTATAGGGTATCAGAACACCGAGGTAGACAATTTATCCTCCATGTTTTTGTTGTTGCTATAAAAACCCAGACCCAATTTACTTGCATTAAAAACAAAAGGATAGCAGACAATTCCATTTTAGTGAGAGGATCGCGTCTGTGGTGTACGTGTGGGAACACTGGGGTTAGATGACTGCTCCGCCTATAATATGTACTGACAACAATGCCAGACACGTGGCCGTCCACATGTTGTGAAACCAAGAAATCGTGGGACGGATAACTTTGGCCAAGTCCCCTTGGATTCCATACTGATTACTAAAACAACATTTCGTTGTATCCACTGTATAGGAATCACTAAGCAGCATGAGAAATGAAACCATTGAGGGAAGTATGTTTGCGGAATACGCACGTATGCCATGGGACTCCGTATAATGGGTTTCAGGGAAACGATGTAATGTAAAAAGGTCAGCTTTAGAGAAACCAATGTTTAAGTAGGTCGGCTGTAATTAGTCTCCCAGTTGTAAACAAATGACATGAAAATGACGTATAGAGAATGAATAGCCGGCGGAACCCACAGTCTCCACATCGTCTGTGAAGAGAAGACGCAAATTGAAAACCGCGGAGATTTATTGGGATAAAATGTTGATCTTTACTAATCAAAGAGTAGTTTCACGTAAGGTTTGCGGTGGCACCATGTGAATATCGCGAGATGGTTCTGGGAAGAGCCGGTGGTTCTACAACTCCATCTGTCCTTACTCTATGCTCAGAACTACCACTACTCACAAGATAGTTATTAGTGGCGTCACCGCAAGCCTCACTTAAATCCTACTTAAGAGCAACTTCATTTCCATCCATTATTTTTTATATATATGTACACACACAACAAACCTATTAAAAAATCATATCAGTTGATCCCGTTACTCGTACGCTCTGACGAGTACTGGTACTCGAATACTACTGAGTACACTTAATACTCGAATCATCTTCCGGATACTGGTACTCGAATACTACTGAGTACACTTAATACTCGAATCATCTTCCGGATACTTGTACTCGAGTACTGCTGACTACCCTTTTATTCTAGTAGCCTACTTCCGGGTACTTGTACTTGGGTATTATTAAACGAGTATTGGCGAGTATAATCGAGTATACTTGTTTTCAAGTAGCAACTACCGATTACTTGTACTCGAGCACAACCGAGTACTTGTACTCGAGCACTAACGAGTATTTGTACTCGACTTAAAACACTTCAGATTGAAACCAATCAAAAGTGATTTTCACCGAAAAACTCATAACAACATATGGCATAAAACAAAATGGCGTCCGTTTACTTCATCAAAAATATTGTTTAATCCTATAATCGCCTGTTTATCGCACAAACATGTGTGACTTGCTAATCAATAATATCAAACTTTGATTGGATGATCGTTTAAAACTTTAAAGATTAAGGTAACCCCGTTTCTCAGCAATATCCTAATCAAACAAGGCTGGAATGCACACCAAGATTTTACACATTTCCTATCCTAATTTCGTAGAGAGCTAAATTAAATTACATTGGATGTCGAATTGATGAAAAACAGGCTTTGATGCAGTCAATCTGGGTTTACCAACTACTATGTCAGGGACTCCCTCGCGAAGATGGGGAGAAATTCGTCAGCTCTCGGTCGCTTTGCAGGCGTTTACAGTCTCACAAATGGCGCGAACAGGCCCTCCAACACTGCCAAAATAATCACGTCGTTCATCATAGCAAACTGGCAGCCTGTTTTTCTATATATCACACACGGAGAGATACACTGTGGTTGGGGGCGAACTTTGATTCTTAAGCCGTATGGATTTTCTGCTTTGCTTTTGTTTGTGCGTCAACATCTGCTTGTCTCTCGCTCATTAACCTGTTTTCATCCGTGAAATCTGCTATTGTTGTGTGGCGCTCCTATTGTTTCATAGCCCAGTTTACAATAGGGGTGTTTGGGAAACGAATTGATGTTCAGTGTTGTAATTAATAATGGTTGTTGGGATGGTTGTGTTGGTGTGGGTGTGGGTTACTTATTCGACCTTGATGTAGCATGCTATGTCGCGATCATTGTCAGATCAGCAATTGTACACAAAATCATCTGAATCTACACAAAAGAATCATACGGAGCTCTGGAAGAGCCATCCAACTTGATGTCGACATCCTGAGGTAAATTGTATCTGGAAGATGAGTTTCAAGATTTCGTCATCCCCAGATAAGATGTAATCACAAGATGTTGTCATCTTATTGTAATGATGCCGTCATCTTGCGATATGTATCACGATCTCAACAAGTTGGATGGTACTTCTAGAGCACCGTCGAACCCGCGTAGAATCGAGTATAGAAATGATGTTTCCATATCTGTGTGGAATTATATAAAACTATGCCGTGTATGGGAAGATCTTAAACATTAATTAAATGCATTCTTTCAAACTGTGCAATTTACATTTCAATTTTAACGGCTTGAGTATAGATGAAATAATAACGGCACAAATGTTGAATAAGTAAGCAGGGATTGTTATAACTAACATTTTCAAACATGTCTTGTACCCAACCTTTCACGGCCTTTCTCTTCTAACTGTGTTCTACCCAGCAGATTATTTTAAACTCCATGCACAAGTACCAGCCTCGCTTTCACATTGTCCAGGCCAATGATGTTTTCAGTCTGAGATGGAATTCATTTGTGACGTTCGCTTTCCCGGAGACGACCTTCATTGCCGTTACTGCGTACCAAAACGAAAAGGTAAATATAAAGTTCTTATATAACGCGCTTTATAACACCCCTGCGAAGTATGTTGAGCTATACGTTTTTGAAGTACTGGACATATTCATTATTTAGGCCAGCACGTAAATGTTAACAAGCTACTTTGGCGCAGTATGAAGCCAATCAGACCAGGAAACACATGGGAACCCTTTCTTTACAATAAGTGAACGGTTTTTTTCATTTGTTTTTATGAGTATTACAAAACACACGGGACCTACGGCTTAACGTCCCATCCGAAGGACGCAGCAATGATAGTTATAAGTGTCTTGCTTAAAAACAAACGTGTCAAGACCGGGGCTCGAACCCACACAGTTTCTTACACTTATTTGTCAACTTCTTGAAAGTTTGATGTCGACTTCTTGAAACTGTTTTCGCCAGTAGGACGACATCTTGAAAGTTGAATGTCGACACCCTCAGTTTAGGCAACAAAATGCAAAACAAAAAGGTTGCTTTAATCATTTGTTTATTTTATATATATATATACTTTTTTATTATCCTTATTATTGTGCACTGTGTTAAGAGTTCTCATCATACTGATTATAATTTCACTAGAATGTATGCGTCATTAATATGCAACCGGGCCAAACATGCGCAATTTGCATCTTCGCCAGAACTTGAAAACAATAAAAGTTAATCAGATCTAACCACAGTGAACGATATCCCTAAAAAAGTAACGTTCATATCTTCATCATACGCCAATAACATCAACACCCCCTAAAACCGCATCCACATCCATTGATTTTTCTCCGGTTGTAACAAAATTAGAAATTATTCCATTACTAAACTAGATCAAACGGACATTAGGTCTACTTTTAATTAGTTTGCTCCAATCGTCGGACCATGCTGTGTTTTGTTCTGCTCTAGCCGGGGTCTAAAAGCTGGGGAGTGGATACCAGTCTTGTAGTTATAGACCTTAAGTCAGTTCCTTTTATCCTGATATGTGTGTCTCTGCGTGCGCTTTGCAGGGGCCTTTTATCAAATCTGAATGCGAATCACAGGTGGAATTTTGTCGTACGCTGCGCTTGAATTAAAGCAATAGTTTGAGGTATTCTACGGGCATGGCATACGTGTGTGCTGTATTACTCCAGCGGTATTATCACGGTTGCCTTTTGGGCCCGTTCGGACCTTGGGTTCTCCTTTTTTTTTCTCTGCTTTGTTCTAGTCCGTGGGGTCCCTCTCTACCGATGTTGTAACAACTGAACAGAACAATCACGGGGTGGGCTGGGCCTTATTTGTGCAGCTTTGCGGTTGCCTGATTTTCTCTCAGTCATCGTATTGGAGCTCCATTCGATGCCAATCAGCGACTCATGATTGCTTTTTTCGGTCCAAGAGTCACGGCAGGCCAGTCAAGCGCGGCAAATGCTTCTGTTACGTTTTATCTGGTCATCGGGACCACTCCCCTTGGTGACTCTGCGAGGTCCCTTAATGGAGGGACAACACAAGCTGTTGCCCCCTCCACTCGGCAACTTGAGCCCCTTGACCTTAAAATGTTTTTAAAAACAAACACAGAGTATGATCGGATTGGTAAAAAGTCACTCTTTACAGCAGCAATAAATTTAACGAAACTTTTTCTGAGTTCTGATTTACCGTAAGATCTCCTAAAACAGATTTTATTCTAACATAGTTCGGTTTGAAAATGTTGTCAACGAAAGCAATATGCAGGCAGGAGAAATAATTCGCATTAATTTTTTTGCGCTTTAAAGACACACCACTGTTGATAATGGAAAGCCACAACAAATGTACATGTTCATGGTTAGATATCGGAATAGAAGTCAAACCAATTATTGTAGCATTTGGTTAAGAACTGCATGACATAAATTAAGGCGATAACCATGTTAATTTGATCCTTCGTCTATTACAATCCATGTTCGTACCCGCAAGCAAAAGCCCCTACTTTTAGTTACCACATAGACATTGGATACGCTGTCATTGAACAGCCATGGGAATTAAAGCCATCAATCCTCCACAAACCAATGCTATTTGATGACATCGAAGCTATATCCTGGGTTCTTTTAACTTGGCTATTAGTCTGTTGCCGTTTTCCCCACTCAAAGAACGTATACCGTGGGGGTCTCCCGGGGCCGAGGGCCGCGCTGCAGCGCACGGCCGTCCGGGGAAATAGCATCAGTTACTCGCCTGAAGGGCCGGGCGTTGCACGGTGGCCCCGTTCACGGCACGCTGGCTCTTTAGTTTGCGGTCAGCGCTCGTGGAAATGAGCAAATTCCCGTAGCTATTAATGGTTATTTTGGAATTGAGCTTGTTACCGTTGGGGCCCTAGTCACGCAACCAGGAGGGGCTACTTTTATTTAATACCGAAGTTGAAAAAAACAAACCAATACTTAAATCGGAGATGACGTGAAAATATAACAGACTGAAAGATTAGTTTTTCTATATAAAAGACAAATTAAATCTTGTTACCGCTGATGCCCAGTCACCCAAACAGGAGTGGCAACTTTGATTTAAAACCAGTTAAAAATTTAAAATGTTGATTTAACTGTGTTGTTGTTGACGATAGCTTTCTAAAAATTCACTTTTTCTATAATGGTTTTAAAGGCTTGTGATAACATTGCATTAGGGATACAACGACTGTATCTATCTCACACTGCTGTTCAGTCATTCAATTTTGATTTAATTTTGTTGTTGTTGACATTAAAGGACTACATTTGGTCAGACTTGCCCCTCCTCAAGGGCTAATCCATCTTATCTCCTCTTGTCTTTACGTTCCTCTTTACTCTTAACCCCCATTATCTTGTCTCTATTTCTTCTCCATCCACGAGAGCCATGCATCACTGACCACATCTTCCCTAAGTTATGAATATTGATGAATCTTAATTGAGATCCGATAATCCCACAAGAGTAGGGAAGGGCTGTCCCGTTCGCAGCAGTCCCTACCGGCCACAGACCCAAAGCCACGGCGAGCAACGGCTCCAACTCTATAGGGTTGTATCACTCACTCGAAATAATATTTGCTCACTCGGCTTTATTTATTTTTTGCGTGTCTTTTGTACGGCGTCCTTCAATTAAACTCTTGTTATAACGGGTCATAACTCAGCTTAGTCCTCATCTGAATTGTGTTAGTTTAATTCCGTGACCGCTTGCTCTGCATGCTTTGGTCTTGAAAATCTGGTTTAAAAGCCATGAGTGACAAATCTAAGCTCATGTTGTTTACATAATGATGGGTTTTTATTTGGTATGCATTTCTGATTTCCGTAAACAACGGGGAGTTTTTACAAGAAAACTCAAGGGATATCGCTTGCAAAATAATATTTGCTCAAAGAAACTTGCCTTTTTTCTTCTATAAATTGGGGGTATTTTGATAGGTTTTGACTAGTTTGAATTAAACTCTATAGTTCAGCTCACATAGCCATGAACTTGTCTGAATAAGCCTCTGCGCCTTGAACACACAGCAGGGTGGATATGCGCGTTACAAGTCTTCTTCTTCTTACTATATTTTTATTATCATTAAGCCATTTTGAGACATTGTGGACACATGACAATATTGCTTTAAGCATAGCTTTAAGATGGACACAGGATTGAACAATAATGTCAATAGCCTCAGCTCTCTAAAGATTTCCATGTCTCTACTTTATCTACAGATTACCCAGTTGAAGATTGATCATAACCCATTTGCAAAGGGCTTTCGGGACAACGGCATGGCAAGAAAGTAAGTTCCGCTTTAAAATAATTATTTACAAATACGTTACTTTAAAGGGAAAGTATATGTTTGGTAATTACTCCAAAAATTAATGAACATAAAAACCCATATTTGGATAGATCACACTGCATGCAGCTGGTTGTTTAGATAAGGTCAATGTAGTTTAAGAGGGTCACTTTCAAAACAATTTCAATCTGAAAAGCGTTTCTGCGTGAAATATGTTTACATTAATGATGTATGTGTAGCTTTTTCAGTTGTTATAAAGCTTTAGAATTTATGTAGAAATGATGACACAAAATGTGAATTTCCTCAAATTATGCCCAGTGTAGTATCTTGCCTGCCAGAAAAGCCCTGGATCGTACAAGGTCACTGTTTTTGTAAACAAAAGTTGCGTGATCAGCAGAGCGTAGTCATTTCTGTTCGTCACTTTGTTGTTATTCATTGGTATTTTGCATCGTGCATTATTATGGCTACCCACAGTGATGTTAGAAACAATACAAAATACAAATTTCTGTTGGGAACGAGGCCGTCATACCTAAAGCCACGTTTTAGCGTAGATGGCAGCAGACTTCATTATAAATTCTGTTTATATTTACACAGGGGGTCGAGGTTAGCTTTGAAGAGAACGACGTCGACAAAAATAGAAGATCTCGATGACAAACGAGGTAAGAAATATTATTCATTTGCATTTATTTGCGTACTGATCGTTATATACTATGTATAGTGAAAGGCAAGATGGCGGCCCTACATGCAAATCAGGAGACTGCACCAAGTCACAAACCAGAAAGAAAAAAAATAGAACATAATTATTTCATTTTCACAGTATCGGTTAATAATGACTGTGATAGCTATCGTTACTTTATCATTGTTCGAGCTTGACTCATCGCATTCCTAATTCTACTCATTCTTCAAAAGTGACAAATTGCACTACCTCCCGAGTTTGACATCCGAATTGCATCTGCATAACATTCTTCAGACGAATCTTGTACCCTTCTTATACATAATTCCCCCTCTTAGACCCCCAAAGTATGGAATGTATATAAAACGCTTGCTGTAAACCGATCTTTTCAGACTTAATTGCCCACATTAGAAATTCAGCGGCTTCTTCAATGCTGAAAGATTGTATTAATGGCATCCCCTCTATCTATATGAATATGCTATAACTCTTTTAAGTCAAGTGCAGCGAAGCTATACCTTCAAACCAGCCAAGCGGCAAAAATGCAATCTTCGTCCATGTTGGGAGTTAGTGCTGGCAAGGCTGAACGATATTTCATGTGTTTCTACCCCGAAGACGGGGGTGAAAAATAGAAGAACATGCTAACGCTATATCTATACAGTGCGGCTGAGTTACTTCGCTGCGACCGAATCGCATCTAAATTTCATAGAATATTAAATGAGATATCAAAATTTTATCAGCGTCAGGTGTGCCCACTCGTCGCTGCCGTAATTTCATCAGGTTTAACCGCCGTCTTTCTCTCCCTCTCTCATGGCCTGGTGAGAAACTCCAAAGCACCGGGGCGAAAAGAAACAAGCGGAGACCCTTCTAGTAAAACTGACGGTGAAGAAAACCATGTTCAGGCAAACGGCAGGCTCCATTTCTAACGCGAGACGAGTTGCCATTTCGCATGTTGTGTCAGTACGGGGTCCAATCAGCGATGAAGCGAGCGTGGCGTATAGGACGAGGGGAGATGGGGGTTACGCAACGCGAGCCCCGGGCTGCCCAGCGTTAGATCTCACACCCTCCTCGTGCTCCCAAGGAGTAATTTTCACAGTTTTCTGTCTTTGCTCATCAGCCACGATAATTGCTAACGAGCAAATGATTGAACGGGCCATATTCGCTCACGTATAACTCTCTGCCCCACAGTGTACCATTCACTAAGCCTCTAAACCTAACACTTTCAAACAACATCAGTTGAATTATCCGCAAGCTCTTTGTATTGCATAACTTTTTCTAAAATACTAAAACTCAAGCAATTTTCCTCTCTACTTTCCCACTGCACCCAACAAACTTAGACTAAAAGTTTGTTGTACTTGTGTACAACAATTATAGCAGTACAGTCAAGTAAGCTCTTTGTGTATTGCATAACTTAAGAAGAAAAAGGGTCAAGTGTTTCTCTTCGCTATCTCATTTGGACCATTACATACAAAGTGTGGGTTTTGAAACACTGTGTGAACTTGTGCACGTCCACACAGTGCTCAAGAAGGTGTTTTCGAGTCCATATGGGTAAATAATATACAAACTACCCTCCCCCCTACAAAATGTTGGGTTTTGGCTAGTGAGTGGCCTGTGTCCGATGGGTGAGCACAATTTTCTCAATGGCTAAACATGGTTTTTGACCGTTCTGTGTCACATGGTTTGTACGCCCTATGTTGTTAAAATGTGTATACTTATAGCTATTTTTCTCTGAATTATACAGACTGCAACCCGAACGACAACTCAAAGGCATCAGATCACACCATCTTGAAAAAGGAAAAACACGATAGTAGCTCGTCTCCCATTGGCTGTGAACTCGATGCTGGCGGCACAACCTCCAATCACCAGCCGCGAGACACGAGCAACCGTGGTCTGGACGACGGACTATTTGGTTGCGACCCACTCAGCGCTGGAGATAGTGATTTGACGCGTGTCGACGAGGCGGGAACCTCACACTGTCACAAGGGAGGAATGCCCAAACCGAGCGCTAGCATGGGCCACACCTTGCACAAATCCAGAGCAGGAATGGGCAGTGGAGGGCTTAGCGTGGACGCTGAGGGAAACTGCACAGACGCGCGTTTATCAGACTATACGGGCACAACAAGCAGCGGTGTGGTCGACCAACTCTCCCCGTGTTATTCGCAAGATCACGGCGGGGTCATGACTGACGATCAGGGTTTATCATCAGCACAGCCAGCTACGGCCCTCGCCGTAGCCCAGCTAGCAAAAGACAGTGTACACGGGCAGGATTACCGCTCACTTTCAATGTTCTCAGTGTCAAACCAAAACCAGTGCATGGGACAGACGGTTCACCCTCTGCAGAGTACATCCAATATGTACATGCAGAGTTGTGAACCACACATGTATAACTCGGGTGGGTATCATCACCCAGGTACGACCATGGCATCAAGTATGGCGCACCTTCATGCGCACCAGGCGCAGGCGCATGCCGTCAGACATCTTGCTGCACAGCAGAATATCCCGGCATGCAATGGGATGACGTCACTGCACGGACCGTCGCAATTCCTGCATGGGGGTCATACGAGTACCTCCTCGGATGCGATGGGGCTGAACTCAAATGTGTACATGTCCAATCATTTCTCGGGCCACTCTGTGAAGTTCCCTATGTGACTATGCTAACACCCCACACCCCTCACGTTACCCCCTGATTAATGGACTGGTACCCCGCATGCGCCATGTTGGAAAGTAACTATTCTGATTTTGTTCAGCACGACGGGAGCACCAACGAAACCTCCTTAATTGTTCAGAGAAAAATGTTATTTTTTTTCTCGTTTATTTTGCCAACAATATCATTGCTATTGTTTGAATCAAGACTAAAATTAATAGTTAAACAGTAGGCTACTTACATCATTATTTATTACATGTTAAACCCAGATCAAGGTATCACATAAAGATTTGCTCTCAGTTTTGTCAAGCCAAGTTTTGAACGGCAATTAAAATATTCACAACCAAACATAAACATGTTCTAACGTTTGTAAAAGATGGAACACTATTACACTTTAACACCCATAAGCCTATCAGCTTTATACTTCATGGTTATTTTGTCCGCTGCATACAGTTAAGCCAAAGGGCGCCCTCAGTGTTATGTGCGTGGAAAGGACGTGCCAACAATACAATTGCGCACATGTTTTCGTATAACTCAAAGGGGGCACATCCTAAAAACCTCTCATAATTTGTTGATTGGTACTACAATTAATGCTTTGTAAGAATTGATCCTCCTCAAAAGACCTAAACTGTGGTAAAATTAGTGACATAAATCTTACTCTTCGATACGACAAGCGGTCCGCTATTGAGTTAAAGTGGTTTGAGTCAGAGGACTGTGCTATCTGTAATGAAATTACACCCAAAACACAATTTCAAGGGATATTAAATGAAAGTTATTATATTCTAACAAATGGAAATTCTACTTTTAAAATATCTTTCCCAACATTCATTTCAGTACAATATTGTTATGTATTGTCCATGGCCCCAATTCAAAGGCAAAGTGCCCCTGGCCTCATAAAATGTTGAGAATTTGTTATCAAACTAGGAAAGTTTATATAAAAAGAATGGTGAATATCAAACTCGAATTGGCGGCTACAACTACGGCCAAGTCTACGGCTACGGCTTGTGATCACTGTGTTTAAGTACAGGGCGTCCTTAGCAACACTCTTAGCAACAGCCGTAGTCGTATAGCTGTGTTATCCGCCAATTCGAATACGGCCTCACACTGTCTTGTTGTTATTGTTTCAAGTTATGTATTTTTTTTGTATAATATATTTGTGAATTATTGATATTTGTATATTTTGGCTGAAACACCATGTAATAATTTTGAGAAAAAAATGTACGAGTTTTAAACTTTCTTTTTATTTTAGATTGTGATTATATTATGACAGAATAGCCCAAACGCTACCGACAAGAGTTTAGCTTGCTGCATGTACAATAAAAAAAAAAGGATTTGTTGTTATTTCAACTTTTGTTTACGTTTTCTGTAAATATACATCATAGTGACTTATATTGTAATTCTTGTGGTTGGGTAATTTTGACTATATCTTTACCTCTGATGAAAGTAAATTTCACAAAAACAACAGTTTCTTTTATTTCCAAGTAGAGGAGACCCATTTTATAGTTTGTTAAATCTGTATAAGGAACAAACGTGACGGCTTTTTATTATTAGGAAGATCACCATTTCTTGCGAGAAACAAACCCTTCTTAAATGTTTTGTATTGTTCTGTGTTAATAGTTGATTTGATACAACTCGTTATTAAAACAAAAACTAAATTATTATTCGTTTGATTGGTTTTCCTCCAATAAAAAAATAACCATGAGGGTTTGAAAGGTTTCAAAATATGAAATATTTTGCGAGGTGTCTTCTTGATTTTTGTTTTAGCTGTTGAGTAACTGGTTCTGAAATTGATCTTTAAACTACTCATTTTAATGAACGCAAAAAGTCTGTCCCAAGCCAATATGGCGCATAACCGGTGCTTAAGTCCGGTTCCATTTGTATAAAATTGCTGAACATGATTCTATTCCCCCAGGAAAGGATGCCAATCCATCGCAAGCTACCCCCCCCCCCCCCCGCTCTAGACGGTACCCATTTGTACTCCTGGTGGGTAGAGAGAAGCAATTATGATAAAGTGTCTTGCTCAAGGACACAGGTCGCGATTGACAGGCCAGGATTCGAACCATAACATAACTTAAGTTTAACCCCTGAACAGCTCGGCCACAACACACCACAATTAAACGTCCATTACTCTATAAAGCTTCTTGCAGGCATGGTACCTTTAGACGATGTGACCTGTGACATCACATGTTTACAAAAGAGCCACAGAGCATGGACTTCCTGCAGGCATGATTTGTACACAGCTCAATGGAAGAAAATATAAAATCTTATATTTTATGGAGATTGCACTGTCCAAATTGTATCAACTTTTGATATGATGAAAGGGGGCACATCTCAAAACTTGTCCAGCTTTTACTTTCGAAACTCTTGGTTTTATGTGGAAATTATGACACAAAATGTCAACGTTCCCATAGGACCAGTGTAGTACAGTGCCTGCCAGAATACTTAAAGAATGTACAAGGTCACACTTACTGTAAACAAAGGTCACATGGAGCTGCCAACATTTGCATCTTGCAATCAAACCGATTTTTTTACAATAATTTGGGAGGTGTTTAGAAATACATGCAACAAACAAGGGGAATGTTTCCGAGTCAGGGAGATGTTCATACTTGTTAATCCGAACATGCGGAAACATGGAGAGTTGGCAGGTCTCCATACAGTAACTGATATCCACAATAAAATAAACTTCTTCTTTTCAATGTCCAATCATCATTGGGTGCGTTCGTTTAGCTTCCCTGGGTCGACCCCGGTGTGTGGCGGGTTTTTTTCCAGGACGAACGTGGGTAATTATCTGCACACGTTCGGCCTGGAAAAAAAACCCGCCACACACCGGGGTCGACCCAGGGAAGCTAAACGAACGCACCCAATATGACCACATACGTCTAGGCCTATAGCTGCAAGCTAAGCTTTTTGTTCAGCGCACACGGATATGGTAATTCTTTTTCGGCATCCATATTGACACACTCATGGCGTCAATTTTATCAGTAGTGTGTCTTGTCTATGGATGTATATGTAAAACTTGTTTTCAAGCAAACTTTACATGGATCTAAAGATAGTCTTTGGATTACTCTTTACGGCCATGTTCAGACTAAAACAGTTCACAAAATTTAGACCCGATCGAATGGATGGAGTTTTGAATGTTTCTTTACGAACCGCATCCATAAGCTTTAGTCATGAGTATATCGAAGCTTATAACTCTATGACCGAACACTAGAATAAGTAGCCTATTATGAAAGACATGACCACGAATAATCCACCATAGGCCTCATTTCAATGTTAAAGCGACAGCAGAGGGCGCAAAACGCCAGCTTCATGCTTTTCTTCTCTGGATGGGCACAATTTCAAAAATCCGACCACAGAGAAAGAAATCTAGCTCAGCAGAAACAGGGGACCCTTCAAATGTCCTTTACACAACTTTGGCAAGTCTTGACATTGATGCAATGAATACAATTTTTATAGATTTTATGTAAATTAAGCAATATTGTTAATTTGTACTGCCTCTTACTTTATTGCACCAAAGTGTGGCTCACCGACAGAGGGCGCTCATCTTATTTACTGGGAATCATTTCGGCTAGTTGTTGTTTAATGCTAATAGAAGTGAGGTCTCACAATTTAAGGACTGCCCACAAGTTCAAGGCTGCATCACCATGAACAGCTATTATTTGTTGCAATGCAACTTGACTGCTCGATGGGGGACTGTTGTGATGTCATCATAATGTTATACGACATAAAGATTGTAGTCACAGGCCTGATTCTGGAATAACAAGTTCACTAAACATTGGTAGGGTACCTCTGTGGGGAAATTGTACAGATCTTAGGAGGGGCACCAAGGCAATGACCAGGGGTATAACAGAGGTACTTTTAACAGAAGTATCAGACAAAAGAATCAGGATTGAAAATACTGCTATGGTGTTCAAACTATTATGAAATATATAAAACTTTATACCACAAATCTTCTCGACCACCCAACCCGTGTACGACACCGACTGATAGGTCTAGAATGTAAGACTTCATTGTGTTGGTGAAACTAATACATATTATGTATGGCCTAACCTAACCAGATGCAACATTATAGAGTTGCATTATATCGATCAGATTTCTTCTCTAACTTCCTTATTTTTATGTCATCAAAACACGAGATCATGTTTGTTTAGACTCTGCAAACAAAACTCATGCCGAGTAGGCTATAGTCTGCTGAAAAAGGCAGCAGTTTTATATTTCTGTTCAAAACTAATGTTAATAATATTCTATTGATTTTCTCTCGTCAACCGAGACAAGTTTGTGACATTCATTGCACACTTTACGTTTTGTGGGGGATAACTGCAGTTGATCCTCTCTGGTTTAACTACGCACCATTGCCAGATGGCTAGGATTCGACGTTTCGCGTTGATGGTCTGCATTCTGTACCATGCACCACTGAATGCATTGGGAGGCCGTTCGGAACCTGGACACAGCATGCTCAAGGGTAAGGATTGTTTGGTATGGTTGTGTTTACTTCCTGGTCATTCGTACATAACTCGATACATGGTTTAAAACCACAGCTTGAGCTTGAACTTGGGTTTTTAAAAGTTCCGTCAGTAAAGTTGGACAATTTTCTTTACGGGGCTTCAGTAGATGGACAGAGGTTCAAACCCAACCTAAGCCAAGGGTGGTTTCGAAACGGCCATAGGCCACCATTGCACAATTCAAGCTAGATAGATGTAGAATCAGGATATATAATAGGCCGTAGGTTTAGACCTTTATGCGCACTGCTTCATAATAATTGTTTATTATATTACACTTCACTATTAAAATGATACTATTTTGTATCAAATGATATTGTTTCGAATAGTCAGCTTCATTGGGTGTTGGTGGTGGTTTTCGATATCCATTTGTCGGTGTATCCATTTTTTAAAAGACTTAAATCATCCTTTGACATCATATTAAAGGCAATAACCAATAAGTGACTTTTATACCTCTTTTTGCAGTATTCATGCTATATTACTATAAGGCCCATATACTGGAACTCGTACTGGGAGATCTGAGTACTTGTATGCTGCTGTTGGAAATGGGTACTCGATTATAAGAGTACTTGGTACTTGAACACACTATAGTCTTAGTACTTGGTACTCGTGCTCAGATATCATCTGGTGACTTTCGAACTCGGTGTCATCTATTGAGCCGTACTCGGCCAATACGTATTTTTGAATATACTGAAAACTTTCCCCTTCTATCATCAACCTCAGAACCTGCTTGCAGCAATTTGACCTTCGTCACAAGAGCACAGTGGGGTGCCATACCCCCAAAGAAACGGCAGGACATGGTGCTCCCTGTCGGGTACGCCGTGGTCCATCACACTGCCTCAAAGCAGTGCTCAAACCTAAAAGACTGTTCGGTTCTGATGCGCTCTTTCCAACACTTCCACATGGTGACACGAGGTGGGTAACTAAACATGCATATCGCTCTCTATACTTGTGTACTAGCTCTAAAACAAAAGGCGAATCACTCAACACAGTTTTAGAAGAAGATCTGGACTTCATGATAGCATGTTTTGTATTCAGCTCAATGGGGGAAACTCATTAAAAAAAACTTACATGTTATTGAGGTTGCACTGCGAATTTCACAAACTTTTGATATGAATGAACTGGTACATCTTTAAAACTTGCTCATTTCTTGTGTAAACCTTGAATTTATAAGGAAATATGTCTTGCCGGACAGAAAGGCCCTTGAATGTACACGGTCGCTCTTTTTGAACGCAAAGATGTTGGTTGAGACAGGCATTGCTCAAGTTCCCTTCAAAAGCCCAAAATAAGATTATTCTTCAGAAAAACAAACGCAAAGCAATATTATTTTCAGATTTGAGAATGTATATTAAGTTGCAGACCACGCAAGGTACAATAAGATCTTATAGCGTCCTATTTTATGGTCAATGTTTTGTTTGTCATTCCAAGGTTGGGATGACATTGGATACAACTTTCTGATCGGAGGCGATGAGAAAGTTTACATAGGGCGTGGTTGGGACACCGTAGGAACACAGGCTGGGTCTATTTATTACAACAGTCACTCCATTGGCACATCTATCATCGGAACCTACACCAAAATCCTGGTTAGTCCGGTCTAAAAACATTTTTAAGGGCTCTGAACACGTTGATAAAGTACTCAAAATATATATCAGCATAAAAACTTACTTGGTAACTAGCAATGGATTGTGAGAAACGACCCTCTGAAGTGAGGTAGTATTTGAGAAAGAGGTAAAATTTCTCACTCAAGTCATTATTTTCTTGCAATTATTTCGATGACAAAGTGAACCAAAATGTTCACAGATTGGTTATTGCATGCATAATCATGTTGGGATACACCACCAAGCGAGAATACTTGTCTTTTACAATATTATTACCAAAGGTTTCCAGTGCCTATGCATGAAGTTAACATAAATGTTGTTGCGGAAAACATAAAAAACGTAAATGTTTACGTAGTATGACATCATAAATAACGGTTTGCAATGTGTTCTCTTTCTAGCCAAGTCCCGGAGTTCTGCAGGTTTTAAAGGATCTGAATGAGTGTGGTGCCAAGTCAGGCTACATGACCTCAAGATACGTCCTTCGTGGCCACCGTGATGTGAGGCAACTCGGCCCCACGGAATGCCCAGGCGAGACCCTCTATAAAGAGATCCGAACATGGCCTCACTACCTCGAGCCCTACAATATTTAGGATCTTATTCAAGTCTCAGCGTATTGTACGCAATTTCTTTTCTTGTTTTCACAAATTGATTGCTTTATGTTTTTCGTGTGTTTTTCTAGGATTTAAAAACCTGAATCATCAAACTAATTAGGCATACAGCATAAACAAAAACTAGGCGCGGTTTTTTAATACAATTCCCTCAATTAATACACTGCAAAAACGTTGGTCAAATCATTTGTTGGGCAAAGTAACTTCAACAATTATTGGTCGATAATTGCCCAACAAAACAAATAATTGGTCTTGTTGGGCAAACATTTTGTTTGCCCATTCTTTGTTTAAAAAGCGGAACAAAAGTTGGGCAAGTGTTGGGAAAATATTTCGTAATCTGAATTCATCATAACTGTTGGTTGCACTTTTGCTTATTAAATGGGCAACTTTTTGGTAATTTTAATTAATCTCGATTGTTGGTTAAAATTATGCACATTAGTTTGTCAAAATCGTCCGATCATGCGCACTACGATTAAAGAGTTGCCAAAAAGTTGGGCATTAAACAGTAGAACAAAGATATTTTCCAACATGGCGAGTGGAAGAGTGGCTGTGACGAGCGGGGTTGTCCAGTGGATATAGATCCAATTTGAAGGTGAGTTTTTAACTAAATATGAAGTTGTGTTTTCTATTCAGTCGTACATAGTCGTGACAATTGCAGAGCGAGCAACACATTGACACTACTGTGATAGTTTCAGTTTTATCATGCCATTATGTGCAACGCCGGTTGTGGCATGTATGCGTGGTTGTGTTGCTTTGTGTATGTAATACATGCATGGGACTATCACTGCATTGCTTGCGCTGCAACTGTCATGACTGTGTACAACAACTGAACAGGAAACGAACTGTATTTAGTTAAAAACTAACCTTCCAAAGCATCTACAAACCACTGAGCACCCTCACGATTTTGAGAGAGATGCCAAGGTCACAACTCACCACCGTTTGCCATCGTGGAAAATATATTTTATATGCCTGGTTGTATGACGTATCACAGGAGAAACTGTAAATCAAAGGGTTAAATACATTCACCATTTGTTGGATAACACCAAAAAAGGTTAAACATTTTAACTAGATTATGAATAAAATCATCGCCCAATAAGTGGGTAATTGATAATTATTAAATAC
Organism: Asterias amurensis; assembly: GCF_032118995.1. NCBI lineage: Eukaryota > Metazoa > Echinodermata > Asteroidea > Forcipulatida > Asteriidae > Asterias > Asterias amurensis. Next base: position 23,080,153 of record NC_092653.1, on the reverse strand, counting down.
CCAGAAAATGGGTAAACAAAAAATTACCCAACTGTTGGTTACCAAAATATACCCAACTATTGATGATGAAATATTACCCAATTATTTGGCAATCAGAGCGCCCAACTTTGATGGGTAAAACTTTGTCCAAAAGTTGGAGTTCACTATTCGCCCTTAAATGGGTAAAAAGTTGGGCATTTTTTTACCCAATTTTTTTACAGTGTAAACTACACGGTGATGTCACATTTTTCTAACGAAACGATTGCCTTTTTTTGGAAAAAAAGAGTGCATCTGGAGTAAATGTGTGTACGCAATTATACATTTTTAAGATAACGATTTATTGTGAGCCTCGATTGTTTTCAATAAATAAGTTTGAATTTTCAGAAAGGGCAATGGAGGGGGAGTTTTCAATTTTAAAGTTGTAATCCCAAAGCACATGACGTTTGGAACTTCGTACACGAGTGACATTGGGAATTGATGGAAATTCTTCAAAGCTGGACTTCTTCAAATTGTGCAGCGTGTTTAACGACGTCTCAAACCAAAAGCTTCAGTTTTACTTTCACAATAAAACTCGATATCAGTCCTTAAACCTTTTGTAGGAGCTATACTTCCTCCATGATGAAATGACAGTGCTGTACAAACCGAATATAGCTTCCCGACCTTCTACCCGATTCACTACAGTATATAGACTTGCATGTTTTTGCCTGTTACTTCCTCCTATCCAGTTCACACATGACAAAAGCAGGATTATATTAGGGCCCCTCGCGGGTATTCCCCGAACGGAACAAAGAATATCATTTGTCATAGAAGTAATGGAAAACTGAAGCAAGGCCAATGGGTTGGTTTTGTTCATATAGTGTCACTAGCTGGTTTGCTGCACAGACTGCGAACAACCATACAAATTCGAAAAAAAGTTGCGATTCATGTTCATAGTTTTCCAGTTTGATTTGTCTCTTGAAAATCCATTTTAAACTTGTCCTTCAATACGCCATACTGTAACTTGATAATCTACCATTTTCTCTGCACTGTTCAACCATGCATTATCATACGGGCAGGATTCGACCTTTGGTGTTAATGTTGAGTGCTTGCATGCTGCATTATTCACAAGTGAGCAGTGTGTTGGCAGGCGATCCAATGTCTGGGAAAGCCGACTTAAAACTGCAAATAGGTAAGTACTGGTGTTAGTTTTATGTACTGGCATTAACTGTACTTTACATTGTACATACAACCCAGCAGTGCATTGGGGAAGGCCTGGGCCGCCTGTGGTACGACGTGGGGGTGGGCAACACAGGGAGACACTAGTGGGGCTTATTTAGTGGGGCTTAGCGAAGCTCCGTCCCTCCGAGTGGAAGGACAGGTATAGGGCCAAGAGAGTCTAAGCACGCGGAAGCAGTACCGGTCGAGAAGTCTCATGATTTCGGGACATTGTTTACAAAGATTCATATCTGTGCAGGGAAGTTATTTTTGAAACTATGCTGTTATTCCTTCCTCACTGGTTTATATTACACTAAATCAACCCACGGACTCCATGGTCAACCTAATCGAAGGAGGACAAAAAACGATTTAAGACAGTCCAACCCAACAACGTAATCGGGGAATCCCCAATTTATTGCGCAATGACATAATGAAAGATAACTTTCGTGTCACTCAATCAGCAGTTCAACCTTACTTGCTAAATGATACAACTCATCATCACGCTACCGCATACGTACTTCATGATGTGTTTGGTTGTTATTCAAGTGTAACATAATTATGCGTTGAACCATACATAATGTTCATTATGTGAGCCACTAAGCCTAGAGCAAGATTTAATATTTTGGGGGCAAGCAGCTAGAAGGCGTAACAGTAATTTTTCCGTTTTTAATTTTTTATAGCTATACAGCTGTAAAATAAAACTTGTTGTTGCAACCATGCAAAGAACCCATTCACCCTATACTGAAACTGCACCTTTTTTGTAAGGAGAAACGTAACACAGTGCGGTAAAACGGTGGGAAGAGGGGTGGCAAGAACAGTAAAAAGTGGCCCTCACCCCCCCCCCGTAACTTTCAAACCCCAATGAGATTATTTTCCTCTGATATTTACATAATACAGAACCCGCTTGCAGCAATTTGACCTTCGTCACCAGAGCTGAGTGGGGTGCCATACCCCCAAAGAAACGGCAAGACATGGTGCTCCCTGTCGGGTACTCAGTGGTCCATCACACTGCCTCAAATCAGTGCTCAACACAAGAAGAATGTTCAACACTGATGCGCTCCTTCCAACACTTCCACATGGTGACACGAGGTGACTTCAATAGTACATAATTAGGCTTTGTCTATTAAAACAACAGGTCTGTATACGTACATACCGTGTAATGCTATATACTCATGGACAAAATTCCCTATACAGACGTAGACCAAAGCATGCATGTACAACTGAAAGGATCAACAGTAATTTAAAAACAAGTTCAAAAATTTTTCAATTATTGGATGGACCAAGCACTGAAGTAAAATTGTTGTTTGGGATTTCCAAGTTGTAGCCTTAAAAAATACCTTTGTTCAGATCACATGAAACACCGTTACAGGCCCGTTGGTTCGTTTTTGAAAGGGCAAGGACGCCATGGCATGTTCTCCTTAGTAAATGTACACTATTTTCTCAGGCCTGGAATTTCATCTTTGGAAGGGCAATACAGTTTGCAAAGGGCACTTCCAATGACAAATCTGAAAGTCAATGGGAAACATTTTGAAGGGGCACCAAGGCCAAGACCAGGGGCAACGGAGCATTGGCCTCCGTGGCCTGGGTGTAATTCCAGGCCTGATTTATACTGAAGCTTCAACGGCACCAATCCGTGAAGTATATCAGGCCTGGCAAAATGTATTAATATTCCATGTTTTTGTTTGTTATATCCAAGGATGGGATGACATAGCATACAACTTTCTGATCGGTGGTGATGAGAAAGTTTACATAGGGCGTGGTTGGGACACAGTAGGAGCACACGCTGGATCTACTTATTACAACAGTCACTCAATCGGCACATCCATCATCGGAAACTACAATGACATCCTGGTATAAAGAATAGTCTACTCATAAGTAATAATGTTACAGCGTGCCTTGGCCTAGCGGTTTAAGCCATTGGACACTTTCGGAACAGAAAAAAAAATTCACAGATTTACAAATAACTTACAGGGTTTACAGAAGGTAATGGTGAAAGACTTCTCTTGAAATATTATTCCATGAATGCTTTACTTTTTGAGAAAACATTAAAACAATTATTCATTCTCGATATCGAGAATTACGGATTTTTTTAAACACCATGTCATGACACGGCGAAACGTGCGGAAACAAGGGTGGATTTTCCCTGTTATTTTCTCCCGACTCCGATGACCGATTGAGCCTAAATTTTCACAGGTTTGTTATTTTATATATAAGTTGTGATACACGAAGTGTGGGCCTTTTGACAACACTGTTTACCGAAAGTGTCCAATGGCTTTAAGAGCACCGGATTCAAACTCTATCACTCTGATGAACAGTGTGGGTTCGATTTCCAGTCGTGATACCCATGTCCTTAAGCAAGACACTTAACCACGATGCTTCGTCCTTCGGATCGGACGTAAAGCCGTTGGTCCCGTGCGTTGTGTAACGCATGTAAAAGAGCCCACTGAAAACGATTGGCAAACCATTACATTGTGCTCAAGAAGTAGGTCTCAGTGACAGATATGATACGAAGTCACTATTAAACCAGAAGACATACATTTTAACATACAGCTCGTATTTTATTTTATTTCTACAGCCAACCCCCGGTGTACTTCAGGTTTTAAAGGATCTGAATGAGTGTGGTGCCAAGTCAGGCTACATGACCTCAAGATACGTCCTTCGTGGCCACCGTGATGTGAGGCAACTCGGCCCCACAGACTGCCCAGGCGAGACCCTCTATAAAGAGATCCGAACATGGCCTCACTACCTCGAGTCGGACAAGACATCTGATCCGGAGTCGGACAAGACATCCCATCCGGATGTTTAGGATGTTGTGAGAATCAGTTTCCGAATCTGATGTTCCTATTAAAAAAACTACAATAATTAGGGACTAAAGGCCCGGTCCCACTAGGGATGTACCAGAACGTAAACGAAAGGACGTATGGAAACCTAAAAATTTCGTCCATGGGTGTGCAGTAGGCCCCATCTGATAAGCCTGAACGTGTCACATGGGTACCTAATTATTCAATTTGGCGTACGCCCAGTTCTGAATGAGCAATGAACAGTGCACTGGATAATATAATTCACTCGCAGAACTATACATACCGCCCATTTGGGTAAATGGGGGGGGGGGGGGGGCTGCGCTATGTGGTTTTCTTTCTATATAATAGCCTAATCCCGGTGGTATAGCTCCATGGACGCGTTTACAAATGGCGAAGGGAAATATTGTTTCCCCCGCTTTAGCCATGTGTCTTCGTTTCGTGCATGTGACCTAATAATAGTGACCCTTGTTTTGTTTTCTCGGGGAAGTAATGTTTAAATTTCAACTTAAAATATTCAATTTCGAGGAGATTTTACATCCGAGTTTTGTTTCTAAAACAGCCCTTGACTCCCCTGAGAAAATCGGAATGTGCATTCAGCTCCTTAGATACTTGAGTGGGGGTGGGGTGTATGTGGGATATACATTTACTCGAGGGACACACATGAGAAAATCAATGTAACCAATAAATTAACACAAAACTAAAAAATTCACACAAAGCATAACATATGGGGGGGGGGGGGTCTACAGAATTCTACCCTAAATAGTTCCGGGGGTACAGGGAGTCGGAAATGAACATTGCGGGATATTAGGTTCCGACCTTAAATTTCCATCACTTCGGAGTTGTTTGCCCATATTGGCATGGGACTGAAAGAATATGCCCAGATTTGCCTCATAACAAGTATACGCGACTCCCCTTGACATTAGTTGCGATAGAAAGCTTCCGACGCCCCGCCTACTTTAATACGAGTCCAGCAACTTACACATAGGCCTACAATAAAACACTCCAACTTTGGTCGTTTTACGTTCGGTATTTATATAGGCCTATATATTTTTACGATAGTACGGTACTAGACCCTATACAAAACTTATGCTGACTAATGTCACAATCCACTTTGCATACCGATGAACAATGCAATGCGAAAGAATAGGCAATTGGTTTATATGAATGCTATTATGTCAATGTCTGTCACGCTTAATAACACGTATCATGTAAACTGTTGTTGATTAAAAAACAAAAACTAGCCTTACTGTTGAATAATTTGCCACAAAAATCTATACGGTCTTTTAGGCCGGCACTTTAATGACATCTTTGGGTGGGGTTTTTCGCCTTTCGTAATATATTGCGATCAAAGTGGTTGGCACTTAAAGTCAGTGGACACTATTGGTAATTACTCAAAATAATAATCAGCGTAAAACCTCACTTGGTAACGAGTAATGGGGAGAGGTTGATGGTATAATACACTGTGAGAAACGGCTCCCTCTGAAGTGACGTAGTTTTCGAGAAAGAAGTAATTTGATTTTGAGACCTCAAGTTTAGAATTTGAGGTCTCGAAATCAAGCATCTGAAAGCACACAACTTTGTGTGACAAGGGTGTTTTTTTTGTGTCATAGTTATCTCGCAACTCCGAAGACCAATCGAGCTCAAATTTCCACAGGTTTGTTATTTTATGCATATGTTGGGATACACCAAGTGAGAAGACTAGTCTTTGGCAATTACCAATAGTGTCCACTGTCTTTAATTCGTGAAAATGCCAAAGCCGCGAGTGTCCCAAGGGAACTCTGTCCCGGAGATTTTGTCCCCAATATAAATGGGAAATTGGCATGGAGTAGAGGAGATTGATTCAAAAGAGGGCGCTATCAGAAGAAGTTGACACAACTTTAAAGGAACACGTTGCCTTGGATCGGTCGAGTTGGTCTTTGAAAAGCGTTTGTAACCGTTTTTTATAAAATGCATATGGGTAGAAAGATGTTGTAAAAGTAGAATACAATGATCCACACAAACATGCCTCGAAATTGCGTGGTTTTCCTTTTACCTCGACGACTAACACGTCGGCCATTTATGGGGGTCAAAATTTTGACTCCCATAAATGGCTGACCGTGTTAGTTCGCACAGTAGAAGAAAAACCACGCAATTTCGAGGCAAACTTGTGTGGATCATTGTATTCTACTTTTAAAACATCTTTCCAACCATATGCATTATATAAAAAACGGTTACAAACGCTTTTGTTTTGACCAACTCGTCCGTTCCAAGGCAACGTGTTCCTTTAAGTTGGACAATTTTCTTTACGGGGCTTTAGTAGATGGACAGAGTTTCAAACCCAACCCAAGCCAAGGGTGGTTTCGAAACGGCCATAGGCCACCATTGCACAATTCAAGCTAGATAGATGTAGAATCAGGATATATAATAGGCCGTAGGTTTAGACCTTTATGCGCACTGCTTCATAATAATTGTTTATTATATTACACTTCACTATTAAAATGATATTATTTTGTATCAAATGATATTGTTTCGAATAGTCAGCTTCATTGGGTGTTGGTGGTGGTTTTCGATATCCATTTGTCGGTGTATCCATTTTTAAAAAGACTTTAATCATCCTTTAACATCATATTAAAGGCAATAACCAATAAGTGACTTTTATACCTCTTTTTGCAGTATTCATGCTATATTACTATAAGGCCCATATACTGGAACTCGTACTGGGAGATCTGAGTACTTGTATGCTGCTGTTGGAAATGGGTACTCGATTATAAGAGTACTTGGTACTTGAACACACTATAGTCTTAGTACTTGGTACTCGTGCTCAGATATCATCTGGTGACTTTCGAACTCGGTGTTATCTATTGAGCCGTACTCGGCCAATACGTATTTTTGAATATACTGAAAACTTTCCCCTTCTATCATCAACCTCAGAACCTGCTTGCAGCAATTTGACCTTCGTCACAAGAGCACAGTGGGGTGCCGTACCCCCAAAGAAACGGCAGGACATGGTGCTCCCTGTCGGGTACGCCGTGGTCCATCACACTGCCTCAAAGCAGTGCTCAAACCTAAAAGACTGTTCGGTTCTGATGCGCTCTTTCCAACACTTCCACATGGTGACACGAGGTGGGTAACTAAACATGCATATCGCTCTCTATACTTGTGTACTAGCTCTAAAACAAAAGGCGAATCACTCAACACAGTTTTAGAAGAAGATCTGGACTTCATGATAGCATGTTTTGTATTCAGCTCAATGGGGGAAACTCATTAAAAAAAAACTTACATGTTATTGAGGTTGCACTGCGAATTTCACAAACTTTTGATATGAATGAACTGGTACATCTTTAAAACTTGCTCATTTCTTGTGTAAACCTTGAATTTATAAGGAAATATGTCTTGCCGGACAGAAAGGCCCTTGAATGTACACGGTCGCTCTTTTTGAACGCAAAGATGTTGGTTGAGACAGGCATTGCTCAAGTTCCCTTCAAAAGCCCAAAATAAGATTATTCTTCAGAAAAACAAACGCAAAGCAATATTATTTTCAGATTTGAGAATGTATATTAAGTTGCAGACCACGCAAGGTACAATAAAATCTTATAGCGTCCTATTTTATGGTCAATGTTTTGTTTGTCATTCCAAGGTTGGGATGACATTGGATACAACTTTCTGATCGGAGGCGATGAGAAAGTTTACATAGGGCGTGGTTGGGACACCGTAGGAACACAGGCTGGGTCTATTTATTACAACAGTCACTCCATTGGCACATCTATCATCGGAACCTACACCAAAATCCTGGTTAGTCCGGTCTAAAAACATTTTTAAGGGCTCTGAACACGTTGATAAAGTACTCAAAATATATATCAGCATAAAAACTTACTTGGTAACTAGCAATGGATTGTGAGAAACGACCCTCTGAAGTGAGGTAGTATTTGAGAAAGAGGTAAAATTTCTCACTCAAGTCATTATTTTCTTGCAATTATTTCGATGACAAAGTGAACCAAAATGTTCACAGATTGGTTATTGCATGCATAATCATGTTGGGATACACCACCAAGCGAGAATACTTGTCTTTTACAATATTATTACCAAAGGTTTCCAGTGCCTATGCATAAAGTTAACATAAATGTTGTTGCGGAAAACATAAAAAACGTAAATGTTTACGTAGTATGACATCATAAATAACGGTTTGCAATGTGTTCTCTTTCTAGCCAAGTCCCGGAGTTCTGCAGGTTTTAAAGGATCTGAATGAGTGTGGTGCCAAGTCAGGCTACATGACCTCAAGATACGTCCTTCGTGGCCACCGTGATGTGAGGCAACTCGGCCCCACGGAATGCCCAGGCGAGACCCTCTATAAAGAGATCCGAACATGGCCTCACTACCTCGAGCCCTACAATATTTAGGATCTTATTCAAGTCTCAGCGTATTGTACGCAATTTCTTTTCTTGTTTTCACAAATTGATTGCTTTATGTTTTTCGTGTGTTTTTCTAGGATTTAAAAACCAGAATCATCAAACTAATTAGGCATACAGCATAAACAAAAACTAGGCGCGGTTTTTTAGTACAATTCCCTCAATTAATAAACTACACGGTGATGTCACATTTTTCTAACGAAACGATTGCCTTTTATTTTTGAAAAAAAAGAGTGCATCTGGAGTAAATGTGTGTACGCAATTATACATTTTTAAGATAACGATTTATTGTGAGCCTCGATTGTTTTCAATAAATAAGTTTGAATTTTCAGAAAGGGCAATGGAGGGGGAGTTTTCAATTTTAAAATTGTAATCCCAAAGCACATGACGTTTGGAACTTCGTACACGAGTGACATTGGGAATTGATGGAAATTCTTCAAAGCTGGACTTCTTCAAATTGTGCAGCGTGTTTAACGACGTCTCAAACCAAAAGCTTCAGTTTTACTTTCACAATAAAACTCGATATCAGTCTTTAAACCTTGTAGGAGCTATACTTCCTCCATGATGAAATGACAGTGCTGTACAAACCGAACATAGCTTCCCGACCTTCTACCCGATTCACAACAGTATATAGACTTGCATGTTTTTGCCTGTTACTTCCTCCTATCCAGTTCACACATGACAAAAGCAGGATTATAATAGGGCCCCTCGCGGGTATTCCCCGAACGGAACAAAGAATATCATTTGTCATAGAAGTAATAGAAAACTGAAGCAAGGCCAATGGGTTGGTTTTGTTCATATAGTGTCACTAGCTGGTTTGCTGCACAGACTGCGAACAACCATACAAATTCGAAAAAAAGTTGCGATTCATGTTCATAGTTTTCCAGTTTGATTTGTCTCTTGAAAATCCATTTTAAACTTGTCCTTCAATACGCCATACTGGGACTTGATAATCTACCATTTTCTCTGCATTGTTCAACCATGCATTATCATACGGGCAGGATTCGACCTTTGGTGTTAATGTTGAGTGCTTGTATGCTGCATTATTCACAAGTGAGCAGTGTGTTGGCAGGCGATCCAATGTCTGGGAAAGCCGACTTAAAACTGCAAATAGGTAAGTACTGGTATTAGTTTTATGTATACTGGCATTAACTGTACTTTACATTGTACATACAACCCAGCAGTGCATTGGGGAAGGCCTGGGCCGCCTGTGGTACGACGTGGGGGTGGGCAACACAGGGAGACACTAGTGGGGCTTATTTAGTGGGGCTTAGCAAAGGCCAAGAGAGTCTAAGGCCGTGTCCGAAACGACGACTTCGGCTACAGCTACGTCTAGATCAGCGCGTCTACCAGTGTTGAAGAATAGGCAGACGCGCGCGATCTAGCCGTAGCTGTAGCCGAAGTCGTCGTTTCGGACACGGCCTAAGCACGCGGAAGCAGTACCGGTCGAGAAGTCTCATGATTTCGGGACATTGTTTACAAAGATTCATATCTGTGCAGGGAAGTTATTTTTGAAACTATGCTGTTATTCCTTCCTCACTGGTTTATATTACACTAAATCAACCCACGGACTCCATGGTCAACCTAATCGAAGGAGGACAAAAAACGATTTAAGACAGTCCAACCCAACAACGTAATCGGGGAATCCCCAATTTATTGCGCAATGACATAATGAAAGATAACTTTCGTGTCACTCAATCAGCAGTTCAACCTTACTTGCTAAATGATACAACTCATCATCACGCTACCGCATACGTACTTCATGATGTGTTTGGTTGTTATTCAAGTGTAACATAATTATGCGTTGAACCATACATAATGTTCATTATGTGAGCCACTAAGCCTAGAGCAAGATTTAATATTTTGGGGGCAAGCAGCTAGAAGGCGTAACAGTAATTTTTCCGTTTTTAATTTTTTATAGCTATACAGCTGTAAAATAAAACTTGTTGTTGCAACCATGCAAAGAACCCATTCACCCTATACTGAAACTGCACCTTTTTTGTAAGGAGAAACGTAACACAGTGCGGTAAAACGGTGGGAAGAGGGGTGGCAAGAACAGTAAAAAGTGGCCCTCACCCCCCCGTAACTTTCAAACCCCAATGAGATTATTTTCCTCTGATATTTACATAATACAGAACCCGCTTGCAGCAATTTGACCTTCGTCACCAGAGCTGAGTGGGGTGCCATACCCCCAAAGAAACGGCAAGACATGGTGCTCCCTGTCGGGTACTCAGTGGTCCATCACACTGCCTCAAATCAGTGCTCAACACAAGAAGAATGTTCAACACTGATGCGCTCCTTCCAACACTTCCACATGGTGACACGAGGTGACTTCAATAGTACATAATTAGGCTTTGTCTATTAAAACAACAGGTCTGTATACGTACATACCGTGTAATGCTATATACTCATGGACAAAATTCCCTATACAGACGTAGACCAAAGCATGCATGTACAACTGAAAGGATCAACAGTAATTTAAAAACAAGTTCAAAAATTTTTCAATTATTGGATGGACCAAGCACTGAAGTAAAATTGTTGTTTGGGATTTCCAAGTTGTAGCCTTAAAAAATACCTTTGTTCAGATCACATGAAACACCGTTACAGGCCCGTTGGTTCGTTTTTGAAAGGGCAAGGACGCCATGGCATGTTCTCCTTAGTAAATGTACACTATTTTCTCAGGCCTGGAATTTCATCTTTGGAAGGGCAATACAGTTTGCAAAGGGCACTTCCAATGACAAATCTGAAAGTCAATGGGAAACATTTTGAAGGGGCACCAAGGCCAAGACCAGGGGCAACGGAGCATTGGCCTCCGTGGCCTGGGTGTAATTCCAGGCCTGATTTATACTGAAGCTTCAACGGCACCAATCCGTGAAGTATATCAGGCCTGGCAAAATGTATTAATATTCCATGTTTTTGTTTGTTATATCCAAGGATGGGATGACATAGCATACAACTTTCTGATCGGTGGTGATGAGAAAGTTTACATAGGGCGTGGTTGGGACACAGTAGGAGCACACGCTGGATCTACTTATTACAACAGTCACTCAATCGGCACATCCATCATCGGAAACTACAATGACATCCTGGTATAAAGAATAGTCTACTCATAAGTAATAATGTTACAGCGTGCCTTGGCCTAGCGGTTTAAGCCATTGGACACTTTCGGAACAGAAAAAAAAAATTCACAGATTTACAAATAACTTACAGGGTTTACAGAAGGTAATGGTGAAAGACTTCTCTTGAAATATTATTCCATGAATGCTTTACTTTTTGAGAAAACATTAAAACAATTATTCATTCTCGATATCGAGAATTACGGATTTTTTTTAAACACCATGTCATGACACGGCGAAACGTGCGGTAACAAGGGTGGATTTTCCCTGTTATTTTCTCCCGACTCCGATGACCGATTGAGCCTAAATTTTCACAGGTTTGTTATTTTATATATAAGTTGTGATACACGAAGTGTGGGCCTTTTGACAACACTGTTTACCGAAAGTGTCCAATGGCTTTAAGAGCACCGGATTCAAACTCTATCACTCTGATGAACAGTGTGGGTTCGATTTCCAGTCGTGATACCCATGTCCTCAAGCAAGACACTTAACCACGATGCTTCGTCCTTCGGGTCGGACGTAAAGCCGTTGGTCCCGTGCGTTGTGTAACGCATGTAAAAGAGCCCACTGAAAACGATTGGCAAACCATTACATTGTGCTCAAGAAGTAGGTCTCAGTGACAGATATGATACGAAGTCACTATTAAACCAGAAGACATACATTTTAACATACAGCTCGTATTTTATTTTATTTCTACAGCCAACCCCCGGTGTACTTCAGGTTTTAAAGGATCTGAATGAGTGTGGGGCCAAGTCAGGCTACATGACCTCAAGATACGTCCTTCGTGGCCACCGTGATGTGATGCAACTCTTCCCCACAGACTGCCCAGGCGAGACCCTCTATAAAGAGATCCGAACATGGCCTCACTACCTCGAGTCGGACAAGACATCTGATCCGGAGTCGGACAAGACATCCCATCCGGATGTTTAGGATGTTGTGAGATTCAGTTTCCGAATCCTACAATAATTAGGGACTAAAGGCCCGGTCCCACTAGGGATGTACCAGAACGTAAACGAAATGACGTATGGAAACCTAACATTTTCGTCCATGGGTGTGCAGTAGGCCGCATCTGATAAGCCTGAACGTGTCACATGGGTACCTAATTATTCAATTTGGCGTACGCCCAGTTCTGAATAATGAGCAATGAACAGTGCACTGGATAATATAATTCACTCGCAGAACTATACATACCGCCCATTTGGGTAAATGGGGGGGGGGGGTGCTGCGCTATGTGGTTTTCTTTCTATATAATAGCCTAATCCCGGTGGTATAGCTCCATGGACGCGTTTACAAATGGCGAAGGGAAATATTGTTTCCCCCGCTTTAGCCATGTGTCTTTGTTTCGTGCATGTGACCTAATAATAGTGACCCTTGTTTTGTTTTCTCGGGGAAGTAATGTTTAAATTTCAACTTAAAATATTCAATTTCGAGGAGATTTTACATCCGAGTTTTGTTTCTAAAACAGCCCTTGACTCCCCTGAGAAAATCGGAATGTGCATTCAGCTCCTTAGATACTTGAGTGGGGGTGGGGTGTATGTGGGGTATACATTTACTCGAGGGACACACATGAGAAAATTAATGTAACCAATAAATTAACACAAAACTAAAAAATTCACACAAAGCGTAAAAGATGGGGAGGGGGGGGGGGGGTCTACAGAATTCTACCCTAAATAGTTCCGGGGGTACAGGGAGTCGGAAATGAACATTGCGGGATATTAGGTTCCGACCTTAAATTTCCATAACTTCGGAGTTGTTTGCCCATATTGGCATGGGACTGAAAGAATATGCCCAGATTTGCCTCATAACAAGTATACGCGACTCCCCTTGACATTAGTTGCGATAGAAAGCTTCCGACGCCCCGCCTACTTTAATACGAGTCCAGCAACTTACACATAGGCCTACAATAAAACACTCCAACTTTGGTCGTTTTACGTTTGGTATTTATATAGGCCTATATATTTTTACGATAGTACGGTACTAGACCCTATACAAAACTTATGCTGACTAATGTCACAATCCACTTTGCATACCGATGAACAATGCAATGCGAAAGAATAGGCAATTGGTTTATATTATAATGAATGCTATTATGTCAATGTCTGTCACGCTTAATAACACGTATTATGTAAACTGTTGTTGATTAAAAAACAAAAACTAGCCTTACTGTTGCCTAATTTGCCACAAAAATCTATACGGTCTTTCAGGCCGGCACTTTAATGACATCTTTGGGTGGGGTTTTTCGCCTTTCGTAAAACATTGCGATCAAAGTGGTTGGCACTTAAAGTCAGAGGACACTATTGGTAATTACCCAAAATAATTATCAGCGTAAAACCTCACTTGGTAACGAGTAATGGGGAGAGGTTGATGGTATAATACACTGTGAGAAACGGCTCCCTCTGAAGTGACGTAGTTTTCGAGAAAGAAGTAATTTTCCACAAATTTGATTTTGAGACCTCAAGTTTAGAATTTGAGGTCTCAAAATAAAGCATCTGAAAGCACACAACTTAGTGTGACAAGGGTGTTGTTTTTTTGTTTCATAGATATCTCGCAACTCCGAAGACCAATCGAGCTCAAATTTCCACAGGTTTGTTATTTTATGCATATGTTGGGATACACCAAGTGAGAAGACTAGTCTTTGGCAATTACCAATAGTGTCCACTGTCTTTAATTCGTGAAAATGCCAAAGCCGCGGGTGTCCCAAGGGAATTCTGTCCCGGAGATTCTGTCCCCAATATAAATGGGAAATTGGCATGGAGTAGAGGAGATTGATTCAAAAGAGGGCGCTATCAGAAGAAGTTGACACAACTTTAAAGGAACACGTTGCCTTGGATCGGTCGAGTTGGTCTTTGAAAAGCGTTTGTAACCGTTTTTTATAAAATGCATATGGGTAGAAAGATGTTGTAAAAGTAGAATACAATGATCCACACAAACATGCCTCGAAATTGCGTGGTTTTCCTTTTACCTTGTCGACTAACACGTCGGCCATTTATGGGGGTCAAAATTTTGACTCCCATAAATGGCCGACCATGTTAGTTCGCACAGCAGAAGGAAAACCACGCAATTTCGAGGCAAACTTGTGTGGATCATTGTATTCTACTTTTAAAACATCTTTCCAACCATATGCATTTTATAAAAAAACGGTTACAAACGCTTTTGTTTTGACCAACTCGTCCGATCCAAGGCAACGTGTTCCTTTAAGTTCGCCAATTACCAGCCATACACAGAATTTCCTGCCACACTGGAGCCACACTGTCAAAGCAGTCGCGTATAAGCGATATAACAAAACTATTTTTGGCTCTTCTGTCATAAAACGCTATGGTTTTTAATGGTTTCATTGTTCTTGGGAGGCGAGCCTTTCACCAACTTAAAGGGACACACCGGCCGAATTGGGCTATTTGGGCTACAAAATAGACTAAGATATGACTTCAACGGTCTTCCAGGAATGAAGAAGAACCGTCCTTAAAAAAAATCATCAAATTTAGCCGTTTTTGAGCATTTTAAGACAAAAACGCAGGTCGCGTGATTGTTCTAACCAAAAAGTGGTACAAACAATCACGTGACCTTCCGGGCTAGTTTTACTTTCAGCCGTCTAAAAGTAACTTTTACTTAACCAAATTTAAATCTTTTTTTTTACAAAATTATTTACGAATAATTGACGAAAAAGATCATGTATTCAAATTATCGCTACAAAATGTAAATAATGGTGAAAAAATCTAACGTAAGAATAAGATTCGCATTCAAAGAGTCCGTGTAACGGAAGCTTGTTATATGGCCGCTTTGGTTTTTTAAAATCATTTTTCGCTAAATACGTGACATTTTGATGATTTTTTTTTACAGCAACCATCTATAAAAACATTATTTATGATTATACACCCCTAAATTGCGTAAACGGTGAGCCGGTGTGTCCCTTTAACATTATTCAGAGCCTTTACGATTTGAGACCCATAACTTCGTTCGTTAGATATAGCGTTCAACGAATTTACCCAAATAGTAGAAATCGTGCATTTTCCTTCCGATTTGTTTTAGTGTTTGAAGTGGCACTTCGTGAAACTGCTGACGAGTTATTGGAAACCGTCCAACAGGCTAAATCAAATCAGCATAACTTTTTCCCCCACTTAATTGTGAAATCGTGCATTTTCCTTCCGATTTGTTTTAGTGTTTGAAGTGGCACTACGTGAAACTGCTGACGAGTTATTGGAAACCGTCCAACCCGGATCCTTCCAATTAAAAAAGACCCAAGCCAGCTCGGGTGGGGGCGATAATCGTATTTTGCAAGCAAATTTGTAGCCAGAAAAAAAACAGGGTAGGGGCTTTAAAAAATTACGGCATGGGGTCCGGTTTTTCTCCGATTTTTTTCCCCTCGATTTGTTTTCGTCTACAGGCTAAATCAAATGAGACATTACGTCATGGGGACTTTCCCGAAAATCTCCATACAATCCCAGTTTCAACTCGGGGTTAATAACTTGACTGCAAAAGTAACAAAGTGCAGTACAAAAAACATGTAAATATTGCAAACGTCAGCATAACTTTTTCCCACACTGAATTGTTTTTGTTTGTTTGTTTGCACTTTATCTATCTTTGTTGTTTTCGTTGCGGATTGTTTTTTGCAACTGCAGTATTTAAACCCGTGGCACTATCGACTCCTTATCAGTCTGATATTGAATGTTCATCATACGCAGTTCTTGTGCGAAGATTGACCATAAACGCCTTCAACATGCTGAAAATGGACGTTATCCGACTTATAGTGTTTGTCTGCTGCATGATGCTTCTCCAAACAGGACGAGCTAATTCAAGTAAGATAAGTATAGGGATTACATGAAGCGTTTTTACCACAACAAGCACGTTTTGTCTGACAAAAAGAGCTTTGTTGCTATTGTCGTAGGCTATAGTTTTTGATGGAAAGTTTAGGAACTTAAAACGTATGTGTATCCCCTATTTGCTAAGCAGAATTTGGGGCCTATTCTAAGCCAAAATGATTATGTTAAACGATTTCACCCTTGTTTTGAAATTTATTGATGAAAATAGCAGTTTTTGCACATTTTATTCAGTTTATTATAGGGCTACAAGATAAATAGCAAAACAAGGATTTCAGCCGACGCCTGCGGGTTAGTCTTGTTCCGAGATAGACCTACTCTATATTCGTAACATAACCGTAACAACGTAACGTAACATAAACGTGGTGACCCGACAGAAGGCATGTTATCTTCTTGAATTCATTTCGGTTTGACGACTGTCTGTAAACTTGAGTTCGAACCAAGCATTTACAAAAAGCTAGCGGGCGATACGGCGCGCTGCCCGTGGTATAGCGAAAATACATTACGAAAAGCTGGCGCGATTCGGCGCGGTATACCAGGCTGGAAAATGATATATGCGAAAGTCTTGAAACCAACCAACCAAGCAAGACTACATGCGAGTCTGTGATGGGCGAGACTCTAAATTGAATCCCTCACACTCTATCCATACAGGTTATTGCTTTGCTGTAACCTTCGTCGAGAGATCCAGTTGGGGAGCCTTATCTCCACGGAGAACGACAAGCTTGGCCCGGAACCTGGACTACTACATTATCCACCACACTGACAGAGGGTCATGTTCATCGCAAAGTGCATGTTCAGAAAGGGTCCTAGGTATCCAAAAATACCACATGAATACTAAAGGTAAATGCACGTAATAATTATAACCAACATTAACTCGTAACAGGCGCCTGAAGTCGAGCAGAGTATTCGAAACGTCGAGACCAAAACTGGCCGGCTCTGAAAGAGCCAACACACTCCCTCACATAAGAGAACATGGTTGTACCCGCAAGTTTACCGTTTATTCTCACATATACCATGGATGAAGAAAATAGAGACAAACGACAATGTGTAAAACTTAAACTGAATGTGAAACGTAGAAGCTAGCCGTGGCAGGGTCATGCTAAACAAAAATATCTGAAACTTGGATCATACGGTCTAAGATCTTATGAAAAAGGCAAGTGTTGAACATGATGGCATTTCCACCTTTTGCTGACCAATAATTACAGGCCAAGAGCTTTGGAATACAGTCCTCATATCAGAGACATAGAACAAACAGAAACAAAGAGGAATACGTCAGTATTTTGTTTTGTTACCAGATCATAAAGTATACGGTCAGATAAAATCTTAAGTTTCTCTTCTGCCAAGAATCCATGTTGTTACAAAGGGCTTACTAAAGGGCACTCGTCGTTCGGGTGACCGAAGCAGCCACCACCAGAGTTGTGTATCAAGCGCAGAGCAGAGCAGAACAAAATGCAACATCTATGCACATACAACGTACAGTGAGAATTAGACAGGGATTTTGAAGTAAATTATATCGCACGCACACGATTACGCATCTATTAACTTAGAAAATCCTTGAACACGGAAGCCGAATCATTGTCATTATTTGTTTTCTATATAGGTTGGGATGACATTGGATACAACTTTCTGATCGGTGGCGATAACAGAGTTTACATAGGACGTGGTTGGAACAACCAAGGAGCACATACTTACTCATTCAACAGTAGGTCCATCGGCATCGCTATGATCGGGAACTACATGAGCGGACAGGTACAATACTCAATATTATTGAAACAATATATACATACATAATATCTGTACATGTTTCCGCACTCGACAGCATGTTCTTGGACGCAAGCGCAACACCCAGTGCATCTTATCCTCACATTATGTGAGACTGCATTTTCTGGAAGGAAGGACAAGAGGCCTATTTTTTATATGTAGATAATAAAGCAGGGCTTCGATTTTACACTGGACCACCGGCCTGAGGCCAGTGATTTCAATGTCGTGCCAGTAAACTCAAGACAAGACAAGACAAGACAAGTCCAGTGGTCTGTTTGTTTCTTTCAATTCAACATCTTTGAATCAACAAAATGATGCTCAATGTTGAGTCCGAGTCTCACAAATACATTTTAATTCTGCAGATTAGGCCCAATCACCCATTAAAGCCATGGACCCTTTCGGTAAACAGTATTGTTCAAGGCCCACACATCGTGTATCACAACTTCTATATCAAATAACAAACCTGTGAAAATTTAGGCTCAATCGGTCATCGGAGTCGGGAGAAAATTACGGGAAAACCCACCCTTGTATCCGCGCGTTTTGCCGTGCAATGACATGTGTTTAAAATAAATCCGTAATTCTCGTTAACGATAATTGATATTGTTTTACTGTTTTCTCAAAAAGTAAAGCATTTCATGGAATAATATTTCAAGATAAGTATTTCACCACTACCTTCTGTAAACCCTGTAAGTTATTTGTAAATCTGTGATTTTTTTTCTGTACCGAAAGGGTCCAATGGCTTTAAACAGAAGAGATCAATCTTCTCTTAGTGTTTTGTTCAATTTAAATTGTTGAGATTGTCAAACCGTGTTTTCATTTTGATTCTAGTCTCTTCTCACTTGATTCAGGTCTTGTAAATAATAAATCCCAGTCCAGTGAAGATTCTTAACTACAAGTCCTGCCGCATGAGAACAAAAAAGACCAAACGAATTATTCCAATGAATGCCACATAAAACAGCCAATGTAGTAAACTACACCACGTCAAATATTTCAACAGAAGCCTTAATATTTGTTGACAATTTTTTTGTAGGCCCTAAGACTTCCCACAAAGCGCCCCCATTTTTGTTTTACTCTGATGATATACGCCTTTTCACTCAACCATGCTTCAAAACAGCGTATGAAAATTATTTGTTTACAAGTTCACATCTATTTAAAAATACCGTTAAGAATAAATGCTATGGTATTTTTTCATAACGGTATTTATTTGACTATTATGTATCTTATTAAAAGTTTATTATTTATTTACCTAAATAGAACTAGCTGTTGCGAACTGCTTCACCAGCCAATGGTATTTTAATGTTCATGGCCTGTCCATTTTAAAGTATTTTTTGTATTATTTATTTCCATTTATTTATTATTTCCCCCATGATTTAGCCGAGTTTTGGTATGAGGAATGCCTTGGAAAACCTGATGAAGTGTGGGGTCGATTTGGGAAAGGTGAACAGGAATTACCAGGCGTGTGGACATAGTGATTTCTCGAGTACTGACTGCCCAGGTGATGCTCTCAGCAGGTTGGTCAAAGGTTGGGGTCGCTGCCACCGCTATAGTGCGCCATGGGATTTTCCCTAAAGTCATATGACACTATTGGTTATTACTCAAAACGCATAAAAGCTTACTAGGTAACGAGCAATGGGGAGCTGTTGATAGTACAAAACCTTGTGAGAAACTCTTATGTATGGTAACCTAGTTTTTTAGAAAAAGGTAATTTCTCACTCAAATAATAAAAGAACTTGAACAGGCCTGAATCCTTGTATTATGCATCTGAAAACACACAAATTTGGGCAACAAGGGCATTTGTTCTTTCATTGTTCTCTTGAGACTTCGATGACCAATTGAATCCAAATTTTCACAGATATATCATGGAACCATACGTCACCTATAGGCCTAAACACTATGTGAGATTGTGTACCCCCTACCATTATTTCTTCATCAAAAGTTGATTAATTTTTTCATATTCTTCCTTATTAATATACTTTAAATAGTATTACTTAGATATTGCTTTATGGTTTTCAGGCGTTTTCAATTGCTTACTTTTTTAAAGACAGATGCGTTCAAAATTTGAGTTAGGAGACTCATTCTCATACCATTATTGCAAGGATAAATTTATGTTGTGATGAAGCGTACTCTGCCAAAAACCGTGCCATAAACACCTGGGCCCAATATCATAGAGCTGCTAAGCACAAAAATTTGCTTAGAATGAGATTTCCTTATTGATAAAAACAGGATTGCCAACCAAATTTCTATTTATTGCCTATTGCTTGTTGTTGGTATTCAGCTGTTGCTTGCTTATCCTGAATATCAAGTGGAAATTTGGTTGGTAATCCTGTTTTTATCAAGGAAGAAATTTCATGCTTAGCAAATTTTCGTGCTTAGCAGCTCTATGAAATTGGGCCCTGGTAGAAAGAGATAGGTTTGGCGTTTGATCGCACACAACACACGTGACCTAACGCTTAACGTCCCGTCCGAAGTACAAAGTAATGCAGAAACTTTTGGAATATTATTTGTAACATTCATCACCAGAAGTGCGCATGCTCCGACCTACGCGTGGACTGAGCAGCTGCGCTTGCTAAGAGCCGCAAAAAGGGACTGTTATGTCTGCTGCCGCCAGCGTATCAAAAGTTTCCAATTATAGTAACAAAGTCTTTGTCCAGGACACACACACACATGCTGGTAGTTGGAACCCAGACCACAAGTCTGACAACACCATTGGGTACCTGTTCATAAAGCATTCTTATGTATCAAAATTTTCAATGAACAACTGTACTGATTGTTCCCAATAACCCAAAGGTAATATTAAGCGATGTCTAGTTAATGTTTCTTTTGCATAGAAAGCTCAATACATTACAAATATACAATTTTAGCAAAGGAAGTTGTAAACTGTATTTTTATTTTTAATACTGTCCACAAAACTTACCAAGTATGCTACAAATATAGGTTTTACAAACTGCCCAAATTTGATGACTGAATCATCACGAGACACAGGAGTAGAGATAGAAATAAAAGATCAACTTGTGTATAAGTAATCCAATATACTTAGAAATAAAGGTCAAATTCAAAGAAAACTAGACATTAGGTAGTTGTGAACAAACACAAAGCTGTTCCGTCTTGTTTTTCTTTGATTTTGTGCCTCAATGACCAAGGAGTTATATCTGAAAAAAGTTTAGAAAAATGTTTCGAAGTTCTTGAGATATGGTCCCACATCCGGTTGACCCAGAAGTTGGGGTCAAATTGAGGTCACTTTTTTTTCTTTTTCTCCTATCCCCAAGGAGTTTTAAACTACAAACACATTGAAAATCGGCCCGGTACTTCTTGAGATATGGTGTTACAAAAATTTCCAAATTAAATATGCAAATGAGCGTCACGCGGTTAATTAATTAAGAGTTTAAAGTCATAATTACATGAAGAACTGACCTTAGTTCTTATCCTCAATTTCATACATGATTTTAACTCTTTTGACGTTATGGTTTAGGAGAGGCTGAAACAAAAAACTTGTACAGATTAATGCTTTGGTTGTCTTCCATTAATATTTTTACTGGTCAATAGAGGGCGGTATGTTAGATGATTGGTCGTACTATAAACATCTCCTTGTTACTAGTCAAAATAATGTTCAGTTTAAAAACAGGTTAAAAATCGGCCCGGTAATTCTTGAGATATGGTGTTACAAAGATTTTCCAATTAAATATGCAAATGAGGGTCACGTGGTTAATTAATCAAAAATTTAAAAACAAAAATACATTAGGAATTAAGCTTAGGTCCTAGTCTTTAATTTTGATATTTGATATAACTCTTTTCAAGTTATGGTTTAGGAGAATAGGCTGAAACAAAAAGCGTTTAGAGTCCTCCATTAAATATTTTTACCGTCAATAGAGGGCGGTATGTAAGATGAGTGGTCTGTACTAGACTATCAACATCTCCTGGTTATTACTAGTCAAAATGTTCAGTTGAAATGTTTATCTCAAAGTTCAGTTAAAAAGTTTAATACATGTAAATTAAACTAATATTTGACTCAGGATTGTTTGATTTGTTGGTTTCTTAACGGCCACCAAACTCTGCGCTTTAAAAGCGTTTAAAAAATTATTAATGCTATAGTTGTCTTCCATTATATATATTTTTTTACCGTCAATAGAGGGCGGTATGTAAGATGAGTGGTCTGTACTAGACTATCAACATCTCCTGGTTATTACTAGTCAAAATATTCAGTTGAAATGTTTATCTCAAAGTTCAATTAAAAAGTTTAATAAATGTAAATTAAACTAATATTTGACTCAGGATTGTTTGATTTGTTGGTTTCTTAACGGCCACCAAACTCTGCGCTTACTGTGCAAGCACGGAATACAAAGTGCGAGCTTGGAGGCACACAAACAAAATTAATCCCTGCTTAGTAGTCTATTTCACTTGACGTAAGCGCAAAAAACACTGCTTCTGCTTAGCACTGAATATTTGCTTCCAGAGCAGAGCATAATGGGCCCATTCGCACACGATTTTTCAGTATGCAAGTTCCCATCATGATAGGCCTAGGTGACTAGTGAAATTTACTACTCAACTAGTCGCACCTCAAACCCAACTACGACACTTGTCGAGATAAATAAGGGATTCTCAAGATTTGTGCCGCAATGTGCTGCAAGCGCAACATAAATTATGTTGCGATTAGCAGTAAGCAACACAACTGTTTCACCAAACAGGTAGTCAGGACTAGTTTTGTAGTCAACGTGTGGGCATGATTATAATGGAGTAGAGAAATACAGTAGTCGCGACTCAAATAATAGAGAAGTTTCGCGAGTGTACAGATAAACAAACAGATACCGATACGTCGACACTTTGTGTGTTCAAGTGACGCGTATCCACGACTATCGTATTTTGCATATACGTTCGTACAGGATACGGGAGCTTATATTTCCAAAAATATTTCCAACGGAAATCGTGCTTGATATAGATATAATTTGTTTAGTCATTTGCAAGCAAAAAGATGAGAAAATGTAGTGTATAAAACATGGGGTCTCTAATCGGTCATACGTATGTCAGAAATACACTCACGATGAATCCGAGCGCACTCAAGTGAAACATACCTATAGTTTGCGAAACAAAATTCAACACATGGCTGATGTGAACGGTAACCGTTATCAAATCCGTATCTGTATCCGCACGCTTGCGAAACCCCTTTAATAATTTGTAGTCGCGACTTTAACACTTAAGCACACTATAGTCGCCCCGGCCTACTTTTGCACAACTAATTATAAAGCACGGTTGTCGATCCTGTGAATGCAAATCAAAATTTTTAAGTCACTGTTTTTGTAGTGACAGTTTTACAGGAATTGAGCAATTAGTCAACTGTAGTAATTTTGTTGTTGCGAATTGTGACGCTCAACAACACATTCCCTGCTAAGCTGTTAATTACGCTTAGCGTAAGCACAGTTCCCTGATTCTGTAAGCGCTGCGTTTCTTCGGTTAAAAAGTCATTGGCACAGGACCAGACCAAACAGCATATAGCTTTTAAAGCACAAAAAGCAGCTAAACACAGCAAATACCATTCCTCACTTTGTACAAGTCTTGAATCCAGGTATTCTGC
Source organism: Asterias amurensis (assembly GCF_032118995.1). Taxonomy (NCBI): domain Eukaryota; kingdom Metazoa; phylum Echinodermata; class Asteroidea; order Forcipulatida; family Asteriidae; genus Asterias; species Asterias amurensis. Next base: position 23,056,537 of record NC_092653.1, on the reverse strand, counting down.
TCAATTTCTGCATTTTTATAAAGCGAAATGTTTTGCCTATTTTTTATAAGCAGCTCTATATACGAATGACCCCATCATCAACCACAAGAGAAACGTCAGCATGATAAAATCGCTGCTTTTGTATTCCTGCCAAAGAGTTTTTGTATGTCATGGTATAGTTTCCGAAAAGAAAGCGAAATACTTGAATTAGTTTAGGCAAATGGTCCCCGGCGCAAACAAGGTGACTTCACCCGTTAATGAGTCAAAACCCCAGGCGTTCTATTTTCGTCCTCCACGCTCGTCGCCTGAAACGAACCCGGTCAACTCGGTCCCAAACCAACTCGGTCCCAGTCATACGCTGACAGTTTTTCACTAATTTCTCGAAAACTACAACACCTCAGCAAGTAATATTTTAAAGGAAGCTTTCAACTGTCATCATCTTCAAACTGTTTAAGTTTAGTGTAATTCTGTGGACACCATGGTATGTCGTCGTCGTCAAAAACGTACCCCTATTTATATACGCGCGTTCGTTCAACGAAAACCCTATGCCTTCGTGTACGTCCAGAACTCGGTTAGGAAACGAAAAAACAGACACTGCGCTGTGGTCCAGAAAGTATGTAAAAAAACAAGAAAAAGAAACTTGAGTAGACTCCTCTCAAGAAGCCACAACTAATGATAGGTACATACGGAATCGCATTTACCACAGGGAACGTTTAACAATAACATGGAAGCGACTGCATCCAGTTATGTTCAAACGCGTAGACTCATCTCAAGAAGTCACAACTCATGATAGGTACATACTGTATGGCATTTACCAAAGAGAAAATTTAATAATAACATGGAAGCGACTGCATCCAGTTATACTCAAATGAAGATTACGTGGTTAATTAATTAAAATTTTAATTTTTTTTAACATTTAGAGTAAAGCCTATGTTCTAAGCTACAATTTGGTGTAATAAACTCACTCTTTCGTATTATGGTTTAGGAGATTAGGAATAAACAAAAAACGTGTACAAATGCAATGGGGTTTTAGGCGGAAACAAAGAATAACTAGACATTACGTGTTTGTGAACAAACACCAAGCTGTTCCGTGTTGTTTTGCTTGGATTATGTGCTTCACTGCCCAAGGAATCTATAACCGAAAAAATGGTTTCAAAAAAGTTGTGTACAATGTAGCTCTTGATATAAGGTCACACTTCCCGGTTGACCTGTAAGTAAAGGTCAACATGGGCTCACAGCTACCAAAGACTATCTGCAATGACCCGGAAGTAAAGGTCAACATGGGGTCAAAGTTGTTGCAAATTAATCTTGAATGCCCAAGGAGTCTATAACTGAAAAAAGTTTGATAATCGGTTGTGTAGTTCTTGAGATGGTCCCACTTCCGGTTGACCAGGAAGTAGGGGTCAACCTGAGGTCACCGTTTTTCAAGTTAAAATTTTATGCTTAAGGAGTTTATAACTGAAAAGAGTTTTAAAATCTGCTGTATAGTTCTTGAGATATGGTCCCACTTCCGGTTGACCAGGAAGTAGGGGTCAACTTGAGGTCACGGTTTTTCAAAGTTAATATTTTATGCCTAAGGAGCTTATAAGTGAAAAGAGTTTGAAAATCTGCTGTATAGTTCTTGAGATATGGTCCCACTTCCGGTTGACGCGGAAGTAGAGGTCAACTTGAGGTTACAGTTTTTTCAAATTAATCTCCAACCCCCAAGGAGTCCTTAACAACAAACAGTTGAAAAGTCGGCCGTGAAGTTCTTGAGATATGATGCGGCAAAGATTTCCTAATTATTATGCAAACGAGGGTCACGTGGTTAATTAATGAAGAACTTTAATATGTTTTATGATAGGAATTAAGCTAAAAATCCTAAAGCTTCCATTTTGATATTTTTTTACGTCTTTAAAAACACATAATTAATTTGTAGGATACTCCTTTATTTTCCTACTCCTGCCGATAGGGGGCGCTCTTATGAGACATTTCAATCGCACGATTTCTACACCGTAATGTATGTATCTGACTCTGTATTTGTATGTGTACATCGCACAGACCAAAACTGTCATAAAATGTCAAGCTATAACTTCCCCTATAGAACACGGCCCAGTTTTATGGCTCTGTCTGCATGCTTCAACCAAACTCTGCCCATTTATTATACAACCACCATTCTCCGCTTACTTTGCAAGCGCTGACTGTGCAAGTTCAAAGCAAAGATAACATATGATATGTTTCCCCGCGCACAAGCAAAAATATCCCTGCTAAGCTGTGAAATATGCTTTACGTAAGCGATAATATCCACGCTTCTGAAGTGTCAATTCTTTGCTTACGCAGTGAAGCAGAGTCAAATTGGACCAGTCTCACAAGATTTCCCCTCATGTACTAACAATCTTTTTTGACTTTACATGTTTGAAGTGTAGGCCTTACCAAACCTACTTAAAGGGCAAAATTTCATGGTTCTCATGACCACCAAAGTCTGCGCTTACGATCACCATATTCCGCTTACTGTGCAAGCGCCGAATAAAATGTGCGAGCTTGGAAGCACACAAACAAAAGGAATCCCTGCTAAGCAGTCTATTTCGCTTGACGTAAGCGCAGAATTCACTGCTTCTGCTAATAAAGCATTGAATCTTTTTCATTAAGCAAGTTCCCATCATGACTCGACTAGTCGCACCTCAAACCCAACTATGACACTTGTCGAGATAAAATACGGATTCTCAAGATTTGTGCCGCTATGTGCCGCAAAGGCAATACTAATTATGTTGCGAATGGGCGACTAGTAAAATTTACTACTCGACTAGTCGCACGTCAAACCTAACTACGACGCTTGTCGAGATAAAATACAGATTCTCAGGATTTGTGACTCGTCGAGATAAAATACAGATTCTCAAGATTTGTGCCGCTATGTGACGCAAAGGAAATATTATTTATGTTGCGAATGGGTGACTACTAGTGAAATTTACTACTCGAACCTAACTACGACACTTGTCGAGATAAAATACGGATTCTCACACTAGTCGCCCCGGGCACACTAGTCTCCCCGGCCTACTTTTGTCACAAGTAAAGCACGGTTTTTCCTGCGAATGTGAATCAAATTTTTAAGTCACTGTTTTCGCAGTGAAAGTTTCGCAGGAGTTGAGCACAATTAGTCAACTGTAGCAAATTTTTTGATGCGAATTTGACGTGAAGAACACATTCCCTGCTAAGCTGTAAAATACGCTTAGCGTAAGCACAGTTCAGTTCCCTGATTACGTAAGCGCGATTCTTTCCTTTAAAAGCCATTGGCCCAGGACAAAACTACATAATAGCTTTTTAAACACAAAAAGCAGCTTAACCATGCCTCATGTTCAAGTTGTGAATACAGGTGTTCTGCTCAATTTCTGCAATTTTGTAAAGCAAAATGTTTTGCCTGTTTATTATAAGCAGCTCTATAAAACTGAGACACTCAACCACCAGAGAAACGTCAGCATAATAAAATCGCTGCTTTTGTATTCCTGCCAAAGGATTTTGTATGTCATGGTATAGTTTCCGAAAAGAAAGCGAAATACTTGAATTAGTTTAGGCAAATGGTCCCCGGCGCAAACAAGGTGACAAAGAGTAGACTCCTCTCAAGAAGTCACAACTCATGATAGGTACATACTTAATATACTTAATATTTAACAATAACATGGAGCGACTGCATCCAGTTATATTCAAATGAAGATTACGTGGTTAATTAATTAAAACAAAATTTTTTTTAACATTTAGAGTAAAGCTTATGTTCTAAGCTACAATTTGGTATAATAAACTCACTCTTTCGTATTATGGTTTGGGAGATTAGGCTTAAAGAAAAAAACGTGTACAAAAGCTATGGGTTTTAGGCAGAAACAAAGAATAAGAAAAACAATAAAAATCTCGACAGAAACAATACCTGTTCCGACGGTAGGTCGGAACAGCTAATAATAAAAACAATAAAAATCTAGACGAAAACAAAACCTGTTCCGACGGAAGGTCGGAACAGCTAACTAAAGTAAATAGTTTTAAAAAGATGCATTACAGCTAGCCACATGTGTTTACCTCGACAAACTAGCCACCATTACGGATTTTGATTTTGATAAGTAAGACCTTAAGTCTAACTGCCCTATGTATACCTCACGGTATACTAAACCTCAAAGACACAAACCGTTGAGAAAAAGAGTATCACTGTTCTTAGTGTGCATAGAATGAGTGTGACGACTAGTTATGTAAGATCTAGACATTGTACATACTCGGCACGAAAGGAAGAAAAATAAAAAATATACGAAGCTAAGTTTTGGCCATTATGAAAAGTGTTTGGGGGGATGAAGGGGAAATGATTTTAGATCGCGTAAATTGGCTAACGGCATAAAACCTGACAAACTACACGAAACCTAGTGTGACAAGGGTGTTTTTGTTTGTTTCATAGTTATCTCGCAACTCCGAAGACCAATCGAGCTCAAATTTCCACAGGTTTGTTATTTTATGCATATGTTGGGATACACCAAGTGAGAAGACTGTTCTTTGTCAATTACCAATAGTGTCCACTGTCTTTAATTCGTGAAAATGCCAAAGCCGCGGGTGTCCCAAGGGAACTCTGTCCCGGAGATTCTGTCCCCAATATAAATGGTAAATTGGCATGGAGTAGAGGAGATTGATTCAAAAGAGGGCGCTATCAGAAGAAGTTGACACAACTTAGTTCGCCAATTACCAGCTATACACAGAATTTCTTGCCACACTGGAGCCACACTGTGCCATCAAAGCAGTCGCGTATAAGCGATATAACAAAACTATTTTTGGCTCTTCTGTCATAAAACGCTATGGTTTTTAATGGTTTCATTGTTCTTGGGAGGCGAGCCTTTCACTAACTTAACATTATTCAGAGCCTATACGATTTGAGACCCGTAACTTCGTTCGTTAGATATAGCGTTCAACGAATTTACCCAAATAGTTGAAATCGTGCATTTTCCTTCCGATTTGTTTTAGTGTTTGAAGTGGCACTTCGTGAAACTGCTGACGAGTTATTGGAAACCGTCCAACAGGCTAAATCAAATCAGCATAACTTTTTCCCCCACTTAATTGTGAAATCGTGCATTTTCCTTCCGATTTGTTTTAGTGTTTGAAGTGGCACTACGTGAAACTGCTGACGAGTTATTGGTAATCGTCCAACCCGGATCCTTCCAGTTCAAAAAGACCCAAGCCAGCTCGGGTGGGGGGCGATAATCGTATTTTGCAAGCAAAGTTGTAGCCAGAAAACAATAGGGTAGGGGCTTTAAAAAATTACGGCATGGGGTCCGGTTTTTCTCCGATTTTTTTCCCCTCGATTTGTTTTCGTCTACAGGCTAAATCAAATGAGACATTACGTCATGGGGACTTTCCCGAAAATCTCCATACAATCCCAGTTTCAACTCGGGGTTAATAACTTGACTGCAAAAGTAACAAAGTACAGTACAAAAATCATGTAAATATTGCAAACGTCAGCATAACTTTTTCCCACACTGAATTGTTTTTGTTTGTTTGTTTGTACTTTATTTATTTTTATTGTTTTCGTGGTGGATTGTTTTTGCAACTGCAGTATTTAAACCCGTGGCACTATCGACTCTTATCAATCTGATATTGAGTGTTCATCATACGCAGTTCTTGTGCGAAGATTGACCATAAACGCCTTCAACATGCTGAAAATGGACGTGATCCGACTTATAGTGTTTGTCTGCTGCATGATGCTTCTCCAAACAGGACGAGCTAATTCAAGTAAGTGGGGATTACATGAAGCGTTTTCACCACAACAAGCACGTTTTGTCTGACAACAAGAGCTTTGTTGCTATTGTCGTAGGCTATAGTTTTTGATGGAAAGTTTAGGAACTTAAAAACGTATGTGTATCCCCTATTTGCAAAGCAGAATTTGGGGCCTATTCTAAGCCAAAATGATTATGTTAAACGATTTCACCCTTGTTTTGAAATTTATTGATGAAAATAGCAGTTTTTGCACATTTTATTCAGTTTATTATAGGGCTACAAGATACATAGCAAAACAAGGGTTTCAGCCGACGCCTGCGGGTTAGTCTTGTTCCGAGATAGACCTACTCTATATTCGTAACATAACCGTAACAACGTAACGTAACATAAACGTGGTGACCCGACAGAAGGCATATTATCTTCTTGAATTCATTTCGGTTGACGACTGTCTGCGATTCGGCGCGGTATACCAGGCTGGAAAATGATCCATGCGAAAGTCTTGGAACCAACCAACCAAGCAAGACTACATGTGGGTCTGTGATGGGCGAGACTCTAAATTGAATCCCTCACACTCTATCCATACAGGTGGATGCTCGGATGTAAACTTCGTCGAGAGATCCAGTTGGGGAGCCTCATCTCCACGGAGTACGACAAGCTTGGCCGGGAACCTGGACTACTACATTATCCACCACACTGACGGAGGGTCATGTTACTCGCAAAGTGCATGTTCAAGAAGGGTCCGAGGTATCCAAAACTACCACAAGAATACTAAAGGTAAATGCACGTAATAATTATAACCAACATTAACTCGTAACAGGCGCCTGAAGTCGAGCAGAGTATTCGAAACGTCGAGACCAAAACTGGCCGGCTCTGAAAGAGCCAACACACTCCCTCACATAAGAGAACATGGTTGTACCCGCAAGTTTACCGTTTATTCTCACATATACCATGGATGAAGAAAATAGAGACAAACGACAATGTGTAAAACTTAAACTGAATGTGAAACGTAGAAGCTAGCCGTGGCAGGGTCATGCTAAACAAAAATATCTGAAACTTGGATCATACGGTCTAAGATCTTATGAAAAAGGCAAGTGTTGAACATGATGGCATTTCCACCTTTTGCTGACCAATAACTACAGGCCAAGAGCTTTGGAATACAGTCCTCATATCAGAGACATAGAACAAACAGAAACAAAGAGGAATACGTCAGTATTTTGTTTTGTTACCAGATCATAAAGTATACGGTCAGATAAAATCTTAAGTTTCTCTTCTGCCAAGAATCCATGTTGTTACAAAGGGCTTACTAAAGGGCACTCGTCGTTCGGGTGACCGAAGCAGCCACCACCAGAGTTGTGTATCAAGTGCAGAGCAGAGCAGAACAAAATGCAACATCTATGCACATACAATGTACAGTGAGAATTAGACAGGCATTTTGAAGTAAATTATATCGCACACACACGATTACGCATCTATTAACTTAGAAAATCCTTGAACACGGAAGCCGAATCATTGTCATTGTTTGTTTTCTATATAGGTTGGGATGACATTGGATACAACTTTCTGATCGGTAGCGATAACAAAGTTTACGTAGGACGTGGTTGGAACAACCAAGGAGCACATACTACATCATTCAACAGTAGGTCCATCGGCATCGCTATGATCGGGAACTACGTGAGCGGACAGGTACAATACTCAATATTATTGAAACAATATACATGTATACATACATAATATCTGTACATGTTTCCGCACTCGACAGCATGTTATTGGACGCAAGCGCAACACCCAGTGCATCTTATCCTCACATTATGTGAGACTGCATTTTCTGGAAGGAAGGACAAGAGGCCTATTTTTTATATGTAGATAATAAAGCAGGGCTTCAATTTTACACTGGACCACCGGCCTGAGGCCAGTGATTTCAATGTTGGGCCAGTAAACTCAAGACAAGACAAGACAAGACAAGTCCAGTGGTCTGTTTGTTTCTTTCAATTCAACATCTTTGAATCAACAAAATGATGCTCAATGTTGAGTCCGAGTCTCACAAATACATTTTAATTCTGCAGAGTAGGCCCTATCACCCATTAAAGGAACACGTTGCCTGGGATCTGTCGAGTTGGTCTTTGAAAAGCGTTTTTAACCGTTTGTTATAAAATGCATTATGGTTAGAAAGATGTTGTAAAAGTAGAATACAATGATCCGCACAAATTTGCCTCGAAATTGTGTGGTTTTCCTTTTACTGTGCGAACTAACACGGTCGGCCATTTATGGGAGTCAAAAATTTTACTCCCATAAATGGCCGACCGTGTTAGTCGACGAGGTTAAAGGAAAACCACGCAATTTCGAGTGATACTTGTGTGGATCATTATATTCTACTTTTAGAACATCTTTCCAACCATATACATTTCATAACAAACGGTTTCAAACGCTTTTTATAGACCAACTCGCCCGATCCAAGGCAACCTGTTCCTTTCAACAGAAGAGATCAATCTTCTCTGTGTGTTTTGTTCAATTTAAATTGTTGAGATTGTCAAACCGTGTTTTCATTTTGATTCTAGTCTCTTCTCACTTGATTCAGGTCTTGTAAATAATAAATCCCAGTCCAGTGAAGATTCTTAACTACAAGTCCTGCCGCATGAGAACAAAAAAGACACAAACGAATTATTCCAATGAATGCCACATAAAACAGCCAATGTAGTAAACTACACCACGTACAGATATTTCAACAGAAGCCTTAATATTTGTTGACAATTTTTTTGTAGGCCCTAAGATTTCCCACAAAGCGCCCCCATTTTTGTTTTACTCTGATGATACACGCCTTTTCACTCAACCATGCTTCAAAACAGCGTATGAAAATTATTTCTTTACAAGTTCACATCTATTTAAAAATACCGTTAAGAATAAATGCTATGGTATTTTTTCATAACGGTATTTATTTGACTATTATGTATCTTATTAAAATTTTATTATTTATTTACCTAAATAGAACTAGCTGTTGCGAACTGCTTCACCAGCCAATGGTATTTTAATGTTCATGGCCTGTCCATTTTAAAGTATTTTTTGTATTATTAATTTCCATTTATTTATTATTTCCCCCATGATTTAGCCGAGTTCTGGTATGATGAATGCCTTGAACAACCTGAGGCAGTGTGGGGTCGATTTGGGAAAGGTGAAGAGGGATTACCATGCGTGTGGACATAGTAGTTTCTCGAGAACTGCCTGCCCAGGTAGTGCTCTCAGCAGGTTGGTCAACGGTTGGGGTCGCTGCGACCGCTAGACCCACGTCCAGTCAATATGGGAAAATCTCAGTGCGCCATGGGATTTTCTCTAAAGTCATATGACACTATTGGTTATTACTCAAAACGCATAAAAGCTTACTTGGTAACGAGCAATGGGGAGCTGTTGATAGTACAAAACCTTGTGAGAAACTCTTATGCATGGTAACCTAGTTTTTTAGAAAAAGGTAATTTCTCACTCAAATAATAAAAGAACTTGAACAGGCCTGAATCCTTGTATTATGCATCTGAAAACACACAAATTTGGGCAACAAGGGCATTTGTTCTTTCATTGTTCTCTTGAGACTTCGATGACCAATTGAATCCAAATTTTCACAGATATATCATGGAACCATACGTCACCTATAGGCCTAAACACTATGTGAGATTGTGTACCCCCTACCATTATTTCTTCATCAAAAGTTGATTAATTTTTTCATATTCTTCCTTATTAATGTACTTTAAATAGTATTACTTAGATATTGCTTCATGGTTTTCGGGCGTTTTCAATTGCTTACTTTTTTAAAGACAGATGCGTTCAAAATTTGAGTTAGGAGACTCATTCTCATACCATTATTGCAAGGATAAATTTATGTTGTGATGAAGCGTACTCTGCCAAAAACCGTGCCATAAACACCTGGGCCCAATTTCATAGAGCTGCTAAGCACAAAAATTTGCTTAGCATGAGATTTCCTTATTGATAAAAACAGGATTGCCAACCAAATTTCTATTTATTGCCTATTGCTTGTTGTTGGTATTCAGCTGTTGCTTGCCTATCCTGAAAATCAAGTGGAAATTTGGTTGGTAATCCTGTTTTTATCAAGGAAGAAATTTCATGCTTAGCAAATTTTTGTGCTTAGCAGCTCTATGAAATTGGGCCCTGGTAGAAAGAGATAGGTTTGGCGTTTGATCGCACGCAACACACGTGACCTAACGCTTAACGTCCCGTCCGAAGTACAAAGTAATGCAGAAACTTTTGGAATATTATTTGTAACATTCATCACCAGAAGTGCGCATGCTCCGACCTACGCGTGGACTGAGCAGCTGCGCTTGCTCAGAGCCGCAAAAAGGGACTGTTATGTCTGCTGCCGCCAACATATCAAAAGTTTCCAATTATAGTAACAAAGTTCTTCTCCAGGACACACACACACATGCTGGTAGTTGGAACCCAGACCACAACAGTCTGACAACACCATTGGGTTATTATGTACCTGTTCATAAAGCATTTTTATGTATCAAATTTTTCAATGAACAACTGTACTGATTGTTCCCAATAACCCAAAGGTAATATTAAGCAATATCTGGTTAATGTTTCTTTTGCATAGAAAGCTCAATACATTAAAAATATACAATTTTAGCAAAGGAAGTTGTAAACTGTGTTTTTATTTGTAATACTGTCCACAAAACTTACCAAGTATGCTACAAATATAGGTTTTACAAACTGCCCAAATTTGATGACTGAATCATCATGAGACACAGGAGTAGAGATAGAAATAAAAGATCAACTTGTGTATAAGTAATCTAATATACTTAGAAATAAAGGACAAATTCAAAGAAAACTAAAGTAAATAGTTTAAAAAAAGATGCATTACAGCTAGCCACATGTGTTTACCTCGACAAACTAGCCACCATTGCGGATTTTTACTGCGCTGTCTTTATGTTTTAAATATTTATATATGTACTTTAAGGCAGCTGCATATTCATCTTTTGAAATTACCTTGTTGGTGTGTTGTTAAATGCATGTCGAAATGGAAACAAGATTCCTTACTGTTCGCTAGTTGAAATTGTGTCATTTCTAAGAATTTTCAATAAGCTAACATCCTCTAATTTCTCAAATGAATTAAAAATTTTCTTGCAATAGCAATTAAAAAATGATTATCAGTCTCCACCAAGCTTTCAAATGTTACAAAATTACTGCAAAGTACATTTGAAAACGAGTACACTGTTAGACCTTCTTGTCAGTCTGCTTCTTGTATTGTCCAGATGAAATCAAACACTGGCCTCAAAAGTCTGTTCTGCGCTTTTTACATAGCAATGATCCATAGAAAAGAATTTTGTTTTCACTCATAGTAGTCTTGGTTCAAGATGCTCCTGTTTACTTCCCTCGCCGATAAAGTGGACACTGTTACCCTCAGTAATGGATCATATGATATATCAATAACAGGAGGGTCTTGAATCAAGAATACACTTGTAATTGCTTTTAGCATGTTAAACTAGATGAAAGGAACCAATCAGTACTGTCATGTACAGAAACGGCTTAGTCAGAAAGGTGTCCTGGTTCCCGGCACATAGCTGTTTCAATATTCACTTGAATGATGTCATGACTCAAAATAGATCTTACTTTGTTCTATTTTGGATGTAAATTTCCCTGAGTATCACTTGGCAGTTTCCATTTTTGGCGACACTGGTACAACATACCTTTACAAGGAAATGTACTCTCAAAAAGACATACCGTTGGGAGACATCGGTGCAGGGGGTTCTCTAAAGTCAATGTTCATCTTGGCTCGATCATGATTCCTCAGGGGGCAACATCCCTTTCTGGCACATCCTGGCGAGCAAACCACTGAGTTGCAGCAGTGAACCTACTCCCTCTGCTATTTTCATATGCGTGAACCCAATTTCCTGAAACAGAAAGTACAGCACAATGCAACAGTTAAAATTAGACTGAATAAGATGATAAATTACAAAAATGTTAACTGCAAAAAATATCTTGTATTAAAACTTGTAAAATCTGTTCAAAAAACGAAGTCAAAGAATCAAGAACGTTTTACATGACAGAACATGGCAGTTCCAGACCAGAAATAAGGAATAGGTCAGATATTAAATGGAGAACACGAGCACTGCTACAATGTGAACTGGAATAGACTAGACTTTCTAGCCTCATTGTTATGAAACTAGATTATTGACTCAATCAGCCATTTTGAGGGTTGATGGACACAACGCCATAACGCATTAGGTTTGGGTAAATCTGATCATATCCACCCAAACAAAACAGTGCAAACCCATAGTGACCACCATTTTTGAAAAAGGCTTATTAGCAACTTGACAATACCAATTTGAACTGGAATAGACTGCAATGTAGCTTCATTGCTATACAACTAGACCAATGATTCCTAGTGATTACAAACTTGACTAGACCAGCTCAAACTAGTTCAAGCTAGTTCACAAACCTAAACCAATAGAAGCCAACTCACCTTGATAAACTCCAGTTTAAGATATTCTGCCATGTCAAACGTCTTACAAACCCTGAACATATTTGAGATGATGTCCTCGGGGGCGTACCCCATACTCCACATATGTTCCATCACCTCATAGGCTTTGTCAATATTCCCCTCAACACATTTAGTAAACATATCCTTAATAAGGATAGGATGGGGCTCATCACAAACCTTTAAGAAACGGCAAAAAAGATGTTCATGTTATTTCCATTTTGTCATCAATGCTTGTTAAATTAAAATGCAGACTAGGCCTATGTGCATGTATCGAAAGAGGATAACACATTTATTTAAGTTTCAAACTAATTATTCTTTAAAAATTGATTTTGATAATGCTTTTAGTACATGGTCAATTCACAAACTGTTTGTGTGACTTATGGTAACTCGATTACGAAAATACTTATGTTGATACAGAAATACAGTACACATAAACATCATATTAAACACAAGGCAAATCATGATATGAAAAAAAGTTGCAAATATCAAGACGTAATATCAATTGCAAGTATACAGATCAATATTGTGTAAGTATACAGATCAATATATTAATCAATTAAAATGTTTGACTTTTGTGTAAATTAAATGTTTCTCAAGCTCCAACAACATATAAAACAATTTATAAACAGACAAATCATGATACAGTGGTTGAAAATGGGCAAAAATGTAAGTATGGATGAATAAAAAGTTGAAAAACATTTCAATAACAGTTCGCAAATGATAATGTGGCTCTTAGTTTATAAAATGCATATATCTTTCTAGCATTGAAAACAGAAGTATGGTATCAGGAATGGTATCAGAAACGGAAATATGGATGATCAAAAGTTAAACAATGCATTTCAATATCAAATACATTTCAAAATCAATTCATAAAATGTTTATATAAAACTTGATTATTAAAATATCTTTCTAACATCAAAAAGACATATAAAAAACAGTCATTTGCACAATTTCAAATCGTACAACAAAAAGTAGTTTGGGAAAAGGCTCAATCACAAATTTGAATTGAAGTAAATGAGAAAGTGAGGAAGGGAAATTGTAAGAAAGGCAGAAGGCAAGGCATTGAGTGGACAAACAGTAAAGCAGATAATCAGGAGAGGACAATATCAATAACACAGAATATATTTCAATTTATATGAAACACAATCAAGTAATGCACAACCTGTGGGGACAAAATAATGCACTGATTTAAAAAAAACGAAATAGCAAGAATCAGGTCATCAGCAAGAATCAATACATGCAATATAATGATCACATATGTAAAGTAGGGCAAGAAATCATTTGCACTTATGAAGTACATGTGTACCGCAAATGCAAACAGTCAAATAGCATCAAATAGACATCAAAACCACAGTCATTTGCAAAATGTCAAATCATAATACACAAAGTAGTTTGGAAAATAGCTCAGTCACAAATTTAAGTGGAAGTAAAAGAGAGTGAGGGGACGGGACAAGTTAAGAGAGGAAGGCAAGGCCTTGAGTGGACACGAGTAAAATAGATAATCAGAAAAAGAGAACAATATCAATAATACAGAATAGTATTCAATTAAATATGAAACACAATCAAATAATACACAACCTGTGGGGGGAAAATAATGCACTGATTTGAAGAAAACATAATAGCAAGAACAGGTATCAAGTGTCATAAAGTGATGAACTGTCAAGAATAGCACAATAAATCATTTGCAATTATAAAGTACATAATGCAATCGGTAAAATAGCACATATACAAAAATGCAATATCAAATAGTATTTCATAATACAATTCATCAATAGCATCAAAAGAATTGCAATATCAACCAATTTCAAATGATATTTAGTATTTCAGACACAAATACTTCTCAAGGCAATCATTTCTAGTCTTTCAAATATAAAAAACAGTTCTATGAATTATGATTCCAGCAATGCACCATACTTGTTAAAGGAGCAATGTCTGTGAGTCTTTTTCAGCATTTCTCTTCCAAAGTAAGGTGTATTGGGAACCATACTTAATTGGTTCACTATAGAAAGAAAAACACTCTTTGGATAGACTTACTTTGAAGACGTTTTCGCTGTTCACAAGACCAAAACCAGAATGTGTTGACTGCATATTATTTATAGCCTGGAAATATAAATGGAAACAAAGTTACAAAAACTAAGGCTGCTTGGTCACATCTGAGAGAAAACAATGAAAAAACGTGATGTTGTGCATGTTCATGATCGTTACACTTATTTTGATTGCCACAATCGAAATAAACAAGAGTGAAATCAGGGTTCTTTCAATGGTACTTCCTTTACTTTGACAAGATTCACCCATAAGATCTGGAATAATAACGTGCTGGTAGGAACACTTTTTTTCTTGTCACTACCAACTGTGCACTTTGTCTTTAGCGCAAAACTTGCAAAACACGGAACTGGTTTCCCCACTTCTTTTTTCACAGCAGAAATTTGTTAATCTCAGTAATTTGGCCGTTCACTGAAGATTGAGCTTACCTGTCTCATGTCCCCCTGTGCTGTATAGATGATTGCCTCCAGTCCATCATCCGTGCATTCTATTCCTTCCTTCTCTCCAACCTCAATCAGCCGGTGGAGGAGCTGTTTGTCCGTCAGGCGGGAGTACCTCAAGACTGCACACCGTGATTGAATCGGCTCAATGATCTTGTCGGATGTGTTACAGGCGAGAGCAAACCGTGTTGTCTTGGAGTAGATTTCCATGGTTCGACGCATAGCCTGCTGGGCTCCACTTGTCATACTGCAAGGGAGGAGTCCAGACATTTTAAATAGGATTTGAAACTTGGCAGAGAACAGTCTACAATCCCTGGCATAACGGGAGACGGGGCATGGCATATTTAGTTTCACATGGCCCAAGCAGTTTGGCAGTGATTGTAGAAATGGAAGAGTTGCTATAACATTATGGAACTATATATTTTATTAACTGGGAGATTTTATTGGCTAGTGGTCATCTTCAAATGAAAAATATATAACCAAAGAGTATTGATCAAAATGTTGAGCTGTCACACCACTAGTTCTTTTCAGAGCCACCACGAATGTATACCATTCACGGTACCAAGGCTAACCAGGCCGAATACTTCACTGAGGCCATTGCCTCCATTGCCCCTGCTCATTACTCATTGGCTCATGGTTAATATAGTTCCCTTAATCAAAATGTTGGGCTTAAGGAAATTAGGCCATGTTGTTTACCTATCTGCTTCATCCAGAATGATGACCTTATGACGCCCTTTAGGCAACGTAACCTTCTTCTGAGCAAATGTCTTTATCTTGTTTCTGACTACGTCGATTCCCCTGGAAAAAAGTACACAAATTCATCATCGTTAAACTGGCTCCTGACTCATATGGCTGAAACAGGGTTACCTTTCACAGTCCACAAGGATGTAGGTATGGGTATCATCCAGTCCACTACAGGAGCCAGGTTGGTGGAGCAGAATGTAATACCTTCCCAACTTTTTAAAAAGCAATTATGGTTAAGTGCCTTGCTTATAAGGGCACAACAATTTTCTGTTCATTCCCGAAAACTGAACCCAAACTCTACTGCTGACAACACCAGAGCTTGGGTCCGGTGAACTAGACCTCTTGGCTACAAAACGCCACAAAAAAGCCTGATTAGACCAAACAAACTGTACCTGTCATTTGAGGCATTCATTTCTAGAACAGCTTCCTTGTAGTCTGGGCCTAGCAAGGCTCGGCAAAGACACAATATACTGGTGGTTTTGCCAGTTCCAGGGGGACCCTACGACAGAAAGAAAGAAATAACATAACATTTTATTAAATTTCCAGTGTTTCCAAATACTGACATTTACTTCAAACTTGTTTTCAACGATGGGAGACTTTGAGATATTGGGAGAAGCAGCCATACCACTAGCACTACCGAAATAGATTTTGGCCTGGTATAATATTCAAGAAAACTTTATTATTTTACTTGGTATTTTTGATAAGTCTGCTTCAAAACGTTCGTACTGCATCTTTAAAATCTTCAATTGGCAATCAGTGTACTTTGCCAAACTTACAGCTATGATGACGTTAGGTACATTTCCCTCTTTGGAGAAAACTTCCAGTCGACTGATCGTCTCTTCATTACCAACGACATCACTCAAAAGGGTTGGTCTGTACTTCTCCACCCTGTTGTTTAAATCACTAGATTAGTTAATGTCAATATTTTAAATAATATTTCAGTCTGTCATGATAGTTGAAAATAATTTAAAGGCATGAAATAGAGATTGGTGGGATAAAAGATTATACTGATTGTATGTATGATTGTAACATGAAGATGAAAACAGTTGGCATTTGAGTTCGGACCTGGGCTTAAAATTAACACTGCTGATTTTAACAGCAGTCGTGGGACACTAAACTATGACCAGTTAAGTCCAACACTGCAGCAGTCTAGTATTTTTCAGCTGAAATGTAATCATACTTTAACGTATGTAGACCCAGTTACTTGGGCCCAGTACTCCCTTTTTTTAAAATTGTCATTATCGGGATTGGTCATCTGGTCACTATCGGTCGTTAGTATGATTTATCATTGATATTAAACAATATTAAAGAAATCGGTGCAGCGCCCCAGCCCAGTAACTGGGTCTAACATGTCTAACTTCACTGTGTAGGCCTATCATCTTTTAATACAAATATTCTAAAGGATAACTTTCCGTGTGGGGCCACCACTTTTTCACTCACTTTTTTTATACAAAAAGGGATAGGCCTATCTCAATCTCATTGTTGAGGTTATTGAATGAAAAAGTGGTCATGGTGATGGTGCCATCCAACAACATGGGGGGATGGGCCATATGGCCATACATCCGGAAACTTTTTCCTGGCCTAGTCTATGGCCTATTTGGTATTTAGTATTTTCAATTTAAGATTGACATTTTGTTTCAGGTCTTGCAAAAGAAATTCTGGTCTAGTGAACATGTTTAGCAAGTTCAAGTGTGGAGGTAGACATGGACCTCCCTGGGAATTGGTACAAAACAACAACAAACAAAAAGTTTCCGCATGGCCGTGGCGCCACCACTTTTTCATTCGATATGAAATAAATGGAACAATTTTACGACCTCTCCACCAACTTCTGGCCATTTTTTTTCTTCTACTTCTACTTCTACTTCGCTACTCAGCAAAGTCCCATGATGGGATATCACGCCAAGAATTCTGGATGTATATATGCGGTAACCCTTCTTCTAAGGTAAGAAAACAATTCAGTGGTTTTGGAGTTAATTAAGGGCGCATAAATTGGTGGCGACGTGCGGAAAATTACCCAATAAAATAGTATCTCATTTACCTTAGCTCAATGAGATATCCCTTTTTATAAAAATGAGTGAAAAAGTGGTGGCGCCATACGGAAAGTTATCCCAAACGAACCCTGCTGCTGTCACCATGGTCATGGTCACGTGTCATTGTCACTGTCACTTCTTTGTCAGTCTGGATTTTTTTTTCTCCAAAACCGAGCCATGTTTACGCAGCCTTTTTGTCGGTCTTTTTCCACTCCCTACTTAACAAGACCATGGTACACGTTGTTTACATGATCTCCAGGCATACCAGGGATATCAGTACCATTTCATTTAACTGTTATTAATTCGACTGACACATCACAGTGACTCTGACAGTGACAAAACGTTAGGCCTACTTTACTTACCATGGGAGCTCGTACTTGGTAGATTTGCCTGGTTTTGCTGCTGCACTTGTGGACTCGTCTACCTCCATTATTTCTGGATTCTTGCTCGACATTTCAGTTAAATTTTTACAAACTCTTCCTAAGCAGACTCAAGAGTTGAACAATTCATAAAGTTTCAGCAACTTAACAATGTAAATTGTCTGAGAAGAAAAATATGAATTAGAATTTATCCGTGTGGCGTGACGGCAAAACGAACAGACGACATGAAAAGTGAACAAAATTTCCCAAAGTCAACTTCGCGCCACGCATGGGTCAAAGGTAGTCGAACTACAACAACCTCTCTGATTGGATAAACTGATGAAAATCTAACTTTTTAAACCAATAGAAACTGTGTTGACTTCGTCTTTGGTGGCTGTGTATCCTTACCCTCAGGTGTTTACACAATAGCGCGCTTCACTCATATCGAATTTGGTACTGGGATGGATCGAGAAAGCAATTTGAGCTCGAGGTTTAACAACAAACGTGAGCAGACAACATCTCTACCAAGAAGCTTCCGAGGGCCGAGTCTAAAACCAGCTCCTAACTTCGTGCTTATCTTTGGGGGAAATGCACTATCCGACCTTCAGTTTTTAAGGTAGTTTGTCACTTTATTGGTCGTGTACTTTATTTAACTTTTGTTTTATTTACATCTTCTTCAGTAACTTGAGGGTGGTACTGGTACGTTGACAGTGTCAACTCAATGGACGGTTGAAAATATTGTTGTTGAGTTAATTTATTTTTTATAAATAGGGCTTACGGATGTATGTTGTTATTACTGTTAAACTTGAGTGGTTGAACTGTATTTTACTTTTGAACTTTGACAATGAAGAAGGAACATTTTTAATCAAAAGAAAGGTCTTTTTTAAATTTATATTATTACTAGTAGTATTATTGTAATTGGTTCGGTTGCAAAAATACTCCCTTGTTGATTTTGCGCAATGATTGTCGAAAGGCACTGCTGTCTGGCTGTGCTGTGGTGGTGCTGTGGTGGTGGACAGGAAAGGTGCCAGCTGAGCAAGCAGCTAGCCCACCTTGTTGAGCTGTTAATGGCTCCGCTTTTAACATCGGTCTCATCACTGTCAGTGTCACCATTGTAGTGGCGACAGTGATGAGACCGATAGTAAAAGCGGAGCCATTAATGATTAACAGCTCAACAAGGTGGGCTAAGCAAGCAGCATGACATGAGCAGCAGTGTAATTGTTCCCCTATAGTTTTACTTTTTTAGTTGTGATAACATAACCCTCCTCCCGAAGGCTACGTTATCGCAACTATGTTCTCTTTCTTTTCCTTCCCAACCACAGTGCCTTTCGACCATTGTGGGATTTGTGGGAAATCAACTAATATTTGCAATATTCTCATAGTTGCGATAACATTACCCTCCTCTCGCCGCTTCAGGAGGAGGGTTACGTTATCGCAACTATTTTATAGATCTTATTCTTATATTATAACTTATATTATAACTTATAAGTTATAACTTATAATACAGGAAGTGATTCAACCAAACTATATTTATGATTCTCTCTAAATTGAAATTGTTTCTCTGCAGCCCAAGTTCGTATCTCCCAAACCATCATCGAACGACAGTGAATTTAGGCCTAGCCTATCGCCTATAGTATAGGGATATTACCAAACATCAAGAGGAGTAACACTTAGCTAAGAAGCTCAGTTATGCCTCGGCAAAGCAAGAAAACCACTACTGCAGCAGCAAAAACATCAACGCAGAAAGGTACATCAAGCAAGTATTTGATCGTTTTATTAACCCTGTATATTATAGATAGATGTATACAAAAACATGATTGTATATATATATTTTTTTTCAAAGGTGGGCGGGTTTGTGAGATATCGCTGAAAACCAGGAGTGAATATGTAACGCTTCTCAGATTCATATTTTTGGGGCATAAAAACTGATAGCTTTTTACATTTAAACACATTACTTCAAACTGGAACATTTTTTAAGATGCTTAATAATATTGGAAGCTGCTGTGTAAGCTTCTAATCAAAACTTTTATTGCCAATAATTTCAAGAGTGATTAACAACTGTATACCTTCGCTTCAATAATAGGTACGTCAACTAAAAAGAAGACAAAGAAATCATCTGCTGATGTCGGTGAACTATTACAGAATCTGAGCTCAAGGCGTAACCCCTCATCAGGTGATGCCTCTCGTCATAGCTCATCAGATGAACAGACTGGGAAGCGGCAGGGAGGAAAAGGAAGTGCTTCCAGAGACAGAGCAAGTGATCCGACTAGCGGGAGACCACAAACCGCTGTCCGAGGCAGGGGTAGGGGTAGGAGAGGTGGCTCAGCTGAGGATAAATGGAGTGCAGGTGCCCCGTTAGACAGGGGGAAGAGTGGAAAAGCTGAGAAGGGTAAAGGAACCAAAAGAAGAAGCAAGGTAATTAAACTAGTACTGTTATTAACTTCATTCTGAAATTATACAACCAGTTGGATGCTTCACACATTCAATATTCAGGCCTGATACTTTGTTGGTGTATTGGGTAAATCCTGGTTAATGTGTACTTCTTGGGAATACAAAGCAAATTTTGGTGACGCAATAATCAGCCTGCGCTGTTTTACTAATTTGTGTCGCAAGAAAACTTGCTTCTCACGTAGCATTCAGAAGAAGTATGAACTGGGCTTAAGGCAGTTTTCCTTTGGTAAAGGGCATCTCCCTACACTCTATATTTTTTCTGAGTCCTGCCAAAGAAAATCCACAGGCTAGTCATGTGGGATTCAAATCCAAGACTTCTGATTTTTGTCAGTAACGTGTTATGTAATACAAATGTAAGTAAGTATCTGTTTATGCTATCTTCCTAGCCCTTTTGTTGTGGTGTTACTACCAAAGTATGACCCTACCCTTCATGATATTTTACTCTCTTCAGGAAACTTCCTCCAGACAAACTTCACCAAGCAAACGTACACATTCTTCGGGTAAGTATAAAGTAGAATATTTTGCTTAAAAATTGGTACTAATCCTGTAAGTGAAAAATGGTGACATTTAGCACCAATGGATACAGAATGCCAGTCTCTGAAGTTGGCACCTAATTTTATAGGCTCAGCTTGGCGCCTGGTGGAGTTGGGGCCTGGTTATACATGTAGGCCAAGCTTGCGCTTTACGGTATTCAAGTTCTCGTCTGATAAGTTGAGGCCCGGAATTTCATCGTTGAGAGGGCATGGTCATTTTACTCTTGAAATTTGTGAAACTCTATGAGGATGTTGATGAGCCATATTGGCTCGAGACAAACTTTACTACTATTTTTATGTGTCGCAGGTCCTAGAGAACATTTTGACGATGATGACTTCCAGGAGCGTCAATTATCAGCGCAGAGTGTCTCCAGGTGGCAAACAATGACCAAGACGAGTCAAGAGTTCTTAAACCAGATTGCTGAAAGTGCCATCTTGTAAGTAGAGACAAGTCTCTCTATTAACGTGTAAAGTTTATGTGATGTCTTTTGTAATTGTTGATGTAGTTTATAGCGAATCCAACCTGATTGTGGTTCCTAATAAAAATGATTCAAGATTATTCTCGTTATCCTGTGTCATGGCCAAGCAGTCAAGGTGGGGGAGGACTGTTGTTTTCTTGTGCTGCGGGGGCCACCATCCTGTTATTGCATTTTGTGGCCCCGGTAGTGATCCCCATTGCGATCATTCACTGCTTTTTGTTTATACAAAAACAATCTTAGTATACTTATTGCTAAGAGAATCCAACGTTCCTTGAAGACTGTTGTTATGTACCAGTTGTTTGATTGATTTCAATTTTTTTGTTCACTAGGATTGTTCTGAACGAGACGAGTAGCTCAAGTCACAATGAAGTTCAAAACCATCTTAACAACTTGAAAAAAAGGTAAGGTGATGAAATAAAAGATTTGGAACAATTGACACCAAGTAATACCAAGTAAGTTTTTATGCTAACAGTTATTTTGAGTAATTACCAATAGTGTCCACTGCCTTGATTATTGTTGCTGTTATTGGCATCAATTCTTAATAACTTAATAATGTTTTATGTACAGCTCTTTGTGATATCTCTGTGACATGGAAGTTTTTTTTTTTTAAATAATAAATATTATTACTGTTATTATTTGGTATTGTAACCGAGCGGACACAAACAAATAAAAAGTTCTAGAGAACCTCTTGTCTATGTCTGGTTAATTAAAGATGGCAGAAAAATAACATGCATTCCAGTTTTGATGATTGATTGTTTGGTTTACAGGTTTGTTTGATAATTTGATAAATTGATCTTTTGAATTATTGACCAGTCAATTGTTGGAAATCATGGAATAATATTTCAGGGGAAGTCTTTCACCATAACCTTCTCTAAACCCTGTAAGTTATTTATAAATCTGTGATTTTTTAATTTTTGTTCTGTTTAGAAAGTGTCCAATTGCTTTAACTTTGTAGAATCAATGTTGATTTGTTACTTGTTGACTGATAACAATGTTTGATTGCTCTATGGATAGCTAAACATGCAAATGAGTTGATATTTTGAATACTTTTTTTGATTTATATATCTTTTTCTTTCTTTCAAGGGAAAGTTGATTCATCTGTTATTAGATGCATCATGTTGATCGATTTATTATTCATTGTAGTTATAGAATTTGTTTAATGATTGAGTGTTATTTCGTCCTTCGAGTGGGACATCAAGCCGTTGGTCCCCTGTGTTGTGTAACGCATGTAAAAGAACCCAGTGGAATGCACTTTACGGAAAAGAGAAGGGGTTCGCACAGGTGTTCCTGGCTGTGGCTGCTGTATGCACTGTAGCACTTTGTATAAACCCTTAAAAAAGGTGATACATAATTGGGTCTCAGAATTAATCACTTCAATAACCTATATTGTTTCTGAAAGTTTGTATATACTGTGTACTCGGCGCCATCAGAACCTTGTTGGTAGATACGTGCGCTATATATAACATTTCAATACTACTAACTACTACTACTATTATTTTGTGCTTACCTGCATGAATATGTCATAGTTATTCTTCATAACTTTGCATGTTTGTTAACACCATATATTCATCTTTACCCAGATTAATGACAAGTTGTGCGTCCTTAAAAGTGCCCACCAAGAGACAACCAAACTACAAGGATATGGAAGAACATACAGTAAGTATAACTTCTCGGCTTCATCAAACTTTCCCTTTTTTTGGCCTACCATTCCATTCCGCTATGTTGACTGAGTGCTTCAGTTGTTAATGTTGTTAATGCCATTTAAAACATGGACACCGCTGTTACACGTCACTTAAACACACTAAGTGTTGACATTTACGCATCCAATGTATCCTTTCTAATAACAGACTTAAAGGCAGTGGACACTATTAGTAATTACTCTAAATAATTATCAGCATAAAACCTTACTTGATAACGAGTAATGGGGAGAGGTTGATAGTATAAAACATTGTGAGAAACGGCTCCCTCTGAAGTAACGTAGTTTTTGAGAAAAAAGTAATTTTCCATGAATTTGATTTCAAGACCTCAGATTTACAATTTGAGGTCTCGAAATCAAGCATCTGAAAGCACACAACTTCGTGTGACAAGGGTGTTTTTTCTTTCATTATTATCTCGCACCTTCGATGACCGATTGAGCTCAAATTTCCACAAGTTTGTTATTTTATGCATATGTTGAGATACACCAAGTGAGAAGACTGGTCTTTGACAATTACCAATAGTATCTAGTGTCTTTAAAAGTAAAACCTGGTTCATACTTCCTGCGAAAGCGAAGCAATTCTTGACGTCAATAGTGTCCAGTGTCTTTAACACTGTATTTTATTCTTTACTACAGCGTACATTAGAAGCAGCTCTTGTGGATACTAGTAACCGAGTTGAGTGTCTGGACAAAGAAGTGCAATTACAAGAAGAGTAAGTCTCAAATAACTTGTTTTTTAAAGGCAGTGGACACTTTTGGTATATACTCAAAATAATTATCAGCATACAACCTCACTTGGTAACGAGTAATGGGGAGAGGTTGATAGTATAAAACAGAGAAAGAAGTAATTTTCCACGAATTTGATTTCGAGACCTCAAGTTTTAGAACTTGAGGTCTCGAAATCAACCATCTAAACGCACACAACTTCTTGTGACAAGGGTGTTTTTTTTCTTTCATTATTATCTCGCAACTTTGGCGACCAATTGAGCTCAAGTTTTCACAGGTTTGTTATTTCATGCATATGTTGAGATACACCAAGTGAGAAGACTGGTCTTTGACAATTACCAATAGTGTCCACTGTCTTTAATAGATACTTGGCTTGTAGTAACATCATGTTTGTCTCTACTTGCCAGATAGATTATGTCCTTTTGAGAACATGTCTTGCTATTATTATGTTCTACTACCGTGGAGTAGATTTTTGGAGTTCGTGAGACTGCTCAGTTCTGATTAGAACTGTCCTGCTTATTAACTACTACCTGGGTGGGGGTTAGAAAATCGGCCAGGAGTACTGCTTTAGCTTTAGTAGATCAAGTGGATCGTCATAAACTTCACTACCGCTGAGTGAGTTCTTAAATTGGTCTCAACATTTCGACTAGCTTGCTTTAGTCAGGAGACTGAAGTGGGAGAGATGTGGGCCTATTTACTTGCTTTTTGTTGTTCCCACACTTATTACAGTTGAGAAATCAGATTGTAATTCAAATAATGCCAGGCTGACCACTGTTGGGTCATGATTAGATCCAATCCTCTTTTAAATGGCAGATACTGTTGTTTTTATAATTATAGATCGATGGAACTGCAGGAAGAAGAGGTAGAGAAATTGGAAGCTGCCCAGACAAGCAGTGATAATAACCGAAAAGAATTTACCAAAAAGGTAAAAGCACATTGGCTTCAGTAACCCTGACTTCTTTTACCCTTATTTGTAACCAGCCAGAACCCTAACGCTAAATTTAACCCTTACCTTTAACGAGCCTAGTTCCATAGACCAAGCAACTGTTTGATTTCCCAACCCTAATCCTAACTCTAACCCTTAATCGCTTAGTCGCTTGTTTCATCGCTGACCAATTTCAGAGATAAGAAACTGATAAGATTTGTTTGCCTGAATGAGAAAATCAAGCATTAAGCCCGGTTCATACTTCCTGCAAAAGCGAATGCTAAGTGAATTTTTACGTTTCAGGCCTGTTTTCGCAGCGGATGTTTCGCAGAAATTGAGCACAAGTCGACTGATGCGAACTATTCGTTGCAAATTTATTTATGAAAAACTTGTTTTGCAAGAAGGATGATTGAACTTTACGATCTTGTTTGGATGATAAGTAGTAATTAATTCTGTACATATTGATCTCTTCAGCTTCATCCACTACTGCAGGGTGAGAAGGAAGACATTTTAAAACTACCACCGGTACAGGAAAGTCAAAACAGCACTAATAAACAGGTATTGTCCTGTTTAATCTGTCTGTACTTGTTGTTCAGCATAAAATTGTCAAAATTACCCTCAAAGTTTAATCAAATAATGGACATAATGTTTTGTCTATTTCACTGCTTATAGGGTGTTGCCTAGGGCATCCTATGCATTTTGCATAATCTTTTAGTTGTTTAGAATGTATCATCTGCTATTGCTTTTTGCCCTGCCTGGTTTCTTTGTTCAAGTTTTTAAAATGTGTACAGTTCAATCTTGTTGATTATCTACTTTTGTATTCAAGTGAATTTAAATCCAACCATTTTTATATTAAGTTTGCAAAAGAAATACTATTTAAATATAATAGAATTACTATTTAAATATAATACGTGTAGTCAGTAGTATATTTTTATGTGCAAACCGAGGTAATGATTTTCATACTGTACTGGCATGATGAATAAATAATTAAATTGTATTGACTTGAATTTAATTGAATTCTATTATTTTACCTTTAATGTATGTTAATGTGGAGATCCGACTGCAGCTAGTGCCGAAACCACCTCATTTTTTATTTTTTGTTTTCTCTCTAAATTCAGTTTGAGAATATCGGGAGCTCCTGTCAGCAGCAAGTTCTTGATTCCTTAAGGCATTGGAATCAGAGTCAGAGTGAAGGGGAATCCATCATTACAGACTTCATAGATTCTATGTCTGCCATACATGCAGCTCTACCACCGTAATCAGGTTAGAAGCCACTCGCACAACTCTCAAACAAGTGTCGTTTTCATTTAGCTTCCAAAGACTATAGGGGTCACAAGCGGCTTGTATCGGAAGGCTAGTGGCCACAAGCCACTTGTACCAACATGCGGTGGTCACAAGCTGCTTGTACCAACATGCTGTGGCCACAAGCCGCTTGTACCAACATGCTGTGGCCACAAGCCGCCTGTACCAACCTGTGGTGGTCACAAGCCGCCTGTACCAACATGCTGTGGCCACAAGCCCCTTGTACCAACATGCGGTGGTCACAAGCTGCTTGTACCAACATGCTGTGGCCACAAGCCGCTTGTACCAACATGCTGTGGCCACAAGTCGCTTGTACCAACATGCTGTGGCCACAAGCCGCCTGTACCAACCTGTGGTGGTCACAAGCCGCCTGTACCAACATGCTGTGGCCACAAGTGCTGGGACCAGGATTAGTGGTCACAAGCCATTTTCACCACAATGCCCTTAGTGCCCATGAGTGGAGTTACTAAAAAGGCCCATAGTTGCCACAAGCCTCTTGTACTAAAATGTCTATAGCCACCACAAGCCGATTATACTAAAAGGCCTATAGTTGCCACAAGCCTCTTGTACAAAATGCCAGTAGCCACCACAAGGTGAAAGGCCCACAGTGGCCACAAGCCTCTTGTACAAAATGTTTATAGCCACCACAAGATGATTGTACTAAAAGGCCTATAGTTGCCACAAGCCTCTTGTACAAAATGCTAATAGCCACCATAAGCCGATTGTACTAAAAAGCCCATAGTGGCCACAAGCCGATAGCAGCTGCGTGCTGCAAGTGGTACAATTTGCAATGTTTCCCCAAGTTCACATACTATTGATAATTTTTTGAGCAAAACAAACCAAAAATATTTTTTAGACAATTTTAGAGAAGGGCAGTTGGAAAAAAACATATTATTAGACTTCCTTGTGTTTAAAATAATGGTCTCTGTAGGATTAAAGCCATTTTTGTAACATTTTATGTACAAACTTTTAGGTTTAATATTGTAATCATTTTTTAATGGAGGATACTATTTTGTGAGTTTGAATTAATACTGTTATCAGAAAAGTACAAAACAAATATTTCATGTGTCGTTCATTTATGTAAATAGCAAACAAGACTAAGTGTAAGTTCTAATAGAATTAAAAAAAACATATTTAACAGTTTTCCCAATGCAAATTGAGTATTATTAAAGCCATTGGACACTTTCGGTAAACAGTATTGTCCAAAGGCCCACACTTCGTGTATCACAACTTATATATAAAATAACAAACCTGTGAAAATTTAGGCTCAATCGGTCATCGGAGTTGGGAGAAAATAACGGGAAAACCCACCTTTGTTTCCACACGTTTCGCCGTGTCGTGACATGTGTTTACTAAAATCCGTAATTCTCGTTAACAAGAATTGATAATTGTTTTAATGTTTTCTCAAAAAGTAAAGCATTTCATGGGATAATATTTCAAGAGAAGTCTTTTACCATTACCTTCTGTAAACCCTGTAAGTTATTTGTAAATCTGTGAACTTTTATTTTTTTTCTGTACCGAAAGTGTATAATGGCTTTAACTTAACCAACTAGTCTATTATTTCCAAACAACACATTTTAACTCAATAAAGTACATTAACTGTTACAAAAGCACAATTGATATTTTGTGAATCAACAATAAAGCCAACTGTTGCACTTACAACATGGTTGATTCAATCTTTCCCTTAAAAACAAAATAACAAGAAAAAACATCTGTTGAAATATTCCTCACCAATTAAACTATTTTTAGAATCGCTCTCTACACGTCATTCAATATTTCAAATGCTTAATACCGGAAATGGCTCTGACAAAAAAAGGATTACCAGTTACTGAATTGAAAAATCAATGATGCGAAACTGCGGTAAATTATTTGCATATTTACAGGCAAAAGACTATTATTTTTAATGATTGAGGGAGCCAGCATGTCTCATTTACTATTGCAGTACTTCTGCTGGTATTTCTCATGTCCTGTTTAGGGGCTTTTCTTTTACTTTATTTGTATGTTCAATTATCAGTCGCACTAGTGAACCACATTTGTGAGTAATCTGCAACATTTTGCACTAATTTTACGTGTGTGTGCAAGAGTTTTCCTCTGCAACAGTAGTAACTGGTGGTGCTACTTGTATGTACATGTACACGTAGTTGGTGCAGTCTGCAAAACTAGCATGTGTTTAAACCACATGGCAAAACTACATGTATGCAGGCCTGATACTTCACGGAGGCAGCGGAGGCGATTGCCTCCATTGCCCCTTGTTATTGCCTTGGTGCCCTTCAAATGCTCCAGTAGATATTTACAATTTCCTCATAGGGTGCCCTTTGCCGAGAAAATAATGCCTTGGTGCCCTTGCCCTTTCAAAAACGAAGTATACAGCCCTGTGTGTATCATGGTTCAATATAAACCGCTGCACAAAGAGATTTTTTTCTGAATTTAATAATCAGTTTTAGTATTACCTTGATTTAGAAACCTGATTTTGTTTTGGGTTTTAGTCATTAGTAAGCAAAATACAATGTTACGTACGAACGATTGTCCTCGCATCTATTAATAAATATAGACACAATATTGACCGGCTTGCACTGATTGACCTTATACTTAAGGGATTTTTTGTTTTGTTTTATAATATCATGTCTAAAACTGAAATTCTCTTCTTGTTTGTCTCAAATTAGAGCATATCCAGATCACTAGTCAGGAAATCCGAAAGCGCTCGTTATTCCTACAAGGTATGCAGAGCTATGTTTGAAACATTAAGACCAATTTATTTACAAGGAATTGATTCCTGAAATGACTGGCCTACATGTACACATCCTTTGATGGAGGATTGGGGGGGGGGGGGGCAAAACAAAAAGAACTCTTGAACACAAAGGTTTTCCTTTTTTTAGAAAGATTTTAATGAGCATGGAAGACAATGATAAATATACAAAAGGTACTTGAATGGTGACTACCATCATGATCATGGCAGGCATGTCACTTCCTGGAATGGACCCTTTTCATGAAATGGAAATTGCACAAAGCGCGTGCGCACTTACATTTTGGTTGGCAAAAATGTCTGCTTAGTGCACAACTCTATGACGTTTGCCAACCAATAGGGTCTGTACATATGCGCGAGTGTAATTAGCGTTTCATGAAAAGGGTCCATTATGAACTCTGGCCCAGTTACTGGGTGCTTGTGCACTACATGTACATGTACGTAGTTGCACACCACAAACTGTTAATAGGACAGCAAGCACTCACACTGTAACTGAGTTCATGAACAGCTAGCTACAGACCTGCAATGATCATGACAACAGTCCTCCTTTGAAGTTTTTTACTGTAGAAAATTTCAGCCCACAAAAATAAGTCATCAGAACTGTATTACCTTTTCAAACCATAAAATATATTTACTCTGATTAATGAATTGGTGCCCAAAAATAATTGAAGCACAATGCATGCAATCCCTATATTGTATATTGCATGCTTGCATTGTGTATCTATCACTCAAAACCATGTACACTTAGAGGTAGGGTCATAGATTTGTGTTTGTCAATTTAATGCTGATTTATAGGCAAAACAATATAAAGAAATCTTTAATTAGAAGTCGCATGTGAATGTCAAAGTTTCTACCTGCTGATAAAACACCAAAAAGCTGTTACACTTAATGTACTATTCACACAAACTTCGGATTTGTCCACAATTAGCGTGTAGACAGCGGGTACCGACCGCATCTCTAGGCGCAGAATGCGCAAACACAATAACCCACTGAAAGCTAAAAAAAATAATTCCTACATGAATGTTTTCTCAGATTCAAATGTTTTTGGGTGAAAAATTATCCAAACCATATTTTCATCCAAAGGTAATCCTTTCTCAAAATAGTTTAAATACATCAACAGCTGCATTGCCCGTCACCAAGTAAGTTTTAACGGACACTAATTTTTGGAGTATTTACATGTACCATACCAATTTATGACCCTACTGTAAGTCTTAAGAATTGCACACACATACTTTAAAAAATTATCTTTTCAAAAACATTTGTTTTAC
Organism: Asterias amurensis; assembly: GCF_032118995.1. Classification (NCBI taxonomy): domain Eukaryota; kingdom Metazoa; phylum Echinodermata; class Asteroidea; order Forcipulatida; family Asteriidae; genus Asterias; species Asterias amurensis. The sequence continues at coordinate 23,026,620 of NC_092653.1, read as the reverse complement.
CTGCTCAATTTGATAGAAAAAATAGGTACACACATATTTGAGTTACAAGTTTGCTCATCTTTGTGCCGATTTGTGTTAAAGGCAGTGGACATTATTGGTAATTTCTCAGAATAATTAATAAGCATAAAACCTTAATTGGTAACAAGTAATGGGGAGCTGTTGATAGCATGAAGTAACGCAGTTTTTCGAATTTGACTTCGAGACCTCAGAATTTGAGGTCTCGAAATCAAGCATCTGAAAGCACACAACTTCGTGTGTTTTTTCTTTCATTATTATCTCGCAACTTTGACGACTGATTGAGCTCAAATTTTCACAGGTTGTTATTTTATGCATATGTTGAGATACACCAAGTAAGAAGACTAGTCTTAGATAATTACCAATAGTGTCCAATGTCTTTAAAGAAGGGACTCCAAGGTCAATTTCAGTTTTGTGATGCACTCATTTCTAATTGACATACATGTACATTCCTTATGAAACCGTTTTATCAATCTCTAACCTTAATTCAATTAAATTATTCTGGTTGTGAAGCCAAGGACTCTCAGAAAAGCGAACTTAAGAACAGTGGAAAGAAGACAAGAAAGGATGTTTCAGTTTTAACGAGGGAGGAAAACCCCGGAGAATTATTCCAGGAAAAACCCACGCAGTCTGGTTGGGACTGAAAACCCAATCCACATAGAGTTGAAAGGTAAGGAGGAAAGATACCACTGCGCAAACCTTACTTTATGTTAATGTTGTGTCAAATGCCGAATTGATACCTTTCCAGTACAATTTCTTTTAACGTCAAAACCATCCAATGGCATCACATTTCATATTGATGCATCTGTACAATTTTTACAGTGTAAACTAGGCCCTATGCCTTTATTTCCCCGATATTTAATCCCCCAAAATGATTGCATCAAAGAATTTGACCTCGGCGCCCCTCTAAAATGAAAGACTGCATTATCAAACACTAAGCTGATGATATATAATCTACTTAGAATAATTTTGCCACTGGCAATACACACCAATCATCCTGAGTATTATTATTATCTTTACACAACAGCTTCATAATTTTAGGAAGTTGAAGTCTGTCCTTGCTCTATGATTAAAGCATGGAGGTAGATCTATTTCTACCTCCATGGTTAAAGTGACATACATGTACATGTAGCATGATTGTTTACGCAGATTGAAATTGATTGAGAATTATGTGTATTGAAAAATCACTTGAAAAAGACTTGTTTATAATACTGTCATTGCCCGTTACTGAACGAATGCCAACATTACTCCACTCTGGGCCCAATTTCAGAGCTGCTTAAAGAAGCTAAGCAGGTTAGTAAAATTACCCTTAACAGGATAAGGTTACCAGCCAAACCACAATGTCACAAGAATAATTTGTGACTGGTTCTTGCTCGTTCCTGCTAAGCAGAAAAATTTCAAGCAATATTTTCTACTAAAGCAACTCTATGAAGTCAGGCCCTGGTCAGCGATTGGTAATTCGAACCATCAGAAACATCATGCCTGACCATCAGAAACAGCTCAAATGGTTCTAGTGTGAACTTTTTCAGTAAAGCGTTCAGACTCGAATTAAACAATGTTTGTGTCCTTACCGGTCCTGTATAATACCTTAAACATTAGCAAACACACAATGTACACATGTGTAATCTAATGTATTAATAAGTACAATTATGCAAATGTTGAGATGTTGTTATTGTCAATATCCTTGCACTGGATCAATCATCCAAAAAGCAAACAATTTTGTTTGTTTTGCATTTAGCCCTATGGAAGGAATGTGCAACAAGAATATTGACTAAAAAATTAAGCATCTCGGGTTCTGTTAGAAAGTTTCGAAAGCACAGGACAACCCATTGGTATCATGTATCAAAGACCAGCATACGCTTTGTGTTACAACTCAGCATTCTTCCTTAAAGGCAGTGGACACTATTGGTAATTACTCAAATAAATGTTTGGCATAAAACCTTTCTTGGTGACGAGTAATGGGGAGAGGTTGATGGTATAAAACATTGTGAGAAACGGCTCCCTCTAAAGTGCCATAGTTTTCGAGAAAGAAGAAATTTTCCACGAATTTGATTTCAAAACCTCAAGTTTAGTACTTGAGGTCTCAACCATCTTAATGCATACAACTTTGTGTGACAAGGGTGTTTCTTTCTTTCATTATCTCACAAGTTTGATAACCAATTGAGCTCAAATTTTCACAGGTTTGTTATTTTATGCATATGTTGAGATACACCATTTGTGAAGGCTAGTCTTTGACAATATTACCAATAGTGTCCACTGTCTTTAACAGTTTTGCGCTGGACAAATGCCATGTGTTCCGGCTGACTAGTTCAGTGTTGAAAAGCATCCCATTTCAGTTGAAATATGAACTAGTGCAATGCATCCGTGAAGCGTCAGGCCTGGAGTCACACCGAGTGATCCTTCTCACATTGTTCCCATTCAACAATCTCATCTTCCACAACGACTCCTGGCCCCACTAACAGTGGAATAGTGTTGTATCTACTGCAGCATTTGAAGGGCACCACGGCAATGAGCAGGGGGCATATGGAGGCAATGCCTCTGTGAAGTATCAGGCCTGGAGTCACACCGAGTGATCCTTCTCACATTGTTCCCATTCAATAAACTCATCTTCTTCCTCATCATCTGGCCCCACTAACAGTGGAACAGTGTCGTATCTATGGGAGTATGCACCATTACTCTTCCCATTGCGTCTGCCGTTGTAGTACTTCTTCATTTCCATGCTTCCTGTCAGAGGCGAGTCCTTTAAGTTTAAAGTCTTGATGTGCCGCAACTTCTTCTTTAGAAAATCTAGTCAATACAAAAACAGAAACCAAAAATAAAAACATTATACAAATGATAAACATTATTTATGTAACGCAAAAAAACACTCAACCTATTTTTATGTTTTTTTTAACATTTTTTTTTTAAACATCCTTAGGCTGGACGGCCACTTCAAGTTACATGTACATAGGTGAGAGCCACACTTTACTGATTCGGGCTCTCAAACTATGGAGCAAGGAACAGATCCACTGTCACCTGGGGAACATAGCCACCAACTCTTTTTGGCTCTCCATTTTGACTGGACGAGGAATGCCTTTACAAAACCAAAATTAGAGAAAAACTGCTACAAGTTTATAAACTTTTGTTTTTTTGACAAGCACAAAGAGATGATTAATCTCATTTTGCTTTATTAGTAAGTTTACTGTTAAACTGAAAATGAATACAGTTTTACTGGCAGTTTTTGTTTGTCCTTGATAATGTACCTTTAAGATCGGTCTTCTTCCTTTTCCGTTCTGGACTAGGGTGGCAGGTCACGTCAGAGATAGGATTAGACATGTGATTGCGTTTTTTCCAGAGACCAGTGAACAACACTGCAGCAGTGAGCAACAGCAAGACTGTTGTAAGGCTTCCCAATGCCCAGTATGCATCATTCGTCTGCAAGAGGGCTGAATCAAGTTCATTGTCCGACATTCGTTCATGAATATCTTCAACTTGTGAACCTATGGATGTGTCGTTTGTGATCAGCAGTAGAATGTTGTTTGTTGTCATGGGAACTGTCGTTTTGGAAGACTTTGGAACAGTGGAAGTTGTTAATATAGGAGGGGGTTTCGTTTGAGGAGGTTGGGTGGTTCTTGGTTCGTTTGGCTCTTGCTTTGATGAGGTATGCTTTGGCGATATGGAAGTCTGTGGTACAACCTCTTGGTCTTCGGCCAAATTCTGGTTACCATCTATGTCGACTTGACTTTCTGATGTGACCTCAACACTCGATGTGGTTAAAGCCTTGGTACCAGACTGACTGGTACCCTGTCTCACCGGTGATACTGTTGTAACTTGGACGGAGCTATTCATAAGTGTTGTCATGTTATTTGGATCCTCTAGCTCCAATATTTTTTCAGGTACCTCAGGGTTTTGACCGGATACGGGAACAGTTGATTTCAATTTTGTATCGACTAACTTTGGAACTTCGCGATTTAACACTTTATCGGTTTTACCAGTGACTTGTAAGTCATTAGAACTAGTACTTGTAGCAGCCCGTTCTGATGTAGTTGACTTTTCTGTATGCGACTCAGTTGTAGTTCGTCCTGATTTGGTAACAGAAATACCAATGGAATTTTCTGCAGGAGGGATTTCTCTCCTAAGTCTTAGTCTCTTCTGTCCTATCCGAATTTTCCGCGATTGCAAATTATTCCTAAAACTATCATCTTCACTCCGACTGTGTAATAAAAAACGAATAACAGGCACTTTGGATTTGATTGTTTCACTCAGCTGACGGGTTTTAATCCAATAGTTTTTAAGGAAGTTTTCTTCAATGGAAGTCTTTAAGTTGTGCTCACTGTTTTGAGAGTAAGATCTTGTGAAGGACGGTTTGTGTTCAGCCGCCTCTTGGGAGTTGGAATACACTGGTCCAATCTCCAAAGGAGACGGTTTCATGTTAGTGTCAGGGATGTGTTGAGAGTCTGTAGAATCCGAATTATCCGAACTATGGTCGAGTGTCGCGACCAGAGATTGGGAAGACACCACGGCAAATCCAGATGCATCATGTTCCATCTAGAAAAGAAAAAAGATAATCATTTAATAGATTTTAAATTTTCATTGGGGTATTTAATTTTGGTTTTTACATACACCGATGTGTGTCAGCACTGTCCTCAGTACTGTCCAGAGTTCTGTGAAAGAGAAAAAAAACACAGACACACTTACTCATGTGTAGACCCAGTAACTGGAGTGCTGTATATACGAAAATTTGGATAACTTTCCATTTGGCGCCACCACTTTTTCACTCATTTTTACAAAAAGGGATATCTCATTAAGGTAAATTAGATACTATAATTATTTCATATTGAATGAAAAAGTGGTGGGGCCATACAGAAAATTTTCCAAAATTGTTGTCATTACTGCAATACCAGTCATACTAAGTACAACATTTTGAAAAAATACGACCGATAATGACAACTTAAAAAAAAATAGTACACCGCCCCAGTTCAGTTATGAGTTACTGGGTCCAACTCGGGTGGGATTATTGTTACACTTTATTGTATATTAACTAAATTATTGTAAAGATAACCCTTCCTACATGTCCTAGTACGTGTCTAGCCAGCACATCAACTTGAATTCATAAAGAAACGCTACTTTAGTACTTGCTACTTTCTCATCCATTTGATTTCACTGATTTGACATCGATAAATTGAACTCCATTGATTTGTACATTTGTATACGTACCTGGTTTGCAGTGTTGCATGTCGCTATACAAATGAACGACATGATTACTCTGAAATTCAGCCAGTTTTGGCCCCTTTCCATTCTGGAATACTTGTCGGTCATTCCAAGGAGAAAGGACAGCACAAACCACACATTTTACTCGACGATTTAAACTTCATCGTTGGTGTTTTACACACGGGCTGACTACCTGCATTGTCCCCGAATTTGTTTGACTGTTGTTAATGCTGAAATGCTAACTGAGCTGCATACACACACACACGTCCGGCCCACACACACACCACGTAAGCAAACTAAACGTAGTATGTAGTACTCGTATACAGTCCCCACGCACGTAAAAAGGTTTTGTTTATTTCAACAGGTGGCGCAATTTTAAATGTCCACTCCCTCTTGCTCGCCGTCGTATACCTCAGACACTGCATGTATTTCATTCGAAAAAAATTTAAACAAAAATCAAAAAGTGAGCCAGAAGGTTCAACTTCCTCGATGGTTTCACAAAGCAGAAGAGTGAAGGCCAGATCCGGGTGATGCTCTTATTTGTTTATGTGGACCCCGGTTCGAATCCTACTTAGGACAGATCCCTTGAATGTGAATTGGGCAGTTTCAGTTCCCCCTAAATAAAACTGAGTCCTCGGCTACTTGTCATTCTGGTATGAAGAAGTACCGAAACAGCCCTAAAACTGTTATACAAGGAATTGAAGAGCAGGAACAAACTACGTCTCTCTCTGTTCCAGAGTTATTGTTTGGCCGCCCAGATAGAGCCATAATAGCTTTATGCCAAGGACAGTTTAGTTTAAACCATTTTTTTGAGGGTGGGGGGGGGGGGGGGAGATGGTATTTTTAATTTTTGTGTGGGTTTGTGTCAGGGGAGCAGCCTTTTTTCAACTTTTTTGGGGATCTTTGAGGGGGCGGCAGTGTTTTATTTAGAGGGGGGGTTATAGCATCATGGAGGAATGGTTATAGTCATCATAATTCTAGAATTATGATGACTACCATTGAGAATTCTCAATGGAACGGAAGATGATTTAGTGTGAATTAATTGTTGGAACAGGTCATGAGGGGGCTTTAGGACATTTCTTATGCCTCCATACATAAAAATAATGAAAGAGTACACTTTAGCTATTATTCAAAAAGTGCTAAAATGCGTTGAATGTTTTATTTCACTAGAGGGCGCTGTAAAATTCACGTGTTGATGTCATCATTTTCTGCATGAGTGAACAACGTTGTACATGCGCATCGTAATGCATGAAGATAAACACGTACTATACTGTGGGTGGGACACTGTAGTTTTGTATACATGAATTTTGTCCCGTAATCACAGCTTCGTTTTGGTCACACTTTCGCTTCAGTTTTGCTGTAAAAACAGAGTTTATTCCAGAGGTTACTCAAGTCCACTTGGAATGCTTTTCAGTGTTGGTAAGTCTTGTTTATTCTTTATACCTCGTTTTTAATTTAAAATTAAGAAGAAGAAAGCAACATGTTTACAAATAAAAACGAGAGGGAGTGTTGAAAATCAAAATTGTCATTGTCAACAAACAACTCGTACCGTTTTCCTCAATGTTGTATCTTCCTCTGCTATTTCTCTCGCGTCGTTGAGGCAGAAAGTGACAACTGAGTGTTTATGAATGAATGGCGCCCATTTCTTTGCAATGCACACGCTGTATGCAGAAACACAATTAGCTCATTGGGAATACATGTTAAATGTTAAAATCCACGGATCGAAACTGCAGGGGGTGCTGCATGATGTGTGTGTGGTCTACTCTGGATCTTGGATGGGGTAAATGGTAAAGTATTTTAACATTTACTACCATGACCATGTTCCTCCATGTTTTAACCATGATGGAGCTACCTCCATGTTTTAACTAAACCATCCATCAGTTGCCTAATCGTGTAAATTGTTAGCTTTCATTAAAGTTTTAAATACCATCCTACCTATCCTAAATTAAAGAGTAATAAAACTTGAAAGTAAACTATTTTGTCATTCTATTTCTAGAATGAATAGCATAACTAGATAGTTTTACAACAACGAACAATAAATTGTTGTCAGTCTGGTCAACACTACGTACTACTAATCTACACTACTCTAAAAAAGGCCACTAACAAAACATCATTTCATTTTCAAATTATTGTTTTCAAAGTAAATTCCCACCATCAATGCTTGTGGCTGTGCAAAAAAAGACCCATGAGAATATTGCATCATACTTTTTGCTGTTATTGCTAAACCCTGGAGTCTTGGTAAGAAGAACAAAACAACTGCTTAAAATACATGTAATAAATAATTTTAATAATATTAAAAGTAACCAACTTCTTTGCATTGCCAGTAGATCCGCTTGCTCATCATTTCAGTAACTTATTCTGTGCTAAAAATGCAATTTTCAAAACATTGTGCAACTGAAACATTTAATGCAACTGCACTTTAATTATTTGGCCCAGATATCTTATAGTCATGCCAAATCCCGTTGTGCCACATCCTTGTGACTAATATGAGCACTGTACTCAGATGTCGCTGTCTAGTGTCAGCGGTTTAAAGGGGCTGTAGCTGTACCATAATGATCAATTCAGGCCTGGGGCTTCAACAGTATACAAATATTTTCCTTTCACACCAGGTGTAATTTCGCAACCATGATAAAATTAAGCAAGTGAGCCTGGCTTTTGCTGTGGTGTGAAAAGGGCTTTTTAGTGACTTTATTTTGTGTGAACAATCATGTACACACATCACACCACAGTGATTCATCCAGTCCCTTAGGTGGAAGGCAGCACGTACACCACGTAGACATGATCCGACCTAACAATAAAACATGACCCGGTGTCCTTATTATCAGGGGATAATAATTCTGACAATTCTCACTGACGTCAGCTAGTCTCCAACTCACAGGAAATCTAGGACCATTTTCCCAGAAACTGTCCAGTCAAGCAGCCAGTAACAAAACAAATTGACCAACTGTGAACTGATTAAGGTCAGGGTGATGACATGTTCCATTGACTGTTGGGTTTTTGACAGAAATTTGACCTCAGTTGTTGGGTCAGGCTCACAACAACACATAACTACACTCCAATTCAACCTCCATGGTAATAGATTTAGCAATCAGTAGGTCAAGGCCACTCTGGGGTTCATTGGTTTGTTTGTTGATGACCTTCTTTCAAAGAGATGGGCCTGCTGTTGCTTGTGGTTGGCATGGTTGATGTGGAGGCGAAAACAGAACTTCAAAATTAAAGTGTTGGAACTGAAATAATGTAACAAAGTTTGTTAACAACAAACCAAGAAGTGCACAGCCTCAATAATTTGTTTTTATTGTGTCCATTTTTTGAACAATAGTTTGAAACCACTGATGAACAATGTATACATAGCAGTTATATTTATCAGCTAACAATTGCTGTGTCATTGATGAATAAAGATGCCAAAACATAGGATTCGAACTGCCTCTAGCTCCCGGGCAACCTCAGTAGTCTAGTTGGTAAGACACTGCTCTAGAATTGCAAGGGTCGTGGGTTCGGCTCCCACTCGAGTAACATGCCTGTGATATTTTTTTCACAGGACTCGGGGGAAAGTACTGAGTATACAGTGCTAACACACATCGGTGTATGGGTAAAAACTCCCCCCCCCCAAAAAAAAAAAAAAAATAAATAAAAATAAATAAAAAATAAATAAATAAAAATAAAATAAAATAAAGTAATATTCTTTATCTCGATGCAAATTTAACATCTCAAATGAAGAGTGCTTTAGTTTGTCTGCAACTTGAGTTCATGCTGGTGTCTGTGCACAGGGACAACATCCGTACATTTTTTGTCTTACAGTGGTGCCCAGCAGTGAAGTGTGGGACTACTATTTCCCTTGTTTCCTTGCAAAAGCAAGACACAAAAATTGTGTGTATTTAGATGGAAGGCCATCATTGAGTAAGGCATGTAAAAGAGACATGACTCATTGCTGATTGCATCACCTTGTTAGTATTGTAAATCCTGATACAAAGTGCTACTTTATGTAAATAGATCTTATTCAAAAGGTGTTTTTCAAAAGCCTATCTTTTAAACATTTTCTCAGAAGGGTGAGGCTTTACATGTTAGTGTTGTGTGGCTATGTAATTAATTGTAAAAGGTTAGGGACTCCGTATGCTAGCCCTACCGTATGCTTTGTTTTGAAAGGGCAAGGGCATCAATGCACTTCTCCGTGGTAAAGGGCATCCTATAGAGGAAATAGTAAAATTTGAGCACTTCAAGGGCACCAAGGCCAGGGGCATGGAGGCAATCGCCTTTGTTGTCATCATGAAGTATCAGGCCTACTGTAATCTTACATTCAACTGGCACTGTTCACAGACTACAGTACTTTAAAAATATCAAATGTTTGCAGAAGATTCCAGGTATTGTGTGACAATAGGCCTACTTATCTGCACTAAGAAAGCAGTTAAAAAACAATTTTTTTTCACAATTGACCTGTTTAAAAAAGTACACCTGTAAATAAACCTTTTCTGTACTATGTATAGAACAAATCACCTTTATTTTACTTCGCCTGACTTGTGTGTAAATAGTACCGTACTTGATCTTCCCTCCTAAATAGTTGCGTATTTGGACAGCCACTACTTATAAAATGTATCCAGTTCCAAATTGCATTGGCCTTAATTTCATGTGCCCCAATATGAAACTAAGTCTGAGTCGGACCACAGGATAGATAAGTTGAAAAGAGAGTGCATTAACACAGCTCATGTCAAGTCTGCCCATGTTTCCTTGCGCTTGCTGTGTTTATCGAGAATCAATCAAACAAAACAATGACTTCCCCCTCCAGATGACTTGTAATTAATATTCAGGCCTGTGCTCATTACTTGTTTTCTTTGACCTGATTTCTGGAGCAGTTTAGATTATGTCTCGATGTATGCCCCGATGCCACAATCAAGTAGACTGTTGAAAAACATGTTTACAAGTGACTGGGTTTCCCTTAAAGGCGCTGGGCACCTTTGGTAGGCTCTAATCGTCAAAGTTCAGTAAATTCTCACTTGGTGTATCCCAACATGTACATTATTCATAGAATAATAAATCTGAGAAAATTTGGACTCAATTGGTCATTGAAGTTGCAAGAGAATAATGAAAGAAAAACACCCTTGTTGCACAAAATTATTTGTGTGCTTTCACTTTCAGATGCCTTATAGTAATAAAAGGCTTTGAACAGGCTAATACTAGTCTTTTAATCTTGGAGTGAGAAATTACTTCTTTCTCATAAACTTGTTTGCTTTAGAGGGAGCTGTTTCTCACAGTTGATTGTTTTATACCGTATACATGTATCAACAGCTCCATTAAACGTTACCAAGTAAGTTTTTATGCTAACAATTTTTATAGTGACCCGATGCCTTTAAATGGTCTAGATCATGCATTTTCGGAGAAATGTTGACATCGTTTAGAGCATAGGAGAGTGTCTATTGACATGAAAACAACTTCCTATGACTAGGGAAGGCAATTTCAGTAATGGTCAATGGGCTCTTATTGATCCATGCTAGCCTGGGTCATTCATGTTAGTGCAGATCAATTGTGTAGTAAGGTTTGTTTACACAACAGACAAACTGCATCTTGGGGGCCTTTCAGAATATTCAATGTGTTAAAAATTTTGAAATGGTTCTGACCAACCCAGTTACCAATCCACCGCTCTTTGTATGGTGTATTGTAGTAATTAATTAGGGTGGTGGGAGGGGCAGGCATGTTGGTCTATAATAATAATAAATACATGTAGAACACAGCATTTGTAAGGCACACTTTCTCTGTATGATACACATTCAAAGCGGTCCAGGTCATTAGAAGAAATCTCAGATGTGTTCAAAGACCAGTCTGAAAAGATGTGTTTTAAGGGAGTTTTGGAAGTGAGAAATGTAGGCCCTACATGTCATTACAACTGATGTAACATGGTGTACAATGTGTCCAGACTGTGTCCGGCTATAACATTATACTTGCAGGCAGTTATGCTTCGTTTGTGAAAGGGCAAGGGCACCACGCAAGGCATTTTCTCTGTGGTAAAGGGCACCCTATGAGGAAATTGTAAATCTTTACTGGAGCATTTTAAGGGCACCAAGGCAATCACCAGGGGGCATGGAGGCAATCACTTTCGTTGCCGCCATGAAGTATCACTATCAGACCATGTACTTTGTGTGTACGTTCTGTAACAATATTCTGGCTTTATTGCAAGATTTAGGTGACTGTATTACGTGCAAATTTACTCAAGAAGTATAACAGCACTCTTGCGTGGATACATGTACGTGTATGTGCAAAATTTGTTTACTAATCTGTTACCAACATGTTTACACCCACCACATCCAATCACAAACTTGAAACTCCATGACTCATTCTTGATAACTCTTTGAGATCTCTCTGTTATTGTTACCCAGTGTCTTGTCAATGAACTTCAGTGCAGTGCACCTACATGTAACCACAGTGGGTAAACAAGACCTGCTTAAATCTGCATTGTTGCATTTCCTGGAAATGCAGTAAGTCTAGTTTTATTGTAGACAGATTGAGGCATGTTGGTACATATTCTTACACAATAAGAGGACTGAAAAGATTTTCTGAAAACTTTACAGATGTACATGTACAGTAGACAGCAGGCATGCCCCAATTAATTTGTTTTCCCAATGTGAAGTTGACCATCTTCTAGAAAATTGTTTGGCTGACAAGTTCTTCATATTTTCTGAAAGTTGTTTCTTAGTAAGGACAAATTTGTACTCCATGTACGAGGGATTTGTTGCTGTCTGCACTGACAGTGTGTGGGGGCGATGATTGGCATTGCTTTGTCACATCCTAATTAACTCACTCTAGAAGACCATACTCCTGGATGAGCTTGTCATTAGACCTTTCAAGGCTCTGTCCTGTCTCCTCTAGAGAGATACGAGTTGTCAAGCCATCTCTTCCAGGGTTCCAAATTGTGGGTGGAATCCACCAGACTGTCAGGGCTTGTACAGGTGTACATGTAATTTGTAGACCTCTCAGATTTTTTACTGCAGCAGAATTTTGTCAAGCCCTGTATGCAACTTTTCAGGTGACCAGGGCCCAATTACTGTATTGAAAGCAAATAAATGTACTACTGGAATCAGGGAATTCCTCTAGAGAGACTGGGAGAGACATAAGCCATCAAAAAATAAAAGTTTGAAAATGGCCTGATTGTATTTTAAGCAAAAATGTTGTGCTTTTAAAACCAGCTCCATGAAATTCGGCCCTTAATATTTTTAAAAGGGTGTGATACAAAAACAAATTGATTGCCGACAATATTTTGTGTCTATGTGTCAGTATTGTTCTCTGCTGAAATACATTTACTTGTCAATAGACAGATGACTTGATGATGTCAACACCTCATGACAAGCCTGTGCAGATGACATCATATTATTTTTACAATAGCATTTGCTTTTATCGTTTTGTCATGTCAACATTTGTTATGCATCGCAGGAGCTTAGTCTGTGCAAATGGCAACAAGCCATTCTTCCAGAAAGTGCATAATATGTCAACTTGAGTAAAAAACTGTTGTGTTGCTACATTTTTAATTGATTGGATGCACTCTGGCACTGCCACGGATATTTAGATTCACATCATATGCTGCATTTCCCCCACCCCCCCTTCTTCAACTACAGTACGTGCCACCAGCTCTATGGTGCCACGTATCATCATGGAGTTACAACATGTATTTTCCTCCATGCAGTACCCTTCCACCATTGTACATGTACAATCTTCATTGTACACCTATTGGTTTGCGATAACACGATGTGTGTACGGGTACTACTTCCGTTCAGTAGATTTATTGGATTTCTTGAGACTTCTGCTTTTTAACTACATGTACTACCTGGGCGGAAGGTAATAGAAAATTGGTGGGACCTTAGCTCATAGGATCATAATAAACTGCACTAGTGCAGAGTCAGTTCTTGAATTGGTCTCAATGTTTCGACTAGCTTTCTCTAGTCATCGTCAGGAGACTGAGTAAAGTCTGTACATCTACCGAACATAAATGGTTACTTCTGTCCTGTGTATACATGCATGCACTACATACACTGTACGTGTACATGTATGCCTGCACTACACGTATCGTATCGTATGCAAGTTTTAAAGCTTGGCTTCACACTACACTTTGTGAATGGGGTCCTGTTAGATAAAGCATCGGACACAGCACAGCACAGTCTTTGGTTTAAAGATGAAAGTCCATTTAAAAAAGCTGCAATTTAACGTCAGCCCCTCCTGCGTTCAGCAATTTGTCCCCCGTCGTCAACACTCAACATTTTAATAAAATTCATAATAAGATGTGTGGCAGTCACATTTTTTCATTACCTTAATTACAGGCCGGCTTGATGTGTGCATAGCACACGTGTACGTGTTTTTGATAGCTTTTTCCTCTGTTCAGCCGGCGGCTACATGCTATGTAGACCGTGTGTGTGATTTGTTGTGCCGTCCACTGTCCGGCAACTAGCCTTTCTTAATTTAAAATCTGCTGCAGTAGCACTTGTGCCGTAGTTAAATTTATGTTTTATAAATGAAAAGTGGTTTTACCTACAGGTACAATGTGTGCAAAAAAAACACCTTGAATTTCGTTCCTGAAGGTCCACAAGTAATATTTAAAGACAGTGGACTCTTCTGGTAATTACTCAAAATATTTATTAGCATAAAACCTTACTTGGTGACGAGTAATGGGGAAGGGTTGATGATATAAAACATTGTGAGAAACGGCTCCCTCTGAAGTGATGTAGTTGTCGAGAAAGAAGTAGTTATCCACAAATTTGATTTCGAGATCTCAAGTTTAGAATTTGAGGTCTTGAAATCAAGCATCTGAAGCACACAACTTTGTGTGACAAGGGTGTTTTTTTCTTTCACAGTTATCTCAGAACTTCGACGACCAATTGAGCTCAAATTTTCACAGGTTTGTTATTTCATGCAATGTTTAGATACACCAAGCGAGAACATTGGTCTTTGACAATTACCAATAGTGTCCAGTGTCTTTAAAGGGGAACATTCTACCATCAAGATCTTTAAACCGTGTAAGTTAAAATGTAAATTTGTGGACGATTGTGTTTTATTTCGTACAAAAAGGTCCCAAACCCTAAACAAATTTCACAAGGTAAAGGCCTACATGTAGATGTTGGGTCATTGCCTCATTTGAAAAAAAAAAAATACATTTAGATTTGTTGGCAACTACAAATCTACTTGTGATTTAATATAAATTAAAATTAAAACTTGATTTTGGTTGTCACTGTATGAAACCATTGAAGTTGACATTTTGTTGTTGTTCCCCCGCTCCTCTCCAGCAAAGGTAGTATCAATTTTGCAAAAGATGTTTGAGAAAAAAAGCATGATGAAATTTTAACCCTCGTGTCACACTTGCGTGGAATTGCCCAGCTATTTAAAGCGTCTTGTGCACACAATTAGATGACAGAGTCAATTGTATTAGCCACCGTGTACCCGAATAAAACCTTCCTTTGCCGATGTTTATTACCAATTTGAAGACATTTGGCCTTGCAGTGTGTCCTGCGTTGTTTAATTTTGTCCAGAAAGTGAAGTGCTTTTTTTTTTGCCAATGAGGGTAAATTTGATGAAATCCTGACTGCGGGGAAATTCTCTGAAGCCAACTGCTGTGTGTGCACGGAGCAGTCCTGAGGAATAATTTGTTTTTCTCTTCTAATGTACCGTAGGAAATCAGTGTAAACCTATTGTAGTTGAGTTACATCCAGCCTGTTGCTAAACACATTTTCCTTATCAGGGTTTGTTCAGCAAGGCCAATTACCTTTTCATTTCACTAATTCAAGTTTTTTTTTTCATCGAAAAAACATACTTTCTGAAAATAAATAGTTTATAAATGTGTGCATGATACATTATGTATGGGGTTGCTTTCAGACTCCGCGGTGACTGCTCTATAATCGGACAACATTTCTGAAAATGCCTCAATGATTCATGCATGGTAAGGGCATGTAGGGATAGAGTTAGGGTTAGGGATAGGGTTGGTTAGGGGAACTTAGGGCTAAGCTTGGGCGATATCACGATACTATCGAATATCGTGATACTAACTTGGAAACGATTTTCATCGAAATATAGATATATCGCGATATATCGCGATATATTGCGATATCAATTAAATATCGCAATGTCAGGATGTATTTTCTAGCTGAGACATCATGTAAGCACCCCATAGATTTGGAGTAAAACCAGAAGAATAGGTCATTAGAACACCTCTCTTATGCTTTGGCTGTCTCTTCTACAACTTTCACTGGGAGTTTGAAGACTGATGATGTCAAATTTAACTAATCGTGATTATATGGAATATCGCGATATTGTCGGCGATATATCGTGAATAAAATAAATTTATATCGCCCAAGCTTACTTAGAGCATATAAGGGTTAGGTTTGGGTAAGGGCTAGGTTTGGGTAAGAGTTAGAGTTAGAGCCGGGTCAGGGATCGAGTACAGATACAATGTAGGGTTTGAGTCAGTGACAAGATTATTGTTAGAGTTAGAGTTTGGTTTGGGTTATAGCGTTAAGATAATAGACGAGTTAGGAGTATGGTTAAGAATTGGAATGCGATAAAAAAAAAAAAACAAGAAACAAGGTGTCGGAATATAAGGGTATCAAAAAGTAGGGATGCAAGGAGAAAATGTCTTAGTTCCCTTTCAAAAAAGCGAAGCACAGGCCTGTGATTCCCTTGGCGTAGTCACGGACGCTGCGCAATGTCCCCTGAATCTAATGCCGAGTGTTTCTTCTAATAACAAACCTGATCCCCATGAACCTCTCATTAAGCACTATCTCCTGATGGGAGCATCCAATGCAGATACTTAGTAGTCATAAATGGCTCTGTTGAATGATCAAAACTCCATGGGTAAGGAAGCTTGTTCAAGGAGGATGAATTTTATGGCTGTTGAGGTCATTTACCTTAAAGGAACACGTTGCCTTGGATCGGTCGAGTTGGTCTTTGAAAAGCGTTTGTAACCGTTTTTTATAAAATGCATATTGGTAGAAAGATGTTGTATAAGTAGAATACAATGATCCACACAAACATACCTCGAAATTGCGTGGTTTTCCTTTTACCTCGTCGACTAATACGTCGGCCATTTATGGGGGTCAAAATTTTGACTCCCATAAATGGCCGACCATGTTAGTTCGCACAGTAGAAGGAAAACCACGCAATTTGGAGGCAAACTTGTGTGGATCATTGTATTCTACTTTTAAAACATCTTTCCAACCATATGCATTTTATAAAAAACGGTTACAAACGCTTTTGTTTTGACCAACTCGTCCGATCCAAGGCAACGTGTTCCTTTAAAGGCAGTGGACACTATTGATAATTACCCAAAATAATTATTAGCATAAAACCTTACTTGGTAACAAGTAATGGGGAGAGGTTCATAGCATAAAACTTGTGAGAAAAGGCTCCCCTCTTAAGTGGCATAGTTTTCGAGAAAGAAGTAATTTAGACCTCAGAATTAGATTTTCAGGTCTCTAAATCAAGCATCTGAAAGCAAACAACTTTGTGTTATACAAGGGTGTTTTTTTCTTTCACTATTATCTTGCATCTTCGACGACCAACTGAGCTCAAATTGTCACAAGTTTGTTGCATATGTTGAGATACACCAAGTGAGAAGACTGGTCTTTGACGAACAAAACGTGTCCAGTGTTTTTAAACAAGCTGAACCCGCCCCCTCTTTTTTCAGACTTGAGTTTAGGAAAGCTCCACGGATGCCACTGTTGCCCTGGTCTTGGCCTCGGTGCCTCTTCTGACAGTTTTCCAAGATTTTCTAATGAAAGAGCCCTTTGCCATTTGCAGAATGAAAATGGCCCTGCCCTCTTGAAGATGAAATTTCATGCTTGTCTGTTCATACATAAACTTTTTATTGTATGATAAATTATTGGTGTGTATTGTAAAACCAAGAAGGTAAATCGTAACATGTGCATGCCCCAACTTCGCTCTTGAAGGGGCACAACAATTTCTCTCCAGTAAGGGGCACTTCGACATGTATGAGGACAATTTTAATTTGTATTTTGAACTTTGAAAAGGGCACCACAACAAAAGCACAGGGCACACAGCAACTGGGTTATTGCGAGGACTGTACTAATAACTCTCCATGATAAAACAGATCTCCATGATAAAACAGATCATAGATTTTCTTGAAGCAATACACTTGTCGCTAGCAGTGTTCGACACGTTGGCATGATGAAGAACTGCATTGTACACAGTGGGTGGATTAGGGTGACTTTCCCCATAGATGCCCTCTGGGTGAAGGCTCAACTCCTAGATTGGAAGAGGCTTTAACATTAAGCAGCGTACAGAGAGGACACTCTGTTTTCAGTATGACCACAGAGTTCGTTAGACAAGTTTTCACTTATGAAAAATTGTGTACATAATTAAGTCAAAATTGAACATCTGATTATACAAAGCTAAGATTATATGCATTTTAGTTGAATCTATTGGAAGAAAGCAAAGCATGCTGTTGAAAGAATTAAAGAGCATATAATGATGGCTTCTTATACCTCGCTCAAATTTGTCGCCTCCATGTTGCAACAAAGTGGCTACAAGAAGGAGCTCTCACTTTAAATACTACATGTATGGGTTTTTTCGCAAATCATTTTAAAATCACCTGACAAGGTTATTCAAAATGATTGTTTTTTTTGCACAATAGTTTCAAGTGAACTTAGTTTCCTTAATTGAAAACATTTTAAATGATTTTCAGCAAAGATCATTTGTTGTCGGTTTGGTTAAAAAAAGGTTTTAAACAACTTGTCTTTCGATGAATCTTGGTGCTTTGTAAAATAAAGCCTACATGGAGGTACCAGTTGGCATGGACTGCAGTACCACAATCTCAACTCAATTTCTTAAAAGATTCGATAAGGAAATATTTGACAAGGATGTGGGACAGGTTTTTTGGCGTCCTGTCATTAATACATTACATTTTTTCAGCATTCATACTTCTAAAAAGGAAGGAAATTAGCATTGATTAGTTTAAACCAAGAAAAGATTGTAATTAAATTTGGAGAGAGAAATAGAGAGCACAGAACTAGTGTTAATGTCTGCTGCCCCTGGGTGGGTCTAATTAAAATTGATTTCTACATAATTGTACATTTCATGTCTGTACTTTTGTACAACAAGTTGACTGCAACACTGAAATGGCAGACTTTTTGGATTCTACGTGTGTACATTTGTTTCAACTTTGAACCTGATATTATTTTCACTTGTTTCTTGTGATCCACCATAGAGCAAGGACCAGTGGATCCACACACCCACAATTTTGACATTGACAATTCTTAGTGGCCCCTTATATCTGAGCCGTTAGTTCTGCCACGTACACCTGCAGTTCTGTCTGGGACAGAGAATGGTGTTTACATGATAAACAGTAAACACAACTGTGTATTGGTTCATGGTTTGTGTGAATACTCAAAACCCATCGAACCATAAGAACAAATAGGATTGGTGTAATGCTGTTCTATTTACACTAATGGATTGTTTGCACCTCGTCATACGATTGAAATCTTTCTTTCACAACTGGAGTGTTTGTCTGGGTTCCTTTCTTCCCACCTCTGTGATGCTCTAATCCTGATCAAGGCCACTAGTTCCCTTTACCATGTTTACAATGTGCAATGTTAATGTGAATGACTCTGCACTTCTACAATGTACCATGTCTACTGGCTATGTTCATAGAGTAAGGACTGTCCTTACTCTATGCTATGTTCAAAGAAGACCTTGGGGCCAGTCTACACGTACATGTAGTTCCCTTTTCAAAGTTTACAATGTACAGTACTGTACAATCTGCACTGTTCAAGAGGACCATTCTAATTTGTGTAGTTCTCATTTATGTACAATGTGAATGACTCGGCACTTATACCATGTCTACTGGCTATGTTCATAGAAGGTCTTGGGCCACTGTACGTTCCCTTTTTCATGTTTACAATGTAAAACTTGGGTATGTTTAAAGAAGACCATTCTAGTTCCCTTTTATTATGTTTACAGTGTACAATGTAGTAAACTTGTACAATGCACATTTACTTATTCACGAATCTGCACCACAACTGTGTATGTTCAAAGGAGACCTTGGAACCATCCTAGTTCCCTTTTCCCATGTTTACAATTAACAACCATGTTCATGAATCTGCACTGGGTACATGTATGTTCAAAGAAGACCTCGGAACCATTCTAGTTCCCTATTCCCATGATTACATTGTACAATGTTCATGTTCATTTATCTGCACTGGGTACATGATGTTCAAAGCAGACCTTGGGATCATTCCAGATGCTACTACGCAAGACCCGCCCACCTGCTCTTTATCAATGGAACATTTTCATTGATCAGCCAATTACAAGGCCACATTCTCCAGTCAGTACTCCACCAGTCACGATCATTCACAGTAACCAATCAGGAACACCAGAGCCTTATGACACATGAAATCCTATTACTTTGCATATCAGTAGTGTATTGTTTAGTGTATGATGTGGGCACATTAGAGGTTGCACTCAGGATCGTTAGGCCTTGGCTGCACAGGGTCAGTCATCATCAGTAGTGTCATGCTCAGAGTCAATCACAGGATCAATATGTGAGTTGTTTTGGTTTCAGTCACTCCCCTGTCCTATTCAGTGCTGATGTTTTCCTTCCTGTATCATCCTATTTCATGATTTCCCGTACTCAAGAACGTTCCGGAAACTCATAAATGTTATACTCTACGGATTTATCTCAAAACAGTGTGATGGAAAAACATGTGTGCGTATTGTGTTCAGGTAGGAGAAATACTACGTTCAGTAATCTGTATCTAGTGTCACTCATTGTGTATCGCTGAGCTAGCTTTGAACTTTGGATATTGTATTGATCATTCTCAGTCTAGTGTCATTCATTTTCCACTTGAAAAGAATCCCCAGTTACCGGGTGCAAAGGAGAGCGGGGGTGGATTTCACAAAGAGTTAGGACTAGTCTTATCTCGAGTTAGGACCAGTTACTCATCCTAACTTAGGACTAGCCATACGTTTTTAATATCTCCTAGGACTAGTCCTAAGTTAGGCCTAGTCCTAACTCTTTGTGAAATCGACCCCTGTTCCTTTATTCCGTTATTCCTGAGGGTGCTTCAACGAAACTCACCTGAAATTCAGGTGAGTTTCATTGAACACCCCCCCCCCCCCCCAGCCCCTCGTAAAATAATTGAAATTTAGTAAATTGATAAAAAACCACGATATTAGTTTGTGTACGTCGTGTGTTTGGGTACGGATGTTTTTTAAGTTTCAAATTCCACATTGTTAGTTCCCAATCTTGTATGTCCGGTTTGTGTAATCGTTTGGACCTTTTTTGACGTCGAGTAGAGATTTATTATAATTTTGACATCGGCAAACCTGATACAAATTGGAGAAGTTGTTATTGAAGGAAAAGTGCATCATTGATTCGAACTGCCTCTAGCCATTGGGCTAGCTCAGTATAGCAATACAAAGGTCGTGGGTTCAAATCCAACATGAGTGGTTTGCTTATGGATTTCTTTCACCAAAATACACATCGGTGTAAGCATGGTAGGGGTAAAAACAAATTATTTATTCAACTTCTACAACTATTTTTGAAAAATACAACTTGCATTAATAATGCATTTATTTCTCTGCAATATCAAGCGTTGAATTGATTTAAACATTATTCTTGAACTCACTGCCCTAACCAGTGTCCTAACCTACATTTCTACGTAATACTGCTGTTTACATGCAGCTATATTTATACATGTTACATGTATGTACATAGTACATGTAGGTGTTACACGAGGGGTGTTTTCCATCTTGTGGGAAAATCAATATAATTTTTACTTCTTGTGTTTGACAATCGACCAACTCAAAGATTGACACAAAAAGAGTATGAAAGACTCAAACGCAGGAATGTCTGTTGAATATATTCCATATAATGGTATGTCATGAGTATACATGTACATGTAATGACAAAATGCTACTTTCTCTTTAAAGACACTGGACACTGTTGGTAATTGTCAAAGACTAGTCTTCACAGTTGGTGTATCTCAACATATATGCATAAAATAACAAACCTGTGAAAATTTGAGCTCAATTGGTAGTCGAAGTTGCGAGATATTAATGAAAGAATAAAACACCCTTGTCTCGCACCATGGTCACACGAAGTTGTGTTCTTTTAGAAATTTGATTTCGAGACCTCAAATTCTAAATCTGAGGTCTTGAAATCAACTTCGTGGAAAGTTACTTCTTTCTCGAAAACTACATGTATGTCACTTCAGAGGGAGCTGTTTCTCACACTGTTTTATACTATCAACCTGTCAACCTCTCCACATTTCTCGATATCAAGAAAGGTTTTTTGATAATAATTATTGTGAGTAATTACAAATAGTGTCCACTGCCTGTAAAGGCTGTTTGGTTTTTGGAACCCCTCAATTATTTTATTCAGTCAATCTAACCTGTGACAGTTTCATTTCTAAAAGTTTATTGTGTTTTTGATACACATTTTGCTGTAGCGGTTATTTCCACGCAGGAAGAATAATCCGAAATTTGAATTTAACAACCCGAGAAACGTCTCTCACATTTCAATTTTTTGAAACCCTCTCTGTCAAACAACATTTCTTTGAATGGAATTGTTTCTCTTTCTCACAAGTTATGTTATTTCAGAGGGAGCCGTTTCTCACAATGTTTTATACTGTCATCAGCTCTTCGTTGCTCATTACCAAATAAGTTTTTATTCTATACTTTTGTGTGATCACAAATAGTATCAGGTGCCTTTAACACAGAGATGTATTTTAATGTTGCCATTCTTTTGATTGTTTTCATGGTCTGCTGTTTGTCCCCATTAACCTGATTTCTAACGGCCTCCATTCCATCATGTCTTCAAAAGTCTCGCCTTTCCTTGGAAATATATCCGCAAGATAACGATCCTCTTGAGATTTGAAAGTGACTTCTGGGGAATACATGTGTGTATCTCCAAGGCAGCCATTAACCTGATTAGGAAAACCATAGAAGACTTGAACACACACAGTTAAGGGCTGAACATTTACAACTTTAATCTAGAAAGGTGTGTGGACTGTGGACGTTGAGAGTATGCTACGCTTTTGAAAGGGCAAGGACGCCAAGACATTTTCTCCTTTGTAAAGGGCACCCAGGCCTGATCTTTCACGGAGGCAATGCAGGTTAGGTGATTGCATCCATGCCCGCCTTAGTGCCTTAGTGCCATTGAAAAGATATGCAAATTTAAAATTTCCTCATAGGGTACCAAGGAGAAAATGCCTTGGTGTGAAGTATCAGGCCTGTATGAATGTACGTGTGCTTAGCGCAAATGAGCAAGTAAGGAGTCTCAGGTATGTGACATTCTGGTACGCATCTTTTTATGCTGAGTTACTTTTTGTGCTGAAAGACATGTAGCTTTATGAAATTAGGCCCAGATGACTTAAAGGCAGTGGACACTATTGGTAATTACTCAAAATAATTATTAGCATAAAACCTTACTTTGTTATGAGTAATGGTTAGAGGTTGTTGATTAGTACCTGTAATGTGTACTTGTGTACATGTCATATAGGACAATTTTATCCACTGTTCGCTCTGTGAAATTTGGACTAACATGTAAATATTGAAACATTTTTACAGGCACCAAGCTTGCAATGACATTGACAACAGACATTGAGGCAATTGCCTCTGTTTAAGTATCGGGCCTAGAATGTTTGATAGTTTTAACTAACTACAAAACACTGTAAGTGTACACATGTTCAAAGGCTACAATTATTTATAAAACTTAAAATTATAAAATTTTCTTACCCAACAATTTTATGTGAGTTACGCACTGCATGTTGTTACAACACTTACATTTTACATTGTGATACAGGGCACGTACAAAATGCACTAATCACTAAGAAATACTTTTTGCAGCAGGTAGTGTTACAACATGCCAGTGAACGTGATAAATGGAAACGCAAAAAAAATACATTGTACAATGGGTTTTAAATTACCGCACTTCCTGAGGTGGTTGAACAACAAAGAACTTTGTTGTCATGGAACAGGAATTTTACATTGTTAATTTTCACCCCTATTCACAGGTTCTCTGGCTACAGCCTCAAATTAAATTTTTGTTTCCTCCGACTTTCAATTTAGAAATTTGAATCTAAAGTAGATAACAGAACAGGTGGCCAGGATAATACATGTAGTTACCGCGCAGATCAGTTTAAAGGGAGGGTATTTGTTTGGTTATCACTCTTAAAATTAAATATTGGCAATTAAAGGAACATAACAGAATTGGTAAGAAAAAAAAATTGTGAAGATCACCGATTTACATAAAACTTGCACAGTCTAATGATGATGATAGTTGAAAACATCCCTTAAAATATTTTTTAACTGAAATTTCATATTTGATGAGAAAAAAAAATAATGTAATTTCGCATTTTGAGTTTATCGCTCAGTGAGCGTTTTATTCAGTTTTGTTTTGGCATCGATGCAATGCAAAATTTGTAATTGTTTTTCCACTACTCTATCGTGACCCAGACGGCCGATCGATCTCGAACTAAAGGTTTGTCAGTTCATGTAGATGGTGGATTACATCTAGCAAAGATTACATTTTTTGCTAGCAAAACCTATTCTGTAAGGTTCCTTAAACAATTTTGTTAAAGGCCTACAGCAGTTATGGCAAAAAAATAATATTAGTACATTCTCACAGAAAATAGCCAAAAGGAGATCATTCCTCAACATGTTTTTCTCTCTAAACGACTTTATTGTCAACTTAGAAATTTTGTTTATACTCTCGCTCAACAAAACACGCCCTTCACTTTGAACAAGCAAGGCCTGCCCTTGTTACTTTTTCCCAGTTACGAACTCACAAAAACATTAGTGCAGCGTCGCTGTCGTTCTGTTTTTCCTCTGTCAGTTCAAACCCCTTGAGTAGTTGCAGTGCTCAGTCATCTGAAATAACCCCATGAAAGAAATCCAGAATCTATCCACTTGTAGTGTGGCTCCGAAGCCATAATGCTGTCGTCCTGCTGAAAAGAATTGTATTGTAAACTGTTTTCTGTTTCACAGAGTAGCACCTGTATGCAAAGGTGTAGTCTCTTTTAGCTGGCAGCTGAAAGAGTTTAAAGGCACTGGACACTGTTAATACATAGTTACTCAAAATAATTGTTAGTATAAAAATGTACTTGTACAAGCAATGAAGAAGTGTTGATTGTAAAAACATTCTGAGAAACGGCTCCCTTTAAAGTGACAGAATTTTTTGAAAAAGAGGTAAATTCTCAATGTAGAATAATTTGAGTCTGAGAAAGACGTGTTAGGCATCTGGAAGCACACAGATTTGCGCTACAAGGATGTTTTTTCTTTCATTCTTTACTTAGATGACCAGTTGAGCCCAAATGTTAACAGATTTGTTATTTTATGCATGTTGGGATACACCAAGTGAGAATACTTAGGTCTATGACAACTTTGGTTGTCAGCGTTGCGAGAGAATAACAGAAGAAAAACAACCCTCGTTGCACAAATTGTGTGCTTTCAGATGCTTGATTTTGAGATCTCGAAATCTAATTCTGAGGTCTCAAGATCAAATTCAATCAAAACTACTTCTTTCTAAAAAATAACATTACTTCAGAGGGAGCCGTTTCTCACAATGTTTTATAATATCGACAGCTCTCTATTGCTTGTTTAATGCTAACAATTATTTTGAGTAATTACCAATAGTATCCTAGGGTGGGTTTCACAAAGAGTTAAGACTAGTCTTATCTCGAGTTAGGACGAGTTACTTGCCTAACTTAGGACTAGCCATACGTTTTTGATATCTCCTAGGACTAGTCCTAACCTAACTCTTTGTGAAATCGACCCCAGTGCCTTTAAGCGTACTAAAACACTCTGACAAAGAGCATGTTTTGTATGTACAATGCTCATGTTGGAACAGAACCTGGGAGGTTGCAGGTACCTGGAGCAATCCTTTGCAGGGTTGGCAAGGGAGGAGTGAGGCCTCAGGTCTTCGGTACAGTGTGCTCTATAAAAATAGAAATACGTTAGGTAATCACTCTTAAAATTACAATGAAAATGCAGTAAAAACTTGGATAAAAGTACAACAGCTTTTGATAGTATAATGCATTTTGAGAATCATTCCATTTTGGAGTAATGTGGTTATAAAATAGAATATAATTTTTTTATTCCCCAAAACTTGAATCTGAGAAGCATTACTCTCAGATTCAAGTTTTGGGGAATAAAAAGACAATAACATCTAGATAGTGTACACAAGTGTTCCAATTACGGATTATTCTTCATGCATGGATATAATCGCCCCTGACTTTCTCAAAAACACGACAAAATTTTCACAGGTTAGTTTTATATGGTTTTATCATGCCTGGTGCATCCCCCCGTTAATAACCAAAGGTGTACAAATTGATAGCTTAATTGGCCGCACACTGATGGATTTATGTTGATATAATTGTACCTTGTGTGTTAGCCACCTGCAATAACCTTTCCAAGTCCCATCCCTAGGGTAGCCTCAGTGGGTTTAAATAAAGAAAGGAAGATTTGAACCCATAGGATGTTATTTGACGACCGAAAATCTGTTGTCCTGATGGGAAAGCTTATGCTGGAGGGACTGAACTGGGGAAGTTTTCTTTTCGTGGGTTGAAAGTGTAGCAGGAATGAAAAAACTTGATTGAATTTGAGAGCTGAGTACATTATCACATCAATTTGTCGACTCTGCCTTGAGACACTGTGCACTTTGAGAGAATGGTTTTGCAGGTCTGGATTTCATCTTTGAGAGGGCAAGGTTAATGTACAGTTTGTAAAGGGCACTTCCATTGGAAAATCTGGACATTTAAGGGAAACGCTTTGCAGTGTATGGTTCAGTTTGATTCAACATTCCTTGTACATTCTGAGATTCTGTGTTTGCTTAGGTTCATTTCAATAAGTTTTTCGATGTCAAATTTGTGATTTGTAAATTCTTATATACATGTAGGCCTAGGATTTGAGGCATTGCATGGTGAGGTATCAATATATTTGGTTTGTTGCAACACCATGTGTGTATCTACTTGCCAGGTAGATAAACACTGGTGTATTGCAAACCAAATATATATTGTAAATTCTTGCCTATTGCTGCATTCAAAGAAGTAAACAGTATATGGTAGTGCCTCTCCCTCTTCGCTTCCCACCCAGTATACTGCTCTTCATAAAGTTAAACCACATGGATTTACCCTGAGGGAGTAACCTTGTTTTTTAGGGAGAGTTCCCTACATGGTGTTCTTCCCTTTTGGTGATGACTTCTTCCACTTAGGAAATAAAGTCATGAGTAATTTACTAACCACTAAAAGTTGACCTGGGCAGATGTTCCTGTGCAACTTTAAGCTGCACGTTATGTTCAGTCATTATGAACCTTGCATTTTGGCTCCTGAACCTGGGGATTTAATTGGTTAAGGGGGCAGACGGATTGATTTGCCATAAACTTTTATAGTGGGTTCTTATACACCAATTCAGGCACGCAGTGTTGAGCACCGTGCGCCATTGCTGAGGTGTACATGTGCTTAGTTTTGTGCACAAAGACATGAGGAAATCATGTTTCTTTTCACTCTTCATGGACATGAAATGTTTTCCTCAACGACTATCACATTGTCCTTAATAGGACATCATGATATACTAATGAAGATCACTGACTACAAAATTTGCAACTAAATACATGTAGAAACCGAATCATCACTTAATTGGTGTATAGCATTCAAATCCATCGCTCATTGCACTCCCAACGCAGTATTTTTCCTGCAAGGTGCATGTACTTTTACATTACTTGTAGTACCTTGAGAACCCCAGTAAGGTCCTAAATAAATGGGTCTCAGAATTTATCACTGCAATAACCCATCTTTCTGCAAGTTTGTATAATATACTCAGCGCCTTGAGTACCTTGTTTGCTCTATACAAGACTTTGATATTATTTTGAGCTACGTTTTGAAGTGTGATACTTTTTCCCCTTTATAACACACATTCTACACATGGTAAGCAGAGCTATGATCTTGGGCCCAGCTGATTTATTTGTGAAATCTAAAGTGCCATTGAAAAACTGACAGACACTATACAAAGTTTTGTGTGCTTGGCCATTTCCTTGGCCATTTTTTGTTTTGCAAACAGTGTCTAATAACTGCGCATTTTTGTTTACTTCCTACACAGATACATTGTGTCCCAGAAACTCCAAAGTTTAAGCATCATTTCCAGAACAAGGTCACCTCCCTTTACCCCCAGGAAGAGAGACTCTCAAGTATTTAGACTCTGATCCTGATTTTGAAGTCAGGTGGTTCGCCCCGTCCTCCATGATCGGAACATTGGAGCCTTCGCCCTGGGAACATTTGCCCAGCCTTGAACCTCACCGTAGGGGAGTTGTGGCTAGACTTTGGCATCTGGTTGCTCTGCCGTTATTGTAGGTTATCAACCCATTGACAATTGTGTATTGTGAGCGTCGGGGGAGTTAGGCACCTGGGAGTGTTGTGCATTGCAACCCTGGAACTGCTTGCTTGTGTAGTGCCACTGCTAGTCATCACGTGAGGTATTATTGTACAGTGTACCAAAGGCTTCTCCTGTGTTAGTAATACAGCGGTCTGTCAGTGTTGGATCGTTAATGTGTGCGTAGTACAGTGTATAGGCTGAAGTCAAAAGTGTGTATTCGTCAAGTGCACTTCATGTGTAGTCGTTATTAGTGAGTTGCTTGTAATGCCAACCCCGTCGTCTGCAATCAGCGTGTTGATGCTATCGCTCCAGTCCATCAGCTCAACTCTAAATGTTGCCCTGTCTTAAACCACAGATTCATGACCACTTCCTCACTATACACACACTTGTGAATCTGGATTTGCACCAATTACACACGCTTTACCCCTTACACTTACACACACATAGCACCATCAAGAACAGCACACATTTCTAGCTAGCTGAACACAAACCCCTGGCAATGTTAATTGTGTTCGGGCCAGCTGTGTAAATGTACACACCTATAGCAGAATGCCTCAAATGGTGTGACTACATTATATTCCCCCCTCGCTTGACGACACCAACTAAAGAGAATAGCCGTCCCCGGGCACGTGCTCTTGCCACGGCTGTGACTACACATAGCTGTTGTGGCCGACCCCTGTGTTGATGTTATAGGATATGGTGAAGGTAGCTAAACAGTGCAAAATGGGAGCAGGTAAGAATCTGTGTGTTTTAGATGTTTCTCTCCTCCTTGTGTCTTGCGGTGTGTTTCCCTATGTTACTGAAATGTCAAACTCACTACCTATCATAAAAACAGCACATTGTGTAGAATTAGTAAAAATTGTAGAATTAGTAAAAATTCAAGGGTCAAAATGCCTTCAGATTAGGTGTTTTGTGCTATGTTTGTTATGAAATTATCATGTGATTTTTGGGGTTGAACAAAGAATTGTCTAGAGTGGGATTCGAACCAACGACCTCCGGATTAACGTGCCGGCGCTCTATCAACTGAGCTTTCTAGCCCTATATTGGCGGTGTCCCTATTTTGTCAATATCGTTGTTTGGGGTGCCTGAAATTATCAGGTATCAAAATAACCCAGGGCATCCTCAGCAATGGTGCTTTTGCTGTGGTGCCCTCTGCACGGTTCCAATACAAATTGACATTTTCCTCATAGAAGCGCCCCCTAACCGGTGGACGATTACTGTGCCCCTTCAAGAGTGAAGTTCAAGGCCTGCATTACTATGGTTGGAAATTTGTTTTGAAAGAAGAATATTATAATGATTCAGTTTCATACAAATATTCCTCAGAACGATGTGATCTTTCAGTTACTTTCTAAACTGACACAATCCGCCATTTTGTGGAGTCAAAAAATGGTTCTTTCATCCATAATTGTTTCATAACAAATGCTTTAAATAAAAACATTTATTATACAGTATAGCCCAAAGCAGCAGATAAGAAGGCAATGTGTCCTTTTAAGTATGGACCATAATCTTTGGAGTAATTACCAAAATTCTACCCTCCCTTTAATTATTACTTCTATGTGTGTACACATTTTACACAAAAGAAAAATAATTGTTTGCTGATTGATTAAATTAAATTATTCAATTGATCTTCTCACGTAACACAACATGCAGTTCTTAATTCCCATCACATTGTTCTTTTCCACAGTAGTACATTCTACTACCATTGTACAGTTTCTATGACATCATCACAAACATTCTATTGAACAAAAACTGTGTCAATATTTAGGAGTCGGCAGTCTCGGTGGTTTCGATTTTTACTTAGGTTTTTGTTTCTGTGTATTTTAAATAACTTGCTTTTTTAATATATGTACAAGGATCATCTTAATAGCTGTCAAACAGTTTTTTTCTTGAAAGTTATCAACTTTTAATGTAATTTTCTTAATTCTTTGATCATTTTTTTTAAAATAAACTTGTTTGTTAAAAATTGAACTCTTTCATCATTCATGCACCATATATGATGGTGATAAATTGATCATGGACACATTAATTGTTTATTCATTTTCACTTTAAGCCTGACTTGATGTCGAGGCAGTCTATTCCAGTCTAATATGTGTATAAATGATGAGGGATTGATTCAACTTGCCCCAAAGATTCTATCACCTTGAAAGACCAACTTCACAGCCTTTACTGCACCGAGCAAAAACAACAGCGTCCTTTCCGTAAATATTTACGGGAGAACAGATATTTAATAAATTAAGCCAGGTTCCTGAAAGTCATCCAAATAATGTACATTTGATTGCTCATGCATTGGAGTCACCCTTTAGGTGCGTGGCCACATTTTACCAGCGCTTGAAGTACATGGAAATGTAGCGTACAGATTGTTATTAGCTTTGACATGTTTTCTCGGAGAGCAAATTTGGCGTAATCTGGTTGGGGGAGATTTCTAACTAACCCTGCATGCCCTGAGGGCAGTGCTAGGGAGATATGTAGGGAGTTAAGACTCATGCTGGCTTTAATGTCTGTGTTGACTTTTTAACTTTGTACATATGTACCTACACAGGCCACAAAATAACATACATGTACAGCAGGCATCCACAGCAATTGCATTGGTGCCCTTTGTTTTGCTTTGGTCCCCTTTGCAAAGTTCCAATAATTGCTATGCCCCTTCAAGAAAAAAAAAATCAAATTCTACATACCGTACGTATGTTTTCCAGCCTTGAAGACTCACAGCACCCACAGCAATTGTCTTGGTGCCCTGTGCTTTGTGCTGTGGTGCCCTCTGCAATGTTCGAGCACAAAACATTTTCCTCATAAAAGTGACCCTTACCAGAGGAAATTTGCTGTGCCCCTCAAAGAACCAAATTCAAGGCCTGCATACGTAGACCAATCCATTAAGCTCCGCCCCATTGCGTATTGACCAATCACAACGCAACGAAGGTCCGACAAATAAGGTCCGACATGCATGCGTGCGGCAGAGTTGTGCAGAAAGGCATTGGAGAGGCTCACGTGTTCTTGCTCACACGTGCGTTGTGGGCGGAGCCTAATGGATCGGTCTATTGCCTTGGTGCCCTGTGCTTATGCTGTGTTGCCCTTTGCAATGTTCTAGCACAAGTTAACATTTTCCTCATAGCGGGCCCCTTACCAGAGGAAAGTTGCTGTGCCCCCTCAAGAATGAAATTCAAGGTCGCATACTTACATTTATTTTTGTATCCAAATCTCCATACCAACTTATATTTAGAAATAAACCACAAGGAAAAGTGGGTAAATTTTCAAAATAATTTTGGGTTAAACCATAGAGTTATATATAAGAACTAGAGGGCGCACGAGTGATGCTTCGTGCACAAACGCCACGGACCGCAAGATGACAAGCGCGTCATTCTGCACGCACGTTGAATATGAAATACACGTTTGAGGTTTTTTTTATTGAACGCTCATGCGATGCTGTTTGTTCAACTTACAAAATGGCCGCACAAACACACGCTGTGAGATAGCTGTTTTGTCAACTTAGAAAATGGCCGTCCTGCTCGCATACCGGGGCGCGTATATAGGCAAGTGCGCTCTCTAGTTCTTACATGTATATATAACTCTATGGGTTAAACACAGAAAAAATGGAACTTCGACTTTCACCCTTTATGACTTGGAACATGCGACCTTCAGATTAACATATCAGCACTCTACCAACTGAGCTATCATTGCCAGTCTCCTTATTTTGTCCATATCTTTGTTCAACAACTACATATGTACAAAAGATTACAAACCAATACAACATTAATTTACACTGACAATGACATAACAACTGTTCTCTACTGTCTGCCGTGTGCTATTTAGTAAACTTTTCTGTTAAAAACAATATTCTTATCTTTTTTGATAAAATAACTTTGGCCTTTGGAACACAAAATATGTCAACAACAACTTGAGCATGTGCACACTTGTCACAGTTAAAACAGAAAGTTAAAAAAATATTAACTTGTAGAATATAATTTTTTACTACATGTAGCTTTAGAAAATTGCATAATTTTTGTTTTTAAACACATTCATACATGTACATGTAGTCCCTATCTTTGCAGTTAGAGTCTTGCAATGTATCAGTCTACATTTGTGACTCTTGTTCAAGCAAAATTTGGTCAAATGTTGCGGCCATTTGCGTCTGCTCTGGCATTTTTGTTTTAGTTTAAGACAGATTTTAAAAAAAAGTTAGACCTTAGCTATCCTGTTTTCACCATCAAAAAGAAACTTAAGTCAGTCTCTAACGAACTAATTTATTTGTTTACAGGTAACAGCACGATTTGTGATAAGT
Source organism: Asterias amurensis (assembly GCF_032118995.1). NCBI lineage: Eukaryota > Metazoa > Echinodermata > Asteroidea > Forcipulatida > Asteriidae > Asterias > Asterias amurensis. Next base: position 22,994,789 of record NC_092653.1, on the reverse strand, counting down.
TTCGTAATAACAAGGCTGGCACAGAAGGCCAGGACCATGCAGGCCAAAATAATCAACATCCAAGGTGACTATAGAAATTATTAAAAATTATTGTCCTTACATTTTAATTTTCATTATCTCTTCGTAAAGGGACACGTTGCCTTGGATCGGACGAGTTGGTTTTACTTTTACAACATCTTTCTAACCATGCATTTTATAATGAACGATTTTTATAGACCAACTCGTTTGATCCAAGGCAACGTGTCACTTTAATATTGAACAAAGAAAACTTGACTTGAGTGGAATTTGAACCAATGACCCCTGGATTATCGGTCTCCCTATTTTGTTAATATATTGTTTGTGGGTTCCTAGTATAAACAAACAATGAACATATATGACAAACAACAGAATGACAATTTTTAACATTTTTTCCCCATTGCCATAGAATGGAAAGTCCGGATATTTCACAAGGAGAAATAAGCATCGGCCTTCCCCATCAACAAACCTCCAGTATTGCCAAGTTTGAGTCCAAGAATGGCGGGGCTCCATCCGTGGTCATGGAGGAAAATGAATCCGAACCATTCACCTTTCCAATGGACATGTCATTCGATAAGGAGACACTGGGTCTGGTTCCTGATGGAACAGTAGACTCCGGGCGGGGCTCGACAATAGTGGACTCCATGGGGCCTATTGTAAACTCCCGGATTGTGATTGTCGCGGGGAGTGGCGATGACGTCGAGGAGGAAGAGATAGTGACATTACCGACCGAGCCCATCGCCCACCCGCACCTTTTACTCGTTGATCAATACGGGCGTCGACGATCTCACTCGTTCAACGAGAACATGTTAAATAGAGAAAGGACTCCAGTGACTATAAACGGAGTCCTTAGTGCCTTGGAGGATGATCTCCCTCCTATAGAGATTTCTGCCTCGCCCCGTAGTGGGGGGCGACTAGGCGGCGGTGGGTACCGCCCGGTGTCGCAGAGTATGGATGAGAGGAGGGACGTACCTAAGCCCCGCCCGGTCTCCGCCCGCCTGGATGTGCCGTTGCATAGACGCATCTTTCCGTCGTTGTCCTGTTCCCCCTATGCATCACCGATTGGATCACCTGTTGGGTCACCTAGGTTACGGAGACCCCCCACGAAGGAGTCGTCCCGTATATCAATATCGGCCGAACAGGTTGGTACAAAAGTAGGACGCCACATTCCATGTTCCTTTTTTATTTCTAGTAAAGGCAGTTTTTACTTTGCATGGTAAACTAATATAAACCTTGAGTCCCTGGCCGGGTCCTGCCAGATGTTCCTCAGACCTCACCTTATTGCAACCTGAAAAGTGGTCTCATAATTTCTTATGAACATTGCGAGGTTAAAGCAGTCCCTATTAACTATCACAACAATCCATTTCTCATGGAGATTTGCAGTCAATTCTCCTGTACATACACACATGTATTACTTAGTAAATAAAACAACAGTGCATAAAAACATTATAATTCCATGCTTACGACAAGCGTAACAGGGAATTTTTGCTTGTGTGCGTGTAGACTCTGCATTACTAGGCATTCTTTGCCGACACAGCTACTTTTGAAATTCGGCGGTTGCAGTAAGCAGAGAATGATGAACATATTCTGCGGGAAGCAGAGCAATGAAATAGAAATGTTGTCCAATTGTGACTTGTATACTGTTTTTATGTTGAATGACCTGAATGATTGAATGCTCCAATCGTATCACAGTCATGGTGTCTGAAAACGCTGTCCAAGCAGTAAGAAGTGTCAAACTAGACTCACTTCACTCATCAGTTATGAAGCTGGATCTCGCATGGACATGTAGGTGCCAATATATGTGAATAGTTTGCTTCGTCTTTGGGCATTTGCTGTGAGGGAACCATGGTGGGACCCCTTCGACCCTTAGATGTATTCTCATGAATACGTATTTTAGCTGCGCCAGAGGTGTTAGAATTCATGGGTGTGATGTTTTCGAAGGCAGTTTACAACATACGAAGTCGACTTCAAAATTTGCAAAATACGTACACGTGCAGCATTGTGTACTATACACAGTCTGTACATGTACTGTGATCACATCCATACTTATGTACATTGAACATGATGTGCTTCTACATTATTTTATGTACGGTAACATGTTGACACTCTATATTCTGTTCTGAGGTGCTGGAGTTAATACTATAATACATGTAGATGGGCGAGATGTTTTCATAGGCAATCTACAAAATCAACTACATGTAGTTACATGTATTATAAATTCAAAATTAAAATTGTTGGCAAATTTATTATGGTACATGTATATTGCATACAATATGTACTGTATGTGTGTGTACATGTTGGACACATTCACATCACACTACTGCATTATTTGTGCATGACATGTCGGCGCTCGGTATATTTAAAACCCACAAAGTCCATTCGTTTCTGTATTATAATTATCACAAGACAGCTCAAAGATTGTTGATTTCTTGCCCCTTTCGTGAAAAAAATCTGGGAAACTTAAGAAACAGATATTATTTTGATTTATAATTATACAGTCTATGGTATTAAATATGGAAAATATTGAAAAATGTTAATTCAATTTGATTCCTTACAGTACATATGTACATGTACTAAATACCCTCTTGTTTGAGCAAAAGTAGGTCAAATCTTGCAGCCGTTACAGGCACTTTGGTACAGGCAGCTTGCTATCGATATGTACTTTTATAAAGGATTTTAAAATCAAGATCGCTGAGACTTTTTTCAATAGTGCAAACAATGCAAACAAAAAGCACACATACAACATGTACAAATCGTAGTGTTCTGTAACTATGCAATGAACGTCCTCATTCTAAAAATTTAGTTTACTTGTACTTTTAAATGATAGTAGAATACCGACCGGATGTGCAGATGTGTGCCGATTGAAAACAAAGTCTGGGGTGAAACAGCAAGTGTGCATCTCAAATGCTTCATTTCAAAGTCAAATTTTATTTTACCCTGCGCTAAAAAAAAATCAAAGGACTCAGCAAACTGTACTTAAACATTGAACACAGGTTGAATTTGTCCACATGTTGTGTGTCTGGACCAGCAGGGTACAATAACAAAACAAGCCGCCGTTATGATCAATATTCAAACATTGTGCATCCAATATCTCACTAATTTTAGTCTGCCTGCTGGATGTACAGCGTATTTGAGTTCTTTTTCAAATTAAACATACGTGTAGAAACATCAGGACCCAATTTTGTGTCACTGCTTTTTCGCAGTATTCTGCACATTGTGATCACCATCCTTCTCTGCTTACTGTGGAGGTGTCGAATTTCTGAGTGAAGCTGTTTTAATAAAAAAATTGCCTGAGGAACTTGGAAAACACAACATCACAAATACATGTAATTGAAACTGAGAAACGTTTTTCCATGAAACGTTTCTCAGATTGTGTATTCTTATTACGAATTATTCTTCATAGGTGGACAACCACTCTGGATTTTTACCCAACCAACGCCCCCTGGTAATTGCCTTCGTGCCCTTGAAATGCTCCAGTAAAAACTTAACAATTTCTTCATAGCTTTACCACATGTACCAAGGAGCAAATGCATTGGTGCCCTAGCCCTTTCCAAAAAGAAGCATACAGGCCTGAAATGTATTTCTAGCAGCCTGTATGAAATTGGGCCTACATGTATGTGGTTAAAGACCCTGGACACTTTTGGTAATTGTCAAAGACCAGTCTTCTCTCTTTGTGTATCTTGACGCAACATTTGCATAAAATAACAAACCTGTGAAAACTTGAGCTCAATTGGGCGTCAAAGTTAATAATGAAGAAAAAAAAACACCCTTGTCACACAAAGTTGGTTGTGTGCTTTCAGATGCTTGATTTCGAGACCTCAAAATTTAAGTCTGAGGTCTCAAAATTAAATTCGTGGAAAATTACTTTTTCTTGAAATCTACTTTACTTTAGAGGGAGCCGTTTCTCACAATGTTTTATACTATGAACCTCTCCCCATTACTCATTACCAAGTAAGTTTTTATGCTAACAATTATTTTGAGAAACTACCAATAGTGTCCACTGCCTTTAAGATCTTAATTGAGTAGCATTGGCTCTGGGAAGAGCTTTTCATAATACAGTTTACTGGGCATTGCTTCATACATTGTACTGTACATGTTGTATTGCTCCGGTCAGTCATGGGGAATTCATACACAGTACATTGAAACTACATGTAATTGGCTGTTAAACTACTGATGACAGTGTGTTGTATACTGTAATACTGCCATTGAAAAACAGAAAAAGCAATTACAGGCCTCTACTCTTTAAATATCATTGAAAAATCCATGGTTACCAACTGTATATTGAAACTGTCGCTTCATTACATGACTTTGTATACAATCAATCATGGGACTGAGGAAAAAGGGAAATTAGGTCAGATGTATTGTGTCTGGTCTTTTGTTAAAAAAAAAAAAAAAGAGTTGCTCTCTTTTTTCACGGAACGTTGGGCAGGAATTGTATTATTTGTGTCAGTCAGACGCTTGCTAATAATTTGTTGTGTTGTGAGAGTTTTGAGTGAACTGAACTTGGCTGATGAGATGATGATAAAGTATGGCGTTGGAATTGGTTGTGGGTGACTGTGAACACGTGTTCACTTCATGAAAATGTTAATTTCATATTCTATTGTATGTGAATTAGCCTAGCCTACAAGTACTTTGTAGCCTTCAATTTAAAACTTGATGTACATGTAATAAATAGTCTTGGATGTGTGGTATGATGTGTACAATGTATTTGGGTTGAGGTGTTTAAAAAATAAAATATTAAAGTTTGTTCATTTTTATTTTGAAAAGGGGATGCAACTTTTCATTTCAGATGTCAAATAAACCACAAGGGAAACTGACTGGGTAAATTTGGTAAAACGGTTTTTAGTAACCCTCTAATACATGTAATAGTGGGCAAGTTGAGTGGTGCTTAGTTTTGTAGCCCACAGTAGTTTTTATCATACAATGTTCGCCAGGCTAAGTACGAAGGCTGAGCCTGGAAAAATAAACATAATATTTACACAAACACTTTATTGATCAAAACAAAACCGAAACTAGATCTCAAGAGGTTACTTATCAAGTTTGAAATCTTTCAATTGATAGCAACTTGGCTTTGATGTTATTAAATCGATTCCTGATGTGATTTCTTTCTGTTTTGATGCAGGATTACGTTCATTTAAATCAGTATCATCTATCGGACGAGATCGGAAAAGGCTCCTACGGAGTGGTCAAACTAGCCTACAATGAGGAAGATGACGTTCACTATGTAAGTTGCAGACTGAAAAACGGGTAGTCCGGCAACCCATCAAAATCCTACAGCATCTGGCCTCAAAATAACCCATGGCACCCACAGCAATTATTAACAATAATAATAATAATAATAATATCGAAGTCTTATATAGCGCACGTATACTCAAGGCGCTGAGTATTATACAAACTTTCAGAAAGATAGGTTACTGCAGTGATGAATTCTGAGACCGAATTATTTAGCACCTTCTAAGGGTTTACAAGGTGCTACGGCGCATACAGCAGCCACAGCCAGGAACACCGGGGCGAACCCCTTCTCTTTTTGATAAGTGCACTGGGTTCTTTTACATGCGTTACACAACACATGGGACAACGGCTTTACCTCCCATCCAAAGGACGAAGCAATGGTTAAGTGTCTTGCTTAAGGACACAAGTGTCACGGCTGGGGATTCAAACCCACACTCTGTTGATCAGAAACACCAGAGTTTGAATACGGTGCTCCTAACCGCTCGGCCACGACACTTCCACAGTGATGCCCTTTGCAAAGTTCCAATGCAAACTTAAATGTTTCCCATAGAAAGTGTCCCTCAGGCCTCAGGCCTGGAATAACACAGAGGCCACACAGCCCTCTGTTGCCCTGGTCTTGGCCTTGGTGCCCCTTCAAAAGATTCCATAGACTTTGAGATTGTCCAATGGAAGTGCCCTTTACAAAATGAAAATTGCTTTGCCCTCTCAAATCTCAGGCTTGCCTTAGGGCCTGAATTTAAAGGCAAAACCCACAAGACCACAGGGCATTGAGCTAAACATTTGTACTGGACCAGAGTTATTTTCCAACACCACTTGAGATCAAATGTGGAAATATTTTAAACAGTTTAACATAAACTTTTTGATTTGAACAATCATAGAGAACAGATTTTTCAAACTTGTCATTTTGGTCAGAAGGTTGTTTCCATAGAAAGCACTAAGCCTTCAATGTGAATGTATTGTATTAATGAACTACATGTACATGTACACACCCCCATATTGTGTGGCATCGCTACATGTGTGAAATGCAAACTAAATTTAATGGCTGTCCGTCCGTGATTGTTTTTACTGGCATGCAGCCAATCCCAGACCAAGTCTCACTGTTTGTTTAAACAAGATATTTACAGATAAACCTTTTACATTTATTTATTATTTTTTATTTTCAGGCAATGAAGATTCTGTCAAAGAAGAAACTTATACGAAGGGGAGGATTCGCAAGTAAGTAACAATTGTATAAACCACTGTGGAGTAAAAGAGGAGTTGATGTTTTTAAAAGTACATTTTATAAGTGAGGCTACAATGTATTTTTCTATCCATATATTACAATTTCATGGAGTTTCTAAACTAAACAATTTGCTTGCAAGTTGGAAGCAAAAGTAAGCAGGAAACCAGTTGTGTATGTTATAAGGTGATCTTGGTATTTTGGCTGGTAACCTGTTTCTGTTAGAGCCATTCTACACTTTCAGAACAGAAAGAAAAAAAAAGGTTCACAGATTTACAAATAACTTACAGGGTTTACAGAAGGTAATGGTGAAAGACTTCTCTTGAAATATTATTCCATGAAATGCTTTACTTTTTGAGAAAACATTACAACTATTATCAATTCTCGATAGCGAGAATTATGTATTTGTTTTAAACACATGTCATGACATGGCGAAACGTGCGGAAACAAGGGTAGGTTTTCCCGTTATTTTCTCCCGACTCTGATGACCGATTTAGCCTAAATTTTCACAGGTTTGTTATTTTATACATGTTATATAAGTTGTGATACACGAAGTGTGGGCCTTTGGACAATACTGTTTACAAATGTGTCCAATGGCTTTAAGGAACATTGATTTGTGCTTTTTGCCAAACAAATACTTTGAACACCACTTACATTTACTAGGAACTCCACAATTTGTGTAGCAATTTTATGAAACCCATTCCTTTGCACTAATGACCTTGAAGTTCTTACAAGAAACTTGTTCTTCTTGTAAACTAACGATGTTTCCTTTTCTTACCTAACAGAGAGACCTCCTCCAAGGGGAGGGAAACCAGGGCAGGGCCCCAAGACGCCCCTAGATAGAGTCTACCAAGAGATTGCCATCCTTAAGAAACTGGACCACCCAAACATCGTCAAACTCGTTGAGGTATGTGAGAGTCCAATTTTTTATTTTTTTTACTCAGTACTCAATAATACGTTTCGGAGCATTGTTTTGTGCTTACTATTAATGCTTAATATTAATGTACAAATAAAATGTATGTGAGTAAGATTTTTAAGCTTTCCATGTTGTAAGGAATAAGAATTGAGTAGCTTTACAACTGTGTCAATCTCTTGTGGGTAAGAGATGTGTAACTTTCTCATCTCAATTTGAAACAGAACTCTGGAAAGTACTGAGTATACAATTCTTCAATGTAAGGGTGAACAAACTATAAATAACAATATCAAACATATAACATCAGAAAGCATGGAGTACGTAAGTAAATTGACAACTCCACAAAAGTGTATTGCGAATGAGGTTATGCACCTGAACTACCAATTTTAATATTTGCGTGTTGTCACAGACGTTCACATGCTCAATTGCCTGTGGTCAGTCCAGGGATATGGAAATCATATCACTATGATTTCACAGTCGGAATGAGAGAGAGTTAACATTCTCTCTCCGAGAAACCCTTGCGGTCGTCCAGGGTTTGTGAAAAAGTTATCAAAACAGACTGATATTAGTCATAACACTGCCGTGAAATGATTTGATAAACATAGAGGACACAATGTTTAGATAAACTTTCAAGTTCAGACTTGGCATTTAAGCTGTCCCTTGAATTGGAAACACTGGCTTCCTGTCTTAAATTCTTCACTAGAAATACCCTAAAACCCTCGCAGAATAGATGTTTGGGGGTTCGGGAGACTTCTCAGTTCTGAAAAGAACTGTCCTGCTTTTTTAACTAATACTCGTGTGGATGGTATAGAAAATAGGCTGGGACTACTACTTAGCTTATAGGATCATGATTAACTGTACTACCGCGGAGTCAGTGCTTAAATTGGTCTCAACGTTTGGACTAGCTTGCTCTAGTCATCATCAGGAGAGTGTTTTCCTAGATACCAGTTAATATTTGGTTCATGGAAAATGGTCCTAAAGGTATACAGAATACACAGAGCCTCTAAACTGCACTCCGTACGATATCCTACATATATACATGTCCTGAAAAAAAAAAAACGGCGACGAGACTTCAGTCGCTTTATTTAGCTGCGAGGGAAAAAAACCCTGATATAAATCATACTCTGTCATCAATCATGTCGACCAGGGAGTGATGATCAATGATTTGAAAACATGAAAACAAAAAGAGACGACGTGGAATTTCATCAATGTCATTTGTCATCAGGCCTCCTCCATCTCCCCCCCCCCTCCCTCTTGTCCTTGTTAGTCTTGAACAGAATTTTTTTCTGTACATCAAAATTAGTGCTTTTCATTGGGGCATTTTTTTTATTTTACACAACTTGAATCAACAAAGGGAACCTTCAAAGGAACTTTACAGATTTGGTAAGAAAAAAATGTTTGAAGGTGACAGATTAACATAAAAATTACCTCGAGACCTCAGACTTAGAATTTGAGGTCTCGAAATCAAGCACCTGAATGCACACAACTTTGTGTGACAAGGTTTTTTTTTTTCTTTCTTTATTATCTCGCAACTTCGACGTCCAATTGAGCTCAAATTTTCATAGGTTTGTTATTTTATGCATATGTTGAAAAAACACCTTGAGAAGACTGGGCTTTGACAAAAACCAATCCTGTAATGTTCCTTTAAAAAAAATCAGAAATGTATTTAAGGATGGCAATTCTATACTACAGGGAAAAAATGGCGTTCCCGGCATGATGTCCATCTCCCGTGCCGACATTTAATTATCCAACAATAGACTGGAGGACATCCCAGACAGCATTAGACACTGAATGTCATCCAGTAATTAATTTCACTGACACTCTGGCTGCTGTGGTTTCTTCACTGAGGGTTACCGATTTATGTGACAAGCTTTTCCTTGACGGACAAGTCTTCATGACTAGCCTTTAATTAATTCATCAGGAATTTATTGTGGAGGAGTCAACATGGTCAATGCCTTTTGGAAATTTGTTATTTAATTTAGAGGTATTTGTACAATGCATGCATGAGTTATATGGTCATAAAAAAGGGTGTCCTAGTGCCCTTGCCTTTTTAAAAAACGAAGCATACGTGTACATGTGTACAGGCCTGGGTTATGATACAACCTGTGAAGCGGCAAACCAGGGGAAGCAATTTATAAGCAGAATGCCAGTCACATTTAGTGCTTGTGACAGTAACCTTATTGGTTGGTAACCTTATTCTTGTACTGTTGTAACAGAGCTGCATCTCTCCTTGATTCTGCAGAAAGTTCCCTGAAAAATAAATTAATCTTTCCATGTTCTGATGAACAAATTTGACAATCTCCCTGACTATGGAAAATTGTTCCCTTATATGTTGAATATAATTCTAAATATCTCCCTGATTTGTGTACGGAATCTTCCTGACTGCAAGATGCAAGTGTTGGCAGCTCTGTTGTAGAGCTCTATAAAATTGATCTTGATCCAATGTCAATAAAGCATGATGAATCTACATGTACTTGGAATAAAAGACTTCTAGCTAGAAGTCTTTTATTATTTTAGTGAGAAATTACCTCTTTCTCAAAAACCACGTTACTTCAGAGGGAGTCGTTTCAAAAAATGTTTTATACTATCAACAGCTCTTCAATGCTCGTTACCAAGTCAGTTTTTAAGTTAATATTTGTTTTGAGTAATTACCAAACGTGTACCTTCCCTTTAAACAGTTCTGCATATATTATATACATGTATATTGTCTTCCCACGTTTCATGAAGACTCGAGGGTGAAATGCTTTATGTATGAAGTACCTGTTGTCTGGGGATTATTTAACGGGAATTTTGTTGTCCATCGTTTATTTTCTCTACTGGATGATTGTCATAAAATAAAGCACTTTTGTCAAGGATGATCTGGCAATAATAAGGACTCATAAATGCAAAACTATAGTGCCATTTTGTGTGTGCGAGATAAAACAAAATTAAAAGATGTGTGTTTTTTTTTTCGAATTTAATTTTATTTTAAAGGATTTTCAGACTTGCATTTTACATGAGTTGCTAAGAGCCATTGCCTTTCTCATTATTATTTTACGTTTTGCGAGTAGAGCTCCTTTCCTGGCAACAGTAAGGACTTGAATGTGAAACTGTCTGGTGCCATTTTGTGTGCGATATCAAGATGTTTTTATTTTATTTATTTATTTTTTTTTTTAAATCGAAGCCTCTATACATGCTATAGACTTGAAATTTACATGAGCTGCAAAGACTTGACGCTTGTCTCTTTAAAAATATAACATTTTGCGAGAAGAGTTCCTTTTGATCTGGCAACATTAAGGACTTTATCCCGGTTTATACTTCCTGCGAATGTGATTCAATAAGAATTTGGACCACACAATTGAGATGTGTTCAACTGCTGCGAAACATTCACTGCGAAAATAGCCCTGTGACGTCAAAAAAGTGCAAAACTGTCTAGTGCTGTTTTGTTTGCGCAGTAAAAAAAAGGATAAAGATGGTTTCCAAAAGAAACTGTAAGGCTCTCGATTTGCATAGGTTGCAAAGACTCAACACCCTTTTGCAAAGACTCAAAGCCCTTTTGGTAAAAAATTAATACTTTGCAAAAAAAGTTCCATTTGAACATCCACATATATAGACAAGTTCAGAATATAACCACACTGTATGCTCTCGGAGAAATCTGGCTTTTGCATTTCACGCGGCTTCGCCTCAGCGTGAAATGGAATAGTCCAGATTTCACCTCCTGATTATGTTCCGCAATAATGCACTCATAATATCCAATTTTTTTTTTTGTACGTAGTATTTTTGTAATGGCAGGAGTCGCTGACAGTGGCAACCTGTATTAGGCATTTCAGGCCTGTGTGCTTCGTTTTTAATAGGGCATGGGCACCAAGGCATTTCTCCTTGGTAAAGGGCACCCTAGTAGTATGAGGATATTGTAAATTTCTACTGTGCATTTCAAGGGCACTGGGGCAATGACCTGGGGGCATGGAGGCAAACGCCTTCGTTGCCTCTGTGAAGTATCAGGTCTGACCTTAGTATGTTTTACCTTCAAAATTCAAAATAATATAACTAAGGAGGTAGACAGAACTTAGTTAAAGTCATACATTGTACATGTACGTATGTATTCTGCTATTGCTACATATGCATTACTGATGTCTTCAATTGCAATGCTGTCTAGTGTACAATGATAATAGGAAAGGAGCAATGGCTTAGCCAATAGGGCCCAATTTTATAGAGCTGCTAAGCAGACAAATTTGCTTAGCATAAAATTTCTTCTTTGATAAAAACAGGATTACTGACCGAATTTCCATTTGTTGCATACTGCTTGTTACTGGTATTCAGCTGTTGTTTGCTTATCCTGAAAATCACGTGGAAATTCGGTTGGTAATACCGTTTCATCAAGGAAGAAATTTCATACTAAGCAAATTTTTGTGCTTAGCAGCGCTATGAAATTAGGCCCAGCCCACAGCCAGAAGAATAGCCAGGTCCCTATCAATGGCAGATCACTATTCATAATTGCTATTGGACTCTGGGATTATGACCAAAATGGTTGTCCAGGCAATTGTGACTGTAACCCAATGGACATTGTGAGAACAACTCCCTTTCTCCATTTAAAGGCAATAAACACTCAAAATAATTACTCCCAATAATTATTAGGATAAAAACTTACTAGGTAATGAGCAATGGAGAGCTCTTGATAGTATAAAACATTGTTAAACGGCTTCCTCTGAGGTAACATAGTTTTGAGAAAGATGTAATTTCTAACTTAAATAATATGAGACTTAAGGCCTGAAACCTTTTTAGGCATCTGAAAGCACACAAATTTGTGCAACAAGGGTTTTTCTTTTATTATTTTCTTGCAACTTCAATGACCAATTGAGTCAAAATTTTCACAGGTTTGTTATTTTATGCATACATTGTATGTTGAGATACACCAAGTGAGAATACTGGTCTTTGACAATAATGTGTTAAGTGCCTTTAATGTATTGTATACAGCACGTATTACAATTACTACCTGAGTGCACTATGGGGGCATCCATTAAATAATTAAGCCACTACTTTACAATCAAGACCTGAAGACAAACATCCATTGCAAATAGATCCATTGCGGCATAGTGTACCTGATATCTATTATGATAATCACTTGCCTTGGGAGAATGTCTTTTCTTAATGTAGTTTTTGGACCAGCAATTTAGGTAATGCATTGTTTAGTATGTAGGCCTACCTGATGAATATTTGAAATTACATCATGCGGGTATATGTACACATAGGGTAAGAACTTTAGTTTTAAGTGGCCAAACATTCCACCAAGCCGGGATACAGTGTGATTTTTGTGCAAAAGTTAATATGGTTAATGTCAAAGACCAGTCTGCTCACTTAGTGTATCTCAACATATGCATAAAATAACAAACCTATGAAAATTTGAACTCAATTGGTCATCGGAGATATTAATGAAAGAAAAAAAAACACCCTTGTCACACAAAGTTGTGTGCTTTCAGATGCTTGATTTCGAGACCTCAAATTCTGAACTTGAGGTCTTGAAATCAAATTTGTGGAAAATTTCTTCTTTCTCGAAAACTACGTCACTTCAGAGGGAGCTGTTTCTCACAATGTGTTATACTATCAACCTATCCCCATTACTCATTACCAAGTGAGGTTTTTTGCTGATAATTATTTTGAGTAATTACCAATAGTGTCCACTGGTACAGGTACAAAATTTGCTTAAGTACAGTAGTAAAGCAGCCAACTTGAAGTTATCTTGTGTTAGTCCGTTGTACTGGGATGTTTGTACACCTTGCAGTTTTGTTTCAGTCTTACATTCTAATAGGAAACAGTGGGCCTACACATAAAAGAGCTTAGCCTGTTAGACTCACGGATGAGTCGGGGCTCATCCTGGTCTTAAACGGTTTACACAGCCAGTGCTCCATTTATCCATCCTATTAATGTACAATACATTGTACATAGTACATGAAGACAGTACATCTATCTACAATGTATTATTTACGTATGCTCTTTTTGTTACTGTTGGAAGAGATTTCGAGCAGCAAAGGTGTGCATTTTGCTGGATTTTGTTAACAGATTTTAGGATTTTCTGTAAACGTTGTGCCTGTAACTTTCTGATTCTGAGAAAGAAAGAATGCAATCACCAACGTATAAAATAAAGGGTCCGCTCTTTATAACGGAAACAAAAAACAATGTCGAAAATGTGATTGGGAACTTAAGAAAATACTCTTTTAAAGCAGAACCTCTTCATAACTGCTCTTTATAAATTATATTTTAAATACGGTTATTAATAACTCTGTTTGGTTATCTTTATTAAATCACAGGTTCTGAATGACCCAGCAGAAGATAACCTTTACATGGTGTTTGAACTTGTAGAAAAAGGGTAGGTTATCACATTTTAGCTGTTACTTATTAATATCCATGTGGGGCCCAGTTTCATGGCTCTGCTTACTGCCGAATTCTGCGCTTATGATCATCATTCTCCACCTATTGTACAAGCGCCAAATTTCTCCAGTAGCTGTGTAAGTTAAGAATGCTTAGTTCAAGGTTCAAGGTTCAAGGTTCATTTTATTTCCACAGTATCAAAAGACAAAAAAACAAAAAAACAATATCAAACAGCAGTCACAAGAAATTATTACAACAATGAAAAATAATTGTTTAACAACATAGGTTTGAAGAAATAGATGCATAACAATGTTGACACTGCGGAGGGATCCATTTAAGAAGCAAAGCTTGTAGGCAATGGTCCCTAATGACATGCATATGCATTGAGATTATAAATAATATCAAGTGAACCGTAGAGGTCCGTGGTCGAGTTGAGCCACCAATGAACAAAATATAACAGCAGGTCTCAATGCATATGCATGTTTACAAAGAATAATTAGTAAACACTGAAACAAAACAAAAAAACAAACACAAACAGAGGACTGGACTTAAGACAAAACACACACAGTAATGTGGAATACTGTACGCATGTGCACTTGTAAGCAATAGACAAACAACAGTCCCCTGACTGAGGTCAATGAAGAGCTATTATTGGCCGAGAGTCTTGCGTAGCGTATACACGCGGGCGCATTTCAATTGTTTTACGTCCAATATGGCGGCCAATGGTCTAGACAGAAATTCTTCCATATTGTACACGTTATACTATGTGTAGTAGTGTGAACACATGCCAACATAGGTAGTACCAGCATATGTAATGACTTTAATAAACATGACCATCATGCTATATTAAACATAAAATTTAATATCATTTTACATATACTTGTTCTTTAATCTTATAATTTGATATATCCTTGTATTTGAGATATACATGTACTGACATTTCTGCAGGTATTTAAGAACAAGATCAAACAGACAATTATTGGAAACTTTAAGAACAATGAAAACAAAGGGAAGATTAATGACATCTCAAATTAGAGAAATAAATGTAGGTCAGGTTAGCTGTAACTTGATTAATAAATAAATAATAATAATAATAATAGTGGCAATTTATAATGCGCCATGTCTGTCTAAAAGACACTCCTTGCGCAGGAGAGATGCCGAAGCCAGATTGCAAAGAGTATAAAAAGCACAAATTAAGGTACATTCTCCCAGGGAAATGCTTTAAATTTTAGGCTAAAGGAATTTTACAGAATTGGTTTTTGCTAAAAACAAAACAATTGCGGGCAGTGTAATCCACCATACATAAGCTGACAAGTCTGCAGAAGTTTGAACTTGATCGGCCATCTGGGTCACAAGAAAATAGTAAAAAAACGATTACACATTTTGCATGACATCAATGCAAAAAGAAAAAAGAATAAACAATCACATAGCGATTAACTCCAAACGGAAAAGTAGTTTTATTTATTTCTCATCAAATATGATATTTCAGAGAGAAATACTTCAAGGGATGTTTTTTTATACTATCATCATGATTAGACCTTGTAAGTTAATGTACATCTGTGATCTTCATGACTTTTTTTTACCAATTCTGTAACGTTCCTTTAAACCAGACATGTTTGAGACGGCTTTTGTTTAGTGTGAAGATAAGCTTTTGTTAATGGATGTCTACCCTAGAAACGATGTTTTTTTTATAGATAAGTTGCAATAGATGCCATCTTTACGGGCAAATTGCATTTAAGCTTGCAGGCGCGTCAAGCGCTCAGTTTATTAACGCAACCACGCTGTTTACTAACTAATCAGGCAACGAGTTTTGTGAATTCTGCGCGTGCTGCACGCCGTTCTCGCGCAAAACATATAGCTATGTGTTCCAAATTGCCCGTAAAGATGGCCGATTTACGTCATGTGGGAACTATCTATAGTGTACGCTACATGTACATGTATGTTTGTCTCTTTTCAGTGCCGTAATGGAAGTGCCTACTGATTGTGCATTGAATGAAGAGCTAGCCTGGACTTACTTCCGAGACATCATTCTTGGCATTGAATACTGTGAGTAGATACAGACTCTAGGGTCAAACCAGGTTATTTTCTTTCGAGGACTGGTTTGTGTTCTGTGCTTAATGCCTACGAGACACCAAATGAACATCAGATTAGTATTGAGTAATTTTTTGCAGATGTTGTATTCAACGAACTCAAGCATATTTTATTTTACCCGGCAATTGTTAATTGAGATTATAATATTGAGTTAACTGCTGCATCAGTGGTTTTCAATTTGTTGTTCATAAAATGGGAACAAAATAATGTGTACAGATGACTGTAGCTGTGCATTATAGCTATTTTTATGGTTTGCATTTTCAACAAAAGATCGCCCACGGTGTGAGTTGGTCTTTGGATGTTGCTAAGTTTTCAATGAACTGTGTTCTCATTAAATGAGGAGAATTAATTGAATACAAACTTACTTGTTTTTTATAGAACCTTTAGGAAAATTTTGAGGAAAACAATAAATATACTAATTGTTTGATAAGATCTTGCTAAGATAAATTGCTTACGAAATGAGGCATAATATTTTTCCTACTTTAGTCTTCATTTCTGATTGGTTGACGCTTTGAAAAATCAGTTCAAAACCATTGTGATTATAAATACAGTAGACTGAAAAGTTTCCAAAGCCTATCTGTACATATTAGTTAACCATTGTACTTGAATTTGACCGACAGCAAAATCAATGTACCATTTCTTACAATGATATTTCCACTGCAAGATTTGATAAACAATGTAATGCAAAAACAGGATGGAACTCTGACATTAAATTCCCAGTCTGTGCACTAAGCCCACTCGACACAAATGTAGGATGTTTCATTCAATGCCCCTGGCAAGAACATTATGTGAACGGCTTTACAAACGGTGCATGACGGGTTATATGTATCTAGAGCAGTCACACTTTGTCATTAATGCCCCATTTGCCAAACTGAATATCTCACTATACTGCTATAAGCAAACTAACTGGCCATTATGGCCTTGCTGTTACTTGCCCGTAGTTAAGACGCAGACTATAAGACAACTTAGGTTGCCAAGGGAGCTCATTTAATTTTAAAGGGAGTGTTATCTTACAACTCCAATGTACCACAAATAATACACTAAAGAATTGGGCACAGTTTCATAGAGCTGCTTATTTCAGCACAACAAAATAATGCTCACCAGAATGGCGTTACCATCCAATCTACATGTTCCATGTCACGTCTACAAATTGTGACAGGTATCTGCGTATTTCTGCTTAGCAGACTATTGTTTAGGCAATATTTTTTAAATTGAGCCATTGTACATGTATAACAGGCACATTGCAATCAAATTTCAAGAAAGCTGTTTAAGCCATCAGAGTGGGTTCGAATCCCAGCCATGACACCTGTGTCCTTGAGCAAGATGCATTACTTTAAAGGAACACGTTGCCTTGGATCGGACGAGTTGGTCTATTTAAAGCATTTGTAACTGTTTTTTATAAAATGCATATGGTTGGAAAGATGTTTTAAAAGTAGAACACAATGATCCACACAAGTTTGCCTCGAAATTGCGTGGTTTTCCTTTTACTGTGCGAACTAAAACGGTCGGCCATTTATGGGAGTCAAAAATTTGACTCCCATAAATGGCCGACCGTGTTAGTCGACGAGGTAAAAGGAAAACCGTGCAATTTCGAGGCATGTTTGTGTGGATCATTGTATTCT
Source organism: Asterias amurensis (assembly GCF_032118995.1). Lineage (NCBI taxonomy): Eukaryota > Metazoa > Echinodermata > Asteroidea > Forcipulatida > Asteriidae > Asterias > Asterias amurensis. The sequence goes on along the minus strand of NC_092653.1, from coordinate 22,977,352 downwards.
ACTTTTACAACATCTTTCCAACCATACATGTATGCATTTTATAAAAAACAATTACAAACGCTTTTCAAAGACCAACTCGACCGATCCAAGGCAACGTGTTTCTTTAATTGCTTCTCTTCACCCAGGGTCATAAATGGGTACCTGCGAGGGCGATTGGGCGCTATGCAAATGTATAAGAAGCCAGTACTATTAACCAACACACAATTTTTCCCCATTTAACCCTTAAAATTTTTAAATGTCAAACCAGCTATTCCACTCAACATGAGATATTGAACCATCCAAAGCCTACACTACTACAGTGTAGCTTGTTTGCTAAATAGTTCGGACCATAAGGGTCCACAGTCCATTGTCTGAGTGTTATCACATAAGAACATCTATCAAAAAGATAGTATTTGTATTTTTTTAATCAAATTTTTCCTTTTTTACGTTTCCTAGCTGGAATGATATTTTCAATTTCAGATGAGAATCATTAATTACCGTACACAGAGATTCTTGTAATTTGATTGGTGGAGCATGCATCATGTTTCATCCATTATTTTGCATTTTTACTGCCATGATACTCCAAAATTTAATATAGGAGTCCTATATTGATAGTAGTTTTTTTTTAGGAAACTTTACATCATCTTTTCCCTAATGATCATTACCTGTTCGCTTCTCAAAGGTTTTTTTTTAAATGATTGTTAGGGTGGATGAGTTTCCATTTCTGTGTCGTGTTTGTGAATTTTAATGACAAAAAGCTTTGTGTGAGTTATACAAATCAAGTATTGAATGCATTTCAATTGTGCATTTTGCAGAATTAGATAACTTGGTGAAATCTGGCTTTTCCATTTCACAAAGAAGAATAGTTTTTGTCAACATAATGGTCATTTACAGGCAAAATGATGAATACAGATACAATGGGAATATACATTGTACAATCTGTCTCAGATTCAAAATTTGGGGTATAAAAACTTAATTTTTCTTTTCTCACAAAACCACATTACTTCGAAGTTAAAGGAACACGTTGCCTTGGATCGGTCGAGTTGGTCTTTGACAAGCGTTTTTAACCGTTTATTGTAAAATGCATATGGGTAGAAAGATGTTGTAAAAGTAGAATACAATGATCCACACAAACATGCCTCGAAATTGCACGGTTTTCCTTTTACCCTGTCGACTAACACGGTCGGCCATTTATGGGAGTCAAAATTTTGACTCCCATAAATGGCCGACCGTGATAGTTCGCGTTGTAAAAGGAAAACCGCGCAATTTCGAGTGATACTTGTGTGGATCATTATATTCTACTTTTAAAACATCTTTCTAACCATATGCATTTCATAACAAACGGTTTCAACACTTTTAATAGACCAACTCGTCCGATCCAAGGCAACGTGTTCCTTTAAATGTTTCTTTAAATGCTTTCTTATCGAAAGCTGCTGTAGGCTTCTAAGCAAGCGTTTTACCATTAATTGTAAGATTGATTACCAAACAGATACCTTCCCTTTAATTTTTGCTCATGTTTTTTTTGCACACTCGAGCCCAAGTCATACTTCCTGCGAATGCGATACAAATTTTGGCGTCACATTGCTGTTTTCGCACCGAATGTTTCGCAGGAGTTGAGCACATTTCAACTGTTGTGAATTCATAGTTGCGAATTTGTGTGAGGTCAAAATTCATACTGCATTCGCAAAAAATTATGAACCAGGCTGTACATTGCTGACCTCATTTTATGATCGTTAAAGACCTACTTGAACGAAAATGTCAAGTCGTGAACTTTGCTGAATTTCATTCAAAATGTTTTCAATAAATAAGGAAATCGAGTCGTATGATTATAAATAGATTTTAATTGTGTAAAAAAACAATCATTTCGAATACCCTTCTCAAGCGCTTTTCTGAGAGATTTGCAATAAGCTCCATTACGTAATCACTTTCAAAACGTCATAGTTGGGAGCTCCAATTTGTAAAGCCGCTTTGTTGCAGCGTGGAGGTATAACAAAGCAAACTCCCACAAATGACGTTAGCGACATTGTCCTCTGACGCACGTCGTCAACGTGTTTTTAGTTTTTCAAAACCTTTAGGTTGGGGCCTGATTTTTTAATCGATAATTATGAAAAATTCAGAAGTGTACACATATCAAAATTACATTAAAATGGTGAACAAGTGCATTATAAACAAGTTAAAATACAATTTCCGTTAAAAACATTCCACTCAGGTAGCTGTTTAATTCATGATATCGTCTTTCTGTTTTTTTGTTTTTTTAACAGTACACTACCAGAAGATTGTTCATCGTGATATTAAACCATCCAATCTACTTCTTGGTGAAGACAATCATGTCAAGGTATGCATTTAATTTTCTCCCATAAATCCCTTGCCAATATAATAAGTTATTACACAAGCGCGAGTGGATTACGGAAAAGTATAGCACTTCTGCGTCCCATATCCAACGAGGCCGAAGGCGTGTTATAACGACTTTATCTTCCAGTTTCACGTCAACGCACAAAGTTAAAGATTTCAGAACATTGTTCCGCGACGAAGCGCACAAAAATTAGAATGTAATTTTTGCACTGTCCGTATACGTAGCATGACGCATTGACATTCACAATACGCACTGTGCAATAGAAACAGAGGAAGTAGTATATAGGTTATCCCCCCTCTTTAAGCATCTGATTGGTGGATTAGCTCGTACTGGAAGATTGTATAATTTAATACTTACATAGAAAAAAAGAATATTCATTCAAGCATGTTTAATTTGTCTCATCTAAATCCTGCTGTAGTAAATGCTTTCATTTTGTATAAGAGATGTTAAATTTGCATCCGGGATAAAGAATATTATTATTATTATTATTATTACTATTATTTTTTTTTTATATTTCTTTTCATTCTTTAAATTTTTTTTTTTCATTCTGCTCAGAATTGATTTACATTAACCTGTCAGTTTCCCCCGTTGTTTATTACTTTGGATCAATTTATTTTATTATTATTATTATCTATACACTTATTTTGTTATCCACCCACTCCAACATTTGATTGAAAAATATATATACATTATCATTTTTATTTTTAGGTATTTTCTTTGATGCCTGAAGCCTTTCTTCGATTCAAAATTAACTATTTCCCTTCCCAATAGTGTCCACTGCCTTGAACTGTACAATGTCTCAGACTCTTTTTTCCCCCCATTTTTTCTCTCTTCAGATTGCAGATTTTGGTGTGAGTGACCGGTTTGAAGGGATAGACGCCCTTCTGTCTGATACAGTTGGCACGCCAGCATTCATGGCTCCTGAGACGCTACATGAGGATTCTAATAAATATGGCGGCCGAGCTTTAGACGTCTGGGCAATCGGGATAACACTCTACTGTTTCATGTTTGGTCAGGTGAGAAACCTTAAATCTAGACCTTTTCATATAAGCTTTTAAATAATGCTAAGCACGGGAAAACTTACTGAGCACAACTGGATTATTAACCAAAATACCATGCAATGTGTATGCTCATGGCAAATTCTTGGTTGGCAAATTTGTTACACAATATTTCCTGCTTAGCAATTTCATGGCGGTGGATGCCAACGTATTTTGCGTGTACGGTGCCCTGTAAAGCATGTATTCTATGGACCTACACATGTACATGTACATGTATTCTATTTCTGCATTTTACTTTTCTCAGATTGTGTAGTCCAATTATGGATTATTCATCGTGCGTGGACAGATTTTCTGCATCATCTCCAAAAACACTACCACCTTTTGAAATGAAAATTCCACATACGAGTTTCATTGTATGTATCTACCATTTGGATTAAAGACACTGGACACTATTGGTAATTGTCAAAGACCAGTCTTCCAACTTGGTGTATCTCAACATATGCATAAAATAACAAACCTGTGAACATTTGAATTCAATTAGTCGTCAAAGTTGCCAGATAATAACAAAATAAAAAACACCCTTGTCACACGAAGTTGTGTGCTTTCAGATGCTTGATAACGAGACCTCAAATTCTAAACCTGAGGTCTTGAAATCAAAGTCGTGGATTTGCTTCTTTCTCGAAAACTACGTCACTTCAGAGGGAGCTGTTTCTCACAGTGTGTTATACTATCAACCTCTCCCTGTAACTGGTTACAAAGTAAGGTTATATGCTAATCATTTTTTTGAGTAGTTACCAATAGTGTCCACTGCCTTTAAGAACCAAACATTTCCAAAAATCAAGGTATACTTTACATTTAAAGGAATAGAATACATGGCACAGTGACCAGAGATAACAATAATTAAAGCACAATGAGTCAATTGTTATTATTATAAAGAATCAAAGTGTAGACTTGAGTTTCTGCTGAGATGCCCAACCTACATGTACATGTATGTAGACCAGCTACACTGAATTAATGTAGCAGACATAATTTAAATGTGACCCGGTAAAATGCACGTCGATGAAAGTCACACCTGTGCGGCATTAGGCAGGTGTAATCTCATGATTTCTTGACACCAAGGCTGGCTCAGGGGGCTCCCTTTTCGCACAGAAAACTTTAACGCAATCTTCATACAGCGTGTGCCCTCGGCATAATAGTGCAAAAACTCCTCAGCCAATTACTTCAGGTAGTTCCGTGGCAAAGAAAAAGCTGGACACAGAAGGACACAGCAAATGACATGTTTTTGTTAGACGGGAATCACTCGCTAATCTTTTCTGATATTGTAAAGGATGGTGAAAGATTACTCAATTAAAGACATCGCACCATTGGTAATGAAGGAGCTATTCATGATTTTTTGTCTACTGATTATATTACAAATTTCACAGCGTGTTGGTTGTGCTTAGTTTAATTTAGTGACATCTGTATACTCTTATTCCCTTGAGTGATTTAGCAGAATCCTTGCTCATACGTAGTCAACAAAATCTCTTTCATTTTTCCAATCAAGGTACCATTCCAAGATGATTTTATACTGGGTCTTCATAGCAAGATCAGGAACCTACCGCTGCCTTTCCCAGAAAAGTAAGTACCCTCCCAATTGTCTACCTCTTTCTCCCCCTCTCCCATCTCCTCATACACCATGTACACCTACTCCCTTCACACCGGCTCCTTGCCCATCCTAGTTGTTCCTTGACCCAGGGGTGGATTAACAAGGAGTTCAGAGTCTTATCTCTGATGGGACGTAAAGTTGTTGGTCCAATGTAACGCAAGGGGTTCGCCCCGGTGCTCCTGGCTGTGGCTACTAAATGCGCCGTAGCACCTTGTAGACCCTTAGGTGCTACTTAATTGGGTCTCAGAATTCATCACTGCAATAACCTATCTTTCTGAAAGTTTGTATATATACTAAGCGCCTTGAGTACCTTGTTTGGTAGATACGTGTGCTATATAAGACTTCGATATTATTATATTATTATTATCTTGAGTTAAGGCGAGTAAACTTCTAAGACTCTTTAATGAAATTGACCCAGGACAGTTCATTGTGGTGACCGGGCCTTCTCACACATTGGTCATATACTCTGGAGTAAACTACTCAATTCGATCTAGAACATTGTTTATCTAGAGACTTTCAATATACATGTAGAACTGAAGACTTTGCTCTTTAATCATACTATGTCTATCGAAGAGGAATTGTTTTAATGTTTATAATGTACTGTTTAGTATTAATAAATGTGTATAATAAGTGCCATTTGTATTCCACAAGTTGTAAAAAAAGTTATATTTTTAAAATTATTGCGCTGAAATGAATCAGAGAACACGACTCATCACAACATATGAGCATAAACAAATACTTCTTTGTTGTTGCTACAATTGTTGTTCCTTTGTAGAGTCCGCTAAAACATATTTTTGTCTGTAGACTTTTTCGAAGTTGCACTGCTCCTTTATATTTTGCTGAAAGCAGTTTCCAGACTTGTTGACAGTTCACCATTGGGTCATTTTCCCAGCGCTTTGAAGTACAAAGCAAACAAACTCAGGCTGTCTGTACTGAATGTTAAAAAGCTGACTGGAACTCAGAAAACGGATTGAAATAAGGTGAACCGTGCAACAGATTTGAAAAACACAGACTGGGGGGATGGCAAATACCATGGATGCCCATGTCCTGGTAAAGTTTAATTGAAAAATTAGCATTATGGGATTTGAGTCATTGCATTGTGAGGTATCAATGTATATTTGGTTTGCGGTGACACCATGTGTACATGTATATCTACTTGCTGGGAAGGTTATGTTTTATAATTCTACTATCGCGGAGTTCTGGAGACTTCTTTACAACCCAAGAGTTCAGTAATATAGTCTGCTGTGTTCGAAAATCTATTCATACATGTATCTAATCTATTTATTCTGTGGTAGTAGAATAACCGGCAAGAAGCTCTCAAAAGAACATAATCAACCCAGCAAGTATACACTTGGTGCTTACACAATCCAAATAATAATTTTTATACAACTTACATTTGCTTTAAAGACACTGGACACCATTGGTAATTATCAAAGACCAGTCTTCTCACTTGGTGTGTCTCAACATATACATAAAATAACAAACCTGTGATTTTTTTTTAGCTCAATTGGTCGTAGAGGTTGCGAAACAATAATGAAAACACCCTTGTCACATGAAGTTGTGTGCGTTCAGATGCTTGATATCTAGACCCGAAAATCTAATTCTGAGGTCTCGAAATCAAGTTTGTGGAAAATTACTTCTTACTCAAAGACTACGCTACTTCAGAGGGAGACGTTTCTCATAATGTTTTATACTATCAACACCTCCCCATTACTTGTTACCAAGTAAGGTTTTATGCGAATAATTATCTTGAGTAATTACCAAGTCCAATAGTGTCCACTGCCTTAAAAGAAGTGCCCATCAACCATGAACAAAAATCCTGCGTCTTTCTTTAAAAAAAAGGTTTAAGGCCTGGATTAGTACACATACCATGCATCGTTGTTCAGATTTGCAGCGATCAATCAAAATCAAAGGCTGGATTTTGAAGGATTAACTTGGGATGAACAGTACAACACGGTTAATATCAGCAAAGACAAGGTGTATGTAGACGCTCAATAAGCCTGCCAGTGGTAAATTGAGTCAATTATGTAGTGCTAGAATACCAATAGCGGACGTATCTCGTGTTTCACAATTTAAAAGTCTAAATCAGTTATCCGAGCGCTGTACTGTGCAAGAAGAAAAAAAAACAATTTATTTGTTCATTGTGCCAGGAAATTATTTGCACTTTCTGTAGTGGTGTGTTTTTCGAGTAGCACAAAGTCCCACAAAGACTTCCTTTGTGCTGCTAACCCTTGGGTCACATGATCAACGAAATTTTGACTCAATTATGTAAATGATTTCAAAAAACAATGTTGGAAGCATCTCTTGTTTCCAAAGTAAAAAAATAAAATAAAAAACACATGTGTTTTTCGAGTAGTACGAAGTTCCACAAAGACTTCCTATTCTCTGCTAACCCTTGGGTCACATGACCAACGATCAACGACATGATAAACCAATGTGTAGTGCTGGAATACCAGTAGTGACAGCATCCATGTTTCCACAATTTGAAAGTTTAAAACGTTTGTACTGTACAAAAAAAAAAAAAACTTATTTGTTCATTGTCCCAGGAAATTATTTGACTCTAGTGATGTGTTATTTGAGTCCTGCAAATACTTCCTTTTCACTGCAAACCCTTGGGTCACATGACCAGCAACATGTTGACGGAATGTGCTTTTGCGTTTGCCTCGGGCAAATACCAGCCTAAATGTCACGAGGAATTAGCGAGTACTTGATATTTACTTTGGCCTTCATTATTCAACGACCAAAAAGAATAGACATCAGGAATTTTTTTTCTCTTGTGTTTAATTTTTGTTTCCATGGATTTTTTTTTCCTGGATGAAGATTATAATGTTGTACCGGTAGATATTATCATGTTTTCAGTCACCTTAAAGGAACACGTTGCCTTGGATCGGTCGAGCTGGTCTTTGAAAAGCGTTTGTAACCGTTTTTTTATCAAATGCATATGGGTAGAAAGATGTTGTAAAAGTAGAATACAATGATCCACACAAACATGCCTCGAAAATGCGTGGTGACTCCCATAAATGGCCGACCATGTTAGTTCGCACAGTAGAAGGAAAACCACGCAGTTTCGAGGCAAACTTGTGTGGATCATTGTATTCTACTTTTAAAACATCTTTCCAACCATATGCATTTTATAAAAAACGGTTACAAACGCTTTTGTTTTGACCAACTCGTCCTTTAAGTTGAAACTTTTCGGAGCACTAAATTCCTTTCAATCCTCCATTTTCATAAAACAGAATAGACATCTGGACTTTTAATCTGCCAAATACATCTCCCTTGTGGTTTATTACTTGACAAAAATGAATGTAATATTTCTCATTTGCTACATTTAGTATCTCAGATAGCAATGTTTGATTCAGAGTGACAAAATTCCTGCTCAGTTTTGAGTATGATACATGTACATGTATGTACCGTACTTGGAAAGTTTTCAATTACGTTCAGTGCCATGAAGTAACGAAATAATGACAGAGCTTTTCAACAGTTCCAAATAATATGGTGGCATGATTGTGTTAACAGATAGTATTCCCATACGTATACATTATTACTAGTACATGTATATTAACTATGAAGCGTAAACACTCTGGGCATGAACATAAATGACTTGAATGTAGCTGTGTGTGTTTCCCCTTTTGCCTTGTACTTATTGGTCTTCAGGGAAGCTTTAATGCACACTTCCTATGTGGGTTATCATTTGAAACCATCTGTAAACGCCGTTCGTTAACGCTATGCATTTCATTTCTAATTATATATCGTTGATATTTTTTTCATTGCAGTAAACCGATTCCAGATGGCATAAAGGATCTCATTTTAAAAATGCTGGAGAAGGATCCAGATAAGAGAATTAAACTTCCTGAGATAAAGGTAAATGGTCAAGATCTTTTCCAGGTCATATTAATAGTTAGGCATGATCATGATGATATTCCTCTGATTTCTAATTAGTTTGCCCTAGTTTTGTCTACCTAACCCTTCACAAGTAGGTCAGCCCTGGTGCTCAAGAAAATTTCCTACTTTTTTTCCGAGGATCAAATATCATGCCTGCTTTGGCCTGATACTTTGGCCTTGTGTTGTAAAAGTAATTGTTTCCTTAATGAATGGCACATCAATGGGAGAAATATCAATTTCTACTAGAACATTTTCAAATGTACTTCCAAATATTTTCTTTTGTTTTTCTGTGCACTGCATGTATGTTATTTTGTCCCATTTTCAGAATTAGTTATAATTTATTTTGTATGCAGGATCAAATATTTTTTTATTTATTTTTTTTTTTGGGGGGGGGGCCCGCAAGACTACAAGACTGAAATCTCAAATTGTTTTCTGGACCAGATTTTTGTGTAGAAAACAACATCAATGATTTTGAACATTGACTTTTCTGAATGGCCCCTTAGTGTTAGCTCTTACCAGCTGTAAAGGGATTACTCCATCAAGTACCGAGTATCATGTGTTGAATACAACCTTTTCAGGTTAAAGATAATCTCTTTTGAAATGGAAGAATGTACTGCCTTTTTTTCTCAGTCGTAATTGTCATTGCTATCTCTGAATATTGAAATGTAGTATGATTGGCAACTACTTTATTAAAGCGTCTGCTGATCAGTATTCCCTGTCTTGGACCACAGTGTCTCTGTGCTTACGCTATGCACGTTTCTTCCTTCATGTTCATGTGGCCGAAAAAAGAAACTAAATAATGGAACTTTCCGTTGCAATGAATGCAGACTGAATAAAGTAGCAGCCTGGCAGAGATTTATATTCAAAACAGGGCTCCAAGAACTGCGGGAAAAACTCTTGACCTTTTTTCGAAAGCATTTTGAAATTTAAATGGTTTCCCAAGTTTGTTGTCTAAGGGCACTCATGTAGAGAGACGTAGCAAGATTTTCATTTTTGTTTATTTCATTTGTTTGTTAGTAAATTTGTAATGTGCCACTTACTTAACTTTGGCACTTCAAATTTGATAAAATTATTGACATTTTGTAAAACAAAATCCTGAATGTGTTTGCTTCACACTTGAACAGTATGTATGTTTGTAAGCTGTTAAAATTTGCATTGGGGCTAAAGAGTATTGTATTTGGTTTTACACTTGCACCCATGTGTGTAAAAGCACTGTATACTCAGTACTTTCCCAAGTCCTGTGAGTGAGTCCTCTTTTTTAACATGTTTGAACAAGGGGTTGTCATTTAATGGGGCTGTGTCTGTTTGCCTACATGTATGTGCCTGTCCAGTTTTCCTTTGCACCACTCGTCGTACATGGTATTCTGTATAATACATTTGTAAAGGTAATAAGTTAAACTAAGCTAAACAGGCCAGGAGTTTCATTTTTAAAAGGGAACTTCCATTGGAAAATCCGCAAGTATATGAGCATCTTATGAGGGGCACCAAGGCCAAGACCAGGGGTCGATGTCACAAAGAGTTAGGACTAGTCCTAATACATACAATACAATACTAGTCCTAACTTGGGGCTAGTCCTAGGAGATATTAGGACGAGTAACTCGCCCTAACTCGAGATAAGACTAGTCTTAACTCTTTGTGAAAATGACCCCTGGGCAATGAAGGCTGTATAATTACAGACCTACGTGTACATAAACTAAACTAAACTAAGTCTTGGGAGGGGCTGTGTCCTAGACACCTAAGCATACGACACATTTCTTCAAGATGCTTTACTTGTACCCATTTAAACCAACGCCCGTTAACCCCTGTTTACCCCTCAGGTACACCCATGGGTGACCAGACATGGAGAGGAGCCTCTACTGACAGAGGAGGAGAACTGCACCCTGGTTGAAGTATCCCAGGATGAAGTGGATACATGTGTCACAACTCTGCCTAAGCTTAGGACACTTGTGAGTACATATCATCACTGGTTCACACATATATTTATCAAGGAGCTATTTTCAATCATCTGAATTCTTGTAACATCGTCTAATGCACACTGTAAATGAAAATCTCTCTTCGCAGGCCTTGTAACTTGATGCAATTTTTACAGACAACTTGGAGGCAACCAACCGCAGTGCAAGCTTCACTTTGGTAGCACCTGAGTAGTTACTGAACAATGTCTTGCGCCTTGAAAAAAAATGTGAACAATGAAATGTGAATGCATTTTTTTCTTGGAGATTGCTGGGAACTGATTGCCTGTAGTTCGCCTTGTGTGACTTGGCCCATGAAGTTGTGGTGGTTCTGTAAAGAGCCAGTGATGTAACAACTTGACATTTCGATCAGTACGCTATGGTTGTCTTCATCATCTTCATAGAAAGAGATTTCATGTTCATGGTGTTGCTTTAAATCTTACCTGTTTGGATCTCCATCATTTAACATTTTAAATCGAACCAATCATCTAAGTTGATTATGTATTGATTGAGTATTTCATTTTGTTATGTATTTCATTTTGTTTCAGATATTAGTCAAAAATATGTTGAAGACCAAGTCTTTCGCCAACCCCTACAAGAGTAGATCAAGACACAGCAGCGCAAAAACAGGGCGAGTCTTATTGGAGCCAATCGACAGCCAAGTTAAGGCTTCTAGTTTATCGAGGTGAGTTTGAGACGAAAACAAGTTTGGAGTTGCTTGGAAGTCATGGCCCCTGTAACCTTTAAAGCCACTGGACACTATTGGTAATTGTCAAAGTCTAGTCTTCACAATCTCAATCTCAAAGTCTAGTCTTCACAATCTTGTTTATCTCAACATATGCATAAAATAACAAACCTATACAATTTTTTAGCTCAATCAGTCGTCGAAGTTGTGCGATATTAATGAAGAAAACACACCATTGTCGCACCATGGTCACACGAAGTTGTGTGCTTTCAGATGTTGTATTGCTTTCAGATTTCGAGACCTCAAATTCTAAATCTGAAGTCTCGAAATGGTCCATGTGTATTCAAGTTATCTACATTTACAGTGTACATGTTTTTTCCTTAAGCAAAGCTTCATAGTGAGTTAGATATGAAAAATAACCCTGGGTCTGAAACAATTTTTTGTGTGTATTTCTTCTCGTTGTTGCAGGCATTCATCGACAGATCTACCATGATTGTCATCATGGTCATGGGAGGTTGGAGATTCGCCAATGATCTGAATGCCACTGTAGAAGGGAGCTCATTAGTTCCAGTCTCTTTGGTTTCTGTAAAATGAGCTATGCAGGCCTTGCAGCTGAACTGCGTCTGGAGTGTGCATTGACTTCAGCCTAGCCATGTGGTTTTTTCAAGCAATTGATGTGCAAACTTGACAGCAGTTTGATAATGCATCTCAGGTTGAAAGAGCGCCCTCTTGGGGGAATTCCTGGTGTAATAAATGTTGATCAACAATAAGCGTTTTCCAGGTGCATCGGATTAAACTTGGCTAGTATCTTTGCATAGTAAAGACCGTTATCATGCTGTAATCTCTTGTGTCATGAACCCTGCATACAATAGTGGCAGTTCTATTCTCACACCATGAAAGGAACCAGACTATCTTTTCCTTCAAGCCTCAGTTTGGTTACATTGAGTCAAACAGAAGAAAAGCAAGATGGCCGTACCATGATAAAGGTCAAGCCGTGAGATTTAAATTCCATCATCAGCTTGTTGCGCCATTAGCAGTTTGGTTACATTAAAGGATTGTAACCTCTTTTTTTCTCGATTATGATTCTGTTTTATAGAATCGCTTGTTCATACCCTGACCAAATTATGTCACCGGTACCCAGTGTTGCTCAGACCTAATCAGGTACTTTGAAGTTGGATTAAATCATTATGGAAAAGCTCCATTAAAGAAAGAGGCTAAAGTGAAACATCCTTTTTTATCTGACGACTTACACCTGTTATCTCCATGTAATTCATGTTCCAAACAGTGGACTGATTCAGATCATACACAAACCAGTTGGGCTGCTGACTGCCCAAGGCAGATTCACTGTTCATCCATTAAGTTTAATGGCCAAAGTAATTTAATGTCAGCACACCCACTCTTTTAAAAGGATGTATACTTTCTGAATTATTGTGGCCAATCTCAAAAGTTCTTTAAAGGAGCTTTCCATCAACGTAACTCCTGACATCAAGTACATGTACATGTACATGTACCATACAGTGAATGAATGTACGTTCATACAAGCCTTACATTTCAAGCTTTTTGTTTACACCTATTAATCTTGTCTGGGTCCTGTCTATTCAGAACATAAAAATCAAATTTCTGTTTGACCAAAACGCCCAACCATAGTAGACTTGACCAATTACAAACGAAATCAGTGGGAGGAACAGCAGAAGAATGGACAGCTCATGTAAAAAAGGCATGTTGCATCATAATGCTGTTTAAAAATGATATTATGGTGTCCCACCATGGGCCATTACGCCCCACCCAATTAAGTGCCTGTTCCTTTTTTGATGGGAAGATGTATATCAGTTACATTTTGTAATTAATGGAGATGTTACATGTAGTATACGTAGAAAAAGAATTGGAGTGTGGAAGGTAACAAAAAGAATCTTTAGATGTGACATTCCTATTTTGTTGTTGCTGTAAATGAAGAACAGAAACACTGCGATACCAAATATTAATTTGATTTTCCTTGCAATCTTAAAAGATATTGAATTTTAAAAGTATTTTGTTTTGTTACTTGATGTTTATGAGTGCGGATCGCTCATTTTTATACACAAGAAGATAATGCTTTCTCTGAGGGATTTCTACAAAAAATATGTTCTTTGGATCAAACTGTTGAGGTCTTTGTACAGATTTTGATACTAAACATGAACTCTCAATGTTTTGGGTCCAGAATTACTGAGAGATTTTCTCGGTAGGTACTCTTTTAAACCAACATGAATGGTCTTAAACATTCCTTAAAATACTTGCATTTCCTTGGATGTATGAGTTTCTGGTTAAAGCAATGTACATCAGACATCAAGTTGGAAAACTTATTTACATACGTATGTTCAGGACCATAAGGCCATTTGTAATTTACATGATTTCATAAATTTGCTTTTACATATTTTGGAGCTTTTTGAGCTTAATGAAGTTTATTGATCAAGAGTGGTCTTAAGAGTATTTGTTACGCAAAAGGAAACATAAATTTTCATTTTCATTTATTGACCATTATGAGTATGAAATTGCAAGTAAGACCTTATAGCACTGAGGCAGCGATATGTTGTAGCAACATGGAGATTTGTGGTCCTACAAAGGAGTAGCAAGTGCTACTCTTACCTTGTTGAAATTGCACCCAGTGCATTGTTCAGTTTTACTTAAAAGTAAATGAAAATGTGTTTTTTGCGAAAGAGCTTTGGACACTGAAAGTAACATGAGTTGCCATGGAATTGCCCATCAGAAAGATAAGGTGGAAATTGAAGTACATTTACAACCTACGTTAAAGGCATTGGAAACTTTTGGTTATTACAGTGTACTCAAGATAATTGTTAGCATAAAAACTTACTTGGTAACAAGCAATGGAGAGCTATTGATATACATCTCTAACCCTACCTATACATATGTAAAGAGTCTAAAGTACTGGCAAGGCAACCAGAGAAGAAAGACAAGCAAAATTAAATAAAAGAACGAGACTTAAGCTTTGTACAGCCATGTCTGTTTAAGGAACAAGTTGGTTTGAATCGGTCGTGTTGGTCTATAAAAAGCGTTTGTTATAAAATGCATATGGGTAGGAAGACGTTGTAAAAGTAGAATACAATGATCCACACATACATGTCTCGAAAAAGCAAGATTTTTCTTTTACATCGTCAACTAGCATGCTCGGCCACTCATGGGACTTAAATTTTTGACTTCCATAAATGGCCGACCGTGTTAGTTCGCAAAGCAAAAGGAAAACCATGCAATTTCGAGGCTAATTTGTGTGGATTATTATATTCTACTTTTAAAACATCTTTCCAATCATATGCATTTTATAACAAACGGTTACAAATGCTTTTTAAAGACCAACTCCAAGGCATGTGTTCCTTTTAAAGACCAACTCCAAGGCAACGTGTACTAACATCTTGCAATCTATGTATCATTTGAGAGAGCAGTCGGAGCCGGGCTAAATTTTTAATACAAGGATATCTCCTCCCATAGTTGGAAGCTTTTTCCTTTTCAGTGATCCGCTGATTTTTATTAATACTACAAAATTGCTGCAGGTTTTAATTGATGCTGGCATTGTAATTGTTATTATTGCATAGAACAAAAGAAAGCGTGATAAATATGATGTGGCAATTCAGGCATGCTTGTTTAATTTATTGCAAATTCTTTAATAAGTGTTCATTTAGAAATTGTTAGTTTTCCTTAGAATATTATTTTTAATTTTATTTTCAATAGGTGTGGAATGGAAAATCTTATGTCATAACTATCTTCTTTGGGTTATCAATGGTATTGATTTGATATGGCAATGTTAACTCAGCTCAGTGGTCGTGTGTCTATTAAATATCTTGATTTAACTAAAAATGAGACAAAACACTTCATATTATGCTCATCAATTTTTACCACTTTTTCTGCCATACCTTACCTTTGTTCACTTACCCTTTAAATGGCCATTAAAAAACATCAATATTTTACGAAGACCTTCATATACGTTTTCTGGATGAGTTTATGTGCCAGGGGAACAAAAACAAATCACAAAATACGTTCTGTTTTGTTTTATATGTTGATTCGTAGAGATTCATTTTTACCTATTTGGAGGATCTGTTCTGCTGGGAATGCAAATATCGGTTCCAAAATCCAGATGGATTGCAACAATATAATTTCTTCACTATTGGGTTACTTGTATCAATTACCTTTATCAGGATTATTTTATGTTATGATTGTTGATGTATGTATGGCCATGATCAAGTAACAATTCTGTTGCCAATTTAAGGTTTAACAGTAAGCTGTGATGGTAGAGCCACAGTCTTTCCACTGAAGCCATCGTCAAATATTCATTGCACGATGCCTTGTCACAGAATATAAATGAGGCGAATCAGAGCTATTCCTTTTTACAGGGTGAACCCGAGTGAAATAGAAAAACTAGATTTAAAAAGTGATTGTATTCTGGAACAATGCATGAATGAAATGGTATCAGTATTTGTTTTATATAACTCACATAGAGATCTTTGTCATGTGATATTTTTTTTTTTCAAGAAACACAGAAATAGGCATGGAGATTTCTCCACATCCCACAATCTGTTGGCTCTATTTGGCCAAAAAAAAAAAATATATTCCAAACAACGGGGACGTCTCCATCTAGACACCAACCTTGTTTACCATGACACAACCCTGGGTTGTGTGGATTAATGGGTGCTGTACAATAATTATCCATATAGGACTCGTGGCAGTAAACATGGCAAAAAAATATGTATACAAAAAATGGAACATGATGCTACACATGTATTCCATGAATCAAATGACAAGAATCTGTGTGTGGTATATAAATTATTTTAATAGCCTCCTATATATTAACCTTCATGTAAAATGTTGGACATACCAAGCTTTGGACCAAAATATTGTTTTTTTTTACTCTATTGTCCGGGTCAACCATGAAAGTACATATGTAAATAATGTTATATTTATATTGAACTGTGAAATAATTAATATCATCTCATCAAGTGCTCAAAATTTCTTAATTGGGATGGATTCCCAACTGGTTAGCGTAAAGAAACTACTACTTTGAAATTCGAATTCTTAGTTGGAACGTGAAGATTTTGTTATAACCTGGCTCTGGCTATTTTTTTCCAGTAGCCACATCATTACTGTTTACTCTAAGCATGACGTTTTCTGAATGGCTGATGAAGCATAAGCCAATGCTGGAAGTGTGCTCCGACCAAAATTGTTCTTTGTAAAAAAGGAAGTTTTATTTTTCAGTAATTTCAACAGATTTATTGAAAACAAAAGTGTTTAAAGGAATATGACTTCTAGGGTGTTTCTATATCATATCGGTTTTAAGGCCGTTGTCCAGTCTGTTCTGAGTTTCTATATGAAGTATTACATTTACTTTATTAAGGGGAAGCAATTTTATTATGTCCTTGAAGTGTTTTATTGGAAGAAAACTGTCATATTGTATGTAAAAGTAACAAAACCTGACAAGTTGCAATAATTCATAAGTGCTAATGATAACTGTGTACCTGATATTTTTGAGACAGAAGTGAATTTTGTGGTCTGTGAAGAAATGAAGAGGGACAATAGAGCTGCTTTTATTTAAATTATTTATAACTGTACACACTTAACAAATAATTATTAGCTTGAGTAGAAACACATGTAGGATTTTTTTGCCGGGTAATTTCTCCCTGCAACACACATTTGCTGATCATTATCTGAACTCGAACACTGTGTTGTAACACTACATTACAAAGTGTGGACCTGAGAACAAAAGAAGTCTACATAAGGACTTGAAACATTGTGTGGACTTACATACAACCACACAGTGCTATTTTCCTAGTGTACAGAACAGAGACTGCAACACAGGGCTTTCTATTCAGGCAGGTGTTTCTACGAATGTATTTATTCCTAACGGTTTCAAAAAAAGAACCGCACGATGGAACATGTGGCTACATGAATGTGAACACTGAAGTGTATGTTGGTCGCAAACCTCAATGTACAAAAAATGTATGATCAACATCTAAGCTCATTTTTGTCACAGCCAAGTGAGTAGGCCAATTAATTGGCATGTAGCTGCCCCCAAAAATGTGTGCTGAAGAATTGAACATATGTAAGACAAAATTTAGTTTTGTTTTTAAAATTAATCGCTAGCCAAAGATCCATTTCTGAATAATAAGAATGGGGGTAAAGCAATTTTGTACACATTTGTTTTATTAAGGAAACAGAACAGTCCTTCCATGTATTTGTGCACTGATGCTCAACAGGTTACGTCCACTGTTTAATATCTACAAAGTAATTCTCAAGCTCATCTCGTTTTGTGTGTAGTTATTAACAATGTATGTTTAAATTTGATCAAGCATTAATCTGAAATAATGCTTATGTACATGTATACCACTGTGTTCCTACTTAAAATCCCAAGTGTTTACATTCAAAAGATATCAAGTAAATCTTTCTTATTTAAAAATGAAAACTTGAAAATATTTTACGAAAAAAATCCGTTTTTCCTTTGACCAGTTGACCTTACAGCAGCATGAACTAGGGATTTTATTGTCTTGGATTTGCAAAAGAAAATGTACAGTGTCATCAAGTTTATCTCACTGCAGAAAATTTACCTTTGACCAGTTATAGGAAATGTACATCCAATACACATGACAGTTTAGGCTTTAATAAGAGAGTTTAGTTTATGCTTAGAAAAGTAAAGCAAAACAAGTGTAAATTTGGTTATTCAACCACGCAGTGTAGAGACAAGCTTTTTTGTAAATTTGCCACACTTTTTTTTTGCTGGCAGCGTTTTTTGTTTAAAGCATGATTCAGAAAAGGAAAGCAAACATGTTTTTTTAACTCAAAAAAGGGACAGAAATGTAAAATTTATATATCAAATACAGGTGAAGGATTATAAACAACTATTTTTCGCTAACTTTCTCATGTGAAAAAACATGACGTAATTAAGAAAATTGATTCTATTTTTTCAAGTGTTAAATTTCAAGTGTCTTTATGAAGACTCTTAAACCAACCAAGGTATTAAATAAAAAATGCACATATAATGGTGAAAGAAATATGTGTGTGGTAATGTCTTTATTACAAGTAATTAAAACCTTAAACCATCATCACAGGCCTGGAATTACACAGAGGTCACGACCTCTGTTGCCCTGGTCTTGTCCTTGATGCCCTTTCAAAAGTTTCACACAGACTAAGATTTTCTGATGGAAGTGCCCTTTACAAAATTAAAATGGCCCTTGCCCTCTGACAAACGAAGTTCCAGGTCTGCATCAATCGACTACAACTTACATTGTTTAACATGTTGGCCAAGAAATAAACTTAACTTATCCAGTCCAATCAAAAACCAAATTTGTTTGAAACTTGCAACAGGACATTGCTTTGAAGAATTGTTTATGAGAATTTGTTGTTCTGTTTCAGATTATGCTGGAGTCAATATTGAGAATGTTTTGGGGAAGTCATTAGCTATGATAATGCCTTGCTCCGAACTTGTTGCGAGCTCCTCAATAAAACCAAACCAATAAATGACCAGACCAGAGCCAAAACGATTTACATAGCTCCATAATTGGTCTTTCATGTAATTCTCATGACTGTGGTCGTCACCAAACAGTGCTTTACTTTCAATCCAATTTACAATCCTTCCTCCAACAGCTATTGGCACTTGGAGTTTAATATCCGGCGTCTTGTCATAACCTTTCTTTCTCATATCGTCTTCGTCTAGAAACGCCAGATGATGATCCTGGAGGGTCTTTTTCAAGTGGACTTCCAGTTCTTCTCCAATGGAATGCTTAATACTGTCCACTACTGGTCCATAACTGGAATCCACTAATGAACACTGTTGTACCTCAAGAGAGAGTGCTGGGTCCATTATCAGACAAGGATCACGTAGCATTTTAGTCAGTCTGTTCTTAGAGACTGGTGCCTCACCGCCAGAAAGATGAAAGAGATATCTCTCCACTATAACACGTGCGAGAAGCGCAGGGCTCAGATCAAGCTCGTTGGCAAACTGCACTAATATCATGCCTTGGGTGTTGGAGGAATCTGCGCTACGCTGCTTGTACTGAGCATAATACTTCTGCGCTTTGTATGGGGAGCTGTAGACGCTATAGTTCTTCTTGGTCTTTAGTTGGACATACTGAGAGTAAATACTGATTAGTGTGTTGTGGGACACTGTCGGAAACACTTTATTGACCTCTGCCAAAGATTCTGTTGTGCCATCACACTGTTGTGTCTCAAAGCACTGAATGATCTCTTTATACTCGCTACGTTTCATCTTTGTACAGTGTCAACCGTTTCTTCTTCCTGCTTAATGGCTGTTGCTTCTTGTGTCTGTTTAGCCGTCTTTGCACTCTGTGTTCTGAGTTGAGCCTCAGCGATATCACCAAGTGCCTCCTGTATCCTCACAAGGAGTGCCTCGCCTCTCTGTACTACCTCACCGAGCTTATGGGCTGCCTCCTGATTCTCAACCTCAAGGTGCTTCAAGGATGCTTGCTGTAATTGAAGAAAAGCACAAAGTCAAATAAATGGTTAAGGCACAAAGTTCAATCATTTGATGCTTAAAATATCAATTAACGCAAACACCACAAATCCTGCATAATGTAACTGTAACACTTTATTTTGTAAGATAAGTGGCGTTAAGAAAGCAACAATTATTGTCCAGTTATTGTAAGCAGCATTAAAAAATCATGTATCATATACATTATCTAATTAACATGATCTCATAATGCTTGATCAACAATGTCAGAACCTTTCAAGTTGAAACAAAACTGATCAAGCACAATTGCACACTAACAACAAGCTTATTGTTTCCTCAAGAATTAAGTCATTTTAGGCAACCCTGTTGCTTGGGTTATTGGAAACAACATTGCAGTATTTGTACTTGACATCTAAACAAAATTTGCTGCAGAGGAATCAAAAGTAAACTAATCATGATGTTTTTACCGGTAAGTTGTTAACTACATACAGCACAAAGTTGATATTTCACTTGTCACCTTTAAAAGCTTACATCTTTATCAAATATGGGTCGAAATAAATGGTCAATATTCCAAATCAAACTCTGAAATTTCTTTCTGACCTGAAGTTCAACCGTTGATTCTTCACTCGGCAGCGAGTCAATTAGAACATCAATATCTTTGGCCGTCCTAGCAATGAGTTGAGCAAACAGCTGGGTGTAGTCCTCTTGCGGACCATGTCCAGGCTCCTGCTGAAGTGTTACTCCTTGCTTCTCAAAGCCAGGAAACTTGGCTGGTGTGGCGCTTTGTTGAAGGACACCAATGCTGTTACAGAAGTGTTCTGCAAGCTATAAACATGGTAAGAACAGGAAATTAGAAATATGGTTTAGAATGCTTTATGATTTTTTATGAAGAACTACTTTCCTTATTTCATGACTGTAATAATTGTATACCATTTACAAACGAGGAAGTTTGGCAGCTACATGTATGAACTAGAGTGTGGCCTCAATGATTTGTTATACATGAAATAAATTAATTTATTATTTATAATTAATCAAATTCAAATTAATCAAAACGAGACATACCATTCGGTAGAATTTAGTAGGAAAGTGGTGGAAAGATACATAAATCTTTCCTCCAATCCTGCAAACTTTGCTTTTTGTATTACTTGCACTGATTTAGATTGCAATCGAACCACCCCACACTACAGGCAGCAGTGTTGTTGTCAATCATCAGCCAACAAATTAAACACAAAAAAATACAAAAAAGTAATGTCCGAAAATTGGGCAACAATTTTATCGTTTATTTTCTCCGGTGTTTTGGGAAAACGGTCTCTGGGAAATGCAATACAAGTCAACACAATATAAGAAACCATTTAATGTTAGTGTATGAATACAATATCTCTCCCAAGTATTATAAAATAGCAAAGAAATACCTGATTGACAGCGTCTTGTAATTGAGTTACTCTGTCAGCCATGTTTTCATTTTCATGTCTAGTTTCATGGACTGACGATTGGTGGCGCTGTTTGCATTACTAGGGGAAGTGGGCGTGTGTGTTTGGGTTTCTTGGTTTTCCTTTGGGGGCGTCCAGCACTCCAGCTACTTTTGAAAGCTCTTCGAAATCAAGAGTTTTTGTAACACGAAAGGTCAACTAAAAAAAACATACTCCGTATTGTATTAATTTTCAGTTTACATATGCCTCACCAAGTCTCAATATCTTAAAATATTGTGTTTTATTCGAGTGAACAGCGCCCTCGGTGTCATGTGACACTACGTCATAATTTCCAGCATGGCCGAAAGAAAAACTCGAGAAGTGCAGAAATGACGCCATGGAAAAGTGCTTAAAACTCACTTTATGAGGACCCTAATCTGTTTCCACCAGCACTTATTTTGACAAGGTACGTATTCTCATATAATGTTTGTTAATGAAGTTGCAAAAAATGCTTTGCAGAAGGTGTATTAGAAGAGTGAAAACTATTTATTTTGTGTCTCATTGATTAAAGTTTTTCAGGCTGCCAAGGTTGAAGAGGGCGCACTTTAAATCACCGTGGCGGTATTTTGTTTTTGTAAAAAGGTGGTGTGGTTATTTTGTAAAATGAACATCTAAGAAGTTTTCTGTATTGGACCAGATAAAAATTAAAATTAAAAAGTGTATGTTCAGACAACTAGGAAATGATGAAGGTCCTTTTGAGTGTTTCTTGTTCAAACATAATTTGATTATAAAGCATACAGACTAAATTTTAAAACAACATCTGATAATTTTGTTCCGTGTAAGATGAACATCTAAGAAGTGTTCTGTATTGGACCAGAAAATTAAAATTAAAATGTGTATACTAGAATTAGACAATCAGAAAATGATAAAGGTTTATATTATGTGTTTCTCGTTCATTCAAACATAATTTGATTATGAAATTAAAAACTTAAAAAGCTCAAAAAGGGGAGATTCACTTAACTTTAAAACAACATCTGATTATAGATTATTTTTTTCATAGCTGGATAGGTCTCTTGGAGACATTCAATTTGACACCTCATTTGTTGGGGTCGGGTCATGCAAACCCAAGTTACGCTAGATCAACAGTTCAACAATGTTTCATTGTTTTCATTAACAAAAAGTGTGATTTTTTGTAACTAATTAAATTATAAAGCATACAAATGCAGGTCAGTTTATAAATATAAAAAGATGAATTAAATTTGTTTGATTTATTTTTTTAATTAATTTTTGTAATAATTGTATTTGTTTATTATAATAAACTGTACAAAACTAAGTCAAATATTGTGTTTTGTTTGGTATTTTGTTTAAGTATAAGCTTGTTGGCCAGTCACTGTATCAACTGCATGCATAGCGTGACCCCAGCCCATTAAAGTTTGGAAAATTCCCCCCGTATCGCTGTCTTGAACATTGAAAAGGCGATCGCGACAGACCGCGATGGCCAATCGTTTTGGGAAAAAAATCATTTGATAGCTTAAAACCTACTATTTTGAGTTGTCATTCAGGTACAAATGCCTCCTTTTATATATTCCAATTTTGCACTTTTTCGCACAAATGTGCACATACCAGTTTTTTTCTCCATCAACACTTCAACAAATTTCGTGCGATTTCTCTGCGATGGGCATACAGTGAACGATTTCGCCTGTTTCACATCGCAATTTGTTTTCATGGGTGAGAATGGTTTTTTTTAGCAGGGTTGGATTGGTTATTGTTTAGATAAAACAGTTTACTCGACAGGCTGAAATAAAGGAATTGTGAAATCATGTAAAGTGCCACAGTTTTTTGTATCATATTTTGCAATCCAATTTGCGTTGCATATTTTGCAACATTTATGCTTGATACATAATTATAGATTTTTATTTAAAACCATTCATTAATAAAGTTTTCCGCAAGCAAAACGATGCAAAATTAATCAGAAATCACCGTCGACAACTTACCTTTTCTTCCGTGATGTTGAATACTTTTCACCGTACTCTGGTCAGCTGGTAGTAGGGCAAAATTGACCAATGACACCGAGCTAGATTTAACTGTGAATAATTTTTGTTTTCATGGGTGAGAATGTTTTTTTTTAGCAGGGTTGGATTGGTTATTGTTTAGATAAACAGTTTACTCGACAGGCTAAAATAAAGGAATTGTGAAATCATAAGTGCCACAGTTTTTTGTATCTTAGTGTAAGCTTATTGTGGTTGTATTTTTGTTGTCAATCTTTTTTGTCTACATATACAGTAGCATCTTTGTTGTATCTCATCGTGAGTTGATTCTAGAACACTTCTTAAGACTTCAGCTTACTTTTGTCTGTCAGTGTGACTCGTTTGACTGCAAAATATCCAGTGTCATCTCAGCTGTGAAAAGAAATGAGAACAATTCGGCCAAAGAGACAAGCTGTTGCATACAGCGTCCTGGCCCTAAAAACTTTGTGATGTTGGTATCATTCATTGTGATGAACACAACTTTGACTGCATTTAAACACAACAGCTACATCAAACCAGCAGCATGCAGAAGAAACTGGATACATTCAGTCCTGCAGGATTTAAATTCAAGACCACAGTAGAATGGGGAGATCTAGCAAGACAGATGACAAGCAAAACCACCCTCACTCCACCTGTGGGTCGATCTTGCACCCCTACCCCCTACCCAGTGCTGCCCCTACCCCAGTCTGAAGGCTCCCTACATGTATACAAAGGTCAACCCAAACACAATGTAAGGGATACATCAAGGTTGCATCTCTACACAAAGGAAGCTCTAGAGCTCTGATGTCCGTGACCTCATCAGAGCTTGGATCCCTTCTCCATTGCTTCGTGTTCATCTTGGGAACATCAAAGAGATGCGTTTACAACTCTTGCAACTACTGAACTGCAGCTTGCTGCATAATACCTGCACCATCGTTATTGCAGGACGAGTGACAATGGACCTGAAGTTGCTGACCATTGGCAAGCAGTTGGTATGATGATACATGATGACAGGGTCAAGGAACTTAAAGGACATGGAGACAAGGCACTTCCCTTTCTTCCTCTGGCCAGATGGACCTTTTGTGAAATTGCAATGATAACCAACATCTCTACTGCCACTAACAGGTATCATATTTTAGGTATCATGAAATACTTGAAATAAGAAAAGAAAGAATTAAACAATAATATATATATATATATAATACAAATATTTAGAAAAATCTAAGTAATAATATTTAATAACATACAAATTAGTTTGAATTCTATAATCAATATTAAAAATTTGTTAAAGAAACATTGTGTCAAACTATGTTGAGTGTCTAATCTTTTTCAAGACTTGGATGACATAACCCTCCTTTTGAAGATTCAGGTATTAAATTTGACATCGATCAACCCACCCTTAGAAAACCTTTGTTTTATTTTGTGTCATTAGTTTCATTTCTGTGATGTGTCAAAATAATTGTGTTGTGGGAAAATTTGTCAGGTATTGTTTGTCAAAAAACGTTTCTTAGTTGAGTGGCCTTTTTATGTTCAATTTGCTAACTGTTGATTTGTCTGGATATACTGCAGTACATAGTCGTTTGACATGTATTGCTTTAAATTGGATCAAGTTGTTTGACTGTTTAACATAATGAGCAATTCTTAACATCTTTCTAATCATTCTTCCTTGTAAAAGATTAGTAAAGGCGCTATCTGACAGATGTGAGTGAAGTGCCTACTAAAACAGTTCACCACCTCATCAACTCCTGACTTACATTAACTTTTGTAAACAATTTAACCTTTTAAGGACCTTGATGATTAAATCATCAAAACCAGTAGTTTTTGAACGCAATTGCTTTGACATGATTGATAATCACTAAGTAGTAACTTAATATATTTTATTTTAGAAGTACACAGATAAAATCCTCCAAAGAAGTATTTCCATCAAGTTAGCTTAAAAGAGCTCATGTTGGTTGCATTATTCAAAGAAGTATTTAAACATGATACAAAAGTTGTATTTAATGTAACTGGCCAATTCATTAACATTTTCGTAGGTTGTTTGTAAAGGTTGTTATGAATGACAACAAGTGCACTCTCTCAAAATTAAAGACAATAGACACTATTGGTAATTACTCAAAATAATTATTAGCACAAAATCTTACTTGGTAATGAGTAATGGGGAGCTGTTCATAGTATTTGAGAAAGAAGTAATTTTCCACGATTTTGATTTGCAGACCTTAAAATTAGAAGTGGAGGTCTCGAAATCAAGCATCTGAAAGCACACAAAATTGCGTGACAGGTTTTATTTCCCATTATTATCTGGCAACTTTCGACAACCAATTGAGCTCAAATTTTCACAGGTTTGTTATTTTATGCATGTTGTGATACACCAATTGAGAAGACTGGTCTTTGACAATTACCAATAGTGTCCAGTTTCTTTAAACTATTATCCCTTTGAAAACTGACATGCTTTTAAAGTGTTTGTTCTTTTAGATGCGATGCCCCGATATGGTATTAAATTGACTAAATTCATTCTTTCTGCCCGTTTATCTACCGTTGAAGGGCAGCCCTACATATCCACAATCTGATGGCTGCCCAGATATCCACCTTCGGCAACTGCCAAGATTAGTATGGAGCCCTTGGACAGATGTGAATGAAGCGCCCACAAACCAGTTCACCACCTCATCAACTCCTGCCCATACGCCTTGTGGACCTTGATGAGGAAGCCCTGTCAAGACGTGTGAACTAACTGAATAAAGACAGCTAATGAGGCTTGAAACATGCAGTAAATGTGCTGACATTTAATCATGGTAAGTTGGGAGTCATTTCCCACAATGTTTTATACTAACAATCAGCTCTCCAATACTCGTTACCAAGTCAGTTTTTAATATTTGTTTTGAGTAATTGCCAAACATGTACCTTCCCTTTAAAGAGATGGTTGGTGTATTTCTGGTAGGTTTGAAATGCTATGATAAAAAAGTTCGCCTCATATGTGGACGCCTCATATTATTCATGTAATATTCTTAATTTGTTTTTATACTGAAAGCACACTGATGATAATGTTTCCACCATCAACAAACCTCAAGAGACCTATAACTGTCATTTGCCTTCTCCAAACCACTTTTACAGCGAGTTTAATTGCATGTTTGTTTGACAATCTCTTTGCTGAGTTGTGTCTTTTTCTGTTGGGTCTGAAAGAACTTTAAAAAAGCTTTATTTTTGAAACCAAATCAAATTTTGTTTTAAAAAAGCAACTTAAACTGGTGGTGATACCAACACCAATTCTTAAGAGACTGTTGCATGCATTTGACCATGATTTGACAAACCTGTCCCCCAAATCTCTGTTTCTTATTTTTATGCTTTGATGAAAGTAAACATGTTTTAAAATCAGTTAAAGCAGTTTTTTAACACTTGACATTGCATATTTGGCACTTTGAGTGTTGAAGAAGGGATTTTTAGCATCTACCGAAAGAGCTGTAGTCTACAAAGAAATATCCAAGACTGCTGACAGCAAAGGAGCTGCACTGAGTAAAAGGTAAATGCGTAGAATTGGCATCTAATTTTGCAAAATTGTTTTTTTGTGCTCTTGTTTTAAAATGTGTTCATTTTCTTGATCTGATGTTCACCATGGAGTGGGTGGTTTATATCATCCAAAATAAAGCAACATAATATAAAACATTAATAATATAATAATGGAGTCTTATAAAGCGCTGGTATCCACCACAAAAATGTGAACAACCAAAAAATGTGAACAACCACACCAGGGAAACATACTCATAGGGCTTCCGTTGGTAGTTCTCCACCTCATCAACTCCTGCCCAACATTTAGTTTTCTTGCCTCATGGAAATTGATGGTGAAATCATCAAAAACAATAGTTTCTATACAAGCAATGGGTTTGCTGACAGGATAGTTATTTATCAAGCATAATGTTAGTTAATTTAATTCTTTCTCCCCGTATATCTACCTTGGAATGGCTGCCCATATGTCCACATACCCACCATCTGAAGGCTGCCCAGATACACCCAGGTATTCACCTTCGGATGGCTGCCCAGATTTCCACCTTTCTTTGCTGCCAGATATCCACCTTCAATGGTTGCCAACTGAGATGAGGTCTGAGACATGGAGAGAATTAGCTGAGGCTCAATGATGGTGAGTTAAAGCTTACAAAACTTGGTTAACCTGTAGCTATCTTTGATCAAAACTTCAACCCTCACAGGTCTAGAAAAGTAACAAAGGTCTAGTGAAGTAACTTAAGTTACAAATGTGAACAACTACACTAGGGAATCATATCCATTGGGCTTTCAGTAAGCTATAATGTAACTTCTCAAAAAAGTTGTTAAAAAACAAGTTGTGAAAATTGTCTTCCTCTTGGAAGATTTGTATGGAGCCTTTGGACGGATGTTAGTGAGGCTCCCACAAGCAGTTCACTACCTCATCAAATCCTGCCCTACATTCAGTTTTCTTGTATTAAGTAATACATATCCATAGCCTTAAATGCAAACTGGTGGTGAAACCGTCCAAAACAGTTATTTCAATACAAGAAATGGGTTCGCTGACAGGATTTATCAAGTATTAAATTGATTAATTTCATTCTTTCTGCTCGTATATCTACGCCTGAATGGCTGCCCATATCCTCCATCTGATGGCTGCCCAGATACCCTTGGATGGCTGCCCAGATATCCACCTTCTGATGGCTGCCAGATATTCACTTTCTGATGGCTGCGCAAATGTCCACTATGAGACGAGGTCTGAAACATGGAGTGAATGTGCTGAGAGTCAATCGTGAGTTAAAGCTTACAAAACATGGTAAACCTGTAGAGCTTTGATCAAAACTTTCACAGGTCTAGAAAAGTAATGCAGGTCTAGAGAAGTAACTTTAGTAAAATTGTGAACAACCATACTAGGGAAACATACCCATTGGGCTTTCAATAAGCTAAAAATCCTAAAAGTGTTAAAAAACAAGATTGTTTTTGCCGAGTTGGGAAATCTTCTTTTTGGAAGATTTGTGTGGAGCCTTTGGACAGACTTTAGTGAGGCCCCCACTAAGCAGTTCACTACCTCATCAACTCCTGCCCTACATTCAGTGTTCTTGTTAATGATACATGTATATACATAGCTTCGTGGAAATTGGTGGTGAAACCATCAAAAACAATAGTTTCCATACAAGTAATGGGTTTCTGACAGGATAGTTAATTATCAAGTACTAAATTGATTAATTTCATTCTTTCTTTTTCCCATTGCGAATGGCTGCCCATATATCCACTGTCGGATTGCTGCCCAGATACTCTTGGATGGCTGCCCAGATATCCACCTAGACACCCACCTTCTGATGGCTGCCCTGATATCCACCTAGACACCCACCTTCTGATGGCTGCCCTGATATCCACCCTTGAATGGCTGCCCAGTTATCCTTCTGTTGATGGCTGCCCACCAGAAAATCACCTTTGGATGGCTGCCCTATCGACCTTCAGATGGCTGCCCAGATATCCACCCTTGAATGGCTGCCCAGATAACCACCATCAGATGGCTGCCCAGTTATCCTTCTGTTGATGGCTGCGCACCAGATAATCACCTTTGGATGGCTGGCCTATTGACCTTCAGATGGCTGCCCAGATATTGACCTTCAGATGGCTGCCCAGATATCGTCCTTCAGATGGCTGCCCAGATATCGACCTTCAGATGGCTGCCCAGATATCGACCTTCAGATGGCTGCCCAGATATCGACCTTAAGATGGCTGCCCAGATATCGACCTTAAGATGGCTGCCCAGATATCAACCCTCGGATGGCTGCCCAGATAACCACCATCAGATGGCTGCCCAGATAACCACCATCAGATGGCTGCCCACCAGATATTCACCTTTGGATGATGGCTACCCAGATTTTCACCTTCAGTTGGCTGCCCCAATATGGCTGCCAGATATCCACCTTCGGATGGCTGCCCAGCTGACCTTCGGATGCGTCCTCATGATATCTATCTTCAGATGGCTGCCTAAATGTCAACCTCCGAATGGCTCCCCAGAGATCCACCTTCGAATGTCTCCCAAGATATCCAACTTGAGATGAGGTCTGAGACATGGAGAGGATGTGCTGAGACTCAACCATGGTGAGTTAAAGCTTGGAGTTAAAGATTGGATTGCAGCCAAATTTTACAATTCACTCAAAGAGATGGTCTGTGTCACAACACCTATATTTTTTCATTGGCTATGGTTTAAACTTGACCTCATTAGTGAAGTATCCTGGCAAGCTCAAAATATTCCACCCAAATGCTTCCCCTGTTGATAACAGTGAACAAGTTTGTAGCTTCAATAGAAACAAGTGGTTTTTTTTACAAAGGCAAAGGATAAGAAAAGTAATGGTTTGAAATAACTACAAAAACAATGATGACTTTTGACACTTTAAAGTAAAACTGATATCAAAAGGAGGTGTACTCTCGCCTTTTTCATTGATTTTTTGTACATTGAAATTGATGGCTTGTACACAATTTTGTATCTGTTACTTATCCGTTCATTGTATCTTGACCTTTCAGGGCTATGAATCTAGTAGTTCTTTGAAACCAACTCTGGAAGGAATCACCTCTACTGACATTGACAGCTGCAGTTTATACAAGAGAGCAACGCCTATAGAGATTGGTTATGAGGGTTAAGACAGGGAGAGGATGCAGCAAGTTATGATGGTGAGTTTAAATCTAAAAGTTTCTAATTGCAACTGCAACCACCACATCTCCTGAGAAGTGACTACAGCTAAAGAGACATGACCAATCAGTCACTGGAGAACACACCCATAGGGCTCAATTTAGCCACTAGTAAAAACACAGAGGGTATTAAAGGAACACGTTGCCTTGGATCGAACTAGTTGGTTTATAAAAAGCGTTTGTAACCGTTTGTTATAAAATGCATATGGTTAGAAAGTTGTTTTCAATGACAAAACAATGATCCACACAAACATTGCGCGGTTTTCCTTTTGGTTTGCCAACTAACACGGTCGGCCATTTATGGGAGTCAAGAATTTGACTCCCATAAATGGCCGACCGTGTTAGTCGACTAGGTAAGAGGAAAACCGTGCAATTTTAAGGCATGTTTGTGTGGATCATTGTATTCTACTTTTACAACATCTTTCCATCCATGTGCAATAACAAACAGTTACAAACACTTTTCAAAGACCAACTCGACCGATCCAATGCAACGTGTTCCTTTTTGGACCCTGCTTGTGTGAACCTGGAGTTTCTAATAAAAATATTACACATGAATCACTTAGGTTGGGCAAAGTTTATGTTGTTTTTTTAAATGCACAGCTGACTGGAGGTGGTACTTTTCTGTAGAGGTATAAAGAATGTTTGAAAGTCCCTGAGGTCAAGTTCTTCATATCAGCACCCGTCACAAGAACTGTTCCCGACATTTGACATCCCATTGAGTTGCTGTTGCTCAGTTTTGCACCAATTCATATTGCCCTGATGTGCATGAGTGCAGCCAGCCCTTCCATTTCTGTGTTCAACGATTTGTCCTGTTTGAAAGTATAGCAATATCATCTGTTTTACTGATGAATAATGTTTGTCAAATTAGTAAATGTTGCAAATCTTGCATTTTGTTTGTGTCGCAGTCGGACTTCGGGATCTCAAGTGACATCTACCCATCAACAAGTAGATGTCTAAGACCAGCCTCTGATGCAAGAGCTTCACACTCCAGTAAAAGGTGAATTCCCAGAAAACATCCATTTGTTATTCACCCCAGTGTAGCACATAAACTGTTCAGAAGAGATGTCAGATGGAAGGCAGTTGCATTAAAAACGCTTTGTATTGCACTTGTAGGTTTGTGTTCCTTAGTTTCAGTGACGAGGTATACTGGGAGTCAAAACACAGACTGAGAATCTATCAGTGCCGCTTGACTTTATAGCAGACTCCTTGCAATTTTGCGTTCTAGGATTGGGGAATTTGTCAAGCTGCAAGGTGGCCAAAGCTTCAAATAAGTTTTATATTCACTGTAAGAATGTACAAATTAGGATTTTTTAATTTTTTTCCCCACAATTATTTGGTTTTTTTTTTTTTTTTTTTTTTTCCGTTTTAAAAATATTGTTTGCATTAATAGTGTTTCAAGTGGGTTAGTAAACAAGATGTTGCAGGCGACCCAAAGTGTGACCCCCAAAATAGCAAAGTATACAGTTTTCGATATTGACCTCCTAGGACAAAAAAAATCAGTCCGGATTTGTCCTTTATTTCTGGGACACCAGTGTTGGCAGGTATGTACTGTCCGTTAATTACAAGATTATAAGTCATACAACTAAATGTTGCAAATTATGCAATTTGTTTGTTTTGCAGTTAGGCTGCAATAAAGCCATTTACCAGTTGACGAGTAGATGTCCAAGACCAGCCATTGATAAAGGATTTGCCTTCTCCAGTAAAAGGTGAGTTCACTGAAAAACCTTTCTAATATTCACCTCAGTCAATATTGGAGCTCTATTATAATTTTCCAGAGTGCATGTTGCTGTTGTGTGGACAGAACTCGGATTCAGTTTTAACTTGATTTGAGGAGACAGAAGCTTGGTTGTGTTTTTGTGTCAAGTTGTTGTATACTATTGCTTATTTTTATTGCAAAAAATGAACCAAACATTTGGTTTCTAGAGGCTAGACCGAGAACCCCCTATTATGAATTTTGTGGGTTTTTTTTAAATTTGGAATCAATATTTTGGGGAAATCATTTGGTCCTTAGATTCAAACCAAATTCATGTACTCGATTGGTACTTGTATAAATGTTCCCAGTGCAGAAGTAATGTTCTAAAAACAACATGGTGCCTGATGACAAGCAAGTTAAGCAGATACAACTCAAAGAAAGTATCAGAGTGGAGCATTGGAGCACCTGTAGATGCAAAGTCAACAATAAAAGCACCCTGTGAACACGTTTTTAAATTCCTTTTTTAAATTCTCAAAAGTGGCATCAAAAATAGTGATTAATGCAAAAACAAAATTGAACATGAACGAAATACCTCCACTGAATAAATAATGAAAAATACAAAGTATTTGTCACTCTTTGTGATGACGTTCCAGTTAATACAAGGTTTCTTGCTGGTTCCGAACTGCCCCATTCCTGTTTCAATCTTTGCAAGACAAAACTAAACTATTACTCAATTAAAACAGTTTATTAGTCAAATTTTGTGCTGACAAATTATATCTTGGGGGTCTTCACCAGTTTTGTATCGCCCTTACAAGAGGTTTTGCACATTGTTGGCTTACAATTGCATGCTTACAATTGCATACACTTTTGTATCTGTTACCTTTCAGGACCTGAGATGTAGCTAATAGTTTCCTGAAATCAAGTTCGAAGAGGAGCCTTTCTTCTGACATATAAGAGCTGCAGGGTAAAGGAGAGCAAAGCAGATGAAATCATGACAACCAAGCATCATCAATAGTAAGACGTGTTAGTTTTGTAATCGCCAGTAGTTAGCTGTTTTTGTAGTACCGTAACAGTTAGTGTCTGTAAATAAATACACCATTGCAAGCAAGCATGCACATACGCGATTTTTGCGCGACGAAATTGGAGATCTTTGAGCCTTGGTGATGCAGCTACTCGACTGGAGGTGTGACGATTAAAATTGGAGGTGTGACGATTGGATTAGGGGTAAGAGAACATACAATTGGTGGTGGTAGGATACAATTGGTGGTGGTAGGATACAATTGGTGGTGGGTGGATACAATTGGTGGTGGGAGGATACAATTGGTGGTGGGAGGATACAATTGGTGGTGGGAGGATACAGTTGGTGGTGGGAGGATACAATTGGTGGCGGGAGGATACAATTGGTGGTGGGAGGATACAATTGGTGGTGGGAGGATACAATTGGTGGCGGGAGGATACAATTGGTGGTGGGAGGATACAATTGGTGGTGGGAGGATACAATTGGTGGTGGGAGGATACAATTGGTGGCGGGAGGATACAATTGGTGGCGGGAGGATACAATTGGTGGCGGGAGGATACAATTGGTGGTGGGAGGATACAATTGGTGGTGGGAGGATACAATTGGTGGCGGGAGGATACAATTGGTGGTGGGAGGATACAATTGGTGGTGGGAGGATACAGTTGGTGGTGGGAGGATACAGTTGGTGGTGGGAGGATACAGTTGGTGGAGGGAATGTACAATTGGTGGAGGGAATGTTTTATTGCAGGTGCGGCATTTCGGATAACTCCGAAATGGATTTCGGATAACTCCGAAATTAGACTAAAGGGACCTGGACACTTGCACGTGGCTTGTGGGGTCCTACTTCCGGCTCGCTACAATGGGTGGCTGATCTTAAAGGTGCATTTGGGCTCCTCACCTGAGGATGGTGCCGGTGTTATCACAAATGGTTGGCTAAACGGGAGGAGTTCCTAGTCTTTTCGGCTAGGGACCGCGTGAGTAGAGTAGGGGACTGCCTTGGGGCAACTTGAGGTGGCGGACCGGACCCTCCAATGGAAGGAGGTGCAATTGGCCCTTATGATCTCGAAAGCGTGTGGGGCTGGTATCCTGGCACCTGCACGTGGTGGCCCTGCTAATTTAACTAAGCTGATCAGGATGATTATCAGACAAAATCTGATGCCAAATATTTGCTTGCGATGGTGTATTTATAAGAAATGTGTTTTTGTTTAATGACAAGTTTATGTTCTGTTCTACTGTGATGTTAAATTTTTAATGGTATATACGATATTTAATGGTATTTAGTATATTGTAGTAGTTTTGCCCCCCTATAATTTAGATTTTTTTTCTTTGTTGAACCACTTATTCCAACTCTTATTCTTCACTTTCTTCATACTCTTAGTCTTTCTGGGTTCAGAGAGCACAATCTCATTCCTTCTGTGATCAGAGGGCAAACTATTGGAACTTCTGTAATCACAGGGTACATTCTTGATCCTTCTGTTATCAGGGGGCACAATCTTATTCCTCCTGTGTTCATAGGGCACAATTTTAGTCCTTCTGTTTTCAGAGATCCCCTTCTGGGACCTTCTGTGTTCACAGGGCACAATCTTGTTCACTCTGTGTTCAGAGAGCACTCTCTTAGTTCTTCTGTGTTCAGAGGGCACATTCTTATTCCTTCTGTTCCTTGAGGGCTCCATCTTGGACCTTCTGTGTTCACAGGGCACACTTTCATTCACTCTGTGTTCAGAGGGCAAACTCTTAGTCATTCTGTAATTAGAGGGCTTACTGTTAGTCCTGTGTTCAGAGGGCACACTCTCGTTCACTCTGTGTTCAGAGGGCACACTCTTAGTCCTTCTGTAATCAGAGGGCTTACACTTAGTCCTTTTTTGTTCAGAGGGCTGTCGCATGGTCTTTCTGTGTTTAGAGGGGCACACTCTCAGTTCTTCTGTATACAGAGGGCATTATTTCAGTTCTGTGCTAGTGGCAAAATCTTAGTCCTTCTGTGTTCAGAGGGCAGGCTCTCAGTCCTTCTGTGATCACAACAGACATGGTTAGTCCTGTGATAAGAGGGGGCAATCTTAGTCTTCCCTGATCAGAGGGAACAGTGTAGTCCTATGTGTTCACAGGGCACAATCTAAGTACTTCTGTGTTCAGAGGGCACAATCTAAGTACTTCTGTGTTCAGAGGGCTACATTTAGGACCGTCTGTGTTCAGAGGGCACACTCTCATTCACTCCGTGTTCAGAGGGCATCCTTGGTCCTTCTGTAATCAGCAGGCTTCTGCTAAGTCTTTTTGTCTTCAGAGGGCACAATCTTGTTCCTTCTGTGTGAGGGCAGTCTCGTGCCCTTTATGTGTTTAGAGGGCACACTCTCAGTCATGCTGTGGTCAGAGGGCGCCATCTTGTTCCTTTTGTGTTCAGAGGGAACAATCTTAGGCCGTCTATGTCCAGAGGGCACACTCTTAGTCCTCCTGTACTCGGAGGGCACAATCTTAGTCCTTCTGTGTTCAGAGGGCTAACGCTCAGTCATTTTGTCATAAGAGGGCAAAATCTTAGTCCTCCTGCTTTCAGAGGGCTCCGTCTGGGACCTTCTGTGTGCAAAAAGCACACTCTTAGTAATTTTTTGTTACAAGTGCGACTAATAGTCCTTTTGTGATCTGAGGGCAGACTCTTAGTCCACCTGTGATTATCAGAGCAGACCGTCAGTCCTGTGATTACAGCAGACATGGTTAGTCATGTGATAACATGGGACTATCTTAGTCTACCCTGATCAGAGGGCACAGTGTTGTCCTTCTGTGTTCAGAGGGCACAATCTTAGTCCTTCTGTTTTCAGATGCTCCATTTGGGACCTTCTGTGTTCAGAGGGCACACTTGTAGTCCTTCTGTGGTCAGAGGGCACAATCTTGTTCCTTCTGTGTTCAGAGGGAACAATCTTAAGCCTTCTGTGTCCAGAGGGCTAAGGCGTAGTCCTTCTGTGTTCAAAGGGCACAATCTTAGTCCTTCTGTGTGAGGGCTGTCTTGTGGCCTTTCTGTGTTCAAAGGGCACATTCTCAGTACTCCTGTGTTCAGAGGACATTATTTCAGTCTTTCCGTGCAGGTGGCAGAATCTTAGTCCTGTGCTCAGAGGGCTAACGCTCAGTCCTTTTGTCATAAGAGGGCACACTCTTAGTCCTGTAATCAGAGGGCTAACTCTTAGTCCTTCTGTGTTCAGAGGGCTGTCTCGTTGCCTTTCTGTGTTTAAAGGGCACACTCTCAGTCCTTTTGTCGTAAGAGGGCACAATCTTAGTCCTCTTGTGTTCAGAGGGCACAATCGTAGTCCTTCTGTTTTCAGAGGGCTCCATTTGGGACCTTGTGTGTTCACAGGGCACACTTTTATTCACTCTGTGTTCAGAGGGCACACTCTTTGTCCTTCAGTAATCAGAGGTCTATCTTTTAGTCCTGTGTTCAGAGGGCTGTCTCGTGACCTTTCTGTTTAAAGGGCACACTCTCAGTCCTTTTGTCATAAGAGGGCACAATCTTAGTCCTTCTGTGTTCAAAGGGCACTATCTTAGTCCTTCTGTGTTCAGAGGGCACATTCTTAGTCCTTCTGTGTTCAGAGGGCACAACCTTAGTCCTTCTGTGTTCAGAGGGCTCCTTCTTATATAGTCCTTCTGCTTTCAGAGGGCACTATCTTAGTCCGTCTGCTTTCAGAGGGCTCCATCTGGGACCGTCTGTGTTCATAGGGCACACTTTAAGTCACTCTGTGTTCCTTCAGTAATCGGAGGTCTATCTCTTAGTCCTTCTGTGTTCAGAGGGCTGTCCTGTGGCCTTTCTGTGTTTAAAGGGCACACTCTCAGTCCTTTTGTCATAAGATGGCACAATCTTAGTCCTGCTGTGTTCGGAGGACTGTCTTGTGGTATTTTTGTGTTCAAAAAGTTCTTCTGGTTTTGAAGGCTCCATCTGGGACCTTCTGTGTTCATAGGGCACACTTTCATTTACTCTGTTTACTCTCTTAGTCCTTCTGTGTACAGAGGGCTAACTCATTCCTTCAGTGTTCAGAGGCAGTCTCTTAGTCCTTCTGTAATCAGAGGGCTTACTCTTAGTCCTTCTGTTTTCAGTGGGCTCAATCTCAGTCCTTCTGTTTTCAGAGGGCTCCATGTGAGACCTGTGTTCTGAGGGAACAATCTTAGGCCGTCTTTGTCCAGAGGGCTAACGCTTAGTCCTTATGTGTTCAGAGGGCTGTCTTGTGGTCTTTCTGTGTTCAGAGGGCACACTCTCAGTCCTTCTGTTTTTAGAGGGCTCCATCTGGGACCTTCTGTGTTCAGAGGGCACACTTTCATTCACTCTGTGTTCAGAGGGCTAACTCTTAGTCCTTCTGTGTTCAGAGGGCTGTCTTGTGGCATTTCTGTGTTTAGATGGCATACTCTCAGTCCTTCTGTATTCAGAGGGCATTATTTCAGTTCTGTGCTGATGGCACATTCTTAGTCCTTCTGTCATAAGAGGGCACAATTTAAGTCCTTCTGTTTTCAGAGGGCACAATCTCAGTCCTTCTGTTTTCAGAGGGCTTACTCTCAGTCCTTCTGTCAGAGGGCACAATCTTAGTCCTTCTGTTTTCAGATGGCGTAATCTTATTCCTTCTGTAATCAGTGTGCACAATCTTATTCCTTCTGTGCTCAGAGGGAGCAATCTTAGGCGGTCTGTGTCCAGAGGGCACACTTTTAGTCCTTCTGTGTTTAGAGGGCACAATCTTAGTCCTTCTGTGTTCAGAGGGCTAATTCTTAGTCCTGTGTTCAGAGGGCTGTCTCGTTGCCTTTTGGTGTTTAAAGGGCACACTCTAAGTCCTTTTGTCGTAAGAGGGCACAATCTTAGTCCTCCTGTGTTCAGAGGGCACAATCTTAGTCCTTCTGTTTTCAAAGGGCTTCATCTGGGACCTTCTGTGTTCAGAGGGCACACTTTCATTCACTCTGTGTTCCTTCAGTAATCGGAGGTCTATCTCTTAGTCCTTCTGTGTCTAGAGGGCTCTCCCATGGCATTTCTGTGTTTAAAGGGCATACTCTCAGTCCTTTTGTCATAAGAGGGCACAATCTAAGTTCCTCTGTGTTCAAAGGGCACAATCTTAGTCCTGTTTTCAGAGGGCTCCATCTGGGACCTTTTGTGTTCACAGGGCTTACTTTCATTCACTCTGTGTTTAGATGGCACACTGTAATCAGAGCGCACAATCTTAATGCTGCTGTGGTGAGAGGGCACAATCTTATTCCTTCTGTGTTCAGAGGGAACAATCTTAGGCTGTCTGTGTCCAGAGGGCTAATTCTCAGTACTTCTGTGTTCAGAGGGCTGTCTCGCGGCCTTTCTGTGTTTAAAGGGCACACTCTCAGTCCATTTGTCGTAAGAGGGCACAATCCTATTCATTCTTCAGAGGGAACAATCTTTGGCCGTCTGTGTTCAGAGGGCTAACTCTTAGTCCTTCTGTGTTCAGAGGGCTGTCTTGTGGCGTTTCTGTGTTTAATTGGCACACTCTCAGTCACAATCTTAGTCCTTCTGTTTTCAGAGGGCTCCATGTGGGACCTTCTGTGTTCAGAGGGCTTACTCTTAGTCTTTCTGTGTTTAGAGGACACAATCTTAGTCCTTCTGTTTTCAGAGGGCTCCATCTGGGACCTTCTGTGTTCAGAGAGCACACTTTCGTTCACTATGTGTTCAGAGGGCATACTCTTAGTCCTTCTGTAATTAGAGGGCTTACTCTCAGTCCTTCGGTGTTCAGAGGGCAATATTACTTCTGTGCAGTTGGCACAATCCTAGTCCTTAGTGCAGAGGGCCAACTCTTGGCCCTTCTGTGTTCAGAGGGCACAATCTTAGTCCTTCTGCGTTCAGAGGGCCAACTCTTAGTCCTTCGCGCAGAGGGCCTTTTCTTGGCCCTTCTGTATTGAGAGGGCACACTCTCAGTCATTCCATGTAAGGAGTGCACAATTGTAGTCCTTCTGTGTTCAGTAGAGGGCTTACTCTTAATCCTTTTGTGTTCAGTAGTGGGCTAACTCTTTGTCCTTTAGTGTTTAGAGGGCACAATCTTAGTCCTTCTGTGTTCATAGGGTAAAATTGTAGTCCTCCTGTGATCAGAGGGCAGTCCTTCTGTGTTTAAAGGGCATAATTTCATTCCCTTCTGTGCAGAGGGCTCACTCTTGTCTATTCTGTGTTCAGAGGGCACCTCTCAGTCATTCTGTGGTCAGATCTCAGTCTGTCTGTGTCCAGAGGGCTAACGCGATGTCATTCTGTGTTCGAGGGCACAATTTTAGTCCTTCTGGTTTAGAGGGTATAGTCTAAGTCCTTCTGTGGCCAGAGGGCAGTCCTTCTGAGATCAGAGGGGCACATTCTCAGTCCTTCTGTGTCAGGGGATCAGAGGGGCAACTCTCAGTCCTTCTGTATCAGAGGGCACACTCTTGGTCCATCTGTGTCCAGCGGGAACACTCTTGGTCCATCTGTGTCCAGAGGGCTAACTTTTTGTCATTCTGTGATCAGAGGGCACATGGTTTGTCCTGTTTCAGAGGGCACACTCCTGGTCCTTCTGTATCCAGCGGGAACACTCTTAGTCCGTCTGTGTCGAGAGGGCTAACTCTTTGTCCTTCTGTGATCAGAGGGTACACGGTTAGTCCTCCAATCAGTAGGGGACAATATAAGTCGACTGTTCAGATGGCTAATTCTATGTCCTTCTGGGTTCAAAGGGCACGATCTTATTCCTTCTGTGTTCAGAGAGCACAATCTTAATCCAATTGTGTTCAGAGGGCACACTCCCAGTCCTATGATCAGAGGGCACCAACTTATTCCTTCTGTAATCGGAGGGCACCTGTGATCAGAGAGCCGATCTTACTCCTTCTGTGCTCAGAGGGCACACTCTTAGTCCTTCTGTGCTCAGAGGGCACACTCTTAGTCCTTCTGTGTTCAGAGGGAAAACTCAAAGTCCTGTGATCAGAGAGCCGATCTTACTCCTGCGTTCAGAGGGCACACTCTTAGTCCTTCTGTGTTCAGAGGGCACATTCTTAGTCCTTCTGTGTTCAGAGGGCACACTGTTAGTCCTTCTGTGCTCAGAGGGCACACTCTTAGTCCTTCTGTGTTCAGAGGGAAAACTCAAAGTCCTGTGATCAGAGAGCCGATCTTACTCCTGCGTTCAGAGGGCATACTCTCAGTACTTCTGTGATAAGAGGGCACATTCTTAGTCCTTCTGTGTTCAGAGGGCACATTATTAGTCCTTCTGTGTTCAGAGGGCACATTATTAGTCCTTCTGTGTTCAGAGGGCACACTCTTACTCCTTCTGCGTTCTGAGGGCATACTCTCAGTCCTTCTGTGATAAGAGGGCACACTCTTAGTCCTTTGTGTGTTTAGAGGACACACTCTCTTTCCCTCTGTGTTCATAGGGCAAACTCTTAAACCTTCTATTCAGAGGGCATATTCTCAGTCCTTCTGTGACCTACATGTAAGTTCATACTCTCAGATCTTCTGTCTTCAAAAGCTTCTCTAAGCCCTTCTGTATTACTTGTAGATCAGTAGGGGGTGCTTGCATGTGTAATTGTTAGCAATATTGTACCTGGCTTTAGTTAAGTATGCATAAGTAGTGGCTCTAGAAGTATTTGTTTGTAAAATTGTACCATTTTATTGTTAAGTATTTTTAATAATTTGGTAATAAATAAGATACATAAAGAATTGAAACGATGGTTGCAGCGCAGTCGGGCAGACATAAAGACATCGCGAGAGAAATTTTAAAAGACTCATCTCGTATAAAATGAGCCCATTATGTATTCCGAAATTCAAGAGTTTTACAATACATGTATACAAATTTAAATAATATATCAAGTTCAGAAAAAAAACTAAATTACAGATGATAAAAAATTAGGGATAAAATGTAATGGGGGAAATAAATTTAAACAGGCAATTAAAAATGCTGGGAAATCAAATAAGGAATAAACAATTATAAATCTTGCGTTTTAAACAATTGCTGATATTATAACAATACATTTATGATTTTTAGTTTAGTAGCGTTATAAAAAATATAAAAAATTAATACATGAAGAGGGAAAAAATTATAATAAGTAAAATGAAATATGGAGCAAGCGAGACTGGGAAATATTACTTTAACCATAATTACAAATGGGGGGATCAAACAAAGATTAAAACTTATAAAATGTGTAGATTGAAAAATTGTTGATGTAATAACAAAAAATGTAGTAAGGATGTTCAGTTTTAGCCAACATATATTATATCTAAAAACTAATAACATATATATGAAGTATGGAGAAAACTAGACAGGAGGGGGGCGGGGTATCAACTTAATCACACAATTACAAACGTGGGTTATCAAACAAGGAATAAACAATATAAAATATGCTTTATACAAAATTCTGATGTTTTAACAACAAATTTATGATGTGTAGTTAGGAAGTGTAATTTTACCCAAAATATATAATATATCAAATTAAACAAAAACTAAATCACATATAAAATTAATAATTGAGAAAAGGGGAATCAAACAGGGAATTAACGATACAAAACATGCGTTTATATAAATTCTGATGTTACAATTTATGATGTGTAGTTAGGAGGTGTAATTTTATCAAATAAATGTATATTATATCAAATCCAATAAAAGCTAAATCACATAAAAAATGAATATTGGAGAAAACTATAAACACTGGGGGGGGGGGCAATGTAACCACACAATTACAAATGCGGGGGAATCAAACAAGGAAAAAAGAATATCAATTATGTGTTTATACAAATTTAGATGTTATAACAAAAAAAATTATGTGTAGTTTGGAAGAGTAAGTTTACCAAATAAATATATAATAAAATAAATATAACAAAATTTAAATCACGTATTAAATGAATATTAACGAAAACTATCAATACTGGGGGAGGGGGTATAAATGTAACCACACCATTACAAATGTGGGGGTTTCAAACAAGGAATTAATGATACAAATATGCGTTTATATACATTCTGTAGTTATACCAACAAATTTATGTTGTGTTATTTTACCAAATAAATATAAAAAATAATATATATTAAATTTAACAAAATTTAATTTAAATCACATATTAAATGTTTCTTGGAGAAAGCTATATACACTGGGGAGGGGGGGGGGGGGTATCAATGTTACCACACAATTACAAATGTTGGGGAATCTAACGAGGAATAAACAATACCAATTATGTGTTTATACAAATTTAGATGTTATAACAACAAATTTATGATGTGTAGTTAGGAAGTGCAAGTTTACCAAATAAATATATAATATATCAATATATCTAAATCACATATAAAATTAATTTTGGCCAAAACTATGAATACTGGGGGGGGGGGTATCAATGTAACCACATAATTACAAATGTTGGGGATCAAACAAGGAATTAATGATACAAAATATGCTTTATACAAATTCTGTAGTTATACCAACAAATTTATGTTGCGTAGTTAGGAAGTGTAATTTGACCAAATAAATGTAAAATATATCAAATTAAACAAAACTATATCACTTATAAATTAAATCTCGGAGAAAACTATCAATACTGGGGGGGGGGGGGGTTTCAATGTGACCACACAATTAAAAATGTGGGGAAATCAAACAGGGAATTACTATACAAAATATGCGTTTATATAAATTCTGATGTTACAATTTGTGATGTGTAGTTAGAAAATGTTTCTTTACCAAATAAATGTATAATAAATCAAATTTAACAAAAAATAAATCACATATAAAATATCTTGGAGAAAGCTGTAGATATTGGGGGGGGGGTATTTATTTAATTACACAACAACAAACGTGGGGAAAACAAAAAAGGAATTAACAGTAAAAGATTATACGTGTATACGAATGCTTATGTTATAACAACAATTATATGATGTGTAGTCAGGACGATTAAGTTTACCAAATAATTAATAATATATTTAATTTAACAAAAATATAATCACATATAAAATGACACTGGGGAGGGGGGTATAAACTTAATTACACAATTAAAAATGTATGGGATCAAACAGATAATTAACATTTATTAAGTATCCGTATTAAAAAAATACTGTGTTTTGATTTCTTATTAAACGGCGCAGCAGCGATGAGTGTTATGTGCAATCGAAATAATCCTTGCGAAAAAGCGGCCTCGTTTCTGAAAATGTATCATGTTATTACAGGAACTGGGATCAGAAAATAAAGACATTGTTATCTCAGTTGCAGTAAATTTAGTTACATTTTGTGGATGAAATAGTTAAAATTATTATGTATAAGGAATGCAATATTGTTATGTACTTTACTGAGGTGTATTTGATAGATGTTAGATAATAGATGTTAAAAATGTGTAATGGTTGGCATATACACAGGCAAAAAAGACATTATTTGCGGGTGCTAAATATGTTTATTGAATCAATCGTTTTGTGCACTCAGGTCTGCAATTTTTTACTGGTTTCGCCAACGGCAAAAGTATACTGTGTTGTCATAAAAGGGTTGTTGCAAATCGCAAAGTTAGTTTTATATACATGTACAATAAGTTCACTGCGAATACTTAATTAGTTGAATACATCAAATTTGTTACCTTAAAGTTAACCTAGTGATAGTTACTTTAATATTTGTAGACTTTATAGTATATACTTTTTACATGTTAATATAATCTAGCGTTTGTATTAGTTATTTTGTTCTACAATTAAAGTGTTTTTTAACACCCACAAACAATTCTCTATTTCTTTTTCTCTTCATGCTCATGCTAAGGTCAAAGGTCATAAGTCTCATCTCATTTAAATTTTTCATTTTTTTTTTTACCCACCCATTCTAAGGTTTAAATATTAGTTCCGAGCGATTTTTTTCAAGAGCCGCCGTAGCGCAGCGGGCTAGCTCACAGCCCCCAGAATCCTGGGGCTGTGAGCCGGGTGGGTTCAAATCCTCTCCAGGACCTTTTTACCATTAAAATAAAGAATTTTTTTAAATTCTAGTAAAAATGTGCAGGGCTTGAACCGGGGACCTTCCGCTCTGTAGTCTCTGGCCTTCACCGCTGTGCTACGAGCTGTTATGAAAATTTAACGGTTTTTGGAGTGATGAATTTACCGCATTTGGACTTAGAAAATTTTTCGCAAATTTCTCACCAAAAAGTTTTGCCTTGCTCGAGCCTTGGATTTCTAGCTGATCTGAGGGTTGACCAAGGGCCTTGGGGCTCTGAGTCGAGGGGAGGGAGTGCTATATGGCAGTCACTTGGGTTGGGCAGCTGGAGGGGCCAGAGGCTGGGAGTTTGCTGGGCAGGTAGTCAGATGGGCTTGGGGTGATGGACTAATAGCAGTCAGCTAGGGGGTTGAGTTGATTGGACTGATGAAGGCTTGGGGTGAGGGTAAGGATAGTGGCCATAGGATATGGGTTGCTGAGAAGTCAG
This sequence comes from Asterias amurensis, assembly GCF_032118995.1. NCBI lineage: Eukaryota > Metazoa > Echinodermata > Asteroidea > Forcipulatida > Asteriidae > Asterias > Asterias amurensis. Next base: position 22,933,270 of record NC_092653.1, on the reverse strand, counting down.
TTAGCCATTGGGGTAAGCTTGTTGGATTTTAATGTGGGATATGGAGTAATACTCATCATGCTGGGGTTGGGTATTTCTCTATAGGTTCTTTTGGATTTAAAGGGACAAATTTCAATGTATTTTGTAGTAAAGCTATGAGTGGAAGGTTTGGAAGGCTCTTAATGGTAATAATGAATTATGGTATAATGGGTTTAAGGGACTGCTCCAAGATTTGACTAAAGGGGAATTTCAACTTGTTTTAAAGTATTGTAGGATATTGGTCGCTATTCAAACGAGTTTAAAGGTGTATGTTTTGTAGTGCGGGCTGTATTGGTCTTTAGAAGATTTTAAAGGTATTAAATGTTTTATGGTATTTTTGGTTCAAAAGACTACTCTATATGGGGGAGTTGACTTAAAGGGAAATTTCAACTTGTTTTAAAGTATTGTTGGATATTGGTCACTATTCAACGAGTTTAAAGGTGTATGTTTTGTAGTGCGGGCTGTATTGGTGTTTAGAAGATTTTAAAGGTATTAAATGTTTTATGGTATTTTTGGTTCAAAAGACTACTCTATATGGCGGAATTGACTAAAAGGGAAGTTTCAACTTGTTTTAAAGTATTGTTGGATATTGGTCACTATTCAACGAGTTTAAAGGTGTATGTTTTATAGTGAAGGGCTGTATTGGTGATTAGAAGATTTTAAAGGTATTAAATGTTTTATGGTATTTTTGGTTCAAAAGACTACTCTATATGGCGGAATTGACTAAAAGGGAAGTTTCAACTTGTTTTAAAGTATTGTAGGATATTGGTCGCTATTCAACGAGTTTAAAGGTGTATGTTTTATAGTGAAGGGCTGTATTGGTGATTAGAAGATTTTAAAGGTATTTAATGATTTATGGTATTATTGGTTCAAAAGACTACTCTATAAATATGGCGGAATTGACTTAAAGGGACAGTTCAATTTATTTTAAGGATTTATTTTTACGACAAACAAATTTAAAGGCATGTTTTTTTAATGTATTCAACTCAAACTATTTTAAAGGGCCTTTTATTTTAAAAACAAATTTAAAGGTACATTTTGTGAAGTGATTATTAGGTGGTTAATAAGGTTTTTAAATGCATGAAATGTTTTATGGGTTCATAAGACTACTCGTTATGCCGGATATTGCGGAATTTACTTAAAGGGACAGTTCAAGCTATTTTAAAGGAGTTTTTTACAATAAACAAACTTAAAGGCATGTTTTTAAATGTATTCAGTGGATTATTGTAATGTGGGTTTATGAGACTACTATTTATGGTTGATTTGACTTAAAGGAGAAGTTAAAACTATTTTAAAGTGCCTTTTACTTTAAAAACAAATTTAAAGGTACATTTTGTATAGTAAAGTGATTATTGGGTGGTTCAGAAGGTTTTTAAATGTACTAAATGATTTATGGTTTTATGGGATCATATGACTACTCAATATGGCGGCATTGACTTAAAGGGACAGTTCAAATTGTTTTAAAGGAGTTTTTTTTACAATAAACAAATTTAAAGGCATAAATAAGTTTTTTAAACGAGAATTTCAAACATTTTAAAGGACCTTTCACTTTTAAAACAAATTTAAAGGTATTATTTTAGTGAATTGTTTTGGGTAGGGTCAAAATGAGTTTTCTTAAAATAAAGAACTGTTTTTCTTTGTACTGCGTATAACAAAACTATATTACATTACTTGCACATACAATAAGGAATTCAAGACATATTTCTTCTGCTAAATTTATAGAATCATTTTATTTGACTCAATACTATATATATAATCAATAATACAAATTTACCATTATTAGTATAGGAACAATAAATTTACTGTAATTGAACGAGCCTTATTGCTTACAATGTTCTTTGAGTAACGTTAAACTACACTGCTTAACGGTTTTGCCCACTAATAGTTAGACACACATTTTGTAGACTTTTGAATTCCTTTTTTTTCATTGAGTGAAACTTCTTCTAGATATTAATTGTTTGGGATTTTTGTAAAGTACGCTTTCTTTAGAACATTCTTGAAATGAAACAAATTTTTGCTTTCTGATCTATCTGTTTTGAATCTGTGAGTTTTTCAACAGTGTAGGTGTTACTGTCAAGGAACTATACCAAAATGTAATAAAGGTTTTCTCTGTCAATTTCGGCAAATGAGCAGCGAATTAAACCACCAAGATATTCTATTTCGTGCGAAATTGAATGCTACTGAAAAGGGTAATTCGCTTTTGTTTTATGCTTAGTCATGTGTCATGTTGTATCATTCGATTAACCAAAATAATTCTTCAATTTAACAATTCATCAAAGCAGCATTGAAATTCACAGATGCTTTTTTAGACGTGTCACAAAAAGAATGACGATTCGCTAAATTGAACAGAGTGCTAAAGGAATTTGACTCGATTCAAAAATTGAATGGCCAAATTCTGAATTTGAAAAGCAGTAACAACTGGAGAGGCAAAACACCTTTAATTCAAACGCATGAAACTGAAATTGGCTGCTCACTTTCTGAATTTTACCGAGTAAACCTATATTCAAAATTTCTGTTTTCCTTCATAGTTTATGAATTTGGTTAATCAAAATGACACCTATCGTTTTGTTTATAATGCAACTCCTTAGTCTTTAAATGCTACCAATACCTTACTTGGTTCATTTATTATACTAACATGGCTATCTACATTAACGCTACCTTTTAACTAGCACAATTTACAACATACCATTTACAATAATTAACTGTGTACCAGCAATAACAAGTTCAACACTAGACCCAGGGATCGTTTTGAGGTTTCTATTTCACCTTAGAGAACATTTTCTCTAGATGAAAATGAAATGTTGCCAAGAACATTGTGAACTTTCAAGATAAGCACTTGAAACAAATTGCCTTCTTCAGTTTAGTTCGAGTTCAGTGTTTTGTCCGAACCACAGACCAGGCCATATCTCGCAGGGCATGGCCTTGAATGTTAAAGAAAACAATGGACCCTTCCCATGACATATGCTAATCACATTCACGCATGCGTACATACACTGTTGGTTGGCAAACGCCATAGAGTTGTGCTCTAAGCAGACGCGCAATCACACCCATTAGCCGTGTACAAAACAGTGCGATGTTCCCTCATTTTGCCAAACAAAACGTTAGTGCGCACGCGCTATGTGCAATTTACATATTCCATGGGAAGGGTCTATTGCATCGAGGTTACATATTGGGTACATAAAAAAGAGGTCCTCATGGTGGCTTCATTATGCCCTTGTCAATCAATGTTGACTTCTTATCTAAAAAACTTCCTTATCATCAAAGACACCTGACACCTTTAGTATATTGTCAAAGACCAGTATTGTCACTTGGTGTATCCCAACATAAGCATTAATTTAAAAAATCTGTGAAAATTTGAATTAATTATTCATCAAGTTTGTGCACAACCTTGTGTGCTTTAAGATGCCTTATAAAAGGCTTCAGTCTTTTAATATTTTAGTCAGAAGTTAACTCTTTCTCAAAAACTTTGTTACTTCAGGGGAAGCCCTTTCTCAAAGTTTTTTTTCCACAGCTCTCCATTGCTCGTTACAAAGTAAGTTTTTATGCTGGAAGTTGCAAGAAAACAAAGAAAGAAACACTCTCTTTGCACAAACTGGTGTGCTTTCAGATGCCTAATAAAAGGCTTCAGGCCTGAAGTCTTTTATTATTTGAGTAAGAACTATGTTACTTCAGAGGGAGCTGTTTCCAACAATGTTTACTCCTATCATCGGCTCCCCATTGCTAACAATTATTTTGAGTAATTAAAAATGGTGTCAAGTGCCTTTTATTAAATATATGTAAATCAATTTCAAGTTTTAATAAAAACACATAAACTTAAATTGCATCAAATTAGATTTGCCTAAATGATACGATTCAAACTTGAATGAATGAATGCCCTCAGTCAATAAAGATGTGAAATGTTCAGCAAAAATTATAAAGACAGTGGACACTATTGGTAATTGTCAAAGACCAGTCTTCTCACTTGGTGTATCTCAACATATGCATAAAACAACAAACCTGTAAAAATTTGAGCTCAATCAGTCATCGAAGTTGCGAGATAATAATGAAAGAAGAAAACACCCTTGTCACACGAAGTTGTGTGCGTATAGATGGTTGATTTGAGACCTCAAGTTCTAAATCTTAGGTCTTGAAATACAATTCTTGGAAAATTACTTCTTCTCAAAACTACGTCACTTCAGAGGGAGCTGTTTCTCACAATGTTTTATACCATCAACCTCTCCCCATTACTCGTCACCAAGAAAGGTTTTATGCTCATAATTATTTTGAGTAATTACCAACAGTGTCCACTGCCTTTTACTACCAGTTACATGGAATAGTTCGATAATTTAATAAATGGAATTTCAAACGATGACTTTTGTATAAAAACAAATGGTGTTAATCAAAACATGTTTTCAATTTTCATATCTGTAATTAATCTGAAGGGAGAACCATTCATCTGGGTTAGGCTGGTGCCTGCATGAAGTCCCCAGAATGTTGTGGCATGTGGCGTAGGGGTGGCGCTTGTATAGTGCTGCAAAAACAGCCCACTTTTTGATGTTAGTGTAAAACATGGGTAATGAAACCCACAGGTTTTGAATATACCTCTGTTCCGTAGTAAACTTCACACACCTAGTGCATTGCTGATTGGTAGATTGGTGAAATCCCCTTCTCGTTGACAGCTTGGTATCATCAACAGATGGTACACCTTCAAAATAAAAACGAATGGAACTTTGTTTACATGAAGTCAAACAAGTATTAACATTTATGACATATGAGGCCTTTATATGTCTTGAATGTACTCTGTTCAACTAGAACTCGGTAAATGAATGACCAATATGTAACAATTTTCCAATGGCCAGATTAGGTTTCAGTAATATGACCGTAGAAAAAAAAGAGAGAAATAAAACGTCTATATACGGGTTTTCGAACCCTTAAAGAAGAAAGGAATATATATAAATAAATTACATGCATAATTTTGTTTACTGCCTTGGGGTTGTTTCTTTAATTTATTTATCCCCACCCCCTTTGTTGGGGGGGGGGGTTCCCTTCCCCAACTCCTGGTTATAGGCCTACTAAATGAACTGCGATAGGTGGAACTACTAGGCTCAAGCAAAGTCTCTTTTTTTACCCATGATATATCAGCAAGAAAGTATTGCACAAATTTGACGATACTTGGATCGATATTTGAAATCATCAAATTTCAACATTTCTTAAAGAAAGCAGTAAAATAAACATTTTATTTTAAATGAAAATTTAGTTGAGGTATACTTCTTTCAGGTGTTCTGTCCAACCATGGGGTGAAAATATTTGGACCTATTAGTGACACAAACACATTTAAAGTGTCTTCTGCACATGGCAGAACATTCTCTATGTGTGCATATTTAATTAGATCGGTCCATGAGGTGACTACCTTGATCCTTAACAGTACCAGATGACCATACTCTTGAATGTGGATTCAAGCTTGAGTTGTTTGAGAAAACAACAAAACTATCATCATATTTTCACAAGCAAGGAGACAGCTGCATTCACACACGGACAGTAACCCTACACGAATTGAGAATCTATTCATGTATGAGTTGTAAATCAAAATGAAATGTTCTAGGGTAAAAATTTATTAGAAATAAAGCAATCCTTAAAATAAAACTGCTTCGGTAATTTCTCAAAAAAGTTGATTCTTTTTCCATCCACAGTTAGCAGCAACATTTGCGAATGAAACCAATCCCGAAAAATCTGAGAAACTATTCATGCATGAATTGTTTAAAATCAGAATGAAGTGTTGTAGGGTACAAAATAACAGAATTCGAAAAGCAATCCTTTGAAAAACTGTCATGGTATTCTCACAAGGAGAATACAATCAGCAGTGATGAGACAGCAGGTACCAATCACAGCTCTGGCACCAATTCACAAACGGACAGAGAAACGATTCTTGCAAATTTTGATAGTATTATGATATTCGCCCAGTGTTACGTGAAACTACCAAGTGAATATATACAAACAAATATAAATGATGAAATATTTTATGAACTAACCTTTTTTCAAGGGAAAGAACAGTTGACCTAACAGATAATGTACGTCGATGTGTGAAGCTGATCATTGTTCAGGTCTCTGCGTCATTAGGCCTCATCACTTGATCGCTAGATGTCTTCGGAGATGAAAGTTGACCTGTATCAGGCAAAAAAAGAACAATATTATGTTATAGTATTGAAACACAAGGTAAAGATAAACAACAAAAATTGTTGTGGTATTTTCACAAGAATGTTATCCATCCTCGTTTAGCAGCACGGAGACATGGACAACAACTCTCTGAAATCTGAGAAACTATTCATGCGTGAATACATGTTTAAAAACAGAATGAAATGTTGTAGGGTAAAAACAAAAACAGAATTCGAAAAGCAATCCTTTAAACAAGAAAAGGCGTGTTTAAAGGCAGTGGACACTATAGGTAATTATTCAAAATAACTGTTAGCATAAAACCTTCCTTGATTACAAGCAATGGGAGAGGTTGATAGTATAAAACTTTGTGAGAAACAGCTCCCTATGAAGTGACGTAGTTTTCAAGAAAGATGTAATTTTCCATTAATTTGATTTCCAGACCTCATATTTAGCATTTGAGGTCTCGAAATCAAGCATCTGAAAGCACACAACTTTGTGTGACCTTGGTGCGACAAGGGTGTTTTTTCTTTCATTAATATCTTGCAACTTCAACGACCAATTGAGCTCAAATGTTCACAGGTTTGTTATATCATGCGTGTTGATCGTTACACCAACTGTGAAGACTAGTCTCTGACAATTATCAATAGTGTCCAGTGTCTTTTATAAACGCAAATGCCCTGCTAGCCGGTCTGTTTCTTGACATTTGACACATGTAGAACAGTGTTGGGTTTTTTTCCCACAAATAATCTTAGCCAGTGTTGTGCAATGTTGTGCTGCGGTCACTCTGCCATGTAGGTGGGAAAGACCAATGGGTGAAAACACTCATACACACAACAACCACCCCCCCCCACACTTCTAAGCTTTCTGCATTACATTTGTTTTTAAAGGAGATTTAATCATTGTCGAAGTGGGTAGAGTAGAAGGCTGGGAAAACAGAGTGGGGAAGGATAGGTGAGAAGGTGTGAGGGAAGTATGGTGGGCAGGTAACATTCCTTTTGTTTTATTCATAATGATCCTAAAAGTTTGGCCTAGAGTCCCAAAGCAATAGGCTTTTCGGGGATCCCAAGACCAATCCACAATTAAAGACCAATCCACAAACCAAGTTTGGAGTTGATATGACAAGTCCTTCTCTAGATACTGCTCAGACAACATTTCTTTTGTTTTATTCATAATGATCCTAAAAGTTTGGCCTAGGGTCCAAAAGCAATAGGCTTCTCGGGGATCCCAAGACCAATCCACAATTAAAGACCAATCCACAAACCAAGTTTGGAGTTGATATTACAAGTACCTCTCGAGATATTGCTCAGACAACATTTCTTTTGTTTTAGTCATAATGACCTAAAAGTTTGGCCTAGGGTCCAAAAGCAATAGGCTTCTTGGGTGGGGGGGGGGATCCACAGACCAATCAAAAAGAAAGACCAATCCACAAACCAAGTTTGGAGTTGATACTACAAGTACTTCTTGAAATATTGCTCAGATAACATTTACTTTGTTTTAGCCATGACAAATTTGTTGGCCTATAGTCCAATATAAGGACAGACCAGGGGAGGGGGGGGGGGGTTCACAAGACCAACCCACATTAACAGTTTTGAGTCCTTCTAAGTTATAACCTGTACACCTGTCCTAATGCATGCACGCGAGCACACACAAATCACAACACCACAACACCAAACACCATGCACACACACACGGAAGGACATGTTTCAAACAGTATGCCCCTTCAATGGCTTTGCTTCCCCAGGAAATAAAAAACTGTCATGGTATTTTCACAAGGAAGGAGAATGCACCTAGCATAGAGGAGACAACATGTACCTACCCCATCTCTGGCACCAATTGACAAACAGACACCAACCCTCAGATATCAAACAAAACAGTTCTTGTGATTTACAATAGTACCTATCAAGATATCGTCCAAGCTTAGGCAGGACTACCAAAAGAAATTATAATAAAAAACAAAACCGATGAAATATTTTTAAAACTAACCTTTTTTAAGGAATAGAGAGCAGTTCATTTACCAGACAATGTACAACGAAGTTTGAAGCTAATCATTTTAAAGTGTGCCTCAGCATCATTATGTCTCATCACTTGATGGCTAGATGTCTTCGAAGATGAAAGTTGACCTGTACCATGCAAAAAAAGAACAATAATATGTTGTAGTAATGAAATACCAGGGTAAAGTAGTTTGAGAAAAACATTAAAACTGTTGTGGTATTTTTACAAGAATGTCATCCATCCTTGCTTCACAGCGAGGAGCTGCCTTCACAGCGAGGAGACACAGACAACATATCTCAGAAATCTGAGAAACTATTTTTCTATCAGTTGTTAATAACAATGATGTGTTTAGGGTCAAACAAATTCAGAGTATAACTTGAAAAGCAATTCTTTCAAAAAACTGTCAATGGTATTTTCACAAGAAGGCTGCCTTTTTTGGCCATCAACAGTTGAAGCAGCATTGAGGAATGCCACCAATCCCTCCAAAATCTGAGAAACTATTTTGTTTAAATTTAGAATGAAATGTTGTAGGGTAAAAAGTAACAGATATCGAAAAGCAATCCTTTAAAAAAGACTGTCATGGTATTTTCACAAAGAGAATGCAACTAGCAGTGAGGAGACAGCGGGTACCAACAACAGCTCTGGCACCATATACATGTAATAGATGTTACCTCTGGCACCAATTCACAAACAGACACTAACCCTCAGATATAAGAGAAATAGTATCGTGATATCCTCCAAGCTTAGGTGGAACAACCAAAAGAAATTTTACTAAAAAAATATAATTGATGAACTATTTTATGAACTAACCTTTTTTGAAGGGAGAGAACATTTCATTGTTTGCAGCTAATCATTTTTCACGGTTTCAGCATAATTATGTCTCATCACTTGATGGCTAGATGTCTTCGGAGATGAAAGTCTACTGTATTATCCAAACAAAGAATAATTACGTAACAATTTTGATTAAAGACACACAAGGGAGAGTAGGTTGAGAAACAGCAGCGGCATTTGTGAATGACGCCGACACTCAAAATTATGAGAAACTATTCATGCATTGATTGTTTAAAATCAGAATGAAATGCTGTGGGCTGAAAACTAACAAAAATGCAAAAAGCAATCCTTTTAGAAAACTGTCATGGTATTTTCACACGGAGAACCCAATAAGCAGTGAGGAGACAGCGGGTACCAACAACAGCTCTGGCACCAGTTCACAAACAGACACCAGCCATCAGATATAAGAAAAATAATTCTTGCAATTTTCAACAATATCTTGATATCGCTTAAGCTTAAGTTGGGCTACCATAAGAAATAATAATATATAAAATAAATGATTAAATCTTTTATGAACTAACCTTTTTTTAAGGGAGAGAGCAGTTCATTTTACCAGAAACTGTACATCGAAGTTTGAAGCTAATCATTATTCAGGTCTCAGCATCATTTGGTCTCAACACTTGATGGCTGGATCTCTTTGGAGATGAAAGACAATGCTATAGTTAGCTTTAACAAGTAAAGAAACACAAGCTCAAGTAGTTTGAGATAACAACAAAACTGTTTGGGTATTTTCACAAGAACGTTTACTTTTTGTCCATCCACATACAGCAGCTAGCAGCAGCACTCTTGAATGACACCAACCCCTTAAAAATCTGAGAAAACTATTCTTGCATGAATTGTTTTGGGGTGAAAATTCAAAGAATTCAAAAAGATTTTCACAAGGAGAACGCAATTACCAGTGAGAAGACAGCGGGTACCAGCCACATCTCTGGCACCAGCTCAAACGGACACCAGCCCCAGAAATAAGAGAAACAATTCTTTCGATTTAAAAAACAAAATATTGTGATATCGCCCAAGCTTAGGTTGGACTACCTTAAGAAATTATGATACCCAAAATAAATGATAAAATCTTTTATTAACTAACCTGGGAGAGAGCGGTTCATTTACCAGATACTGCACATCGATGTCTGAAGCTTATCATTTTTCAGGTCTCAGCATCATTAGGTCTCATCAGTTCAAGGCTGGATCTCTCGTAGATGAAAGTTGTTCTGTATCATGCAAACAAAGACTATACAATTATGTAGTTACCTTAACAAGTTATGAAACACAAGCTCAAGTAGTTAAAGACAACAACAAAACTGTCATGGTAAATTCACAAGAATGTTTAGCAGGGAGGGACAGCAGCATTCTTACACAGACAACAAGCCTCAGAAATCTTAGAAACTATTTATGTGACAAGAGTTTTACGGGAAAAATTATCAGAATATTATTTTGAAAGCAATCCTTTTCAAAAAACTTTTTGTTTTTACTTTTTTGTCCACCAACAGTAAGCAGCTAGCAGCAGCACTCTTGAATGACATCAACCCCTTCAAAATCTGAGAAACTATTCATGCATGAATTGTTTAAACTCAGATTGAGATGTTGTGGGGTGAAAAATGACAGAATTCGAAAAGCAATCCTTTAAAAGCAGGTACCTACCACATCCCTGGCACCAGCTCACAAACAGACACCAACCCTCAGAAATAAGATATATTATAATAATATCGTGAACTTGCCCAGGCTTAGGTTGGACTACCATACGAAATTATGATCCAAAAAATAAATGATGAAATCTTTTATGAACTAACCTTTTTTAAGGAAGAGAGCAGTTCATTTACCAGATGCTGTACATCCATGTTGGAAGCTTATCATTTTTCAGGTCTCATCATCATTCGGCCTCATCATTTGATGGCTGGATCTCTTTGGAGATGAACGTCTTCCTGTATCATGCAAACAAAGAACAATACAATGCTATAGTTAGCTTAACAAGTAATGAAACACAAGCTCATAAACAAAAAACCTGTCATGGTATTTTCACAAGAATTTTTAGCCGGGAGGAGACAGCAGCATTCAACGATGGCTAAGACCTCAGACACAAAGCAGTGTATGAATCTTACCATGATTGACCATTCTTAATGGTCACGACTACTTTGGTGCAACCAGTTGTGTCGCTCACGACATCATAATTTACTTACAAAACACAATCAGACATCAGTGACACAATCCTCCAATCCTTCAATTCAGTTTGCTTGAATGTTTCTTGATTTGCTCCTGTTTCAAACATTGCCACAATGCATCTTAAGAATTAATAAAAAATAAGTTGCGACTAGTATCATTGTTGTGACTATTTAAAGTGCGACAAGTCGAGTAGTAACTTCACTACTTTCTGCCGATCAGGTCTTGCATTAGGTGTTTTAACCGTGCTGTTTGTTTCAACAGCCATAGTTTGTCGAGAATTTGGCGACAGAGTAGACTGTAAACAAATTAAATACATAAGTAGTTCAGATTGTTTCTGCTATTTCACCATTCCTTGTTGTTGGTTATTGAACCTCAAATAATGATACCCCGTTATAGTACAAGAAGATTAGAAGAATTTCTTATGGAATTGAAAGTCTCAGTTGTCCTGAATGTGACTTGGCAACAGAGGGCGCCATCACTATTGCGCAATTTGGCCGTTACGCAAAAAGTTGCGGGTGCATTAAATCGTGAGACCAGGCTTGTGAAGTTGTGCATGACAAACTTCGGATGTGCATGCATAATGAGTATATAAAAGCAAACTTGAATAGTTATTGACATAAAATTATTTAAATTGATCAAGGAACTTGAACAAGTAAATTGCCTTAAGATTCATATACCAGTGAAAGTAGTACGACAAGTTGCCCTGCAATTCAATCATTACTTGGCTACACAGAATGATTGAAAAGTTGGTAATTGGAAAGCGAAGTGTGTGTAGGGATCATCAAACATGTTTGTTGGTTTGTTGAGTTGAGATGATCTTCCCGTCATGCCCATAACTCGGCAAACTCCCACAACAAGAAATAGGGGATATTATAATCAATTTGTTTTTGGAAGAGATAATCTTGAATTTAATGTAGAAGTAGAATCATGATAAACTAAGTGTACAAATTGTGCAGACTATTCCCTCTCATCACAGGAATAACTAACAATGTTGTCATGGTTGTGATGATGATTGTGCCTATAAATTGTATGTCCGTCAGATACTCTTGCCATGCCGTTACTAATAATACTAATGTATCGTAGGAGGTCCTGTGTTTTCGAGGTGTCCCTAAAATCGTGGCAAATCTTTTACCTCTCTGTGCGCGATGTAAACCGTCCCTAGATTAAAATTGTGCAGTTTTATTTGCCAGGCAAAGAGTCTCCTCTCCCTTGACCAAAACTTAGGAACACGTAAGGCTCCACTGGTTATTTGCACTTGTAAATGCAAAAAGTTTGGTATTTTAGGCATTTCTACAAGGTTCAAAATATGTCATACATGTAATGTTGAGGCCATTGCCCACCGAAAAAGTTTCATCAAACACTATTTCAATTCACAGTTCATGATGATCAAATCATGTGACTGAATATTTTGCTGAGCATTCTGGAAAAAAAATACATGCCCTTTATATATCATTTTCTAATATTTTTGGAGATTTTTATTTTTTAACCCTCGTATCAATATTATTATTAAAAGGGGGTATCAGCTTGTTGATTAAATTATCACTGTTTATTTATACGCTTTAATATTATAAATATTAAGGGAAAAAATATATAAAAATAAATAAACATCAGGGTTGAAAGCCAGTAATTATTCACACTTTTAATTATTATTTTTTGCAAGTTACCATGGTAATTTTTAAAATTTAATTAAAAAAATATCTTGAATAAAATGAAGACAACTGCTGGCTAATAGAGTCATACACAGAGTCTCAAAGAACACTTGTAGACACTGCAGATGCTTCTTCCATGTATGGCTTTACTTTCTTGTTTGCCGTGAAAACAGGAAAAACTCAAAACAAATGGGGCCAGTTCAGTTGAAGAAGTCATCGAAGATCGGTGTGTGGTGTGAACATTTCAATGTCCATCAAGTTTTAATATATGTTTGCATACTTCATATTAACAAATGAAGATAATTAGGGCATCGGTTCATATATGGCATCATTATTTTTTTCCCAATTCAAAGAAAAGGGCATAATACCGTGAAAATTGCTGTGGAGAGGAGGATACATCATACACGCTGATGTATTGTGTCACTGTGGCGCTCTAAATGTGTCAAAACACGCATTGGAAATCACCACATTTTCAATCATTTTAAACATCTTAACAACTTTAAAGTATTCTATGTGATCACCAACACTAAGGTATTTGTTTGAAACAGTTCGTGTGCCCATATTCAGTCTGAATAACACAGAAAATATGGAATAATTACCTTGAAATGTTGACCACATCTTCCACCTCGATATTCACCGGACACATGTACAGAACACCACACACGCGCCAGAAATTGAATGCACAGCTTGGCCTCTTCAGGTAGAAAGAGGGCGCTCTCTTTTTCGGGAGGCCCTTTTCGAAACTAAGGCGACAGTTTTGACATTTTTGAGCATGCTTCTCTAACCCAATGCCATTCCTTGCCCGCTCAACTCACAAATGAGATTAAAGTAACAACGCCATATGCCACCACCAACCCAAACATAATTATATATATTTCCTCCGCCAAAAAGATAATTATTGGCTTAACATAATTCGTATCACCACCCGAACAAACATTATATGCAATTGACCAAGTTCTTTGATCTCATTCTCAACTCCCTCGAAGTGGTGAGAGGGAAAGACAGATAAATAGAACACATTTTCTAAGGTTGCTTCTCTTTACTTGTTTTTATTTATCTATGCTGAAAGTGCAGTGATCTTTCTTTCAACAAAGACTATACCCCCCCCCCCCCTTCCCCACCAATTATCGAGCCCCTTTGTGAATGCGCAGTGACACGGTTCAGTGATTATTACCCATTAGTTTGATAAATTTCATCTCTAAAATGGCTTTGTTTTTATTTCAACAGTATTGTTCAGACCCTTAAACCATCATTTGAAGGATAATCTACCATTAGGAAGCGGTCAACAGTATAATGGCTTTGTTTATTTTTCGATTACTGACCAGACCCTAAAACTGTGTTTTGAAAGCTCATTTTTACCTTTTGGAAGTGGTTGTTGTAACAAACAGCGGTTAGCGATGGCTACGGTAGCACTGGTACTTATTGCAATACTTGCAGGTAAGTTAAATAATACATCAGTTTCTATAATTTATACATCTGCAAAACATTAAATATTTTACCCGGCCGTGTTGTAAACAGTGTTTCATTAATTTTCATTAGAAGTGTACAGTACACAGCTGCCACCTGCTGCAGTACCTGCGGGAAGTAAAATGATAGTTTTGTAAATAGTAGGCCGAGTAAGTTTCCTGGCCGTGTAAACTTATATCAACATCTTGGCTTGTAAAAAACATCTGTCAGTATAGTAATGTACAGAAGCATTGATACTTGTTGCCGCACTTGCCGGTAAATAAAATAATTTACACATTCATGAAAAACTATAAAACTATAAAATCGGGTCACTCGGTGCAAAAATGTTGTATGTGGCATTATTGTTATAATATCCCATTTCTGTTAGTTAGTTGTTAATTAATTATCATAATTATTATTTAATATTGCACACATACACGTAGAGCCAGTCAAACTCTTGATTTCACGTATACCATGATGATCAATTTGCGATTCACTGCACCTGTACGCTGCTTATACAATTATTGTATTACCAATTATATAAAAGTTTGCAAAATAACAAATTTACACGTGTATTTGTATATAATAACACTTGAATCAATTGTTGTAAATTGCTCTTATTATTTGACCACATCTGAACGCACAACAACGTTGTTATAAGGTAATTCAGTACAATTAATTATCAAAGTCAACAATAAAAGTATACAACTCTTGTGGTTTCATTCAGACAATCCAGACTGTGTCTTACAGTCATAAGTGTGAGATGTGTTCGAGATTAAAACCACTAGAATGTATAAACATGGGTAGTTCAATCTCGAACGCTATATCTGTCCATATCTGTGAACTCTCTTGATCGTGAGTAAAGAACTCGAAAAATTTATCATTGATGCATCGGCTAAACCATAGTTTATTAGAAACCAATCGAACGTTATTATTCAGCTATCAGGCAGTAACCATTGTGTCTGCACCTAATGAAAAATTAAGTAACCTCTGCAATTCTGTTTTTTTTTTCCCCTTTTTCCCCCACCAATAAGACATCAGGCTTGTTTTGCTTGGCCTTCAAAAAAATTTATATAAGCAGTTGAAAACAAACATACGCGTGGCAGTTGTGATAGGCATAGGCTGCCTGTTATGACCAGCCTTTATTTTTAATCAGTACCGCTAGATGAAAGAGACTCGTATACCCGACACGCGCCATGGACTTTCTGCGAACCGTCTTGCTCTTTCTCATAACTATTCATGCAGGTAAGAACATTAACTTTAAAGCCATTACATATTATGGTAGTTGCAAATGATCTAACGTACAAATGTGCAATTTCCAAACTTATATGCTCAACCGATGTGTTGGAATGCGGATGGATGAATTTGGAAAATGCGTGCATCACCAAGGTGAGAAAAAATATATCACGAACTTGAATATGCAGTACCACTGTTAGGCTATATACAAGGCAGATAAACAAAATTGAGGACATTTTTTAAAAGGCCCTGTAGTGCCTTTGTCCAGTGCACTGGACCCTTTGGTAGCTTTCAAAGACCAGTATTCTCTCTTGGTGTATCTAAATAATATGCATACACTATAAACCTGTAAAATTTTGACTCAATATTTGGTCGTCAAAGTTGCGAGAGAATAATGGAAGAAAAAAAAAACACCCTTGTCACACAAGTTGTGTGCTTTCAGATGCCTTGAGTTCGAGACCAAAGCTGAGATGTCGAATTCAATTCAAATATTTTAGTGAGAAAAAGATGTCTTTCACAAAAACTCAGTAACAAAAGTAAGCAATGTGGTTAAAATATTAGCCATGACGTCATCAATAAAAGGATAAGGGCCGAGCAACACTCAAGAGCAGTATAGGCATCAAAGTGAGTTTTTTTAATTATAGAATCGCTCGATTGATTTTATCATAGATAAATGTAGATGTATAAAACGTGTGATCTATGTGATCATTTAAAAAGGTGGTTTAGTTTTTAAGATGTCGCCGAAAATCCGGAGCGAATTATGTCCACCTAGGAAGAATACAAAACCATTAGGGATACGCGATCTGGGGATTGCGTATATAATATTCAAATTTAAGGACATAAAAACTAATATCTTTTTACATGACCAAGTTACTTTAAAATGAAACTTCTCTACAATGTTTTGTATTATCGGAAGCTGCTGTATATTTGAACGAACCATTTTGTTATTAAAAAGAGAAAAAATCCAACCATGTTATAAACGCTTTTCTAGCAAAAGCGCCAAATCCAAACGCGTTGTGTTCCTTCAACTATACATTTATTATGATACTAAAGTAAATTCAACACAGCTGTTTTCGTTTTACAAATTTAACTTGTTTACCTTTTTAATTAGTAGTTACACTACCACCCCTTACTTCAATTCAGACACAAGACATGTGAAAACTTCAAGATATCGTCAGAGCAGCATAATCTTAATTGGAAGCTCTAATACAAGTTTTATTTCTAACCAGCCGTCTGTTGAAAACGGAACAAAGCTATCGGGACCATCCCTTTATTTAATAACTATTTTACAACGTAGGTCCAAAAACACCAGAACAGAAAATTAGTATGGAAAATGGGGCCAATTTTAATTTTGGGATCTAATTAAAGGCAGTGGACACTATTGGTAATTACTCAAAATAACTCTTAGCATAAAACCTTTCTTGGTGACGAGTAAAGGGGAGAGGTTGACGGTATAAAACATTGTTAGAAACGGCTCCCTCTGAAGTGCCATAGTTTTCGAGAAAGAAGTAATTTTCCACGAATTTGATTTCGAGACCTCAAGTTACTTGAGGTCTCGAAATCAACCATCTAAACGCACACAACTTCGTGTGACAAGGGTGTTTTTTTCTTTCATTATTATCTCGCAAGTTTGATGACCGATTGAGCTCAAATTTTCACAGGTTTGTTATTTTATGCATATGTTGAGATATACCAACTGTGAAGGCTAGTCTTTGACAATTACCAATAGTATCCACTGCCTTTAAGCGTTATTTTTAGCTACCCTTCGCTTCTGCACCTATTCAAAATCGCTAATGAGATGTTCAGCTTCAGTTTCCCCTGTGTCTAATTCTTAAGCCAACCAGGCTGGTGTTTATTGGCCTTCAGTTAAAACTTGTTGAACACAGAAACCTCATGCTTAGCAAAAAATTATGCTACCAGCCAGAATACCGTACTTTTTCCCATTGATGCACATGGTACCTCCTTTAATTCTTACTTAGCAAGACATTTTCAAAGCACAATTTTCTGCTAGCAGCATTATGTGTTTGGCCAGCATATTAATTTATAAGGTGTTATTTTTAGCTACCCTTCGCTTCTGCACCTAATCGAAATCGCTAATGAAACGTTCTGCTTCAGTTTGCCCGTGGCTCATTCTTAACAATAGGCAACCAGGCTGTAGCTGGTCTTAATTGGCCTTCAGTAAAACTTGTTGAACGCAGAAACCTCATGCTTAGCAACAAATTATGTTACCAGCCAGAATACCGTACTTTTTTCATTGCTGCAACTGGTACCTCCTTTATTTCTTACTTAGCAAAGACATTTTCAAAGCAGAATTTTCTGCTAGCAGCTTTATGTATTTGGCCAGCATATTAATTTATAAGGTGTTATTTTTAGCTAACCGTCTCTTCTGCATCTATTCAAAATCGCCGATGAAATTTTCTGCTTCAGTTTGCCCGTGGCTAATGCTTTAGAAGACAAATTATAAAAGGGGGAAGGGGGGGGGGGGGGTAGGGGGTGGGTTAGGTTGTAGTTAGTATGTTAAGCCGGCAACAAAGTACTTAACTTCCTCTTTTAGAAAGAAATAAAAAATGTAAAAGCACGACTCATCAGGTGCAGTATGCTTTGAGGAATGGCAGGTTTCGTCTCAGTGAGACTGCACGACCTGCCTGTTAAGTATTTTATAATAAATTTACTCGGTAATGGAGGGGGGAGGGTTGGAATAAACTGTTGTTAAGTGAACATAAATTGTGAAAAATACAACGAACGCCAACAAATGTTTGAAAACCAATAACCTTTTGGAAGTGGTTGTTGTAACAAACAGCGGTAAGCGATGGCTACGGTAGCACTGGTACTTATTGCAATACTTGCAGGTAAGTTAAATAATACATCAGTTTCTATAATTTATACATCTGCAAAACTTTAAATGCTTTACCCGGCCGTGTTGTAAACAGTGTTTCATTAATTTTCATTAGAAGTGTACAGTACACAGCTGCCACCTGCTACAGTACCTGCGGGAAGTGAAATGATATAGTTTTGTAAATAGTAGGCCGAGTAAGTTTCCTGGCCGTGTAAACTTATACCAACATCTTGGCTTGTAAAAAACATCTGTCAGTATAGTAATGTACAGAAGCATTGATACTTGTTGCCGCACTTGCCGGTAAATAAAATAATTTACACATTCATGAAAAACTATAATGCGTTTCCTGTCAGAATATAACAGCATTTCATATTTCTACTGGCACTAATTGTTTGCAAAATTATTGTGTAGTTAGAGTAAACAATGTATACATCTGAATAACTTTAGATGCTTTTGCCGGTTTCAGATGCAATTGTGTCCGCCATGCAATACTGTCCGCTCCGGACACTTTTGCACTATGCAATCCTGTCCGGGGCTATGCAAAAACCATCCAGTGACTTTACATGTATGTGCGCGCGTAAGCGAGCGTGCATGCACTGAACCTACGTATAGCAACATGAATATTCACTTTGCAGCGAATACCCAACGGCCGAACATTTCCCATGTCATTTATGACATGCACTTGGCTTGTAAAAAAAACGGCGAACGTGTTCCGTCGACCAAGGGCGTTAAATTACTGCAAGTAAGGTTTTGCACGGGGCGGACACAACTGCATATGCAAATGTGTCCGGGCGGACACAATTGCATTATGCAGCAGCGTCCGGGCAGACACGATTGCAAATGCAAACCGTCAGGCGGACATTTTTGCATATGCAATAATGTCCTCCGGATAGTATTGCATAGAAGACATAATTACATGCGACACCGGCCTTTTGTTAACGGTTTTTTTTTACTTTCCAGAAGTAATTATGTACTGCATTTGTAATACTTGCGGGAAATTGTTTGCATCTCTCTGAATAACTTTAAATGCGTTGCCCGGCCGTGTATTAATAATAATGCACCTATAACCGGCACTAATGTTGCAATATTTGCGGGTAAATTAAGACAATTTGTGACATCTGAATAACTCAAAATGCTTTACCTGCCCGTGATGTCAATAGATGTTTTGTTACACGAAATGAAATTTTGGGAACTGTCGGCGAACTGTTCTTCTGTTCTACTCCACGTGATTTTTCAAAACACCGACATTTTTTTAAAGCTATTTTATTTTGTTTAACACTGTTTCCAAGCAATCTTGTTTGCAGTTGTCAATGGATCACCAAAGACGTGCTATTTCGTGCAAGAGCCGAACCATGCAGGCAAACTCCACTGGGTGATGCCGGGCAGTCATGAGGAACGCTGCTCCTGTGCCGTTATATTACCAGCGGGGCTAAATAAAATGGCACCCAAGAGACTAATCAAACCCTACCGCACCGATCACCCACTGTTTACTGACGAAGTTAAGATGATTCACGACTATTTTAATTGCCACTGTGAGTATTCAACAGCCAATAAAACAGCAATTCGGTTTGGTACCAAAACAAAATGTAAAAAGACTATACATGAGTGTGCAGATTAGTTAATTTACTAAAAAGCTTTAAAGGTGCATTCAACCAAAGCTTTTAAGGCAACAATACTTCTTTACCTTAATATCATTTTGCTTCCTCAAAAAGGGGCATTTTATAGTTTATCTCTACTTACTATGTTTATGTCATCAGTAGACACGTTTTTGTTGTAGTTGTTGTTGTTGTTGTTGTGGTGGTGGTGGTGGCGGCGGCGGCGGTGGTGGTGCTGCTGGTGGTTTGTTGCTATATTGTGTATTATATAAGTCTATGTTTCACACATTTTTAAATTAATATTAGATGACAAACCTGCGGACTGCCAGGCCTTGCTGGATGCAGGTAATACTGAGAGTGGTGTCTACACCGTTTCGCTCCCAAACAGCCAAGAGCTTTTGGACGTCAACTGTGAAATGATTGATACAACAGGCTGGCTGGTAAGTGATTACCGAACAGAGAGACATTATTAAGTTTCGACTTCAGCAGACGCTAAATTTAAGGAAAAGTACACATTATAATACGTTTGCAATCACTCATACAGCAGCCGTGAGTATAAAGCAGTTAGAGATCATTCACTTCGAAGTAATGTGGTTATGGAACAAAAAATCAATTGTTAAACTGAGTTACTTACTGCCATAAAGGTTGTCATGAAGGCAACTTGGGGCAACCAACTGCAGTGCACGCTGCAGGACCTAGTTGGTATCACAAGAGTGTTTTTCATACAGATGCATTAATGATCCGAAGAATAATGTGTGCAATTTTATATGAGAATGGATTCTTTGAGATGTCTGGAACTTGTTGCCTGTAAAGCTGCCTCGTATGATATCTCAGATTAATTGTTGTCTACATCAAGATTAAAACGATCGAACGGTCAAAAAACAAAGGTTTACATGCCTTTACAACATAAAACACAGGAAACTGCATGATGACCCATGATGCTTCTAATCCAAAGTGAAATTTAATTGTGCTGTAAAGGTATTTCAGAGACGTCTGAATGGATCTGTGAATTTCACGCGGAACTGGAACGAGTATAAGAGAGGCTTTGGGAACCTTCAGGGGGAGTTCTGGCTTGGCAATGAAGCAGTGCGTCTTCTGACTGGTCTAGCTGAGTCTAACTGGACTATCCGTGTGGATCTCACAGATGAAACGGGCGTTGAGGGATCTTTGACGAAATCGTCATTCCGCATAGTTGGTGACGAGTACACCTTGCAAGTGGGAAGCTCTGAGCTTGGTCAAATTGGTGAGTGGGCCTACATAACAGCAATCAGCAATTTAAAGGAAAGACCGAGAAACAAGAAATGATAATCAAAATATTTGTTTTGAAAAGTTTCGGCACACCTGGGGGAGGGGACTAGATTTCTGTGGTCGGTTGCTGGACGCCATTTTCGGTCCAAAATGCAGCACAACCCAAATTCCCACATAATTATTTTCTACCTTAGACTTCTCTATCTCATACTTCCTATACCTAATACTTCCTACCTCATACCCTTTCTCTATGCCAGGGTTATGTAAGTACCTTTATATCAAGAATTCGGAAGCGACCAACTGTGGGCACGAGGAAAGTAATGTTTCCCATAGGGGGGTACTCCCCTCATGCTCCCTGAGCAATGCACGTGTGAATTTGTAGAACACGTAGGGCCGTATCGGTTTGAATTTTACCCGAGTCCCGTGAATAAGTATCACAGGCATGTATTGTTTCTTGGAGGTCACAGGACTCGGGTAAGTACTGAGTACACAATGCTAAAACAAATCGGTGTATGGGTGAAGAAAAACAAATCTTTATTCCCGATGCAAACTTGACATCTCTTATAACGTAATCGGTAGTTGACCAATAACATTTGCAATCTATCACAGGGGTATACCAAACAGAAATGACTCAAATTTGGATACATGAAGTAATATAATTATAACGCGTGTGTACTTTTCAGATCATGGGATTTGCGGCCAACGTCTCGGGATGGAAGACGGTAGCATCCCAGACTCCAACATTAGAGCGTCGAGTTTCCATACTGAAGAGACCCGGCCCCAGGATAGTTGTATTGCGAGTAATGGACGACTAAACCATCCTGGAAGTAGCGAAGGGGTTGTAGGTGGCTGGTGTCCGGCAGATAACGACCTCGGGACACCCTGGTTCCAAGTGGATTTGGAGACAACAAAGCAAGTCGAAGGTGTAATGATACAAGGGAGCACGGATCCTTGGGAACGTTTCCATGACTGGGTGACAAAATACAAAGTGGGGTACAGCAACGACACGCAAGCATGGCGTTACGTCGGCGGATCATCTTTGCAAACAGCAGAGGTAGTTTTCTAGAGGACCTTTATTTTTATTTTATTTTCTTACAAATCTCACTGGAAAATGCCCGAATAAAGATTCCTCATACAATTTGTCAGAAAGTTGACAACCTATTCCATACACTGAAACCGACGGGTTATGTATGGTTAAACAACTCGGCGCAGAACCATTGTAAAATGCATTTACCACACAAAATAATATTCCAGGCTGACACAATGCATGTACAGTGATAATTGTATTGAATGGAAAAATCTTCTCAAAAGCTGCTTCAACGAAAAAATATTGTAAAAATTATTTGCTAAAGAGTAAATCTAAATTTTAAGTTGGTATTTTGGCTATTATTATCTCACAGGTGTTTCAAGGAAATGATGATGATGTGGAAGCAGTTACAAGCATATTTCGGGAGCCCATACGTGCTCGCTATGTTCGCGTTTTACCAACTGCATACCAAGAATGGCCATCCATGCGCATCGAGCTCATTGGTTGCAAAGGTAGGGACTAAGCCTGTGCATTGCACATAATTTGATAGTCGCACCTTTTACAAGTGTTCCTCAGGGGTTTAGCTTCAGTCCACATCAAGTTATTTCCAGAAGGACATATGATTTTTTTCTTTCCATGGGTGGTTTTCGTTATTTTCTTGCAACTCTGATGGCCAACTTTTGTTTGCATATTTGGACACACAAGGGAGAATAGGTCTTTCAAACGTGTCCAGTGCCTTTAAGCACCTTACTTTAAATATTTACATAATCAAATTTTACTTTTCTCAAGGTGATGTTCTTGATTTGATCAACAACCGGCCATTCTCAACCTACGACCACGACAACGATGGTGATGCTGAAAACTGTGCTGGTCTGCTGGAGGGAGGTTGGTGGTTTGACCGTTGTTCTGGTGTCCCTTTATACAGTGGTTACCATGAGAAGGTTGTGGAAAGCAACCTGAATGGCGACTATTCGTATTACGTCAATTATTCGATTAATGAGTATCGCGGTATGCGATGGAGTACTTGGGAAGGAAGACAGATTGTGAAGAGTGAAATGAAGATGCGTCGTGAAGGTTAACCTTCTTGTACTCTTTCTTTCATTATTTCAGTTTCAATTCCATTTCAAGACATCCTTTCCATTTCAACAGATAATAGAAATAAAAAATAACAAAGAACAGTATTGAGGAGAATTGGAAATGGGGGCATAACCAGAAGGACCAAAGCTTGTGGTAGACATGCCCAGACAAGCAAAAACACAAATGGACTTAAGTGAGAGAAGGTATGATATTTAACTCAGAGATTACATACTCTATGTGAACTGGGGTCGATTTCACAAAGAGATAGGACTATTCTTTACTTAAGACTAGTCCTAGGAGATATTAAAAACGTATACGGCTAGTTCTAGTCCTTATAAGGAGATATTAAAAACGCACGGCTAGTTCTAAGTTAGGACGAGTAACTCGTCCAAAGAGATAAGACTAGTCTTAACTCTTTGAAGAGGAGTTCAACTTATAACAATACATATAGGCCTATAGGATCTTTAAATTAATTGTTTAAAGTTTTTGTGAAGAGTATATTATATATAGTAGCCTTTTAATTATATTTTAATGGATGCACCAATCAATTCTAAGTCGCACATTAACCTATGGTTTCAGGAACCGTGCAACTTTGAATCCTAGATAAATGTAGTTATTTACAATAAAACTAACAGTGGTCGCGTTTTGGAGATGTCGCCAAAACTCCGGAGCGAATAATTATGTCAACGCAGGGAGACTAATCCTATAGGAAAACACAATCCGAGAAACGTAAATGCGGTAATGCTTCTTATATTCAAAGTTTTGGGGAGAAAATGTGACATTTTGCAATACATTACACTACCTAAAGCTGTTGAACCTCTTACTATACGAAAGTTATGAAATAGTTACCAAACGTAGCTGACCCAGTTAAAACTGTAAGTGAAATATTTACTGTATTAGAGTGGATTAGATAGTTTAGGGGATTAATTAGATAGTTTAGACATCACCTGAAGCAAGAAAATTGTTAACAGAGTCGAGTGATTTCCATTAATATCTTACACGTTACAATAGCTACGTTTGAAATATTGGTATTCGTATCTTAGTGATGCCAAATACTACAAATTTGGTATTTAGCAATGCCATTCAAAGTGTAGTCTATTAAATCTTCGTCTAAATATTATTATTCTTCTAATTGTTAAAAATATTCACCAACATTTGCGTAAAATAATAGAAGCACCCTTTTGTTTTTATAATAATATAATCCAATCTCATGTTAGTTTTAATTTCAAATTTATGTGATATTGGTTATGTGGCGAAACGTGCACGATTGACTGACGTAGGGTTTGATAATGGGAGACACTCAGCAATTTTACTGTCTTGCAATTTTACGGGAGTTGTTCCCCAGGGTCGCCTGCACAGCTTTTTAGTAGCTGCACCTCATCTCAGCATACAAGCAATGAAGCACAGCAAGACCGAATTATCGTACATTTACAAATTACTTGGCACCACAATTTGTTGCTTAGCAGAAACAGATAACGATTATTGTTATTATTATTATCTAATAATTAGTCTGGTTCCCTGCTGTGGTTAGCAGAGAGAAGTAAACATTGTGCTTTAGCTTAATGAATTTGCGTCCGGGCTCTATATTGACATTGAGGAGATGTTATGCAGATTCCCAACTTCCGTTTTTTAGTGATCAACAATTTGCAGGCTATGCGGGCCTTAATAAAGGCTGATCAACACTCGAGGGCAGTGAGCATAGGTAGTTAGATTGCAAAAGCAGTTTTACACAGCGCAGTACTTGGGTTGTTATTGGAATCATTTCGATTGGGGTGGGATGGAAAGCTCTTTCACTACGTTGGCAACTCAAACCATTCTTTTTGTTTTTGTTCAAAACTTTCTTGTAATGTAAGGAAGAAACATTAAGAAAGTATGGCCTTATTAGCCTTTTACGTTTTTGTATTGTTGTTTTTTATGACTTGATATATATAATACATATACTCGTTGTTATTAATCACTACCGATCTTTTTTTCAACTACTACGACACCACACATCGAGCAAATTAAATAAAAATTGCTAAAGAACAATTCTGTTTGAGTCTCTTCTTGAAAATTTTATTAATTTGAGAAAGTGGATGTTTATATAAATAGTATGGTGGCTTTGAATGGTCATGAAACATATACATTTTACGTAAAGGTTTCACGATTTATTCCTCAAAATAGTGAATATTTATACGTAAATGTATATCTTCGATGTATTTTAAAGCCATAATATTATAGGAAGATCGTTTGACATGAAACGTTTCCTTTTTGGAGCGTGGAGAAGAGTGTGAGATAAGTGGTATAGATCGGTGGTTATGGAGCGAGGCCGCTTAATGATTGTCACCAATTTCGTACTCCATTCCATATGAAACCGATAAAGCTATACTAACATGTAGAGCAAAAATACATATTTTTCAAGCTGGCCATCGGTATTGCAGGTATTGAGATTTAAAGAAACTACCAGATAGACGCGTGAAGTGTTCCACTTCAGTTGCTTCCTTTTTTTCTCATCAACGTTCAATCAGAGTGGTATTGATTGGCCGTCAAACCAACCAAAATGGTATGAGTAGCGAGTAAAATTAACATAGGGTAATTTACGAGACAGTCATTGCCTGTCTCTGTGACAAACCCATCAGTTGCCATTCGATGTGAGACCGCCATGGATATCCTCTGTTCCGTCGTGTTCTTGGTCCTTTTTCAAGCAGGTAAGAGAAGCATCTCATAGACATGAAATATTATTATGTTTGTTGTTTGGTGTTGCTGTTTCTGCAAAAAAGTTTTATTTTCCATAATTGGAATTGAATTTAAAAGTTAAATTAAACGCGTCCGACTGCTTTTTCGCTCAGAAAGGCTATTTATTCGTGCCACTTGAGTGAAATGGTAGTGTTCGTTGCTGCAAAAGTTATTTTCTAACCATTATGCGAGCCTACACTTTGTTTACAATTGACCTATAACATTCTTTTATTCAGTTCAATGTTTGTACCTGTTTCCAGTCACAGCAAAGAAATGTTATTTTGAGCAAGAGCCAGACCATGAAGGCAAATTTCGATGGGTGATGCCGGGCACTACCCATAAAGAACGCTGCTCCTGTACCGTTCTATTACCAGGGGGAGTAAACACAATGACATCCGAGAGACCGTATAGACCCAACTACACCGATCAGCCGCTGTTCACTCATGACGTCGAGGTGGTTCGCAACTATTTCGGGTGCCTTTATGAGGAAAGTACTCTAGCGACTGCAATAAAGACCACGGGTAACGTTTTAAATTTTTAAATATATGGTCGAGTTGGTTCTTTACTTAACTCTGTTGTGCATACAAACATGACTTCGGCTAGAGCTCGGCTGGATCGCGCGCGTCTGCCTAGTATTCTTCGGCACTGGCGGACGTGCTGATCTCGTAGCTTAGCCGAATTCGCTGGTTCGGACGAGTACACGACATCGTCTCGTTTGTATTGTTTTTCTTTTAAATGTGAGGTGCTTGCTGAATTTTGATGTGAAATCAAGGAAACGGTAAGACCTTATTCAAACTGAGATCGCGGTTGTTATCAGCATCAGCCATGCAAATCTACCCCCGTACATTGACTATTGTACGCTTCGACTCGTGATCGAAGGTTAATAAGGTAGGGGATAATCCACAATAGGGGGCTAGCTATTTCAGGCGACACTGAATTTGACTGTCAGGTAGACAAAAACCACAAACACAGTCATTGACCAAGTAGTTTAAGACACCGTTAAAGTCAACGGAATTCTAGCAAAAACACAAACGTGCTTCTTTAATTTGTTATCAACATGCAGACTGTCAGGCCTGGTATGATTCTGGAAGTACTAGTAGTGGAGTATACACCGCTATACTTTGGAGTAATGGAGACAGTAAAGAAGTCTACTGTGATATGGACAATGGTGAAGGCTGGTTGGTAAGTTGTCAACTCGACATGGGTATTTCCTAAAATACAGGAATGTGATTTCTCAGGAGTTTTACTGATTTCAGGAAACGTTTATTGAAATTAAAGCTTATAAAAGGGACATAATTTCATTGGATTGGGTACTTTAAGCGATAAAAAACGTTTGCTATAACATAAAATAACGTAAGTAAAACGAGTCCCACAAGTACAAGGCAGGGTCGTTTAACCGCTGGATTTTTTACAACATAGGCTGGTCCGCTGTCTCAAGGGAATTCTCCATTGACTCGTACATACGAGCCGTGTCTGTCGTTTAGTTAAAGCATTATTTGACACACCTAAACCAACCCGTGCAATATTCATGGGTCTGCCTCTGAAATGGTGAAATAAAATCTGTACATTTAGAAGACTGTGAGGTTTCTATCAGTTAGTTCATCTCTTGGTATAGACAGGTAAATTCAGATAAGCATCGCCAGTTGTCAAACTGCAATGTTTGGTATAATAGTTACTTTTTTCACGATTGAGATCTTCCTGTTTCTTTTACACGTGGTTCTATTGATCATAATGTTTACACATGGTTCTATTTGATCATATTATGACGCTTCCATCTTGGGTAAGATATCGCTGATGTATTACATATATGCCGCCCTCTGTTGGTTTTATTTCAAGGTTTTTCAAAGACGCCAGGATGGGTCTATGAACTTCATTCGAAACTGGCTCGAATACAAAGTAGGCTTTGGGAACCTCAGCGGTGAGTTCTGGCTTGGAAATGAAGCGCTCCGTCTGTTGACCAATGTAGATGATGGATCTATTTGGGAGGTCATTGTGGAACCCACTGATGTAAATGGTTTGCAAACAACTCTGACCGCATCGCCCTTCCGCATCACAGAAGACAAGTACACCATCAGCATTGGCAGCCCTTGGGTTATAAGTGGTAGGCTTTCTGAAACTGTACTGAATAGGCCAAATGCAATGAGATCAGATTTTTCAACATTGAATGAAGAAAGAAAGACGCAACGCCAATCTCGTAGATGTTTTCATAATATCCATGGGACTGCTAACTAAATTAAACCGCGCCGTTTGTGTTTAGTTGCATAAACCGTTTCACAATGTGCGTGCCAAAATTGAACTTTGAAAGCAACATACCAAATTATTAAAACAAATGCCACTCATACTTTGTTGTTCAGGTAATGGTCGCTGTGGACAACTACTTGGAATGGAAGACGGGTCAATCCCTGACTCTAGCATCATGGCATCGAGTGATTGGTGGTCTGTAACCCGGGGTCCGGATGATTATGGACAGGATGAAAAGGGACGGCTACACGCTGGAGGTTGTTGGTGCCCTCAAACTGACGACATGCATGCACCTTGGTTTCAGGTCGATCTGAAGGAACTGAATCAACAAACACAGGTTGTAGGTGTCATTACACAGGGGGGCTTTTGTTCCTCAGGATCTACTGGATGGGTGACAGTATTCAAGGTGCAGTACGGCTGCGACCAGCTTAAGTGGCACTACGTTGGTGGTGGGCCATCCCAGGATCTTGCTCAAGTAAGACCAATACACTAAATAAAACAAATATTTTTTTAAATTCCAATTGGGCACTTATTGAACGCTAGGTGGCAGCAGACTGACCAGGTGAATGTATTATTCTCGGTAATGTGACCAGGTGTCCGGTAATGCTCAGACCCACAATAACAGTTTACCTGGTATTAGTTTGCTGTCACCTAGCTTTCCAAATTATCCAATTGTTGTGCTGTTCAATTAATTTATTTGATATTTTTTAACTGTACTGTTATTAAGCAATAATTTGTCAATAATTATTTTCTAACCGTGTTTTGAAAAACCAACACAAAAGTCAGAAAACAGATTTCATTCAGCGATGCCGGCTAAGTTTGACTCGTGTTGGCCGAGCATCTCACTTTTCTTTCCTTTTTGTTTTAAATTATTTGGTCGTGATCATTGCATTTGTCTCGGGTTGTAAGTTGTTGGTAAATCAACAAAAAATTACAAGCCTTAAAGGATTTGGGTACTTTTCCAAAATGTCCATAGATTTACCATAAACTTACAGGGTTTGAAGATAATGATAGTGGAAAGCTTCCCTTCAACTATTACTTAATGAGGTGCTGTATTTTTTGAGAAAATTACAGCACCTCAGCATTTAATATTTTCAGGGAAGCTTTCTACTATCATTATCTTCAAACCGTGTAAAATTTGTGTAAATCTGTTGACATTGTTTTTTTTTTGTCCCACAAAAGTTACATAGACCCTTAACGGTAAGCTTTAAAGAACAGGCTGTATTGGCGGGAAAGGAAGTGAGAATCCTCACAACCGGTTTTCTCAGCATGAGAGTGGTCGGCAAATCAGTACAATTTTGTACAAAAAGCAGTGACATTTCACCCTATAAACACAATAATTACACAACTTTGTGACCAGATCCCTATCCTATACGGTCTAGTTAAGGATATCCAAGGGCTTTGGCTCTGCAGGGCATAAACAGTGAAGAATGTGCCATGACTGAGTGTTACCACCGCTCACTTTCTTAACAGAAATTCCATGGCAACACCGACAGTTTCACCCCCGTTACCAGCATGTTCAACGAGCCTGTTCAAGCACGGTACATTCGCATCAGACCGATAGCGTACAACAAATGGCCGGCAATGCGGATTGAGCTCATTGGTTGCAAAGGTAATGTGCTATACATAAGTTTGTTTTCACGATTTGTACAATATCAGTTTTTTAATTAAGTACATAATAGGGCCGCGCATTACGATTTTTTTTTTCTCTGCTAAACAGAGAAACCTTTTCAAAATCCAATTCCCTGCATGGATACCATTTAGATTGGTTTGGTCAAATTATCGTGAATGACTTTTAAATGAATCTGAAACTGATGAATATCAACACATTTTTTACTTTCTTTACTTTTCCCTCCTTTTCTTTTTTCAGTTAGCTATTTTGAGTCGTTGAATGGCCGTCATTTCTCAACATATGACAACAACAATGACAACAACGACGTTAAAAACCTTACAGGTCTCGTCAAAGCAGGTTGGTGGTTTAATGACTGCGCCCTACAATCGAACCTGAACGGCGAATATTCGCATCGAGTGGATGCTTCGGGTACCGAGTATCGCGGTATTCGGTCGTCCATTTGGCCGGGACGACAGATCGTTAAGACAGAAATGAAAATGCGTCGCAATTAAAATGGACGGAATGCTACTTGTACTCTAACTTGAATAGCTGAGTTATGTATCTTTGGAATAATACAAAATATTATTCGTCTAGTAGCTGAGTATAACACACTATAATCCCTTATTTTAGAAGTTCACACAGATGGTTAGTTTACTTTTTAAATTTGAAGTGCACGTAATTTGTATTTAGTAAGATAAAATGTTGATTCAAAATATAGGCCTACGTTGGTATTGACCAAAAGGATCGGGTCACTCGGGTGCAAAAATGTTGTATGTGGCGTTATTGTTATGGTATCCCATTTCTGTTAGTTAGTTGTTAATTAATTATCATAATTATTATTTAATATTGCACACATCGCGTAGAGCCAGTCAAACTCTTGATTTCACTGCGTATACCATAATGATCAATTTGCGATTCACTGCACCTGTACGCTGCATCAAAAAATCGACTTATACAGTTATTGTATTACCAATTCTATAAAAGTTTACACAATAACAGAATTACACGTGTACATGTATATAATAAAACTTGAATCAATTGTTGTAAGTTGCTCTTATTATTTGGCCACATCTAAACAAACAACAACGTTGTCATAAGGTAATTCAGTACAATTAATTATCAAAGTCAACAATAAAAGTGTCTTATAGTCATAATATATGTGAGAAGTGTTCGAGATTAATACCACTATAGAATATATAAACATGGTTATATATTACCTATAGCTCAATCTCGAGCTCGTCTTTTTGTTATCGTTAAAAGAAAAGGAACGCTATATTGTTTCATATCTGTGCACTGTCTTGATCATAAGTAAAGAACTCGAAAAGAAAAATCACCATTTATGCGTAAACCATAGTTTAGAAACCAATCGAACGTTATTATTCAGCTATCAGGCAGTAACCATTGTGTCTGCACCTACTGAACAATTAAGTAACCTCTGCAATTCCCAAGCAGGCGCTAATGAAATTTCCTGCTCTATATTTTGCTGGTTTTTTTTCTCCTTTATTCTCACCAATAGACATCAGGCTTGTTTTGATTGGCCTTCAATTTTTTTTATATAAGCAGTTGAAAAGAGAAATACGCGTGGCAGTTGTGATAGGCATAGGCTGCCTATTATGACCAGCGTTTATTTATAATCAGTACCGCTGGATGAAAGACACTCGTACCCTACACGCCATGGACTTTCTGCGAACCGTCTTGCTGATGCTCATAATTATTCATGCAGGTAAGAACATTAACTTTAAAGCCATTACATATCATGGTAATTGCAAATGATCTAACATAGAAATGTGCAATTTCCAAACTTATATGCTCAACCGATGTGTTGGAATGCGGGTGGATGAATTTGGAAAATGCGTGCATCACAAATGTGAGAAAAAATATATCATGAACTTGTATGCAGTAGCACTGTTAGGCTGTAAACGAGGCCGGCAGATAGGAAAATTTGAGGACATTTTTTAAAGGCCCTGCGGTGCCTTTGTCCAGTGCACTGGACACTTTTGGTAACTTTCAAAGACCAGTAATCTCTCTTGGTGTATCTAAATACTATGCATACAATATAAACCTTTAAAATTTTGACTCAATATTTGGTCGTCAAAGTTGCGAGAGAATAATGGAAGAAAAAAACACCATTGTCACACACGTTGCGTGCTTACAGATGCCTTGAGAAAGCTGAGATGTCGAATTCAATTCAAATATTTTAGTGAGAAAAAGATGTCTTTCACAAAAACTCAGTAACAAAAGTAAGCAATGTGGTTAAAATATTAGTCATGACGTCATCAATAAAAGGATAAGGGCCGAGCAACAGGCAGTATAGGCATCAAAGTGAGTTTTTTGTATTAATATAGAATCGCTCGATTGTTTTAATCATAAATAAATGTAGATGTATAAAACGTGTGATCTATATGTGATCATTTAAAAAGGTGGTCTCGTTTTTGAGATGTCGCCGAAAATCCGGAGCGAATTATGTCCACGCAGGAAGAATACAAAACCATTAGGGATACGCAATCTGGGAAGCGTTACTGATTTCAGTAACACCCAAATGATAATATTCAAATTTAAAGCCATTGGACCCTTTCGGTACAGAAAAAAAAAAAAAGTTCACAGATTTACAAATAATTTACAGGGTTTACAGAAGGTAATGGTGAAAGACTTCTCTTGAAATATTAGTCCATGAAATGCTTTACTTTTTGAGAAAACGGTTAAACAATATAAATTCTCGTTAACGAGAATTACGGATTTGTTATAAACACATGTCATGACACGGCGAAACGCGCGAAAACAGGAGTGGGTTTTCCCGTTATTTTCTCCCGACTCCGATGTCCGATTGAGCCTAAATTTCCACAGGATTGTTATTTTATATATAAGTTGTGATACACGAAGTGTGGGACTTGAACAAAACTGTTTACCGAAAGTGTATAACGGCTTTAAGGACATAAAAACTAATATCTTTGTACATAACCAAGTTACTTTGAAATGAAGCGTCTGTACAATGCTTTGTACTATCGGAAGCTGCCGTATATTTGAACGAACCATTTTGTTATTAAAAAGAGAAAAAATCCAACCATGTTCTAAACGCTTTTCTAGCAAAAGCGCCAAATCCAAACGCGTTGTGTTCCTTCAACTATACATTTATTATGATACTAAAGTAAATTCAACACAGTTGTTTTCGTTTTACAAATTTAATTTGTTTACCCTTTTAATTAGTAGTTACACTACCACCCCTTACTACAATTCAGACACAAGAAATGTGAAAACTTCAAGATATCATCAGAGCAGCATAATCTTAATTGGAAGCTACTAATACAAGTTTTTATTTCTAACCAGCCGTCTGTTGAAAACGGAACAAAGCTATCGGGATCCTACCTTTATTTAATAACTATTTTACAACGTAGGTCTATAAACACGAGAACAGACAATTAGTATGGAAAATTTTAATTTTGGGATCTAATTAAGCGTTATGTTTAGCTACCCTTCGCTTCTGCACCTATTCAAAATCGCTAATGAGATGTTCTGTTTCAGTTTCCCCGTGTCTAATTCTTAACAATAGGCAACCAGGCTGGTGTTAATTGGCCTTCAGTTAAAACTTGTTGAACGCAGAAACCTCATGCTTAGCAAAAGATTATGTTACCAGCCAGAATACCGTACATTTTCCATTGCTGCAATTGGTACCTCCTTTATTTCTTACTTAGCAAAGACATTTTCAAAGCAGAATTTTCTGCTAGCAGCATTATGTATATTTGGCCAGCATACTAATTCATAAGGTGTTATTTTTAGCTAACCGTCGCTTCTGCACCTATTCAAAATCGCTAATGAAATTTTCTGCTTCAGTTTGCCCGTGTCTAATTCCCAACAATAGGCAACCAGGCTTGTGTTTACTGGCCTTTTAATACAAAACATAAGGCAAGGCCTATCACGTAACTGGTGTGTTGTATATGCCCGTACGTCTGACCTAAGGTACCATTAAGGTCAGGTTATATCCATTTTGAATGACGTCGTGTCCTTGTTTCCTTCTTCAATTTTTAATAAAGATACCAATATAATTTTGCACTGATGTTTTTTTATAAGGGTGTTTTTCACTTCAATATTACGACATTACATTTGGTTTCCTCTCAAAGTGGCTGGTTTTCTATCTAGTATTGTTTTGTTTGTGACACTTTCTTACTTTTTTTCAAGCACAACAAGAGAATGCTAGTTAGTAATGCATCAGTTTCAAAGAAACTTAGGCCTACTTTTTCGAGAATTTCTATATTCTTTATTTCACTCAGTCACAGCGAAGAAGAAGTGTTATTTTGAACAAGAGCCTGACCATGAAGGCAAACTCCGCTGGGTGATGCCTCTCACCCAACAAGAACGATGCTCATGTACCGTTATACTACCAGGGGGAGTCAATCGAAGGGCACCCAAGAGACCGTATGAGCCCTACTACACCGATCAACCGCTGTTCACTGATGACGTAGAGGAGATTCATGACTATTTCGATTGTCATGATGAAAGCACGATGACTACTATCAAGTCAAAAGGTAAACTAGACAACGTAGTGTTTGTATGTTAACAAAGCATCACACCAGTTTGGGATTCGCAATTTGGAGGGGAAAATGTTAAAGAAGAATTTGTTGCTTTGAAGACATGTCCCGATAGTAATTTTTTACTATAATGACAATATTGTAAGCTGTAAATGTAAAAATAAAAAATAAAACTGAAAAAACAAATCCAGCTTTAAATTAACCTTTTCTTCATGATACAAACAAAAGTTATTTCAAAGTCAAAAGAACTTAACGAATTCCTAACAAAGAACGCAATTAAATGAGTAAATAAATTTTGGAGAAAAAAATTGTTTAATGCAAAAAACACCATTAGCTGGGACCTCACTGTGTGCAACACACAGCTCAGTAGCGAATAAAGCCCCTCATAAATAAACCAACAACTTAGACAAACAAATAACTCATTGACGGATCAACCTTGGAAATTAGCCAACCAACAACTATTTAAAAGCCTTTACTTGGCATCACAATTATCATAATGAACAATTGCCATGTCGTGTCGGCTGAAAGAACATTACATTCAATCGTTACGTACTGCATCTTATTGGAAATCCTTGCCTGGTGTTTCCCCCACCCTATGATCTGGACTATTTTAGAGAAATATATCAATTCCTGCCTCCAGCTCTCCTGAGTTATTTTCATTTTCAATCATTTTCTTCTTGCAGCCCCTTACCTAGAGTGGATTTTAGCCTTGTTTGGGGCAAACTTGCATAACAAAATTAACATTTTTACAAGCAGTCAACCGTGATGGGAAAATTACTGATGATGTACCAAAGCCTTTCACAAATTTTGTTTTTATCCTAATTATACAAAATAATCGTCATAAATTTACCGGTAACCAATGACGAGAGCCGCCCAAAGCAATCCACTGTAACATGCAGTAGGTGAACTCTCACATATTATCGTTGTGCTAGTGCTCAACATTGGTACGCGTACTGTTCTAGTTTATGGAAATCGTTATCGATCATGACCTCTTCAAAGTGCATCTTTTAAAATGATGATGAAATTAACGATGAATTTACTTAGCTTTTATGCATAATGTCAAAATACTAACAATGACTGGGCAGTTAATTGGTTTTACCGATTGATGCCAGGGGAAAAGCCTTGAGAAACATTACTGTCATCCAGTTTTAAACACTTCTTGACCCTGATCCCGGATCATACTGACCCGAAATCGGTCAGGCCCAAACGGGACCCGGAAGTTTATTTGACCCATCAGTTTTTAGAGGGTATACACTGATGTCAAGCACTAATACTGAATACCGGTACTCAACATGCATTAAAATCTTATTCGACCCCATTCTTATGTTTTTCTTTTATAATGTATTTGACTGTACAGCGCTTTGAAACAGTGTTAAAGCACTTTATGGATGCAATTTAGTTATAAGTTATATATACATAACAAAGTTATATATTCATATATTATACATCCCCAACAAAACAAACAAGTGCCAAATAGTGGATCAGATTGCACGACAGAGCATCAATGGGACCTGAAAACTTTTGGGCCCTCAGCCATGCCGGAAAACTACATCTGGTTTTTCCAATTTACTCAACTTCGCCTTATGCACGTCATTGTATGGTTAATCATTATGCATGTTACACTACTATTATTCCAGCACGGTCCAAAGGGACATGTTTCAAATTGTGTAACTGATTGAACGACAGAGCATCTATGAAGAGCTTCCAGGGCCCTTAAGCGGGCCCGGACGCAACGCCGTAATTGACTTCTAAAACAAATTCTCGCAGGCTTTGGAATTTTAGGTCCCTTTAATCAAGTGAAGTAAACAAAATTATGTCATCAAAGACAGTGCATTGAGGGTAGTAAAGTCTGCATGCTTTGCTTGAATATAACATTTACAAATTCTGTTTTTATTTTCCAAACAGAACATACCGACTGTCAAGCTTTGTTTGATGCCGGTAGCACTACAAGTGGAGTTTACCACATCGGTATACAATCACATACAGCCGGGAAAGAAGTCTATTGTGACATGGAAAACAATTCAGGCTGGTTGGTAAGTCAATTAATTGATTAAAACAAGGCTAAACTGTTGCTCGACATTAATTTTTTCGTATACTGCATACAGCAGAATATACCAAAACAACATTATGATTGCTACATCCCACCAAATTATATATATAAACACGAGCAGATGGTAAACACTTGGCTGTGGGTGGACACAACTGAACAGCTCAACAGGGTATTTTAAAGTGGTGTAAGATAAACCAAAACCAAACAGCGCCCTCCTATGTGCCAACGTAATATCAGATTATTTCTCTAAAACACCAGATATGTTAGAGATACAATTTGTGGAGGCACGCTTTCTTCTTAGTCATACAACTGTAAAGATATCGGCTTGACTAATTAAATATGGGCTGCCCTCTGTTGATTTTATTCCAAGGTTTTACAAAGGCGCCACGACGGGTCTGTGAACTTCACTCGGACTTGGCTCGAGTACAGAGAAGGCTTTGGTGATGTAAGCAGTGAGTTTTGGCTTGGAAATGAAGCACTTCGTCTGCTGACTAAGGATGGGTCTAATTGGACAATCCGTGTGGATCTCACAGATGAAGAGGGTCAGAAATTGTCTCTGATTACTTCACCCTTCTATATTACAGGAGACAAGTACGCCCTCAGTGTTGGAAGCCCTGGAATTGAGCCAGGTATAACGGAAAGTATTCTACTT
This sequence comes from Asterias amurensis, assembly GCF_032118995.1. Classification (NCBI taxonomy): domain Eukaryota; kingdom Metazoa; phylum Echinodermata; class Asteroidea; order Forcipulatida; family Asteriidae; genus Asterias; species Asterias amurensis. Next base: position 22,896,233 of record NC_092653.1, on the reverse strand, counting down.
AATAGACCCAATGCCGAAAAGTTGACATTTGCGAAATGTATATTGGTGTAAACACCTCAAATCAAGTAGAAAAAGTAACAATTGAATTACAAATTTAATTTCCAATAATATTTGCATTAATCATTTGTTGTTGTTCTTTTATTTTGCTATAAAGTACTTTTTGCCTCTCCCCCTGCCTTTTAAAAGAAATATAAAAAATTATACCTCAAGTAATTGCTTTTTTTATTCAGTCGATGGGATATGTGAACAACCCCTCGGAATGGAAGACAAAACCATTCCTGATTCGAGCATCACATCATCAGGTGTCTACGAAGCTGATCCGGGTTATTGTTCTGAGGTTAATGGGCGTCTAAACCAGGTGGGAGGCAGTTGGTGCTCGCAAACAGATGCACTGAAAGAATCATGGTTTCAGGTAGATCTAAAGATACAGACCCAGGTTGAAGGTGTCATTATGCAAGGAAGTTATACTTCTACTGATGACGAGTGGGTAACAAAGTACAAAGTGGAGTATAGTTCCGACCAGACACAATGGGACTACGTTGGTGGAACAACTCCGGCTACAGCACATGTGAGTAAATCGATGCGAATGTGTGATTGTTTTAATGTGATTTTTTTAACAAACGTCATGCCAATCATTTGCACTCATTGGCTGACCACATCATTGGCTTGATCTTGTTGATCCGCCCATCATTACAGCCTGCAACCAGGCCAGATTGGCAATCATGAAATGCACATACAGATAAAGAAATGTGATATCATTATGCCGAGTATAAAGCATTTGATCATTAATCTATAACAATTAATATTGTCTGTTTTATATAACAATTATGATTTAATTGTAGTGTACCACAAAACTGGCGCTGTTTTGCAACAAAGCTATGTTAAATTTATCAACAACTATCGGAAAACCATTATTTTCCATTACATTTTTACCGTAACTCAAATTACAACTCAAATGGTGAATGGTGTGAGTGAATTTGTATGTACTTGTAATTTTTGATTTTCTTCTACAAAAGGTATTCATGATGACTTCTTTTTAGTGTCGGCGGTCTGGACATTTTGCATTCTGGCATTGCCATGCTTTACCGATGTAAATTGTTGCTAAACATTTACATATTCAAATTATTGGAAATGTGCTCCTTTGCAGGAATTCGATGGCAATACTGACCGTGACACCCCCGTTACCAGCATGTTCGACGAGCCTGTTCAAGCACGGTACATCCGCATCAAACCGACAGCGTGCAACGAATGGCCATCAATGCGGATTGAGCTCATTGGTTGCAAAGGTAAGAAACTATCAGTTTCACGACTTTCTCCGATATCGACTGATGTCAATGGACTTCCAACTTGTTGTTGGTTGGACTTTCAAATGAAGAATAAAATTATGCCAAAACCACGGCTAAGTTGCAAAACCAAAGTATTTTTGTTATTTTGTTTAATAGGCTTATTGTTTTAAAATGACTATTTTCTCGTAGTCCCTATTTAAATTTTCCTTTATTTATTATATCAGGTGGTGTTTTTGAGTCGTTGAATGGCCGTACGTTCTCAACCTACGACAACGACAATGACAACAACAATGTCCAAAACTGTGCAGATGTCGTCAAGGCAGGTTGGTGGTTCGATGACTGTGCAGTAGAATCGAACCTGAATGGCGAATTTTTGCATCGATTGGATTCGGGTCTGGAGTATCGCGGTATTCGTTGGTTCACTTGGCCGGGACGACAAATTGTAAAGACCGAAATGAAGATGCGTCGCAATAATTAAAGTCACCTGGAAGTGGTATTTTTTCAAAATAAAGCTTTTGTCACTAATATATGTGTTTTGATGAGTGGAATGTGAATAAACAGTTAACTAAGGTTTTAAACAATCAGTTCTTATGTTATTTACAAATTTAAGAGTAGACCCCGACCCGAGAGGGCGCTGTTCGTGACGTCAATCGAGGCAGACTTTGCCTGTAATGCGTAGAGTAAACACAATTGCAAAGTACATGTACGGACCAAGTCGTGAGTTTGTACGTTTCAAAAAAAAAATGCCGACCAGGTGTATTGCTGCTGAATGCAGAAAAACACTTTTTGAAATGTACCAACTCACGACTTGGACGTACATGTACTTTGCACGTGTGTTTACTATACTCATTGCAGGCAAAGTCTGCCTCGATTGACGTCACAAAAGGGGTAGGCGGAGTCAGCCCCCAAACAACTTTATATATTTTTTAAACAAATAAATCGTGACAAACAATTACTAAAAAAATTGTTTTATTGTTCGTAAGCATATACTCTAATGTTTGAAAGAAAAACAATTCTATTTCCAGGTGACTTTAAAGCGTGTGACATTTTTGAGCGATACAATAAATAATTATACCATCAGTGTGATACTTTTTACTAAAGTTGTGCATGGTTACACTAAATGTTATCGAATGAAATCGTCGCGCACGCAATCAGATATTAGAATAATAGCTAAAACGTACACCAAATTAGTGAATAGGAGATTATTTGAAGTGGTTACCGGAGGAGCATTTCGCACTTTGATCATGATGGGCAAGTACATTCCATCTAGGATCTCTTAAAATTGTATCTAATTACATTTACAAAATTTATTATTGTTAGAGGAGGAATGTATTACGTTAGTAGTAAAGAGCGTCTACCTACTGAGTATCACTAACTGCATTCATATGACAGCATTATGCCTGTATAGCCTGAACATCTGACGTCACACTTCGAGGCTCGTGAATAATACCAAAACCGGCGTGTAGATTCACCTTTGACCTCATTTATTTCACATAGAGATACGCAGTCAAATTCCATTGCGGATTTGACAGCAGTGACTGTTTGGGCATATATGTCACTGCACGTTTATGATATCCAATGGAATCACGTGATCTACCAGCAGGGACCTGTCTTTATCCTTGCGGATAAAGACAGGGGCCCAGTCTAATGCCTGCATTGTTTCGCCTTCGCATCAACCCTCTCCTTGGGGAAACACATGGTGGCGCACTTTATTTTGACCCCTCCTTAGCGACGGTAGATGAGAACTTTTAGCTCGGTATTTAAAAAGGTTGTCTGGTATTATTTTACTAAGTTAATGGGTGCTTTGTTAATTGCTTTATGTAAAATAATGTAATCTATAGTGAACTAAGCTAATTGATGCAGATCTCGGATTTTGTTTAAATTCTTCTGCCTTTATGGGAAATTAATAAGACTGTTATTTAATATTTATATAGAAATCTACTTTAACATTTCAGATAATTGTACTGTACAATTTCTAATTCTAATAATTAAAATGCGTGGCTTTTTGGGGGGTCGGGGATGGGGGATGATTCTAATGATTAACCTGATCTGAGTAAAGATACTATCCTTGATCATGAAGGCACACTCAACACTGATGGTTAGTTTACAGATCGTTCTACACGTATAGTTAATATAATAGTACAAGGGCATGCAAACACAGCAAATCTGGTGTAAAAAAAAACCCCGTCTAAACATCACCTTCATGTTGAAAAAAAGCAAACCTCTTTTGACATCTTCCTCTGTTCACACACTGCAACACTAGGGGGCACATTGTGTTGCAGAGGCTTACAATTTACAGTTCGGTAGAAGAACAAATTAATAAAGCCACCAATAAAGTGGAGTACAATTTTAGCTGAAAAACTAGTCACCAGTTATAGCCATTGTCATTGTTTCTTTGGATTTCCGCAAAAACCGCCAGCAGGCACTAATCGGTTTCAGTTGGATGACTGTCTATTTTCCAGATAGTAGACAAACGGCTTGTGTTGATTGGTCATTAGAATACCCCCATAGCAGAATGTGCAATTATGACGTGTTGTAGTTTTATAACAGGGTCGTACAGGGTGCTCTACTGACTATATCCTATCATTTGGTATTGGAAGCGAGACAAGCCATGGACATTCTGCAAACCGCCGTGTTCTTGTTTACTATTCATGCAGGTAAGACCATCACCTTGCATTAAAATATGTAAAAGTAGCGCTGCAGAGATACCAGAAATAGAAAAATAGGCGAAGAATGTACGCATAATGTGCAACTTCAAAACTGTCAGTTCAATTCTGGCGTATGGCCGTGTCGAAAGGCGGGTGAATTATTTGGGGGAAGTTGCGTTCATGACCATTGTGAGAACGTTATCAATTTTTCAATTCAATTCAAAATTGGTTTGTTTTCATAAATTGGTTTATGTTCATTTCGTGAACTTATATTACGTAGTTTCACTTTAATAGTGGACAGATATTGAAACAGTTTGGGAATGTTACTTACAGTTTGGGAATGTTACTGTTTGGCTTTGCCAGCGTCATCAACTACCTACGGTGAAAAATTATTTACACATAGTTAACTTGCCCATCAATACCAATGTTTGTCAACTACAACTGATACAAATTCCGGAATAGATGAAACCATTGTATCTCTAGTCATGTATAACATCATTTTAAGCAATGCGGTAAATAAATCGTGACGTCATCAGTACAGGGGTCTATTTTAGGTAGGCTAAGCAAAAATTGTAAAAAAAAATCCGATTCATTGGTTAGTTCACGAAGTAAACAGAAAACATGCAGCACATCTTCGAGGAATTTGTGTGAACCATCTTCTTTAAACCATTTGAACACTAAATAAGTTATGCATAGTGACATACTGACCCCTGAGTTTATACGGAAAAAATGTGAGGTTTCAAGTGACCCCACAAGTGGTTTGAAAATGGAATTGTTAACCCGGATACAAGGTTATTTTAACACATTTACGTGTCATTTATATAGACATACACTATTCATTAAGTTTCATACTGTACTGACCCCAAAACGGGTAAGATCAGAACAAAACACTGATCAAGGTCAATCATGACCCGGAAGTTTTGAAGAATAATCTGAATAATCCCCGCAGATGGTTGCAGTTCGAGTAATTGCTTAAATAGTTTGTATGCGGTATGGCAACGCTGATACCCTTTGACAGAAAGACATTAGAAACGAAGTGTGCGAATTGCGTTTTTCTTTAGGCAATGTAAAGCTCACTGTCACAACTAAAAAAAGTACCAAAATGTTTGGCTTACATTTTGTCATCGTTTTGGAAGTTGTGACACCATCCTTAAAATATGGGGAGTAAATGGGAAAAATTACCTGACAAACCTAGAATTTTGTGTGCATGGTATGCTATGCACACTATTTACGACATTGCATTGGTTTTCTCAAAGTCGGTATAGATTGGCTCATTAGTCTGGTTCATGTTTTTTTTTTTTTTTTTTTTTTTTTTTAACCACTTTTGTGATGCAAAAGCAGTAACCGAACACGTGTGTTTGTACCTATAAGAGACACATACATGGTACAATATGTCAATTGGCGAAAAGTGAATGCTTATTAGAAATGCTTTATACATTGTAACACCATCCATTCAATGTTATTTATGTCATTATTTTGTATGTTTGTTTTTCCCCAGTCACAGCAAAGAAGTGTTATTTTGGGCAAGAGCCTGACCATGAAGGCAAACTCCGCTGGGTGATGCCTCTCACCCAACAAGAACGATGCTCATGTACCGTTATACTACCAGGGGGAGTCAATCGAAGGGCACCCAAGAGACCGTATGAACTATACTACACCGACCAACCGCTGTTCACTGATGACGTAGAGGAGATTCATGACTATTTCGATTGTCATGATGAAAGCACGATGACTACTATAAAGACAAAAGGTAAACTAGACAAGGTAGTGTTTGTATGTTAACAAAGCATCACACCAGTTTGGGATTCGCAATTTGGAGGGGAAAATGTTAAAGAAGAATTTGTTGCTTTGAAAACATGTTCCGATAGTAATTTTTTACTATAATGACAATATTGTAAGCTGTAAATGTAAAAATAAAAAATCAAACTGAAAAAACAAATCCAGCTTTAAATTAACCTTTTCTTCATGATACAAACAAAAGTTATTTCAAAGTCAAAAGAACTTAACGAATTCCTAACAAAGAACGCAATTAAATGGGTAAATAAATTTTGGAGAAAAAAATTATTGAATGCAAACAAAACACCATTAGCTGGGAACTCATTGTGTGCAACACACAGCTCAGTAGCGAATAAAGCCCCTCATAAATAAACCAACAACTTAGACAAACGAATAATTCATTGACGGATCAACCTTGGAAATTAGCCAACCATCAACTATTTAAAAGCCTTTACCTGGCATCACAATTATCATAATGAACAATTGCCATGTCGTGTCGGCTGAAAGAACATTACATTCAATCGTTACGTACTGCATCTTATTGGAAATCCTTGCCTGGTGTTTCCCCCACCCTATGATCTGGACTATTTTAGAGAAATATATCAATTCCTGCCTCCAGCTCTCCTGAGTTATTTTCATTTTCAATCATTTTCTTCTTGCAGCCCCTTACCTAGAGTGGATTTTAGCCTTGTTTGAGGCAAACTTGCATAAAAAAATTAACATTTTTACAAGCAGTCAACCGTGATGGGGATATTACTTATGATGTAACAAAGCCTTTCACAAATGTTGTTTTTGTCCTACTTATACAAAATAATCGTCATAAAATTAGCGGTAACCAATGACGAGAGCCGCCCAAAGCAATTACAATGTAACATGCAGTAGGTGAACTCTCACAAGCTATCGTTGTGCTAGTGCTCAACATTGGTACGCGTACTGTTCCAGTTTATGAAAATCGTTATAGATCATGACCTCTTCAAAGTGCATCTTTTAAAATAATGAAGAAATTAACGATGAATTTATTTAGCTTTTATGCATGATAATGTCAAAATACTAACTTGGCAGTTAATTGGTTTTACTAACAATGACTTGGCAGTTGAGTGGTTTTACCGTTTGATGCCAGGGGGAAAAGTCTTCAGAAACATTGTTGTGCAACATTTTTAATAACCATTAAAAATTATGGGTAACCTTTAACGAAAGGCACCTATTGTTCCTAAGTGAAGTATCACTTCCGAACATGACATAATTTGTTATCTATGACATTAAATGAAAAGGACGATTAATGACATGCAAATAACAAGCCTTGGGCATCTTCAGAAACTTGAACCAAGATTAGTAATTTACTGAAAGAGGCTCGAAAATTAATTACCTTTTACGCCAAACTCGGGCGATAAGAATTTGGTCAAAAATAATCACCCAATGGAGGTATTCTGACCATGATGGAGTAAGCAATAGGTAGACAAGGAAAGTTCAATGAGGAGAGAGGTGTGCCAAACACCTTGCATTCCTCTGTTTTGCACGGCAAACCATCAAATATTGAATTTCTTGACCAACGAAGACTGCACACGGAAGATACTATAATGATCTCGATTACATTAGGACACAGAAAGTGGTCAACTAACCCTTTTTTGTATCACTTCTTGACTCTGATTCGTACTGACCCGAAATCGGTCAGGCCCCAACGGGACCCGGAATTGCATTTGACCCATACATTGTTTGTGTGTTACACTGATGTATGTCAAGCACTAATACTGAGTACTCAACGTGCAGTTCTTATTCGACCCCATTCTTATGTTTTATAAATGCATTTGAGTGTACAGCGCTTTGAAACAGTGTTGAGGCACTTAATGAATGCAATTTAGTTAAAGGCAGTGGACACTATTGGTAATTAATCAAAATAATTATTAGCATAAAACCTTTCTTGGTGACAAGTAATGGGGAGAGGTTGATGGTATAAAACATTGTGAGAAACGGCTCCCCCTGAAGTGCCATAGTTTTCGAGAAAGAAGTAATTTTTCACGAATTTGATTTCGAGACCTCAGATTTAGAACTTGAGGTATCGACCATCTAAACGCACACAACTTCGTGTGACAAGGGTGTTTTTTCTTTCATAATTATCTCGCAACTTCGACGACCAATTGAGCTCAAATTTTCACAGGTTCGTTATTTTATGCATATGTTGAGATACACCATGAGAAGACTAGTCTTCAAGTTATATATACATAACAAAGTTATATATTCTTATTAATTATACATCCCCCACCAAAACAACAAGTGCCAAATAGTGGCTCAGATTGCAGGACAGAGCATCAATAGAACCCGAAAACCGTTAACTGTGGCAGAATATTGGCTAATTCAATCATTTGCATCTGTTTTTTCCAATTCACCCAACTTCGCCTTTTCTACGTCATTGTAGGGTTAATCATTATGCATGTTACACTGCTACTATTTTCAGCACGGCCCAAATGGACATTTATTCCAGCACGGCCCAAAGGTACATGTTCCAAATAGTGAAACTAACTGATTGAACGACAGAACGTCTATGAAGAGCTTCCCGGGCCCGACGCCACGCCGTAAATGACCTCGAAAACATTTTCTCGCGGGCTTTGTAATTTTGGTTCTCTTTAACCAAGTGAAGTAAACAAAATTATGTCATAAAGAACCATACTTTGAGGGACGTAAAGTATGCTTTGCTTGAATATGTTTACAAATTCTGGTGTTCTTCCACCCAGAATATACCGACTGTCAAGCTTTGGTTGATGCCGGTAGCACTACCAGTGGAGTTTACCACATCGGTATACAATCACATACAGGCGGGAAAGAAGTCTACTGTGACATGGAAGGTGACAAAGGCTGGGTGGTAAGTCAATTAATGGATTCTAACAAGGCTAAACTGTTGCTGAAAATTAATTTTATTAATTTATACCAAAAAAACATTTTGATTGCTACATCCCACCAAATTATATAGATAAACACGAGCAAATGGTAAACACTTGGCTGTGGGTGGACACAACTGAGCTGCTAAACAGGGTAATTTAAAGTGGTGTGAGATAACCCAAACCAAACAGCGCCCTCATATGTGCCAACGTAATATCACATTATTTTTCATGTTAGAGGTACATTTGTGGAGGCACGCTTTCTTCATACAACTATAAATATATCGGCTTGACCAATTAAATGTGGGCTTCCCTCTGTTGATTGTATTGCAAGGTTTTCCAAAGGCGCCAAGATGGGTCTGTGAACTTCACTCGGACTTGGCTCGAGTACAAAGAAGGCTTTGGTGATGTTAGCAGCGAGTTCTGGCTTGGAAATGAAGCACTCCGTCTGCTGACTAAGGATGTATCTAATTGGACAATCCGTGTGGATCTCACAGATGAAGAGGGTCAGAAATTGTCTCTGATTACTTCACCCTTCTATATTACAGGAGACAAGTACGCCCTCAGTGTTGGAAGCCCTGGAATTGAGCCAGGTATAACGGAAAGTATTCTACTTAATAGACCCAATGCCGAAAAGTTGACAATTACGAAATGTATCTTGGTGTAAACACCTCAAATCAAGTAGATAGAGTAACAATTTAATTACAAATTTAATTTCCAATAATATTTGCATTAATCATTTGTTGTTGTTCTTTTATTTTGCTATAAAGTATTTTTTGCCTCTCCTGCCTTTTTTAAGAAATATAAAAAATTATACCTCAAGTAATTGCTTTTTTGTATTCAGTCGATGGGATATGTGAACAACCCCTTGGAATGGAAGACAAAACCATTCCTGACTCGAGCATCACATCATCAGGTTTCCACAAAGATTATCCGGGTTACTGTTCTGAGGTTAATGGGCGTCTAAACCAGGTGGGAGGCAGTTGGTGCTCGCAAACAGATGCAGTGGAAGCATCATGGTTTAAGGTGGATTTAAAGATACAGACCCAGGTTGAAGGTGTCATTATGCAAGGAAGTTACTATTCTACCGATAAAGAGTGGGTAAAAAAGTACAAAGTGGAGTATCGTTCCGACCAGACACAATGGGACTACGTTGGTGGAACAACTCCGGCTACAGCACAGGTGAGTAAATCGATGCGAATGTGTGATTGTTTTAATGTGTTATTTTTCGTTGTGTTGTAAAACGTTGACTTGATTCACAAGCTGTGACAAAGTGACGCTAAGCAACCGAATTTCCCTCCAAAATGTAACAAGCGTCATGCCAATCATGTGCACTCATTGGCTGACCACATCATTGGCTTGATCTTGGAATGCACATACAAAGAAATGTGATATCGTATGCTGAGTATAAAGCATTTGATCATTAATCTATATCAATTAATATTGTCTGTTTTATATAACAATGGTTTAATTATAGTGTAACACAAGACTGGCACTGTTTTGCAACAAAGCTATGTTAAATTTATCAACAACTAACGGAAAACCATGATTTTCCATTACATTTTTACCGTAACTCAAATTACAACTCAAATGGTAAATGGTGCGAGTGAATTTCTATGTACTTGTAATTTTTTATTTTCTTTTACAAAAGGTATTCATGATTACTTCTTTTTAGTGTCGGCGGTCTGGAAATTTTGCATTCCGGCATTGCCATGCTCTACCGATGTAAATTGTTGCTATACATTTACATGTTCAAATTATTGGAAATGTGCTCCTTTGCAGGAATTCGATGGCAATACTGACCATGACACCCCCGTTACCAGCATGTTCGACGAGCCTGTTCAAGCACGGTACATCCGCATCAAACCGACAGCGTACAACGAATGGCCATCAATGCGGATTGAGCTCATTGGTTGCAAAGGTAAGAAACTATCAGTTTCACGACTTTCTCCGATATCGACTGATGTCAATGGACTTTCAACTTGTTGTTGGTTGGACTTTCAAATGAAGAATAACATTATGCCAAAACCACGGCTAAATTGCAAAACCAAAGTATTTTTGTTATTTTGTTTAATAGGCTTATTGTTTAAAAATGACTATTTTCTCGTAGTCCCTATTTAATTTTTCTTATTTCTTTCCAGGTGGTGTTTTTGAGTCGTTGAATGGCCGTACGTTCTCAACCTACGACAACGACAATGACAACGATGGTCAAAACTGTGCAGGTCTCGTCAATGCAGGTTGGTGGTTCGATGACTGTGCAGTAGAATCGAACCTGAATGGCGAATTTTCGCATCGATTGGATTCGGGTCTGGAGTATCGCGGTATTCGTTGGTTCACTTGGCCGGGACGACAAATTGTAAAGACCGAAATGAAGATGCGTCGCAATAATTAAAGCGTGTGGCATTTTTGAGCGATACAATAAATAATTATACCATCAGTGTGATACGTTTTACTAAAGTTGTGCATGGTTACACTAAACGTTATCGAATGAAATCGTCGCGCACGCAATCAGATATTACAATAATAGCTAAAACGTACACCAAATTAGTGAATAGGAGATTATTTGAAGTGGTTACCGGAGGAGCATTTCGCTTTTGATCATGATGGGCAAGTACATTCCATCTAAGATCTCTTAAAATTTTATCTAATTACATTTACAAAATTTAACAAAATTATTTTTCTGCCATGTCAGACTGTTGTTTAATATTATTGTTAGAGGAGGAATGTATTACGTTAGTAGTAAAGAGCGTCTACCTACTGAGTATCACTAACTGCAGTCAATAATTATGACAGCATTATGCCTGTATAGCCTGAACATCTGACGTCACACTTCGAGGCTCGTGAATAATACCAAAACCGGCGTGTAGATTCACCTTTGACCTAATTTATTTCACATAGACATACGCAGTCAAATTCCATTGCGGATTTGACAGCAGTGACTGTTTGGGTATCTATGTCACTGCACGTTTATGATATCCAATGGAATCACGTGATCTACCAGCAGGGACCTGTCTTTATCCTTGCGGATAAAGACAGGGGCCCAGTCTAATGCCTGCATTGTTTCGCCTTCGCATCAACCCTCTCCTTGGGGAAACACATGGTGGCGCACTTTATTTTGACCCCTCCTTAGCGACGGTAGATGAGAACTTTTAGCTCGGTATTTAAAAATGTTGTCTGGTATTATTTTACTGAAGTTAATGGGTGCTTAGTTAATTGCTTTATGTAAAATAATGTAATCTATAGTGAACTAAGCTAATTGATGCAAATCTCGGATTTTGTTTAAATTCTTCTGCCTTTATGGGAAATTAATAAGACTGTTATTTAATATTTATATAGAAATCTACTTTAACATTTCAGATAATTGTTCTGTAAAATTTCTAATTCTGAAAGGCAGAAAAAACATGAAAGCTATACTTTTTTAAATATCAAATTCAGATGTACAAGAATCAACTTTTATAATTGCAGACTGCAAACATCGCCATAAATGTCAAGGTAATTTGTCTTTAATCACGCACTGGTAAGTGGCAGCACGTCACTAGTTGCGCTCACTATCGATTACTTGCAATCAGTATCAGAGATAAATTCAACACAAAATACCTAAAACAGAATCCTTTAAAGGCACGTGAATGACACGTTTGGTATTATTATGTTCAAAGACCAGTATCCTCACTTTGTGTATCCAAATATATGCATAAAATAACAACCCTGTGAATATTTTTGGCTCAATAGGTCATAGAATTTGCCAACACCATTGTTGCATTACGTGGTTTGCTTCTAGATGCTTAATAAAGAGGCTTCAGCTAAAGCATTTTATAATTCGAGTGAAAAATTCCCTCTTTATCAAAAACTACGTGACTTCCCAGAGGGAGCCGTTCCTCATAATGTTTCAAACTATTACAACCCTCCGTTGCTCGTTACCAAAGTTTTTATGCTATATAAGAATTATTTTGAGAAATTCACAATAGTGTCCAGTGCCTTTTTAAATGAATAGATCGTTCAATCGTTAGGGTTTATCCAACCAACAGTTAAAGAGCCGGTTGTGTCTGTTTAATTTAAAAAGTTTAAAGAGAATCAATTGAAGCAATGTTTGTTGTAGAGTTAGAGTGTCATGGCCGAGTGGTTAAGAGCATCGAATTCAAGTTCTGGTGCGTTTTCACCGGAGTGTGGGTTCGAATCCCGGTCGTGACACTTGTGTCCTTGAGCAAGATACTTTACTATAATTACTTCTCTTCACCCAGGGGAATAAATGGGTACCTGCGAGGGTAGAGGTTGATATTGTGAATGAAAAAGCCTTTGGAGCGATATAAACTGTTGCCCAGGTTGTATACTCCCAAGGGAGCTGAGAAACATTAAAAAGGGATGTTATTGACCCTATGACCAGGGCACTAATGTAAAGCGCTTAGAGAATTAAGTGTTAGTTATTAGGCGCTATATAAATCGAAAGTTATTATTATTATTATTAGGCAATGCTATCCCCAAAACGTCGTAATTCATATTTTGATTGTGCACATATTCAAAACTTCATAAGGAATAGTAGAATATCCTTGCGCACGTGATGCCAACTATTTGATACATCTCGTATTTATACCTAAGCCTAGGGTATACGGTATAATTAGCGAAGAGCACACTCAATTAGCACACATCACGTTTGCATTGCTTTGTTACAAAAAACAAGTATTAGTGTCAGAACAAGTCAACTTAGGGCATAAATTCAATGTGTTGTTCAGATTCATTGTAAACGCTAGCACCTTTAAAGGCATCTTCAGTTATTAAACGTGTGCAAAGGGTAACTGTTACTCCGACGACTGTTTGGTTGTTAACAATGTGTAACTTGTTGAATCTTTTATTATTAGGGTTTATACAGTAGACAGTCAATTATTTTAAAGCATACAATACTTTCAGACTGAAAATGCTTTGATTATTAATATAACAATCGAAGAACCTACAAAGAAAATCCGATCGCAGCAAGGATGGTCACAAATTGGCCGTTAATTTTGAAGGACACCACGTTTATGGTGTACGAACGTTATAGCACGAAGAGATAATTATAGCAAATCAGATCACCAAAGATGCCCTTCTACCATAGACAAGGTTTTCGAAATAAAAATCTATAATGAAGCTGGCTACAAACGTCCTTCGTGTCGCTAATGAAGATTTAAAACAAAAATCTATAAAAAATATGAAGGAAGTTTAATATTCAAAGCTCATGACCGTTTTCAGAAGGTTCTGAGTAACTACTACACTCCGGTGAACACTAAACACTGATCGATATCAGTTCAGTTTTTGATATAAAATCACAACTATACAGAGTCAACGTCTGGTAGCTCTTTATTGGTGAAAACCAGCATTTAGTATAGAAACACTATTGTCTATGCGCAATATTCGGAATCTTGAGGAATATGTGCACCTTTCTCTTCGTGGTGACACTGATGGTCTTCATCGGAGGTAAGCGTTTTAAAACAATTATTTCTTTTTGTATACTCTTTGTAATTTTTTTTTTACATACCATCGAATTCGAGGCAATTTCTTTTTAAACATTTGCAAGAAAAACAAATATACGAAAAACGAATATATTTGTTCTTCTTCTAATTCTAAAGACTGTAATTTGTAAGGCATCGGATAGTCAAGTAAACTAATCGAGCTACCTTACACGATTTTGTATTTTCATCGTTAAGAGACACATCTCTATAATGAGGACAGACTACGACACTTATTTAGACGAGTACACATAGGAGAAAAATAACTCCGTGCATTTCCTAGTGTGGCTTAGCGTAGTGCAGTTGTGTCATACTTAAGACAAAACAAATTGTTGTATTGCTGCAAGACCACATAATGTTGGTACGTTACAAAATAAATAGAGTAGCACTTTTTCATTGGAAGTGCAAGGTCTCACTATTATTATTAGCAGTGGAGCATTTTGGTCGAAGCCATTGTTGCTCATTGATAATGGTTATACTAAAATCAGTGTTCCCATCCATTTCCGTACGGTTCGAAATGTTCTTACCCATTACAATGATGAAAGACTGGCGTCATAATGGGACATAATAGGGCGCCATTTGACGACACTGAGGGAGCTTTCTTGACATTATCTTTATGATTCACAAATCCATTTACAGACATTGTAATTTGTAACTCTCGCTATCTTTATAATTAAGTTATGACATGTAGAAGGCTTGAAAAAATGTGCTCTCTTACGAAAGAGCCACACGCTATAGCTTCATACATTTCTATAACATCGTATTCCTTTGTTTAGGCACAGGAGCACAGAAGACGTGTTATTTTGAGCAAGAGCCGGACCATGAAGGAAAGCTCCGATGGGTGATGCCTAGTTCCCAACAAGAACGCTGCTCTTGTGCTGTTCTATTACCAGGGGGAGTCAACATGATAGAACCGAAGAGATCCTATGAACCATACTACACCGACCAACCGCTGTTCACTGATGACGTAGAAGAGATTCATGACTATTTCGAATGTCATGATGAAAGCGTGGTAACCAAAAAGACTATAGGTTAGTTTTACTCTATGGTCGAGTTGGATCATTTATCTATCAGGCCTGTATAAAAACTCCATTCGTGTATTCTTCTTCTTCTTCTTCTTTGCTCTTTTTTTTCTTTCTCCCCCATTTTTTTTGAGGGGGGGGGTTGCATTTTGGTCCTGACATATCGGGCCAACTTTTAAAAAGAAATAATTCTTCCCAAATGCATTTTGGGGAAAAAAAATTCCCAATGCAGTTCAAGCTAAAATGTCCCTAAAAAAATCGATGTTTTGGGGGTGTTTTGTTTTCTCTCTCAGAACATGCTGACTGTCAAGCTTGGTTTGATGCCGGTAGCGCTACCAGTGGAGTTTACCCGATCAGTATACAGTCACATACAGGCATGAAAGAGAAGAAAGATGTCTACTGTCATATGGAAGATGACAAAGGCTGGTTGGTAAGTCAAATGATTGAAAAACAGCACCAACCAGTCCCGGCAATTAAGTATACGTAGTGTGTATGACAATAGAACAAAACACAAATGTCACTTGAACTACATCCCACCAAATCAGATTATTAGTGAAAAATAAGCAAACGGTGTGCACATAGAATTTTAGCTGTGTGGGCACAAAATTGAACCTTGGTGATACTTGGGTGAACATTTGCATCTGCACCCGAAACAAATAGCACCCTGCTAATTCCTCCCGGTCATGTTCTCTTCTCTAAAATTAAACAAATTATGCTTGCAGAGATCTAGATACCATTACTGATAGTCTGTACATCTGACGTCACAATTTAAGGCTCGTGAATTACGCGACATCGCATTCATTTCATCAGGAGTCCATTCGCAGTCCGTTCACTCGTGAATATAAATACATTAGTATGTATTTTTCCTTGATGATAACGACAGGGGATCGACCAGTCAACCATTTTGGCAAGATATTTTGCTAATGCAATTTAAGCATCACATACTCATTTAAATGGGGCGCACTCTATTGATTTTATTCAAAGGTTTTCCAAAGACGCCACGACGGGTCTGTGAACTTCACTCGGACTTGGCTCAAGTACAAAGAAGGATTTGGTGATGTCGGCAGCGAGTTCTGGCTTGGAAATGAAGCACTTCGTCTGCTGACTAAAGATGGATCTAATTGGACAATCCGTGTGGATCTCACAGATGAAGAGGGTCAGAAAATGTCTCTAATGACATCACCCTTCAGCATTACAGGAGACAAGTACGCCCTCAGTATTGGAATCTCTGTAATTGAACCTACAGGTATATTGGATTGTACTGCTTGGGTCTATTGCTAAAATGGTTTAATGAGGTTATTGTCACAAAATATGCCCAAATAAACCCCGAGCCACTTGTTTTTGTTTTTTTTTGTTTTTTTTTCATTTTTTAACATTAAATTGTTAAATTTCACCTACAATGTCGAAGAAATTGTCATCTAGCTGTGCAACACTTTAAGAACACTCGACTTTTTATTAACTACTACTAAATATGCTTAAATTATACGTAGTTTTTGAGATATGAATTATGTGAAAACTTAAACATTCAATTTGAACTGGAAGGCAAGGTTGCATTCTTGAGTCCCACCTTCCCTTGTGAAAAGAATAAAATAAAATGATTCTTGACGTTATTTACAACGACCGTGTTTTGCTTTTTCAGTCAATGGGACCTGTCACCAACGTCTTGGGATGGAAGACAACACCATCCCTGACTCGAGCATCACATCATCAAGTGTTTACCAAAGGGAGTTGGTTTATTGTTCTGGGGGTAATGGGCGGCTAAATAGTGTGGATGGCAATTGGTGCCCGGAAACAGACAATGCAGAATGGTTCCAGGTGGATCTAAAGACACAAACCCAGGTCGAAGGTGTCATTATGCAGGGAAGTTACACTTCCGGCGATGGGGAGTGGGTAAAGAAGTACACGGTGGAGTATAGTTCTCACCAGAGCCAATGGCATTACGTTGGCGGGACATCGCAGGATACAGCAAAGGTGAGTGCAATGTGATTCGAATATGTGGTTCTTTCAATACCATGATATTTTTGTTATATATATATTTTTTTTTAAAGTATGTTTTGTTGCACACAATATCAGTTTGTTCAGAAGACTGAACTGAAAGCATTTTCAAGCAAACTCATGTCAGATAACACAACATAAACACAAATGAGCATGAAATAAAATCCTTCAGAATGGAAAGTACCCCCCCCCCCAAAAAAAAAAAAAAAAAAAAATAACAATAACAATAAAAGTAAAAATAAAAAATAAAAAATAAAAAAATGATATTAGTAATAATAATCAATAAATATATCAAAAGTTAAAGTGGATGGGAATTAATCATACTGACTTGAAACAACGACAACATAATAATCACCTTATGTACTTTTTTCAATTGTCAACGGTTCGAACATTTTACATTTGAGAACGCTTATCTTGCATGCCATGCTAGCTTCTGAATAGTCAATAAAATACCAACCAATGAAAGGTTTGAAAACATATGACGTCGCTCCAATGTCATTGGCACTGTAAATAGTGGATTATCTCTCCCAACAGAAAAAAAAAGATTTCAACACACGACTAAGTGCAAGTATCATTGTAAACAAGCTGGATATATGATTTTTTTAATATTTTTTTTATTGTGAACAATTTTCCTGTTATCCTACTGAAAACACATGACACCAGGATACATAAACAAAATTTAAAAACAATACGAAAATGGGTTCCTTTGCAGGAGTTCGATGGCAATACGGATCATGAAACCCCCGTTACAAGCATGTTAGACGAGCCTATCCAAGCACGGTATATTCGCATTAGACCGACAACATATGAGAAATGGCCAACAATGCGGATTGAGCTCATTGGTTGCAAAGGTATGATTGTCAATATTGCAAAACCTGTGATCGACTGAATTCAAATTGGGAAGCCCGATTCTTGTGGATTTCTTGGCTTGGTTCTATTAGGTCCTTTGAATACCAGAAACCATTTTTACTTTTTAGAGTGACTAAAATTGTTTAAGCATTCACGACGCGTTGTTTACACGTTTTTAAGTTTTTCTATATTTCTTCTCAGGTGGTGTTTTTGAGTCGTTGAATGGCCGTACTTTCTCAACCTACGACAACGACAATGACAACGATGGTCAAAACTGTGCAGGTCTCGTCAAGGCAGGTTGGTGGTTCGATGACTGTGCAGTGGAATCGAACCTGAACGGCGAATACTCGCATCAAGCGAACGCTTCGGGTATCGAGTATCGCGGTATTCGTTGGTTTACTTGGCAAGGAAGACAAATTGTAAAGACCGAAATGAAAATGCGTCGTAATAAATAAAGTACGTTGCATTTCTCTTGTATGAGGCAACCAATTCTCCCATTATATTTTCTACTTTATTAAAGAGGGGCTCTTACGCAGTTTTAGTATTGATATCTGTCATTTATGTAAGTGGGGAAAGTCCTAAGGAATTCAAAAACATATAGTACGAGTGCCAATCGTAAAAACGAACACAGTTTTTCTATCGATCACTATGAGCGAAATCACAAAAACGCGAGGTTAAGCAAAACCACGTGACAAACGACTCGTGACGTCTCTGTCCGTACTTGATTTTGGTTTGCGCTTGTCTTTTTAGGTTACCCCATAATCATTTTGTAATCAAACTTGGATGATGGTGTGACTCGTGAACCGACAATTGAAAACGTACATTATCATAGCATATGTTTTTTCAACTTGTGGTGTAAGGCAAACGAGTTGACTAGTAAAACAGAAGATTGTTTAAAGTGATTGACTAATGAGTTTTTACTTTCAGTCTCACTCAAATGAGCATCTTATAGCTTTGGCGTAACGTTAATGAGTCATTGCCAATCTATAGAGAAGATTATTGATGTCTGATTCAGACTGGCAAAGGTCGTGGGTTGAATCCCACCTTAGAAAAATGCCTGAAATTTTATTTTACAGGTTTCGGCAAAGTACTGAAAAGGAGACATACACTAGGCCTATACGTTTTTACATTGTTCGCTACCCTTTAATATTAGATGAAAATCTTACTCTCCACCCACAATGAGCAAACCACATGTTAACGTAATTGACATTTAAAATTATGTATCATAAAAATATGTGTTTAAAATGAAATGTTTAATTGTTCGTAGTTATTTATCGAAAAGAAAATAGGCCCCCAACCTGAAAATGGGGAATTGCGTCAAAATACTACACTTTGACGTCATCAAAATAAGGTGTTGCTTTGCTTTGCAGCAAAGATCACTTGTCGTTTTCGTTCAAGTTAGTTTTAATCGATAATCTTTCGGCAAGATAATTTTATCTTATAATTAATAGAAAATGAGCTTATAAACGAGATTAAAAGCAAACGTCAGAATTAATTTATCAGGGTTAAAAACTACCTTCAAAAAATAAACAACATCATTTTTCTGTTCAAACTGTTAGCGAGAACCATCAACTCGGTTTTTAACCATTACTGTATGGTATTTATAAAAGTAATTGGCGATATGTAATGGTTTAATGTAGTATACTGTGCTGTAGCGTGTAGCGATACATGTAACACTGTCATTTTCTTTAACTATTATCAAATATCTAGAACGGTGGGAGTCCAATAATATTGCATACATTCTGACTGCAATAACTATGTAAATAAATATAATGATCCATTTCAGAAAATTTTGATAAAATGTCCAATTCGCAAACGCGGCAAATTATGAAAAAAATTATATGATGAAGAACAAGAAAAATCGTTGTAGCCAATTGGAGTCTTTTAATAGAGTTGTTGACAGCAAAAACAAATCGTCTAAAACGTTTATATGTCAAGGTCATTTTGCCATTCATACACGATTTGGCAATTAGGAGCACCACGCCACCAGTTGCGCTCACTATCGATTAATTCTCAGTGGAATAAAAAAATACAACAAAGAAACGTTCCAGGCATATTTTTAATAAACCTTACGATTGTCGGGCTTTAATCTTATTTTATTTAAATTACAGTTGAAGGCACCGGATTTTATTGGTAAATACTCCAGTATCTTTACAAAATAGGTTGTGTCCGTTAAGTTTGAAACAATCATCTGAAAGGAATTGAGGCAATGGTTACAACCGTTAATTGAGAGTATAGGCGATGCTGTATAAAAACTTGCCAATTGTATTGTTTCATGAAATGAGCATAACATTTTATAAATTCATAAAATATTTCTGATGTGCATGGTGCTAACTACTTTATAGTTTCTAACTAAGCCTTTAGAAGGTAGTTTGCGACGAGCGCAAATTCATCTAGCTCAAATTAGTGGGGCCTAAAGTTTGCATTGCTTTGTTAGCATAGAACAAGTGTCAGAGTGTTAGAAAAGGTAAAATGAATGCACACCTTTAATGTTTTATTCAGATTGATTGTATGCATCGAGATAGCTAGTACCTTTAAAAGCAGCTGTAGTATATCTAAACTGATCTAAAGGGGGAAAACAGTACAGGAATTCGACGACTGTTTCATTTGTTTAAAAAAATTGTTATTAGGTATTATGAAAAAGGGTCAGTTGTTTAAAAACATACTCTCATCAGTCTGCTGACAGTGCACTGATAATCAGTTGCATAAGTCACTTGTACCTGTACAAGCATACATTAGTTTTCTTGTGACACGAAAAATTCAGGACAAAACATCTGATACAACCCCATCAATCAACGTTGCCAAATTTCGATTACAGCGCACGAAGTATACGCCTGATTAGAACGTGCACAAAATATAAGATTTCGTTATTTTAGAAATGTACCTACTATTCCAAACACAATTCTAAGCTTTATTTGCAGTGGTGTTTTGTTTTAGACAGTAAAGCTTTGCAGTGCTTTCTCTAGAGGTCCCTGTGTACAGTTAAACACGGTACAATACAAAGCAAAGAAAACTGAGTGTAAAACAACAACAACGACAACGACGACGACAACAACAACAACAATTTTAAAGTGTCCAAAACATCACTAGTAAGCAAGGTACATGATAATTAAAAGAATCGTATCTTTCCCTACAATGGTTGGTAGATGCTAGTTTAACATCATGTGCGTTTTAATTAAAGAGTTATTCTCGATCAAGAAACAGCCGTTAATGTTATAAGTATAAACACTGCGTCACCAAAGATTGCCTTCTACCATAGAAATTCAAGGTTTTAAAAAATGGCAAGATTACTAAGAGGAACGCACGGCTTTCACGTCATCCATTGCGATCCTATTAAAATGAGACGACATACTCAAAGCTCACCACATTTTTTGCCGTTTTGCTAGAACCGACCTACAAATAAATTGGTGATAACTCCAGTCCAATTAGCTCACAAGATTCTGCTGAACTGCTGCTCAAGTGAGCAAAATCTATAACATCTGTTCGTTACAAATCGACTTCAGAGTCAAAATCTCAGCTGATGTTGGCGAAAATCACAATTTCAGTATAGTCTTGTTCACGATATGCTTGGCAATTACAGAAACATGCATTGCTTGTGCGCAATACTGGGGACCGTTAAGAAGATGTGCAGCTTTCTTTCTATAGTGGCACTGATGGTACTCATTGGAGGTAAGCATAATTATTAAGAATATTTGTATTTTTGGTATCTAAGAGCAGATACCCTCGATCTTAAGGCAGTTTCTTATGTAAGGGTTTCGTGGCTGGTGCGTTATTAAATCCGGGTCATGATACTAATTGTGTCCTTGAGAAAGACACTTCACTATAATTGCTTCTCTGCACCAAGTTGGTATGAACGGGTACCTCTGCGAGGGTAGGGTTTAAATTATGTTTGAAAAGAAAACACAATTGGAACAATGGCAGCTCAATGTTAAATACTCAAAAAGGAGCTGAGAAACAATTAAGGAATGATACTAGCCAATGAGCAAAGGGCACTTATGTATAAAGCGCATTGATACGTTGTTGTAAATATGGGCTGTGTATAATAATTGTATAAAGCATGCAATTTTCTATAGAAAACGGTTTGAATTGTTTTCTACAATTTCCGATGTTTTGGTTTTTAAATTTTTAACGCTGGCAATTTTTGTTACAATACATGCAGGAGTCTCAGCAAAGGTGTGTTACTTTGCTCAAGAGCCCAATCCTAGCCGTGGACATCAACTCCAATGGGTGATGGTAGGTAGTAAAGACGAACGCTGCTCGTGTACGAACATCTTAGCAGGAGGAGTAAACACAAGGGCAACGAAGACACCGTACGAAAAATACTACACCGATCAACCACTGTTCACTCAAGACGTAGAAAAGATTCACGATTACTTCGATTGTCATGATGAAAGCATGATGACCACTAAAAAGACACAAGGTAATTATTGCCTCTATGGTGTATGACTCTACGGTCGAGTTGGTATTATTCTGCCATGTCTGTTTGTGCCGCTTAAAATCCTTCGTTTTTGTTTCATGGGCGATTTGGTTCCCAGACACCTTGTCGTTTTATTGTGAAATAAGAACAATGTTTTGTTTTATCTTCCCAAACATATTCAAAGCCTGTGCCCAATTTCATAAAACATGTAAGCAGCCGTTTTGTGCTTACGGGGCGTCCCTTGGCATAATTTATATTTCATAAAGCTGTTTACCGAAAGCAAGGGTAAATGCTGACTCACCCGTGGTAAGCACGCAAGTGACGCAACAATGAAATCCAATGTGAATGTGCATGCGCACCATAGCCTTAGAAATGTTTTGCCTTCTTGAGAAATCAAGGTGAAATACCTTAATACTTACGCACATTTTTATGCTACAGTAAACACAAATTTGCTTTCTCAAATATGACCCAAATGTTTCATCACAATTAAATAGCTTTTGTCTTTGATCTCAGAACATGCCGACTGCCAAGCTTGGCTTGATACCGGAAGCACTACCAGTGGAGTTTACCACATCGGTTTACAATCACCTACAGGCACGAAAGAAGTCTACTGTGACATGGAAGGTGACAAAGGCTGGATGGTAAGTCAATTGAAATAAATAGCACCAAACTTCACTTTCGCTAGCCGATATTTTCGGCGTAAATGACAAAACAAAATTTCTCCATACAAACGATGCTAAATAAAGAGATACCAAAATTTAAGCACGCTTTCATATGAAAAACGGCCGATTTATTGATAGCGCGCTCTCTGTTGGTTTTATTCCAAGGTTTTTCAAAGGCGCCAAGACGGGTCTGTGAACTTCACTCGGACATGGCTCGAGTACAGAGAAGGCTTTGGTGATGTCAGCAGTGAATTCTGGCTTGGAAATGAAGCACTCCGTCTGCTGACTAAGGATGGATCTAATTGGACAATCCGTGTGGATCTCACAGATGAAGAGGGTCAGAAAATGTCTATGATGATATCACCCTTCAGCATTACTGGAGACAAGTACGCCCTCTATGTTGGAAGCCCTGGAATTGAGCCAGGTATGGAACGTAACTTACTTATTATGCCTAATGCCGAAAGGTTGACGTTTACAAAGTATGTGTCACGTAATAAAAACCTTGAATCCACTAAGAAAGAAACATTTATTCTGCACGAGTTTTGTTGTTCTTTTTTGCAAGGAATTCTTCTCCTCCCTTCCCACTTTTTACTTACGATATAGAGAATTGATATTTCAAGTAATTTCAAACCGCGCTTTGATTTTTTTTGTTTAGATAGTGGGAAATGTGAACAACCCCTCGGAATGGAAGACAAAACCATTCCTGATTCGAGCATCACATCATCAGGTGTCTACGAAGCTGATCCGGGTTATTGTTCTGAGGTTAATGGGCGTCTAAACCAGGTGGGAGGTAGTTGGTGCTCTCAAACAAATGCAGTGGAAGCATCATGGTTTCAGGTGGATCTAAAGATACAGACCCAGGTTGAAGGTGTCATTATGCAAGGAAGTTATCTTTCTTCCGATAAGGAGTGGGTAAAAAAGTACACAGTGGAGTATAGTTCCGACCAGACACAATGGGACTACGTTGGTGGAACAACTCCGGCTACAGCACAGGTGAGTAAATCGATGCGACAGAGAAATTGCTTTTTTAAAAAAACGTGTTTGTTTTTTTTCGTTTTGCTGGTAACAGAATTCTTGTTCTATTTGAACACGTGGCTGACGTTGCTTTTCAACAAATGCATAATTGATAATAACAAAGGTAACCTCCACGGACAAACTTTATTCTGGGATTGCCATGCTCTACCGATGTAAATTGTTGCAATATAAACACAATTCAAGCTATTGGAAATGTGCTTCCCTATACAGGTATTCGATGGCAATACGGATCATAATACCCCCGTTACCAGCATGTTCGACGAGCCTGTTCAAGCACGGTACATCCGCATCAAACCGACAGATTATAACGTGTGGCCATCAATGCGGATTGAGCTCATTGGTTGCAAACGTAAGAAACTATCGATTTCATGACTTGATCCGATATCCAATGAGGTCAATGGACTTTCAACTTCTGGACACACATTGGGTGAACTTTCAAAATGAAGAATGAAATGTGCCAAAACAAAGACCCATAGTTGCAAAACCAAAGTATTTTTTTAGTGATTGCATTTTAGTATTCGCATAGATTCTTCAAGCGGTTTCGGTTTAATAGGGCTTATTTCAGTCAAGTTTCAAGGATGTTTACAATTTGAAGGTAAGGCCTAGGCTCATTTTAGTTCAAATGGCTTCAGCTTAAAACACTATAGTTGTTTTCTCGTATATCAATTTTCCTTTATTTCTTATCAGGTGGTGTTTTTGAGTCGTTGAATGGCCGTACGTTCTCAACCTATGACAACGACAATGACAACAACAATGTCCAAAACTGTGCAGATGTCGTCAAGGCAGGTTGGTGGTTCGATGACTGTGCAGTAGAATCGAACCTGAACGGCGAATATTCGCATCGAGTGAGCGCTTCGGGTCTGGAGTATCGCGGTATTCGCTGGTCCACTTGGCAGGGACGACAAATTGTCAAGACCGAAATGAAGATGCGTCGCAATAACTAAAGCAGACCATAGTAATTTTTGTTTGCGGGATGCAATCAATTCTAACATCAGTAGTTAACTATTCAGTCCTTTTTTTTTTTTTAGAAATGCTGTATATATCATCAAATCTTGATGCAAGCAACTTCAAAATTGTAATAATAATAAAAATTAGTAATAGATAGAAGATTACAAGTACGCTTTAAAGGCAGTGGACGCTATTAGTAATTACTCAAAATAATTATTAGCAAAAAACCTTACTAGGTAACGAGTAACGGGGAGAGGCTGACGGTATAAAACATTGTGAGAAACGGCTCCCTCTGAAGTGACGTAGTTTTCGAGAAAGAAGTAACTTTCCACGAATTTGATTTCGAGACCTCAAGTTTAGAATTTGAGGTTTCGAAATCAAGCATCTGAAAGCACACAACGTCGTGTGACAAGGGCGCTTTTTCTTTCATTATAATCTCGCAACTTCGACGACCAATATTGAGCTCAAATTTTCACAGGTTGGTGTATATGTTGAGATGCATCAAGTCGGAAGACTGGTCTTTGACAATAACCAATAGTGTAAACTGTCTTTAAGCTCATGCTAAAAGTTGCCTCTTCAACTTACTGGGTTGTGAACATGCATTCCACCTAAAGCCAAGTTCTTACTTCTCACTACAAGTTCTTTGACGTCACATCTCTGTTTTCTTGGCGAATATTTCGCAGGAGTTGAGCACAACTCAAATGTTCGTTGCGAATTTGTGTCGTCAGGATTCATATCGCATTGGCAGGAAGTATGAACCGGGCTTACACAGATCTTTAAATACACTATTTCAACGAAGGTTTTTTTTAAGTAATTATTGTGCTATGTGATCTAGTGTGTAAGAATAGTTCAGTACCTGGAACTTAAAGTAGGCATAATGCTATCGACCCAAAGTCAAATATTAATAGTATTCATGCATGTAGTTCTCCCTTTCACCATCGTGGAACATAAACCAGAGTAAAAAATGCTCTAATCCTACAGATTAACAAACAACGTAATAGTCATGGCAGATTTTGTTTGAAGAGACAAAACGGATGAAATAATGGAGAGCCTGGAGAGGGTGACATTTTATACCACGATAATCTGTCTCGATAGACATACTATCCTAGACAACCCACACAATGCTGATGGGAGACAGAATATCCCACACATCAGATCCAAACTTGTCATACAACTGGGTGCACTTTTCAGAATAATTCACGTCATTGTGCTCAAATGCATCTTGCGTCACAGGAACTAAATCGTATGGTATTAATTTTTTTAGAAAAAGTTTGAACATTTTATTTAACACAAGGTCTGACCTACATACAGAGGCTTATCAAGATTTCCAAGCTTAAAATTTCTAAGGTTGTAGAGGGTGAAGTAATTGGAAATCAGAATAAAGTATGTAAACCATTGTGCCTGCTATACAGTTGGGGGTACTTGCTCATGGGAAAGACATGTCCAAAGGTTTGTTGGTATCGGACAACTTTAAACGTTGTTTATTTTACTTAAAAAACAACGACAGATGGATATTTTTTACAATTGTCTATGGTGTAAATCATGCCAATTGTCAATGGTGTAAATCATTGAAAATGTCGGTTGAAGGAACAACATGCCACATGGGTTTCTTAAAGCCATTGGACACTTTCGGTAAACATTATTTTCCACAGGCCCACACCTTGTGTATCACAACTTATATATAAAATAACAAACCTCTATAAACAAAATTAGGCTCAATCGGTCATTGAAGTCGGGAGAAAATTACGGGAAAACCCACCCTTGTTTCCGCACATTTCGCCGTGTCATGACATGGGTTTAAAAAAATCCGTAATTCTCGATATCGAGAATTGATAATTGTTTCAATGTTTTCTCAAAAAGTAAAGCATTTCATGGAATAATATTTCAAAAGAAGTCTTTCACCATTACCTTCTGTAAACCCTGTAAGTTATTTGTAAATCTGTGGCTTTAATACAATTAGTATTTGTTACATATTATAGTTTTAAACTGGATGTTTTCAATAAATAATTTACGGTCAAAATAGTGGATATACAGGTGTCACCCCGGATAATAACAATCTAAGAATTAGCATGTCGTTGTATTAATAGCAGTGATATAGTTGCTTGCATTATTGTGCGTACAAGCCTTCATCCCCATGTTGTCTGAATAAACCAATTTTATACGCCTCTCCTAATATTATATGCATAATACAATATAATATACGTCACAACTCCACTGCAAGTTCGACTGCAAGTGGTGGCGGACGTGCGCCTCTATAGCCTAAATGTGGGATAGAACTATGACGTCATGCATGAATGTTAAGAGGGGCGTATTATGAATGTTCTCGAAAAGCATATCCTTTGTCCGTTGTGTAATTTTTACTATTCTGGCGTAACCAAACTTCAGAGCGAAGCAGTATGAAAAAGGTCTTTTAAGTTTTCCAATTTAACTGTCTGTGTTGCTATAACGGACACTGCAATAAATCCCTCTCTCGCCTCATCCCTCCCATGGTTGAAATTGTTTGTTCCTTATTTCGCTGTCTGTCAATCAGTGGTTACAACAGCGTCTACGGGAACTACTCCGAATTGTCAGTAATTAGTACCCTTTGTGCAATAAAGGGCAAGTTCGAGAGCGCTCATGTTAGTTGACTACTGACCAACAACGTACATGCGCAGTAGTGACGCACTCACTCTAACAACTCGTTTGGAAGCCTATATCAACAATCGGTACACGTGTGCAACGGCTTTATTGCCCCGCCTTTTCGCTATAGAAAGTGCCATCGTACAAAAAGATAATAACATGTTCCATTTAAAATTCCTGATATACCGTTGATCTTGCATTCAAATTCAACGTACATTTGGATATATAAAACATCCATAATAATGGACGTACCCCCACGTAGTGTTTACAGGTACATTTTATCCAATGGTATCACTGGTTCTGTACAGCCAACACATGTCCTTATCCCTATACGGATATAAAGACTGGAGACCAACAAGTCTACTAGCTCCGTACTACATTACTGGCGTCATCACTCAATCGTCTTGGTCTATGATCATGATTGTAGAGTTCCTCAACATTTTACTCCTCGTTCCAAATGATGTTTGGGGAACGGGGCATAATTTTCTGCTGCTGCTCCTCGTTGGAGGGATGTGTTAACCGCCCGCACATATACAAACATCCATAAATCTTAACTCAAAACGCATTTTGTTATCTTTAGAATTGTCTTGCTCATTGTAACTGCATTAACATTGTCATTGTCCATGAAGTTGTAATAATTGAGTTTATTTGAATTGAAATTATTGAGTCTACCCGATAGTTTGTTTTTTAAATTATTTTATTGTGAAGCTTTGTTTTATAATGAGCAGTATGATTATTTAGCATTATAAGTATGCTGTGGGTAAAGTCTTGTTGGATACAATATATTTGGCATTAAACAGCCGTTAGTTTAGTATTATAGTTCAATGCAAGTGTTAATATTAATCGCTCATGGTCCGCGATGAATATGCAATCGATCGTATTAGACATCATCAAATGAGGATGCTCCGACAACGGATGGAAAAAAATTAACTTTGATTTTCTGTCACAGGAAGTAATAAGAGAGTCAGATAAAAATTTCCACTCAAAATCCACGCAACAACAAGCCCCTACTGCTAATTGTTGGTGTGGTGTAGCTCCACTATCTCCATGACGGCAAGGTTGTGCGTTTCGGAATACTGACTGCATGCGATGGCAGCCGAACGGACATTTTGAACTTCAAAGAAAGTGCCTATTGTTTGAGATTGCTTTAACTGGCAGTGTTTCAGCAACCTTTTTCTTGCCTCGTCTTTCCTATTTGACCAGTCTATTCTTTCTACCTGAACTGGAATATGGACATTTTGAATCTCCGGGAAAACAAATCATGTTAATGAAGGTCAAAGAAAATGGCTATTGTTTAAAGGTTGTTGTTTGACCTTGCTGTGATTGGCAGTGTTTCAGCAACCTTTTTCTTACCTCGTCATCGCTATATATACCAGTATTCTTTCTATCTATGGTACTGGAATATGGACTCTTTATTGTCGACAGGCGCCTTGATGGTCTTCTTATGCGGTAAGCTAAGTTTTGTCTTACTCTACTTCTTTTTCTTCATACTTGGTAATTAATAGAAGCAATGGAGAACTGTTGATAGTATAAGACATTGTGAAAACAGGCTCCCTCTGAAGTAACGATGTTTCTAAGAAAAAAAAAAAAATTTCCACGAGTTTGATTTCGAGAACTCAGAATTAAATGTTGAGGTCCCGCAATCAATCATCTGAAGGCACATAACTTATATGTGACAAGGGTGTTTTTTCTTCCATTATTATCCCACAACTTCGACAACCAAATGAGTTCAAATTTTCACAGTTTTTTTTTGTGTTATGCATATTTTGAGATACACCGAGTGAGAAGACTGGTTTTTGACAATTACCAATAGTGTCCAGTGTCTTTAAAGATCTTGACATAAATAAATAAAGGAAAATAAATAAACGGCAAAGATCTCAAGGTAAGAATTTTCTTATAGCATTTGTTGCCTATACGTTTAACAGTTCGGGAAACTTGATATTGATATATTTAGAAACATCATGTGCGCACGTTAAACTATTACGGGATTTTCTTTTCTAGTTGTCAGTGAAGGAGCTGCAGTCAAAGTATGTTATTTTGAGCAAGAGCCGGATCATCACGGCAAGCTCAGATGGGTGATGCCGGGTAGCCATCAAGAACGGTGTTCTTGCGCCGTTATATTACCAGGGGGTGTAAACGCCATGGCACCAAACAGACATGTTGAGCCATACTACACTGATCGACCTATGTTTACTGACGACATAGAGATGATTCATGATTATTTTAACTGCCATTGTGAGTAATTTATAAACGAAGTAAAACATCAAATTCATGCATATATACAATCCATAGAGCCTATATACAGAAAAAGGCCTAAGATCATGATGGTTACCGACCAGATCAAACAAGAAGATGACAAGATTTTTATAAGACAGTGATAGGATCATGGGTTACGATGACCAGCTCAAAGCAATAATATGACAAGAATTTGATAAGACAATAGGATCACGTTGAACAGCTCAAACCAAGATGACAAGATTTTGATAAGACAATGACAGGATCATGGGTTACGATCCCCAGCTCAAACATTATGACAAAAATTTGATGAGATAATGACAGGATCACATGGGTTTTACGATGACCAGCTCAAACCAAGATGACAAGATTTCAATACCACTTGCTCTGACCCCCCCCCCCCAAAAAAAAAAAAAAAATAAATAAATAATTAAGTAGACGTCACTGAAATTACAAAATATTACATTCTGCAGGGGATAGGAGAGTCAACAAGTCTTGCACTTATGCATTTTGGTGAATCAAAAACATTTTTTTTTTTTTGGGGGGGGGGGGCCTGACCCCTACCCCTCCCACAAATTTCCTGCATCTGCACCTGCTTTTCCATGTTCAAAGTATCACTAAACATGTACCAAAGCCCGAAATGGAGGATGAATTTTAGCCACCCAAATATCATTTTATCCCTCTAGTCCCTGATCGTAGTTCAAATTTTAAAAGATAGCCATGGCTTAATATTTATGCACAATTTGTTACCCCTTTCGGTAATATTTCTAAAGTACAAGTTCTCATGGGAACAATAAATGCCTCTCGTTAAACGGCTATGGTAATTTTTATGGCGAATATTTTTTTGTATTAAGGATAAAATGGACACAATAGCTGTTCAAGGCTTTTATCTGGCTCAGTGATCATACTGATCAAATGCGAAGGCGTTAGTTTTCGACAATACCATCATGAATGATTAATAAATATAGTTTCCTTTGTGTTTACTAATGAGCATTTTGTTGGGTAAGAGCTGAATTATTTCATCATCATTAGCTTCGACAAGTCAACTATGAAGGGAGAATTAGTAATGATCTATAAAAAACTAGATGGGTTAACAAATGCGTAGACCTACATAATGACTATCATGTTTTCTGTTGATGTTCCTTTTTTTTCTACAAACACAAGCTAGCGAGGTTTCCTCCTACCGCATACAGTGTATCGCTAGGCGGCTGGGCGGTCCAGTGGCTAATCGGTTAAAGGCGCAAATTGAAAAATTTAGCCTTTTTAATTTAACAGTTCATTACATATAAAAGCTTTTAACTTTCAAATTTCTAATCATACCAAGTAACGTCCTTATAATCACTGGTTAAAATACACATTTGTTGATATTTTGTTTCATCTGTACTGGCTTTCAAGAAGGATTTTCCCATCACTTCAATGAATAGAGGTTTAGATGTGTTAATACACCATTTCCATGATCTGTGTACTCATAGCATCCTCAACAAATTCAAATACCTTAAATGTGTCAGAATGTCAAAACTTCTGTATCGATGAATACATAGAGCCCATACAAGCATAACATAAAGTCAATTTTGCAAACCATACTCTTGATATAGATCAAACATTTACAAAAGAAAGTTATGGGATATTATTTTACACCAACACCGTACCCAAAAAATTACACCTTGTAACTATGAACTGTTTGCTGTCCCAACTCTGAGTGCAAACGAGCTAGTGCATGCATTATGCAGCACCATGGTAGAACAAGAGTTCTATTTTCAACATGCCGAGAGTTTTTGACAGCATCAAGGTGTTTTTTTCTTCCCATCACTATTTATAACAATACAAATAAATCGCAACTACTGTTAAGTTTCAATGTAGAGTATGAATACATTTTCAACAAACTGTTTAGATGATGAACCCAAGGACTGTCAGGAGTTGTTGGATGCCGGTAACACTGAGAGTGGTGTCTACACTATCTACTTGCCCAACAACCAGCCAGAGGTGCTGGACGTTTACTGTGACATGGACGGTACTACGGGCTGGCTGGTAATTAAACTTTTTATTTGAACTTTTGTTTTGGTCCCGGAGAAATATTTTCCCACCTGAAATAGTTTCGTTCAAACATGACGACTTAATGTTGATGAATTGTATGGTAAATATGCCTTTGAGAAGTAGATGATTGAAATGAATAATAATAATACCGAAGTCTTGTATAGCGCATGTATCTACCAACAAGAAGGTACTCAATGCGCTTAGAATACACATTGTTTTAGAAAGACACGCTATTGAAGTTATGAATTTTGAGACCCCATTATGTAGCACCTTAAAATGGTTCACAGGGTGCTATGGCGCATTTAGCAGCCATTGCAAGGAACACATGGGTGAACCCCTTCTCTCAAAGCGACAAGTGTTACTGCTATCTTTAACGTGCATTGCACAACGCACGGGACCAAGGGCTCTTCGTCCCATTCTAAGGACGAACGATGCAGTACTAGTTAATCGTTCATGCTTAAGGACACAAGTGTCACAACTGGGACTTGAACCCACACTCTGCTGAACAGAAATACCAGAGCTTGAGTCCGGTGATCTTAACCTCTCGGCCACGCCAATGCACTCTTTGGACAACCAATCCGTTTAAAGTTCAGTACTCCCCCTCCCCCTAACAGTGGTTGAATATCCAAATAAATAAAGACGCAACCATGTAAAAGAAGTGTATCGTTTACTTGTGTGCAGGTGTTTCAGAGACGTCTGAATGGATCTGTGAACTTCACTCGGAACTGGAGCGAGTACAAGAGAGGCTTTGGGAACCTTCAAGGGGAGTTCTGGCTTGGTAATGAAGCAGTCCGTCTGCTGACTGGTCTAGCCGAGTCCACATGGACTATCCGTGTGAATCTCACAGATGAAACGGGCATAGAAGGGTCTTTGACGAAATCTCAATTCCGTGTTAGTGGAGAGTTTTACAACATCAGTGTTGGGACTTCAGGAATGGGACCAATTGGTAAATAAAGAGACAAACAAATGATTGGACGTAATTATTCAATTCATGCTAGGCCCTCTTTTACAAACGATGCATTTTTGTCCTCAGATTTTGTTTCGAGTTGTTTTGTTGATATTGTGCTTTCTCTGTTCTGTATGTATTTATCTCGTGATTGTTTTTGTATGGGCACTCCCTAACACAAGCTGTGCTGTTTTGCCTGTGCCCCCAATTCCTAAAATTCTTGAATCACTTTGTTTACACTGTATTTATAATGATAGAGGAATAAGGGAATAAATTATGTTGAACTTAATTGAATTGGGTTTAATCCAATTTGTGCTTAATTTATGTTAATTTTATCTTAAGATCACGGAATTTGTGGTCAACGTCTTGGAATGGAAGACGGCAGCATCGCTGACTCTCAAATTACAGCATCAAGTTTTCACAAAGCACCAGAAGAGCGGCCACCTGATAATTGTAAGCCAAAGAACGGGCGTCTTAACCAGGAAGGAAACGAAGGGGTCGTAGGAGGCTGGTGTCCGGCAATTAGCGACCTCCAAACACCCTGGTTTCAAGTGGATTTGGAGACAACGAATCAGGTTGAAGGTGTCATTATACAAGGCAGCACGGATCCATTGAATTCATACAAGGACTGGGTCACACAATACAAAGTGAGCTACAGTGATGATCAGACGACATGGCATTACTCCGGTGGATCATCTTTGCAGACAGCAAAGGTAAGTTGTCGTTGATTTAATAATAATAATTATTATATTGATTTATACAGCGCACTTCTCCAGAAAACCGAAAAAGGTGCCTACACAAAAAGAAAAAAGTAGGAACATAAAATACCTGTAGTTAAATCAAACCCAATGTAAGTATATACGTGAACAAGTGTGACTTTATTTCCTTCTTGACATGCTCGAAGGTTTCGAGTGATGGTGGTTTATTCGGAGCTTATTCCACAGGGCAGGAGCAGCTTTGGCGAAAGCACGGTCTCCGTATCGAATTATTCTTGATCTTGACTCTACCAAGTGGGTTCCTGCATATCTTAGAGCACGACTGCTTTCCTTGGTAGAGATTAGTTCACAAAGATACTGTGCTCTCTAGTTATCAACAGCAAACCGGATATTAGAATGCAATGAACCCTCAATGTTAAAATGCATTACGTTGTTAATACAGGTCTTTCGAGGAAACGTCGACGATGTGGCGGCAGTTACAAGCATATTTCAGAGGCCCATACGTGCACGGTACGTTCGCGTTCTACCTACTCGGTATCGAGAATGGCCATCGATGCGCATCGAACTTATTGGCTGCAAAGGTAGGCACACTGCTGCAAAAACTTTTAAAGATATGACTGAGCGATTGGGTGGTTTCCATTATAGAGTTGTTGTCTAGGCCACATTCATCCTTTGGTGGTTTGGCTAATGTATACATCAGCATAAACTTCACAGCAGTGCACCCCATTTACACATTAAAATAGTACCTTATCTTCGCTGCTGCTTCAAAGACGATTGACTTCACTCCACGAACCCGTATTTGTTGCCAGGGGTGTGATACTACACCCTTCTGCCCATGTATGTTATGATGTTCGTCTGATCTAAACGTTGTTAATAAATTGTTGCCCAAAATGATGCTCTTGATTTTAGAGGCAGTTACAAGCATTCACTCCGCGAACCAGTATTATTTGTGACAGGGGTGATACTATCAGCCCATTTCTGTAACAATGTGCGTCTGATCTAAATTGTATTAAAATGTATTAAAATTGTTTCCCAAGGGGATGTTCTTGACCTGGTCAACAACCGGCCATTCTCAACCTATGACCGCGACAACGATGGTGATGCTTCTAACTGTGCTGGTCTACTGGAGGGAGGTTGGTGGTTTGACCGTTGTTCTGGTGTCCCTTATGGTAGTTACCATAAGAAGATTGTGGAAAGTAACCTGAATGGCGACGATTCGTATTACGTCGAGTATTCGAGTCAGGAGTATCGCGGGATGCGATGGAGTACTTGGGAAGGAAGACAGATTGTGAAGAGTGAAATGAAAATGCGTCGTGAAGGCTGATTTTAACCCACTCGGCCTATATAAACTTACTTATACATGTATATAGATACTACAATTTACATGTCAATATTGTTTGTGGTTACTAAATGTGTACCTCATATATAAAATGTAAGACATATTAATTGTTAAGTAATTTTTCGCTTCAACACTTTAGTTTCTTACTTTTGAGGCAAAGGGATGATTATAGGAAAAAAAATCCCCTGGCCATGGCAACGCCTCTCGGAGATTTAATATGACCACTAACTGCAGTCATAACGCCAAAACGGTGACAGTACAGTAAACAATGACATTGCATGCACCGCTTACGTGAACACAAAACATGTGGCAGATACTGTTAGATTTGTTGCAAATCATTATAAACATTTTACAAAATAGTTAAGTTCGAAGTAAGCTTGAGTTTCTACTATGTCCTTTGCGATCTTGGACATTGTATACTGGCATATGTTCATAAACATATGAATTGTTATGAATAGTGACTGCAATTTATATAGCAAATTTAGTTGGGGAGTAAACAAAAGTTTCTGATTAAACCACAAAAAGTTATAAACTCAACAACAGACTTCCTTTTCCAAGTTTATTCTATCGAAATGCACACTGGTATTTACACGTTTTACATCAAGCTATTGTATCCTTGTTGAAATAAGAAATGTGATAATTTGTACAAAAGTTATTAACTGTTAAACTTTAGTAAACAACATGTAAGGTCTGAAGGATAACCTTCAATATTTATACACAAAACTCACTTTTCCAGAATTTAGAAAGACCCAAGAAAATGTTTTCTAAAGGCATGTCTATATTATCTTATGGGATCTTGATTGATAAACTGACATCAAATTCCTGGATGGCAATGTATTGGTGGGTATAAGGGGGAAAAAAGGAAGGGTTTATTTGTAAGGGTGTCAGGGCTAAGCATGAACAACGAGAGGTGGGAGATGGTGTTAGTCCAATCTAGCTTTTAACAAAAGTCACACCTTTCATTGTGTTTACAAGAGCTACACATGGGGTAATTTTTAGGTATGAACTGTAAATGTTTTTTTGTATGTTATTTTAAACACCAAAAAGAATGTTAGCATGAAACTTTTCAGAAAAAAAAACGATTGAATCAAAGTGGAAAGCCCATACTCTCTCTCTCTGTGCTGTAAGGTTTTCTGTCCAAGTGTGAATTCCAGGTTGTTTGTCTGTTTATAATTATCAGCAGAACCATTTTTAGTTTACCTCATTTTAGTATACATCCAACAACAAAATGATCAGTAACACTATCAATAGTCCAGCTTTACATGCAGTCCGATTGGGACTGAAATCTCAATGCACATGAATGACTCTAGTGTGAACAGGGGTCCACAGAGGTGAAAGGCAGGGAAGGAAACAATTATGCATTAAATCTGACTCCAAACTATTTTTGTTTCAAGGGGTGATGGTGTCTTAGGGATAAATTCTGTAAAGACAAATCATCATGGTCAAGAACTGCTAAAATTTGGATCTGTGTATAGATGAAACCTCACAAACCAACCACTTCCAGTGGCAAATCTTTATGTCTATGGGAAACTTTTGATGGGACACCAAGGCTAAGACCAGGGCAACAGAAGCCATAGCCTTTATGGCTCCTGCATAGTTCCAGGCCTGAATATTTAGGAGATTACAAATCTCCAGACAAAGAATGTACAATGGAGGTCAACGACCCTTACCCAAAGTGGCTGGGTTGATCTGCATAGAAGCTGTTGGTACAACAAGCAATCCCACTCTGTCACCAAGCACTGAAGTCTGTAAGCTTTGAGGATGACTTTGACTTCTTTTTTGATGATGATGTGGCATCTGAACTGACAGAGGTTTCTGCAGGTCGCTTACTTGTGCTGAAAATAGAAAAGAAGAAAATGTCACTGGGATTTATCGTGAATAACCATGAGTCTTGCTTTAAACTGTGCAAGCCTTACGTGTAGTTAAACACAGTAAAGGGCACATGTTTGTTTCTCTCACATATTTAAACAATGGAAGTGGGACCAAAGTGGTCCCACAAAATAAGGACAAAATGGTCAGAGTTTGGGTTTAAAAATATAGAAACAAAAGTATGCAAACATTGGAAAGTGTATTTTTAGTCATTTGTGAATGAATGAATGGAAGATTGAAGAAGGTAAAAGCTCCATTAAAAACGGAATACAACATCCTTTTCATCTGCCAACTAACACCTGTTATCTCTATGCAATTCCTTTTCCAAACATTGAACTTTGTTGGATCATGCACAAAAGAGTAGGGTTGCTGACTGTCCAATGTAAATTACATGTCACTGCAAATCCATTAAGTTTAATGACTCAAGTAATTAAATGTTATTACAACCACTCTTGGAAAAGGATATATACTTTCTAAGTTTTTTTGTGGCCAAACTTGGCAATTCTTTAGTACGATCAGTACCTTTGTGCTTGGCTAGGTGATGTAGCTGTTGAGGGGATGTACTTGCCAACGCCTCGTCTGTATGTTGCAGGTTTTTCTTCTGAGCTTGGTAACACGCCAGTAACCTTTGTGGGCTGGCTGTCTTTCTTGGACTCCATTTCTTCTTGCTTTTTCCTTCGTTCACTTGCGAGCTTCATTGTGGAAAATAAAAGTAACAAATTAGTATTAGATATAAGTGTTGGCGTTATAAATGTATAATGATTAATTTACTCTAAACTAGTCTCTATAAATCTTATTTATCTCTATATAAAATATGTACATCTTTACTTTCACAATATTTAAATTGATGTTTTCTATTATAATCATCAAGTGTGATGCAGAGGATAAATCATGTTTTAATGACAAAACAAAATTACACACAGCACCAGTATGTAAAAAACAAATGAAAAATTCAGTCATATTTTTATAGTATAGCCAAAAAAATTAAGAAGAGCAGATAAAAACAATTGCCAATTAAAAGTTTAGAAGGCACATTTTCAAAGTAGTCGAACAAAGCATTCAACAAGCATTCAGCTTGGTTTCAAAATACAAAGAAAAAAATACAGTCATTTAAAAAGATAAAAGTTAGGCTTACAAACATTGTTCATATAATAATAATATGGTGAATAAGACAAAACCTTGGTTGCACTACACACATTACACATTTGTTTGATGGATCAAACTTTATGTACAATTTTAAATCATTGTGCAATTAAGAAAAGGTATGGCAGGGTTAGTTTTTAACATTTGTACAATGGCAGGTAAAACAAACAAACAAACAAACGAATATACTTCATCAGCCTAGTAATATGTTTAAAGGCAAAACAAGATCAAATAAGCAGATTGTAAAATAACAGGCAAGAGGAAGTAAGGCACCCACATGTACTAGGCACCCAGGCTCACTGGGAAACACGTCCTGCAGCCGATTTCACGAAACTCTAGGATTAATCCTAACTCAAGTTAGGATGAGTCCTAACTTTGGATGTCTTCAATGCGTCCTAATGTCTATGGATACAGAACTTAACTCGTCATAAGTCCTAACATTAATCCTAAGATTAGGTAAGGAAGAGTTTGATGAAATTGAGGGTGTTTGGCAAGCACTATGGCCAGTAGTCCACTGTTAAAAGAGAACAATGCACAGCCGACTCTCATTATAACAAGATCACTGGGACTGGCCAAATCATAACAGGAAAATTGATAAAAAAGAAGAGTAAACCAAAGAAACACAAAGCAGAAATGAGATGAGGGACTTCAGAATGTACTCTTTATAAGCAGAACCTCTTCTTAAAAGAGTTCTTTATAATGAGAGCTGGCTGTATTTACCTCTTCATCTACTTCATCAAATGGATTAACGAAGACGACAGCATCTTCAATAGTAATGACCTCCTTGGGCCGGTCCTTCTTGTCCGTCTCCACCCTCTCCATATTAGCTAGTGTATCCATTCCTCCTACCAACCTAGAGATGAGGGAAAGAATACTCTGATGTGATTTCCTTCAACACACAAACACAAAATCATTTACCCTTATATGTTGAATTCTTTGTCCTGACAAAGGTGGACCCCTATTGTTTGCCCTTGTTGTAGCAATCAGGTTCATCATTTAAATGTCACCTGTACACTTATGTTTGTCAACCTCGTAAATCAAGGACTTCTTCATGTCCTCTTAATGTTTAGCTTTTAGATTTTGGCTCAAGTCCAGTGTGGTTGGGTAAAGACTCGCTTGACAACCTGACCAATCCAGCAGCTTATTCACAGGAGGTTTTTTTTAATATTCTGTCTAGGTCTTTTCCTGTGCAATCAGAAATCAAGTTATGAAAAAACACAGGCCTAATTTTCTGACATGCAAGTTGTCTGATGAACGCCAATAACCTTTAAAAGAGTACACTGATACAGGTAAAAACCTTCAGGATGGGCTTGTCTTGATTTATAGGGAGGAAATGAGGACACTTCCTGTTGCTCATGCAAACCTCAGCTCAATTTCATAGAGCCTGTAAGCACAAAACACTGCTAAGCACGAGAAAATCTTGCTTAGCTTGGCAAAAAACAGGTTACCAACCAACGGTCCATAAAGTTTACACTATTGTGATTGGTGCCCCACTCATTTTGTAATGAGCAGAGAAATTTGTCAAGCAGTATTTTCGGCTACATAGCTTCATAAAATTTGGTCCTGTTTATCTCAAAAGCCCCTGGCTCATCTGTCCCATTTGTTTCAAAGCAGCAAAGCATCACTTAACATTTTTGCTAAGCAGATAATGCAGGGAACCAGTCATGTACATACGCTGTAGCATACTATTTTGGCAGGTACATCGTTTCTGCTAAGCAGATACAAGCGTTTCTGTTAAGCAGATACAACTGTTCTTGCTTGTGTCAATTTTGTGCATGGAAGCTTTCTAGTATTGGGCCCTTAAAGAAGAATACCCAGCTACTGGTTAATCCACTGACAGACTCCAGTCAAGCAGAAAAATTGTAAGTACTTTAAATTCAGGTTTCAAACTTTTCTACAAGCGGGGCAGTTGCCATTTTCTGAAGATAAAAGAAACTTTTATGCAATCTAAGTGCTTTTCTGGAATCTGCAAAAACCATGTCAAGAGCCAATCACCGAATCTGCTTATTGCTGTTTTCTTCATTCCTTATTGACTGATATTACTATTATTTTATTTTTTTTACCTCCACAGCACTTTGCTTTTGTTATTTTTCGAGT
Source organism: Asterias amurensis (assembly GCF_032118995.1). Classification (NCBI taxonomy): domain Eukaryota; kingdom Metazoa; phylum Echinodermata; class Asteroidea; order Forcipulatida; family Asteriidae; genus Asterias; species Asterias amurensis. Next base: position 22,856,247 of record NC_092653.1, on the reverse strand, counting down.
ACATCATTTGTCATGTTGCTCTTAATAATTCTACTTGAAGGACTGGGGTCAGTATTACAATGATAGTCCTAACTTAAAAATTTATACGGCAAGACCTATGAAAGGTTGAGTAGCCCGTCCTTACTCACAGTAAGAGTAGTCTAAACTCTTTGTGAAATCCACCCTGGATAGGGGAATTAAGTTAATTGAATGTAAGCAGTGCCTATAATACAGGGGTATATATAAAAAAGTTTCATGTTACATTGTCTTCCGTTGCTGAGAACATTTACTTACCTCCCAAAGATGGTGTGCTTCTTATCTAGATGCTTACAGGATCTATACGTGATGAAACTAAATAGAGAATATAAATTTAAAATAAAACACATTATAAAATTTCTTCATTTATCAAACGGTTTTGAAAGATGTATTTGACAGGAGTAAAATTATAACAACACAAACTAAACTATATGATTAAGTATAGTAAACAAAGCAATTCTAAATGTTTCACATTTACTGCAGGGTACCTGTTTATGCGTGTTGAGAAAGATTCTACTAGGGGCAAAAGTGATAACTACATTTCACTTTTAATGCAGTTGACATAATTATTTTAAAATAAATAACTGAAAATACTTCATACCATAGCAATAACATAAAAATACACTACAGGCATACACTTTCACAGTACATAAATGTAATAAACAAATGCTATTGAACTTGAAAAGTTGAACGACCAACATGAAATGACATATTTGGTGGCATTAGTAGTAAAGTGTGATAAAATTTAGTTTGATACAAAATATACATGAACAAAAATCAAAAATACACCTTGTTTGGTTTCGAAAAATTTAATAAAAAAAATTCTGCAAAATGGTTAGAGAAATTATGTCCAGAAAAACTCTTCCCCACAATGGGTGCATTCGTTTAGCTTCCCTGGGTCGACCCCGCAGTGCTCACTCGGGTGAGCCCCTGACAAGAGCTAATCGAATGATCACAATCGCCCTCTCGCGTTGACTGCATGCACCTCAGGTCACCCCCAAGTGACCCACTCTACAAGCAGGGCTCCAAACAAAGGCAGAAATGGTGGACGTGTGAAGCACATACTTACAATTGTGATTTGTTGGTGTCTGGTCCCGAGTTGGCCATGCTGAGAATACCTCGGCCTGTGTGAGAAAGGCCTAGATTGAACTCATCCTTAATTGGGTCACCCCACGCAGACTCACCCCCTATTGGAAGATAAACAAATTGAGAAAACATGTATTTTTTAAAGCTCAATTATTGCTATATATCTTTTTGCAATTACAAAATGGTCAGCATGGTTTCATCGTTGTTGTTGTGCATGATTTAGCAAGCTTTCATACAGCCAACAACCATCATGGGCTAAACAATCCTGTAAGAAGCAGCACCAGCATGCATGGTTTTTACTGCCCCTTGACATGCGATGCAAAAGGTCACACAAAAATGTTGCCTTGCATGTGCAGTGTGAAAGACATCACACAGGATGTCTGACCAAATGATAATTTCGGTCACGTCCATGGTCAAAATTTGGAAGAGGTCTGGAACTCCAACAAAATGTAGCAATGTTTGACAAGATTTTACAAGGGACCCTGGTCAGTAAAAAAAAATTTTTGTCGTTTCACACAAGGTAAATTTTGTAAAAATTTTACAACCATGCTACATTTAACCAAAGGAACCATGCTAAATTACTCTTGTGTGAAAATATTAATAATAATAATAATAGTGGCCTCTTATAGAGCGCTCAGGTCCGTCAGGCATGATGCTCATGGGGCTGAACAAGCAAAATTTATACAAATACCAAAGAAAGTACAACATATTTATACAACATAGACACTATATAATGGCTTATGGTTCACACTTAATGCAATAATGGGTAGTTTTGAGTAAATGTTAAAACATACCTTTGCCAGTTCCTGTTGGATCCCCGCCTTGAATCTATGTACAGAGGTATAAATAAAAGCAAACATTGAAGAAAAAAAACATGAATGTTCAAAGAGTATTACAGTTTTAATAAACTTTTTTATTTTTAATTAACTTAGTAGTTGTCTGAAAAGTTGACTGGTGACTGAAAAGCACAACAAAAAACAGAGAACTTTGTAGTTTATTGATGGATCACTGTACATGATGACTACATTGTACATAGCAAAATGTTAATGATATAAATGGTGAACAGTCTCTGAAAATGCAGTTTGAAAGCAAACAGTAAGTACCCACTAAATGAAACTTGAATGCTTACCATGAAGTTTTTGATGGACCTGTGGAATATCGTTCCCTTGTAGTAGCCCTTGGCAATCAACTTTAAGAAATTCTCACATGTTTTTTTGACCTGGAATAGAAAATGTTTAAAATCTGAATCAAATTATTTGGTTTCTATGGATTCGTTGTAACATAGGGTCACCTTGAAGATGGATTAAAAAAGGGAATGGTGTGTTAAAGAATATAATAAATGAATGTCAATAATATAAATATGAAAACCAACTGGTAATAAACAAGTACAATGCAAATTTTACTTTTTATTAATATAAATGGAATCTTGGAGCCAGATTATAAAGAGGGAGGGGTGACGAAAATACACATGCCAGAAATACAAATATAAAAACAATCATAGAAATAAACAAAATACAAGTATATTGCATATCTTTATAAACTGATTAAAACAACATTAATCAATAGTACAACTCAAAAGCAGCTGGAAAAGATCAAAGATAGAACGACAAAGCAACAAATAAATTCAATATTAATGAACTTGTATGGTCTGAAAACATACGTATGTACATTATAAATACACAGAAAATGTACACAACATAATATATACACTACATCATAAAATACACAGAAATTTAGCGCATTCAGAAACAATCAGAGGAAGAATTTTCACCCCAAAAACACTTTATCAAGTCCATGAGTGTCAACATTTATGATCAATCTATGGAAAGCATATTAGTACATTAACAACATAAAATACCACATAATGAAATACCACATATATGCAACTTGGTAGTTGCAAAATAGAGGATATGGCACAACATACACAAATTTGTGTTGTGTTTTATTTTCTATGAAACTATACAATAAAAAGAGAAATTCAGTATGATCAGATAAAAAGGTGCATACTTAATAGCAATTCAACAAACAGTGAAACAAACAGCAGTTTGGAAATTAACTATAACTAACCTTGAAGATTTTATCCACTTGGGTCTTGGTCACATTTTTGCGAGTTGTTGAGCAGTCGATGCCGCATGCATGCGCGTGTACAAGTGTATGCAAGACTGCGCAGACATCGAGACATCAAGTATTTTTTGCTTAGGTAGCTGGCACATTGTAACGCACAAACCAATACACTGTTTGGTTCTTATAAATATGCATTTATATTGAATCATATGCAAGAGACTAAGTGCTAAACAAACACTTCTCATCCTAAAAACACAGCACTTAACGTGACTACAAACAGTTTGAGGATAGTCACAAACTCATATCGCACAAAATGAACACACATCAGAAAGCATGAAGCCACAAAATAAACACACACATCAGAAAGCATGAAGCCAATATATGAATAAGTTCTAAAAAAAATGCATTCATATTGGACCATATGAAAGAGAATAGGCGCTACACAAAAACTTATCAGATTAAAGATACAGCTTGAACACGGCTACAAAAAGTTTGAGAATACCACAGAAAAGAAAAGTCACCAACTCATAACATATCTATCAGGTTTTGTTTGTTTTGTTCATTGACAAGATTGTATTAATGGGTAAGTAACAGTCATTACCACTGAAGACTGGGTCCTGACACTGTTATTCTATAATTCAATCAATACTTACCAAATCACAGTGAAGCTCAAGGTTCAGAACTCCTTTGCTGGTCATCAGACGAACATAACCTTTTTTCTTCACTCGCTCGTACCTGATAACATCCTCATCAATTACAGCTAAATGAAAATGATGTGAAATGAAAAGTACTTATTAATTATGTGCGGTAACTGTTTCTTGTAGACTGTTCTAAAGGCACTGGATACTTTTGGTAATTACTCAAAATAATTGTTATCATAAAAACTTACTTGGTAACGAGTAATGGGGAGAGGTTGATAGTATAAAACATTGTGAGAAACAGCTCCCTCTGAAGTAACATAGTTTTCGAGAAAGAAGTAAATTTCCACAAAAATATTTGAATTTGATCTTGAGACCTCAGATGTAAATTTTGAGGTCCCGAAATCAAGCATCTTAATGCACACAACTTCGTGTGACAAAGGTGTTTTTCTTCCATTATTATCTCGCAAATTCAATGACCAATTAGGTTCAAATTTTCACTGTAGGTTTGTCATTTTGTCCATATGTTGAGATACACCAAGTGAGAAGACTGGTCTTTGACAATTACCACAGATGTCCAGTGTCTTTAAAAAAGGAAAAATTATTTCAGGTATGGTAAGAATCTTATGTCATGATATCTATTAAGGGTTTAGCATGTAGGGTCATGGATTGGTAAAAATTCTCAGAAAAAATCAATCTATGACCCCACCTTTAAACTCTCAGGCCAGCAAATTGTATGAACAGTAAAAGGAAATATTAATTTTGTTTTTTACCCATACACCGATGTGTGTTAGCACTGTAAACTCAGTACTTTCCCGAGTCCTGTGAAAAAATATCACAGGCATGTTACTCGGGAGGGATTCGAACCCATGACCATTGTAACCCAGAGCAGTGTCTTACCAACTAGACTACCGAGGTTGCCCGGTATCTAGAGGCAGTTCGAATCCTATGTTTTGGCAGCGGGTACCGCAACGATTATACGAGATGATATAAAAGGAAAGACCAACCCAACGCTGCTTACCTGCTTTTTGTGATGTTTCTGGACTCATGACTGTAGAGGTGAAACCTGCTGCAACCATTCCAGTGCTGTAGTGAGCCTAAACATACAAAGGGTAGCCATGTATCAGAAAAAAAGATAATGCTATAGTTTATTAAGGGAATAAAAGGGTAGCGACAAGTTCTTACACGGCTGTTTAAAGCCAGCAAGGTCGAATTGTCATGTGAAAAAGAACAAGTCACCACTCTTTTATTCCCGTTCATAAATGCCCTTTTGTTAAAAAACGAAGAAAAAATAATACAATTACAGACGACAGTTGAAAATTTGAGGTTTTAAATATTTTTATCAAAAACTTTGTGAAGAGTCTGTTGCGTGTGGGTTGTGTGTACACGCGCACGCTTAGAAATAGAATACGCGCACGCGCTTAGAAGTAGATTACGCGCTGTTTCTAATAGCTATGAATTGCGTTCCGCGTGATAATCTTGCGCGCCTGACATGCGGAAGCCAGCCGGTTATAAACACTGGTCATTATCAACCGCTTAAACACCCCCACTCCACCAATAGGAGTAGAGAAACTGTCTGGGGTTTTTATGAATGTTGTTTTAGTGTACATCAGTTTGTTATTATGTTGTTTATGCCCATCACTTGAGAATTTAGGCACAGTTGTAAACATTTTAAATCAATTCAAAAACCAAAATGCATTTCACTACAGCAACTCATGTATATATACAATAAAACAAACTAACGGTACTTAACAAAATCAAAAATAAAGACTCACATTTCCATACCAAATGAATTATTATAAACAGTTGAAAAGTATTTAATTAAATGGTTTGGGTTTGAACTACAACAAAATTTACTTAAGGTGGATTCCAACCAACCACCTCCAGATAAACGTACTGATACTCTACCAACTGAGCTATCCAGCCCTACATGTATGTTGGCCGTCTCCGTATTAGTCAAAATCGTTGTTTTGGGTGCCATTTAGTTAAATGAGAGTAAACATACTCTGTTTCTCATAATGTTGATGTTTTCAATATCTGACTTTCGATTCTCTACCACCATGTGATAATGTTAATCAAATATACCAATACAACGAACAGGACACATGTCATGATATCAATATGACTATTTTGTCAACACACAGAGCTATGTTAGCATATAACATCCAGAAATTACATTTACACAATCTATTATTTACATTTCTGAAGCAAACCTGTGTAGTACAAACAGAATCCCTGACCCTTTTAAAAAACTGCAGTTTGGGATTCTGGTAGTGAAATCTCTTATTTTTGTTGTTAATCAATGAAGGAGAATGAGAACATTTGTTAGTCTACGGAGTAAGTTAGAGTAGGAGCAAATTTAAGTCAGGTACATTCTTGAATAATCAACACTGAAATACTTACAGCATTTAGGTGGTCTGCACCCTTTGTGTCATCTTCCTTCTTCTCCTTTAAAAAAAAATGTCAAAAGAACAGTTCAAGCTTAAGGCCTGAAACAAGTGCATAAATACTTACTATTGATAATGGTAATATTAAAAGTAACACTGCACACTCCACAAGCTCTCCTACCCATCCATGCATGGGCTAATCACTACATCATTCTTTATGTGCAAAATTCACACATGTAAATCAACTCACTTCAAATACAAATGAAAAGAAGCTGCTACAACTAAGGGTAGTGGGCTGCTTTGCAAGGTGGTGACGCCAGACCATTATGTGCACGACATGCAAGGTTCTCCACTTAGGCTAACTTTTAACCATTATCAGGACTTAGTTGATCCGCAAATAAAGAGCTCCTGAAATCGTGGTGCTTCATTACAAACCATTCTGTGCTTCAACAAAATGTAAAAATTAGTCTTTTTGCTTGTTGCAAGTCCTGAATTAACAGCTCTATGTAGACTGTGTTCATGTGTTTGATTATTTATGTGTATGTCGATGCCAACAGAGAAAGACAACAGTTGCCTAAAATGGTTGAATTTGTGTGAGCTTTGCACGGTCTATCAGGCTAGCTCCCAAGTACTCACTGCAGGTTTGTAGTCTCTGTACAGTTCCTTCAGAATGTTCTTAGTCTCAGAGTTGGTAGAATTCATGTAGTAATTTGCTCCTTCCTTTGCTCTCTTTTCACCTGAGGATATGATGAACAAAAAGGTTTAACTTCAGAGACAAAGTTTTTCTAACAAGTTTATTTTGTATCCAGTTTAAATACAAACCAGAGCAGTGAGAGAACAAAGTAGACAAATAAATGTAATATATGTGAAAGGGACATTGTAATTTATAAAACCAGGAACACTAGGGGCGAAGCCCTTCTCTTTTTGATAACACTGTGAACGGCCTGGATGTGATTTCTCTACGAAAATGGTGAGGTGGCTCACTTGCATGTGATATTATATTCCTACCAATATCACGTCCAAGCCCTACCAATATCACATACAAGCCCTACCAATATCACATCCAAGTGAGCCACCTTACCATTTTTGTGAGAAATCACATCCAGATCGTTCACAGTGTAAGTGCAAGGGGTTCGTTTACCTGTGTTATACAATACGAATGACCAATGGCTTTCTGTCTTGCTCATGATTAAGCGTCTTGCTTAAGGACACAGGTGTCATAATTGGGATTCGAACCAACCTCTGCTGATCAGAGTATAGGTTTGAGTAATGATGTCTTATCAATGCTGTTGTGGCACTTACTTTCAGTCTCCACTTTGATGTTATTCTGCACATGATAGAAGGCAGAGATATTGAACTTGTCCAAATGGCTGGGATCTTGTAGCGTGATAAGGTCCTTTCTGGTGATTGGTTCATCCGTCAAAAGGTCCTTCCAGTTCTTGGTCTTGATGTTCAGCTGCTCAATTGCCTGAATAGTTATCAAAGTCCAAACAGGGTTCAAATTGTATACATACATACATACATACCAGCATTTATATCAGGCACCTTTTTCCTAAGGATATAAAGTGCCTACAGAAGATACAACAAAAAGTCAAAACTCAAGAAGATGTTCCACTGATAGTCAAATAAAACAGTCAAGTATTTCAGGATTAATGAGTCTAGAGTAGTTTCTTGAATTGTCCAAGTGTAGTTGCATGGCAAAGATGTGATGGTAATGAGTTCTATACATTTGGAGCAGCAGCAGAAAATGCACGTAAACCAGTTCTAGAGACGATGCGATGTTCGGCCAAGAGGTTCTCTGAGGAAGAGTGTAGAGAACTCGGTAGGACATATAGATATAGAATGTCAGATATGAACATGTATGATGGCGACCGGTGAGCAACGGATTTGAAGACATGTAGACAAAAATTGAAGTTTGAAGTATAATTACATTTCAAACTTAAAGGCACTAGACAAAAGGCATTACTAACAATATTTATTAGCATAAAAACTTACCTCATACGCATACACATTGCCTGTAGGTTTGACGCCAACAATGTGTGTGTTTGCATTGAATACTTTAAAGGTGACCGGACAATGGTATTTACCTATAGGGAGAAAATATTATTAAAAGAAACCAAACACTTAATTGATTAAATTGGAAGAAGACAATGAATGTTACACAACTGACAAATATTTTGAGACTCTCATTTTTGATATACACCAACATTTTCTTGCAAAAGTTAATGGTACACGTACATGTATCTGAAGATTATCCCTTAAAGCCATTATACACTTTCGGAACAGAAAAAAAAAAATCACAGATTTACAAATAACTTACAGGGTTTACAGAAGGTCATGGTGAAAGACTTCTCTTGAAATATTATTCCATGAAATGCTTTACTTTTTGAGAAAACATTAAAACAATTATAAATTCTCGTTGTTGAGAATTACGGATTTATTTTAAACACATGTCATGACACGGCGAACGTGCGGAACAAGGGTACGTAGGTTTTCCCGTTATTTTCTCCCGACTCCGATGACCGATTGAGCCTAAATTTTCACAGGTTTGTTATTTTATATATAAGTTGTCATACACGAAGTGTGGGCCTTGGACAACACTGTTTACTGAAAGTGTCCAATGGCTTTAAGAGACAATTCATTTCTGTATAATCATTACAAAATGCCAAGAAATTGCTTTTATTGGTAAATTAGATCTGATTCTATCAAGGTTGCAACTTACCACCAGCATTCTTGTGGAAGTTCAATTTGATGAGGGCCTTTGTATCCATTGCCTAAGATTGGAACAAATAGAAACAAATCTTCAGTGTGCTTTTCATAGGAAACCTGAGAAAAATAATGATAATAATCTGCATCCCTCAGATGGGACTTAAAGCTGTTGGTCATGTGTGTTGTGTATTGCATGCATGTTAAACTGTTAAATAACCCAGTACACTTATTGAATGATGTTCCTGGTTTGATCAGCAGCACATTAATAATAATAATAACCAGTTTTTATGTAGTGCTTTTTACACCTAGAGGGCATCTCAAAGCGCTTCAAACATTACTACCCCTGGTCACTGGGCCATTAATTCATTCCTTAAACCATCTCAGCTCCCTGGGGAGTGTACAGCCTGTGCAACATTTGCGCTACTGAGCTACATTAAATCAATCACAAGAACCATCTCTGCCCTCACAGGTACCCATTTACCACTGGGTGGAGAGAAGCAATTGCTTAGAGACACAAGTGTAAAGACCGGGACTCGAACCCACACTCTGTTGAACAGAAACACTAAAGCTTGAGTTCATTCATTGGTGCTTCATGTATGAAAATGAATAGGTCTCATACTTCAAAAACAAAGCTCCACAATATATTGTAGGAAAATACGGCTTGTTGACAAGCCTTGAGCGTCACTAAGTGATGAAAATCAGCGCTGTGAAAGAAACCTTAACTATTATTGACTTTAGCGTGAAAGTTCATCTGTGTTGGTAGTTAGATGCAATTTAGGTAAACTCTTGATCACAACTTTGATTTTTTCAGTGTTGTGATCAAGAGTTTACCTAAATTGCATTATTAACTTTATTTAAGATTCTGGAGAGTTTTTTAAGTAAGACAAGTAACTCACTTCACCCGTGATTGGGTTTGTTCCATATTTCTTGATATAAGGCATGATGCTGACCAGGTCAAATATGACTCCATCTTTGGTACAGTACGGGTGTTCAAAAGGCTGGAAGGACAAACTATAAGAGACACAAAAACACATAGAATCAAATAAGCCTATAGACCCCTTGCATACAACGTCAAAAGCCCCAAAACAGCGCCCTCACCGAGGTCGCTGTAAGGAAGATCTGATCCCTAACATTAGCTGAAACTTGTGGGTGCGCAAGCATGTGACCATTGCTTGACATCAGCAATGGAAGCCAATGCAAGGGGACAATTTGACAGAAGGGTAAAACTCTCATCCAGAAACCTCATTTATTAATTATCAGGCCTGGAATAACCATTTTTTTAAGGCAGCCACTTTGGCCTTGGAGCAGGCCAAATTCGGCAGGGCACCAAGGCCAGTAGAAAGGGCACCAAGGCCAAAAGATTTCAAAATTGCGAAGGCCATTAAGTTATCGAACGGGTCATTAGCCTCATTTTATTAAAGCAAGTCTGTTAAAAATTTAAAAAGTGACCAGAGGTTTCCCTATGGGTGGTAAACCCAAAGAGACAGTTTTCATTCATAGGGCATAGAGAAACCCTAAACGATTATTTTCAGTAAGAACACAAGTAAGCAAAGAAAAGTTAATTAAATTTTTAGCTTCTAGCGCTCTTTTAGCGTCTTTATCTTGGCAAATTCCTTCGTAAACAAGTTCTAAAAGTCATTTCATTCACCATGTTTTTTTTTTGTCCATTCAACAAACAAGTGATACCATTATGGGCATTACTGACAACAGCGCCCTCTGTTGTTAAATGAATTGTGTTAGACTAGATCCTTTTGAAATTGGGACGTCATTGTCAAATAAACGGGCGTGTAGATTATGTGACGCAGATTCGCGCTAGCATGTGCAATGACTATGCGAGGGGAATAATCGATCTCCGTTGTGTTTGTGAACTTGAATGACCACGACTGCTGAATAGAGTCTGGATAATATTATTGTCGGCCGTAAGTAGTCAGACACAAATATTTGTCAATAACAAAATATGGAACTTGGGTTAAAAAAAAAGGCGCGGCGGCCAACGGGGAGATAGGGCACAGCATTTTTGGCCGTGAAAATTGTATTTTTTTGATGGGGCACCACAGCCAGTTTGAGGTGCATCATCGGCCATGGCCGTCGTGGCCAACGTGTAATTCCAGTTCTGAAATAAAATAATACCTTAGTAAAAACTACTTTTGTAATGAAAGTGGTATTTAACAAAGGTAACATTGAAATGTATTTTACTAAAGGTTTACTGCGACTCGGAAACTTACCTACAATGGTCATATGGCAAGCGTCGAAAAGCTGCCCTTTCACCAGTATCTATTAAAAAAAAAAAAATAGCTATGGCTTACATTGTGTTTTCTGTGAGCGAAACCAAAGATCATGAAGATGATGGCAACCTCGTGATGAAGTGGACCTTCTATTCATTTCTGTGTCTATAGTTTTGTAATCACAGTGACATTATGCAGGCCATGAATTTCATCTTACTCTTAGAATGTGCAAGGATATTTATTTCATGAGCAGGTACCAAGACCAGGCCAAGGGCAGTATTTTTTCCTAATAGTAGTCCGATGGCCAAAGCTCAGGTATAAAACACCAGGACCAGCCAGTACACAAAATGTCCAAGAGGCCCATCTGGCTTGTTACACATTGCTCTCCATTTGCTTGTTTAAATTGAAAAGAATTTTCAACAAGAAAAGTGAACGACAGAGTTACAAGTAAATGTACTGAACAAGCCTCATCCAGAGGTTGTGTGAGTAAAATATACATTTGCATTGTATAGACACTTTCCCATACTATTGTGGGTAATACTGTATAATCAGACAGGAAGGAAGATTATGGTGAAACAGTAATAAAAAAAGTTTACTTCTCTAATTTGTACCTGGTTTTTTTCCGCCATAGAAGGCTGCCCATTCCTTCGATGTAATGTACCTGTCAATATTGAACAATTAAAAATGTTAATAGAACAAAATAATAACTGGATTTAAAGTAGCGCAAGTGTGTATAGTCACAGTTCTAGTAAATTTACTTTGATTAACCCAAAATTATTTCAAATTTATCCAGTCAGTTTCCAGAAGATGTTTAAATGGGCAAATGTCAGCTCAGTCAGAGATAGTTTTTCTCATAAAATTACAGCAAAACATCGCTCCACAATTATTCAATTGAAGTGCAAACTGGAGGGGGATTTTTAATTTGGCTAAAAAAAACATCACAAGTTTTTGTTCATAAGATCTTCACAATTCCTGATGCTAAGTGGGGGTAGGCCCAAAAAGTGAAGGGAGTCCATTAGGCCTACTTATCAGGCCGCCAATCAATTGGCAAAAAATTGAAAAGCAAAAAATAGTTAATGGCCTGACGTTTCAATTAAAATAAACTTTAAAAACAATATCTTAATTCTTAGATTTACTTCAAAGATATCCCTTTTTGCAAAAATGAGTGAAAAAGTGGTGGCGCCATACGGAATGTTATCCTCATTAAAAAAAGAGGATTCAAAATGTCAATGATAATTTGGAAAACTTTAATTAGGGAATATTAATATTTCATTTGTTTGAGTGAATTTATGTTGACTGGGTGTCAAGTACCACAGTACTACTTGCACTATAAATATAGTAGTAGTACAGTACTACTACTAGTACGGGTAAAAATTACCGAACAATTAGCCCCACTTGACTTTGTGTGGATGTGGCCAACTCGCCACACAAAAGTACTACAGTACACGGTACACGAAGACGATTAACAATTAATTGGCTGTTTTAAACCAATGAAAAAGTGGTGGCAGGATACGGAAACTTTTCCAAAAAACGACTTACATCTTATCTGATTGATGCTGTCGCTTCCCCATCTTTCTTTATCGAAGAAAAACTATGTTTTTCAGACAGAAGGAGTGAAAACTGAAAGGATACACCGCACCAAAAACACAGACTCACTAAAAAAAATTACAGTTTGTACACGGAGCTATCATTTTACCTGGTACCTGGACTTGTCAACCCTTTTTACGTATAACTCATTAATACAATGGTATTACAAGTCCTGGTACCAGACTATGGTGAAAATCCTTGTTGCTAAAAATACACGCTATATCAGGTGATCCCACGCTAACCACCTGATACATCAGGAATGTAGTCACATGGTACAGTCAGCTGACTTAACACGTGAATTGCGTTTCTAGCGCCATTGTTGTTTTACGTGGATAAACAAAGAGGACGCGACGTGTAATTTATCTATTTTTCCAACGAGTTTTAAGGTAAGTTATGAGACAATCTTAAGCTTAAAATAAATTAAGATATCTTGTCCTTAGAGTGGACGAAACATTTGGTTGTTTAAAGCCTAATTTTACAGTGAAATCTACAAACAAATTCTTCTTTTTGTGTGGCGTCTTCGTACGCTACGCACGACGAAGAAAGGGAGGATCTAGAAAGAGTGACGTTTGCATTTTTTGTATGACGACGTACGAAAAATTATCGCATCATATAACCATACTGAAATGTTTTCAATGTCTTCTCTCTTCTCGTTTGGCTCTAAAGTCGAATTATACTTTATAGAGCGTTGAGAATGTTATATCCAGATCGAGATATATCCAGATACGATCAACAACATTTGGCATTTTCTTTCTTCTTCCCAAACCGTAGTCTAGTTATTTTGAACAAAAACGTTTCATAAAAACAAGATAAAACCATGAAAAAAAAAATCGAGGCCAATAGTCTTTGTCTTTAATTACTCGTTTGATATTTTGCTTTACTTTCCTCTCTGGACTAACCGTAGCTAAGTAAACCCATCTCTGCCCACGTATTCTTTTCTTTTGCTTCTGCTGCTTGAGCTAAAACTGCATGCAATGTGCTAATGCTTACTAACTTGCAACTTTACATTTACTTTTATATTCAAGAATAATTAATAAGTGAAAAGATATCTTATTTCAGGAAAACAAAACGCCAACAAAAAAAGATGTTTCGGAATAAATGTAAGTTTAAATAATAACTTACACAAACATGTTTTTTTCAAATTTATATTCTCATTCATGTTCTAACTTCTAGTCAATATGTCATAGGTCAACCATATTCACATCAAACAAAGTCATTTGAACAAACTTTCTACATATTGTTTTTATCTTTTAAATTTTTATGAAGAAAAACATAAGTTTTAGACCAAAGATTTTATAGGAGTCAAGTCAAAGATTTGTGAATGAACACCTTTTAATTATCAGGGAAAGTAGAATCGGACCGCTTGGCTTGGAGCTGAAAGTTTTAACTGGACCAGAATTTATTTTACAACCAGAATCAAAAGGAGAGAGAACTTTCCACAAAGTTATACGTATGTAAACTGTTTTCATTTGAACTTGCTTAGTTGGAGAGTATACTTTGATGCCCAACAAAGAAATGCAAGGTTTAACCAGATTCACACTCAAACAAAGTCAACATTTGAACATCATTTCATTTTCAATTCACTACAAGATTATTGCAAGGTGCTGAGGTATGAATTAAACACAACTGAGCAACACAAGACAGTCAGATTTGTTTGGTCCTCAGTTTACTGGCCCATGTTAAAATCAATCGCCTCAACCTGCAATCCAGGGTCAAACTTGAGCCCTGAGTATTTAAAACTTAACCTTTACATATCAAGCATATTGATTCAACATTTTGATCAATCATAAATCTATGCAATCATTTCATGTCATCAAAACTTGTTTTGCTCATTTAGTATAATACTGCACCTAAAACTATACTTAATTTTACTGTTTTGCACTGTTATTCTGTTCATATCATCATTTACAACTTCAGAATCTCACATCAAGCTACTTTGCTCACAAATTGCCTTAACAAAATTCTGCTTTATTTATCGGTAGTTAAAAGTAGGTACAAGTCGTTCTTGTTGTTGCATGCTATTTTGTTTGAGGTGTTTTGTAGTGCATTTTAGGAGTGCTACTTTTTATCATTGTGAGGTGTTGGTGCTGCATTCACCATTCATCTGCATGCATGCAGAGTGATGCATGTAAGTATTACTAATATCATACAATTATGACTAAGTTAATAGAATTTTATTTATAGAGAAAATGTTTGGTGAGTTAATCGGCTGCTCAGAAGTTACTTTTACCACAAAGACACAACTTGAACTTTAAGAAAACCTTTACTAGACCACACACATTTTTGAATGTAGCTCAGTAAACTGTACATTGTAAACCCATAATAGTCTAAGGTGCTACATTGGTCTCATAATTTGAAAAAAATCAAACACCTGTACTGTTTTAAAGTGATCCTGTTTGTTCAAGCGCTTTGAGTACCATATTGGTAGTGGGCTATATGCCTATATACTGCTCGAACAGAAATTACTTTATTTAAAACCTCGAACATTTGTTCAAAGGTATATTTGTCAGTGACTTTATGTGGTTCATTGGGTATTTTGAGTACTTCAAGGGTGTTCTAAGTTTTGAGAAGTTTTATTTTTGAAGAGTAAAGATCGAAATAAGATTTTTAGTTGTGTCTTGTTTGAAATAATTTGTTAACATTAGTTTGTCTTGCAAGGGCTTCTTTAGGACTTGCAGAGGGCGTTTGGTACGAATTTTTTTAAAAGAATTATTTTACTAATTTTGCATAATCATCCTCTTATTAATTGAAAATTAACAAAGCTAACCTACTAAACAAAGTGATTTCATTAATTTAAAAGCTATAACTAAACAGTTTGATAAGAGCAAAGTATTTGGCTGTCATGCTTGCAGCAGCACAAGGAAGAAAGGGAACAAAGGTTAAAATTTATTGAACTAAAATGAAGTTCAAATGTTGTAAAAATTGACTTAAGTGACAGGCTACAAGAACAAAAAGGACTGACTGGCGGGTATACAGTTTGGTAAACAGGGTAAATCAATACCATCAAATACTCTTAAAAAAAAGTAAACTCAACTGTCTTCCAAGGCTTGTTTGTTTTGGCACAAAAACAGATTGCTGTGAAGAAAAACAAAATCCTTTTAAAGAAGAATTGTCAACTCCCCCCAAAACACCTTTTCTATGATTGTGAATCACATACCTAAAGAAAATCATAATTTACCTAGGAATTCTAAGATGAGTTATCATAATGTTGATTTTAAATTCTATTTTATTTCAGATTAATTAAAAGATAAACATGGAGACTGCAAATAGAAAATCAGGTAAGTGCCCAAGCAATTTCAAACTGTACAAAACATGATCCCTGGTTATCGCAGAGGTGTAGGGTTTGTATTGCTTCTGAATGGCAATCAAACAGATTCAAAATCTAGAGGCATGTTGATCAAAATAAGGGTAAAAATCCCTTTTCTAGATTGTTTTCTTTGTTAACTCAAAAACTGAATTAGAATTTACTTTACTCCTTTCAAAGTATAAAGTTGCAGAATAACATCAAAAAATAAACCACAAGGGAAACTGACTGGGTAAATTTTAAAAGATTTTGGTCCTTTTCTCTATGGTTGAACATAATAAAATTGACTAGAACTGGACTTCAACCAACGACCTCGAGATTAGGGTGCCAGTGCTCTACTAACTGAGCTATCTAGCCCTGTTGACGGTTCCCCAATTAGTGTTCAGGGTCAAGCCAGTCAGAAGCCATATACAACCAATATGTAGGGATTTGTTTTTACTTATTACCCAACAGACTCTCTGGTTAATTTGGTAGCAAATACCAATTTAATTCCTAGGTTTAAGGTTGCTGACCTAAAATTTGAGTTTTTAGAGTTTCAGTTCACTCAAGAAAGGAAACCCAAATTGTAATTGTGTTTGTCAGCATGATAAGGAGTCGAATCATGTGAATTTTTCATGTTTTGTTGGTACACTAAATGTATTATCCTACTTTCAGGCCTTGAATTTCACAGAGGCCATGCCCCCCCCCCCTGTCTTGGGTTGGTGCTCCTTCAAAAGCTTCACATAGAGTTTAAGATTTTCCAATGGAAGAGCTTTTCAAAATGAAAATGGCCCATGCCCTCTCAAAGATGAAGTTCAAAGCCTGTACATTAATTACTTAGGGCCTAGCTGTGAGACAAAGATACTAGTTTCGGAAACTTAGCTCAAAAAAGATTAAAGCCATCTCAGAACTGTCTTTCTTTTTTAATCACATTTTGTTTTATCCAATTCTCTCATTGTATGTTTGTCTTTATTTTGTGAAGAATGCCAACAAGCTGCTGAAACTATATCAAAGGAGGACCCTGTAGCAATTGAACTGGGCAAAGTCTCCCATTCACAAGATGACAAAGAAACAATGCAAGGAATTGTGCATGCTACAAGCCCGCCAGAGCTCATCAAAATAATGGTTTGTATTGATCTGGTTTTGGTGTAAGTTGTAACCACTAGAGGGCGCTCTTCATTTCACCATTAAAGAGGATCCTCTTTTGATGAATATAGAAATAGGAAGTGAACAGGTGTCATCGTGTGAAGTGACAGATAAACAGAAGTGACTACATTTCTACAGATCTTGTTTTATTTAGGAATTCATGGCCAACATCTTGCAGAAAATGACAATATCAAGAGATACAGTGTATGAAAGGTATACTTCAATTGACTATCAGATAGAGCAAGATGTACAATACTATATAGGAGGATATACATGAAGTATATTGTATCAAAATCAGTTAGCTGATAATCTAATCTATCCTCCAGAAGGCAAGCAAAGTATACTGTTTGATTTCGCGACCACACTGATTCTTCTCAGAACAACACTTCTCTTAAAATAATTTTATATAGTTTTTCTTTTAATCCTCGTACACCATGCAAAGCTTTAAATTAAACATCACTTAGTTTTTAAGCCATGTATTTTGTCTTGCTATGGCGTGTCAGTGTCTGGCACTTGCTGCTCAGGCCATATAAAAGAGATGGAGTGTGTACCTCTAAACCTGCATGGGCACACAGCTTATCCCTTGTGACATGCAACAGTGGTCATGGTTTGTTACACAAATTGCACGTCAGTGCATGTATGAGAGATAGCGTTTGTCTCTTTATCAAAAATTACTGCAAAGACAAAACTTACTTGCACACTAAAAGTTCTCTTTAAATTAGCTGATTCATTTTGTTATAATTTGTCATCTCATCACTGTCAAGTGCTGTAAAGTGGTCAGCATTTTAATTACTGTCAGTTTTTGGTTTCCCCCTTGATGTTGGGTCTTCTTCCCCTCATGAAAAACTTTTTCACAAATCAGAAAAACAACAGACATTAATAAATACCTTGGACGGTTTCAAGTCTCTGATTGGTCAAAACCCGGTCACGTGGGGGAGTATTAACCGGCTTTGGAAAATAGCGAATAAGTGGCCCCTAAATCAGCATACATTGTTAAAGCCTGCGCGTTGCTCTGTATCGCATGCTTATTTATATCCATGTTAGTTTCATTGCAACTTCACGCACTTGTGCGTACGCGCGCTGAAAATGTATCAATTTTGAGTGCGCGCGTGTAACAGGTGCGCGTGTATAAACTCATTTGTCCATTACAGCGACATGCTACATGGACGCTGAGCTCATGCGTGTGTTTTAATGCACAAAGAACAGCTATCGTCCAATTATTTGCCTCCTTTGACCCAGTGAAGGCGCTGAACAGACCATTATTTAAAAGAGTCACTGGTCTCAAACATCAGTAATGTGATTAACGCACGAAAGAGATGGGAACCATCAAAAGCTCAAATATGGCCCCTGAACGTGTCTGGAAGTACCGCCGAGAGAAAAGTCACAAAATTTGGACAATTTTAGCCGTTTAATTCGTATGGGTTACAGTGTTCGGACCCGGTCTTCACTGCGTGGTAATGACCGGGTTGGTGGCTGGCGCTATCCTCGCACTGTTATTCCCTAATTACTAAATTTGTGTTTATTTCACAGATTATACATCCAAGCCCTGACATGAAACAGATCCAGTGGTCAGAGTATGTGATAACTAAGCATTCACAATCAAAGTCCTGCAATTTGGTATTTTGCAAATACACACAATTTACATGGAGACCTATAAAGATAATTCACTAACAAGTCCAAACAATCAAAACTATGCATACAGGTTCAACAAATATTCAAGGAAAAAGAATTATAGTTGAGAACAAATTACGTGCAGTTTACAAGAGATAGAGGCCCCCTAACAACGCATACCTTGGTTTTTTCTAAATGCAACCTTTCATAGTGATCATGATCTACAGGTGTCGACTCTTCTGATGGGGTTGAAGTTTACTTGAAGCACAACTAATAAATGTGCACTATAAATCATTTATGAATGTTTGTTGCCATGCTGATTGAGTCCGAAGTACAAGTTGTTAAACTGCGGAATATGTATACTATACAAAAGATTTTAGGCATGTATTTTTGTTTTCTTCGGGGTAAACCTTTTTTTCAGGTTGCATACACCTTGCACATGTTAATCAGTGGAGTCACTGAACCGTACAAAAATCCTAGGGGTATGTCAACTTCCATGACAAACAATCAGATTGAACCATTCATACCGTCTCGCCTCTCAGGAACCTCGTGTTGACCTAATAAAAAGGCACACAGTAAATGCTATCAATGGCCTACAATGTATTTATCAAGGTGGTATAGTGTAGGTTTAGGATTGTGTTTTTGGACCTCTGAAGACAAATTTAGGTAAGGTCATTTAAAGAAACTTGAAACAAGTAGTTGTGCTTTTTCTTTTAATAGTATCAATCTACTTCATTGTACTTGATTGTTTGTGTTTGATAATAAATCTATGGGGGTACAAACAGTATGTTTTTAAATTAGCATCAAAAGAATTTATGGTATGGCCAAAATTTTGTTTTAAAAATCTGATTGGGATCAACTCAATAGGGTTGTATTCAACATAAATGCTTCCCTCCATCTGGGAGAACGGGTATTACATTTCAACCTATTATGTTTTAATTAAGCCTAGTTTGGCTTGATTCTTTACTTGTGTAGGGTGAACTACAGAACAATACCTGAAATATAATATGGCCTTCATAAATCTCACACAAAGCTGGCCTCTGGACTTGGCATCTCTGCACTTGTTCATTTACTGAAAACCAAAGCATAGCTGTAACCCTGTATTGTCTTTACATATAAAAATTTAAACCTAATACCCCCAACAAATACTGCACATAGCAGTAATTCCCAAGGGAATGAAGACTCCGCCCTCAAATAAAATTGATGGATTAAATTATTGAGTTGTGTTGCAAAATGTAAGTGGCTGTGGATTTGGAAACTTGTGTCTCGATCCTCCACGCATTCTGCATCCCTGAGAGTTTCCATTGCTGTTCACAGAGTGTCCATATGTTTTGTCAGGCTATTCCTTTGTTTTTGAGAGGGCAAGGCACCAAGACATTTTCTCCTAGATAAAGATCATCCTGCGAGGAGAATTATAACATTCTACTGGAGCATTTGTAGGGCACTAAGGCAAGTGGCCAGGGGGCATGGAGGCAATCGCCTTCATTGCCTCGGTGTTAAGTATCAGGCCTGTACAACCAACACCAACCAGTGGCTTACCGGGCCTTTTGTACAACCACCACAAATTTAAACACACCCTGCGTATATACTAAATGGATGTTTTTTGATGAATATTTTTTGTAATTTTTGCATCAGCTTTTGATGTATGTGATTAAGGAATTGCTTTCTGGTTTTCTTGTTTATTTCCTTGACTTTCTTTGTCGATCCTGTGACTTCTTGGCTGTGGTACTGAAAATTGTAAAAAACTTACTTTTTCAAAGTCTTTGTTGTGCTAGACAATTTCCTCTTTTTCTTTTTCTGTCCTGGATTTGTAAACCCACCAATTACACCCACATGTGTATAGTTTTTTAATCTTATCTGTTAACTGCTTATATATAGTTATTCCAGAGTTTGTTTATTATTTCTTTTTTGTTTACCTTTGAGTGATGGTATTTTATTTAGGTTTAGAAAGTACTTTTAAATTTAGGTTGCTGACCACATTGCCAAAGCCACAGGACAAGTCTGCTGTTACCCAGAATGAAAGCCACTTTGGACAACTGAATGTTCGGTGCAAAAGAAGGAATGATAAGTTAACAATATATATTTTGTATTTGTACCCATACCATTTAGGTCCATGGAATGTTATGTGGCAACTGTGCTCACTCTATCGAGGAAGCCTTAGGGAAGATTGAAGGTATCGACAGCGTCTCAGTGTCGCTTGAGAAGGAGATGGCTTCCGTGGAGTTCTACCCTGAGGAGATAACTCCTCTACAACTCCGAGATGCCATTGATGATGTGGGGTATGAAGCAGAGCTCCAAGGTGAGATTAACCTCTTGTCTTAAGCCTAACTTTTTTGCAACTGTCGCTAAAGATGAGTTGCTAGAGTCTACAGCATGTTAAGCTGCTCCTCTGGCTTAGTTCAAAAATAATGTTAATGGATTTCAGATTCTACATTTTACAATCTCTTGTTCCCTCACTCTGTGTACCTTGTGGTACCTTTTTAACAAAAGTGTAAACAAATTGAAAGTTGAATGTCCCAATAGATGTTAGTATTTCGCTCTAAAAATGCAAAGGTAAAGGGTTTGAATCCCAACTGAGTGATTTGTCTGTGGATTTTGCTAACACAACTTTGGGGAAAGAATAACTACACATCGCTGTAATTAAGGTAGAAAAAAGAATTTGTTCTTTTAATGCAAAAATAAGCATCTACTAAATCGTTGCTTTACCGGCTGTGTAGCCAATGGGCTTTGGCTTGATTGTCTAGTTGACATCTGCCCTAGCAAATTCTAAGGTTGTGGGTTTGAATCCCACTCAAGTGATTTGCCAGTGGATTTTGTTTACAGAATACAGTGCTTATACACACCTTGGTGTAAGGATAAGAAACAAATTTTCAAGCTGAATGTCCTTTTCGAGGTTGAATATTCATAAGAGTCTGTCATTGAATCCCAAAACAATGGACCCAGTTTTTAAAACTATGTTTTTTCCTCAAGTGAGTACAGCCAAAAGCCCAGTTTGTGCTGAGGCAAAACTTGATGCTGAAATTTATTTGAAATTCTAACATTCTTTTGACTTTTATAAATCAATTTGAAACAGCCTTTGACAGGCTGTGTAACTATAAACTCTCCCCAAAAGAATAAAATTAAAACTGTACAAACCCTTGTCTTTTCTATAGCTTAAGCCTATTATTAATTTTTTTTTAAATTAAACAATTGTATATTTACATGCGTATAATTTGCCATTTTGCATTCATGCTGACACTGAAAGTGAAAGAACGACCACCGAGTCCACAAGATGGGGAGAATTTACGTCAAACAAGGATTGCAGCTGAAGCAAATGAACTGCAATCTCTTTTATCAAACATCGATGGTAAAAAAAAAAAAGTTTTCGCACTCTGCTGCCTTTTTTTGGGTGTTTTGTTTGCCACTGTTTTTTTAGTTTGTTGATTTTGGTGCAGGGTCAAACAATTTAAAACTTGCTAAGCAAACTTTTGCTAAACAGATAAACTTTTCGCCAGATGACATAAAGTGTTTGCCGTGACTGATGCACCACTTGTCATTTGCTTGTAAGCAAATAAGGTTTGCAAAGCAGGTTTTTTTTTAACGGCTTTATACATTTTTGGTTTAGAGCATTTCTTTATTTTTAGTAATTAGCAGTTTTGTTGAAAAAGGCTTAACCTGTAGTACCACTAAATCTGTTACATCCAAGTACAGGAAAAGGTGGTCAAAATCACCCTTGTTAATTTTTATTGTCGCAATCGAAGTAAGCCAAAAAGTATGCACCATATCGCTACTGAACAATAAATGTAGTGTTTTAGTATTTACTTAGCAGAAAAATCCACACTTAACAGTCAGAAATTTTGTGAATTATATTTCCGCTTGCACATCCATTAGATTGGGGTTTTTATTAGAATAAGCACATACATGTATTTACATTGTCATTGAGATGGGTGACACTATGTACACAACCAATAAGAATTCAGAAAAACAATACAACTGTTGTATTGTGTTAAAAGATCTAATAGCAGTTTGTTCATTGTAAACACATGCAACGATTCTGAAATGCTCATTTACAACTTGGTAAATAGACCAACTGCCCGACCTGTGTGAACTTTGAATCTAGTAATAAAATCAATTAGGATTTTCAGAGTTCATACCTGAAAATGGATTAGCAAGAGGCTTGAAACATTGGAACTATTCAGCTACCAATAATAATAAAAGAAATAATAACAATAATAATAATAATAATAATAATAATAAAACAGCATTTATATAGAGCATTCTGGATCACAGATCCCTGGATAATTTAAAAAGGCTATATTTACAAAGATACACTACTTACAAAATTACACTACTGACAGGTCGGTTGTATACAAAAATTAACAAATGGAAAACACTAAAACTAACTTAAGAAAAAATGGCTCAAAGAATCGTTTGTTTGTTTGTAAGAACACCTCCTATACGTGGAGACGCAATTTATGTATGTTTTAAGAATCCTCACTTAAGACAAGCACAACTCCAAATGTCTTTATATGAGCGATTCCTCCTACAAAAGGGGGGGGGTGGCGGGACGGAAGTGTGGCAGCAGATCATAACTCACACTTGTTGTAGTTGTTGTAGCTTTGTTTCCTCATTCTTAAAAGTAAATGATTTGATATTATAAAGAGGAAGTTTCCATGTTTCCTTTTGTTGCAACTTCCTGGACTGTTTAGTTTCATTTTGCATGTTGAGAAGTCTTGAAGCGGTCATGTTTCACACT
Source organism: Asterias amurensis (assembly GCF_032118995.1). Classification (NCBI taxonomy): domain Eukaryota; kingdom Metazoa; phylum Echinodermata; class Asteroidea; order Forcipulatida; family Asteriidae; genus Asterias; species Asterias amurensis. The sequence continues at coordinate 22,832,761 of NC_092653.1, read as the reverse complement.
TGGTGCTCGTTTTTGTAAAACAACATTTTTCAGTATTCTCTACAATTTGTAAGTATTGTACTGAATTGCTAATTTAAAATACATTTTAGGATGCTGTGCTTGGCTGGTAACTTAGTTTAAACAATTTTTTTAAAGTTCAGTTTTTGGGTGGTGGTTTACATTAGTCTAGACTGAGCAAGTCTTGTTCATATTTGAACAATGTGTTAAATAAGTGTGCATGCTTTTGTTTCCTTCTTAAAGCACTGTACATTTAATTTTGATCCGAGGTTAAAATAAAACCCACAAAAGTATGTCTGGTCTTGCACAGTTATTAGTTGCGATGTTTGTTTTTTATTGTTGTTTGCGCTCAGAGTAACTGTAATATTGTTGTTGATAAGTTGCTTATAGTATTAGAACTCTCCTGTTGCCTTTTTGTTGATATTGTTGTTTTGGTAAAAAGTTATTTTGGTGATGTTGGTTTTCATTTACCATTGGTTTCTTGTTAATACTACCTTTTGTATGAATTTAATAGAAAACAGTCAATAGTCATTGTTGTTTGTTTTTATACAACAGTCAAAAGTTATTCACAGAAGTATTTCATTTGTAGAAATAATACGGGTCTGAAAAACACGAAGAAAATTTAATGTGCATTAAACAAATAATTTCAAGAAAACTTTATTTGTTGAAACTTTTATCTCTTACATCTAGGCTGAGGTTAATTTAGTTCTACCCACATGTATGTAAAACCAGATTACTAATTCACGGTTTTCTGTTGATTGTCAATCTCTTAATTATCATAATAACTTTTGAAGACATTTCTTGTTAACTTCAGTTGATACACTATAGTTGGCAGTTGAAATCAGTATCAAGCTGAACAAGCAACTTTTAAAAAAGGAATTTATGAGTATTATTTATCATGAAAATAATGTTTTTGGGGGTTTTTTTTGACAGAAATTGTGCAGAGCAAGAAAGGTTCATCTGACAACATCAGCTCAAAGGATAACAAACGGGAAACTGAAGGTGTTTAGAGTTTGGGGGAAAATTTTCCCTAAGGTTTTTTCCCTCTTTATAGAAATAACAAATTGTGACCCTTTATTTGTTCTGAACTGATAATTACCTGTGTCAAAAATTTGTTAAGCAACTTGTCAAATTATGTTTATTCCTCCTTTGCTCGTGATTTACTTTGTGAGCTTTAAGTCATTTACATAATTGCATCTGATTAAACAACCACTCAAGCATTCATTTGCATATTGGCACTTACACATTATTCTTCATTCATGTCATTAGTAATCCACCTTTAAAAAAAAATTTTTTTAAGTTGACTAGTGTTGCGATAATAATTTTGAGAGCCTGATGTCTCTCCTGAAAAATATTGATAAAGTAAATAATTTTGTTTTGTGTTTCGTTTAGAAAAAAAAATTAACATCCAAAATCTAATTTCTTTTTGTTATGAGATTATTTCTGTGAGATGGACATCAGAACATTCTCTCTATCTTCAAACAACAGCTAAAAACTCACCACCTTAACTTTGATTTTGCGAACCGGCACCCTTGGGTGTCATTTTGGTCAGACACTATGTGCTTTATGAATGCTGTTTGTTTAATTGTTTGTAGAATTATTTAAATAATGTATGTTTTATTTTTTTTTAATTGCAGCAGGAATGGTGAAGTACACCAGCCTTAGCGACACTGATGAGGAGCATTGTGTCCTTAAGACATCAGGGAAGGCAAAGTATGACGCCTTGAGCAACAGGAGCAGCCAGGCAAAATGCACCTTCAATGTGTCAGGGATGACATGTGCATCGTGTGTATCGGCCATCGAGAAATCACTCATGAAACAAAATGGTATGATTATATTGATACACCAATTGGCTTATTAATCTTAGTTTAGTTTAGTTTAGTTCACCTTTTCTGCACAAACAGTAAAAAACATTGTGGTGCAAAAGGGACACCCCAACAGGCCCACTAAATAAAGACATAAAGAGTGATTATTTTTATTTCAAGTATCCGGTGAAACATCCGACTAAAATAACGTCATCATTATCTAGTTGGGTTGGGATGTTTGAATAGTCTTATGAACATGTACAGATGACAAGCCTAGTGGACCGGACCGGAGGTTAAATTGAGTGCTTGCTGGTCAGTTACTATTCTTGATGACTGTAAAGTATCCTAACTTATTTAAACACCCCCTCCCACACACACGCGCACACACAATAAATTATATTAAAACATGGATGTCTTCTCATCTCATCTACAGGAATCAGCTCGGCTCTTGTTGCACTCATGGCGCAGAAGGCAGAGGTGACCTATGACCCTGATGTTGTGACCCCAGAGGCCATACGAGAGATGATTGAAGACATTGGATTTGATGCAGAGATCCTTGAGGGGATTGCTAAGGGTGGAGTTGAGACTGTTACTCTAATAGTGAGCCAAAAGTCCTTATATATAACTTTTCATTTATAAACTTAGATTATTTCAGATAAAACAAGAAAGTGGTTAGCATTGAAAGACCAACTCGTCAAGTTACTGAACTACAATTTCTGTATATGTGCAATTTCTAATCATAGATATAAAATATGTTAAATAATATTTGTTTGGGAGAGATTGGCTGTTGCCAGCTAAGCATTTATATCTCCTTCCAGGAGTTTGCCGAGTTTTATTTGACGGGAAGATCATAAACAAACAGACAAAAACTATAAACACAGAACTGCAAGAGCTTTCGTAGCAAGCAACCACTTCATCAGGTGAAGCTCATGCGTTTTGGGTGGTTTTTATTTTGCAATTATTAAAGTCTTTTAGTGCTGCCACTGACCCGTCTTTCTTGATTTATCTATCAGACTAACCACAGCTATTTTCATTATTGTCTAATATTTCAGAAGAAGCCATTTGTTTTAACTATTTTGTCATGTTTGCAAAATGTTTACCAGATTCAGAGTGCTCTTATCTGTCAATATATAGGTACAAAAAAAACTGTCATTATCCGTCTGGCATGTGGTAAAGAAGTTCTAACACAAGGAAATAAGTTGTGTTCCTCATGAACCTTATTATGCACCCTTCAAGTTCCTTTTTCAAAAAACTAAATGTATATAACAGTTGGTGCAAAATAATTATTTACAAACTTTATGTATTACATGGAAGCAACCAAATACAAAAATACTACAAATGTTTATATGGGTCAGTTTGTGTAAAATTTTGCAAGAAAATATTACACGAGATACAGAAAGCTTTGAAAAACTATCTTCAATGCAACTTTAAGTAAGCTGTCTTTGCAGCTGTTCCATTTTTAACTTTCTTTTGTGATCAATTCCTATTAACCCTTTTCATCTTTTACCCATCGATCACGGGCCAGTATTGTAATGGCATCAATATACAAATATGTGTACCTTTAAAATGTTGTACATGACTCACATACAAATGTCAGGCCCGCTACTGCAAAATGTTTTGTTTGTTGTCCCAAACCTGAAACTGAAACTTTCAGAACAACTTTCTATTTCCTGGTATTGAGCAATTTATTTTAATTAGGGTAAATCCACAAACGTATATAGACGTAGTAAATAGACCTAGTAGAGACATATGTACACCAGACCTGGGGGCACTAATAAGAAAAGGGACAAATGCATGTTTGTGTACCCCCCCCCCCCCCTCCCAATGATGTGCTCTGTGACCCCTTAAAAGCTAACTCAATTTGTCCTACAGATTACTGGTATGCTCTGCACCTCCTGTGTGACCAACATAGAGACAGTTGTGAAAGGTTTAGATGGAGTGACACAGGCATCTGTGGCATTCTCTACAGCTACCGGTATCTTCAAATACATGTCTGATGAAATTGGACCAAGAGCAATCATTTCAGCCATTGAGGTATGTGTTTTCATTTATCCTGGTTGTGAAGCCAAAGCCTCTCAGAAAAGTGAACTTAATCACTGTGTACGAGCCAAGAACCCAAATGGAGAGCAGACAAGGAAGGAAGTTTCAGTTTTAGATGTCAGAAGAAAACCCCAGAGAATTATTCCAGGGGAAACCCATGCAGTCAGGCAGGGACTGAACATCAATCCACATTGTGCCCCGGTGTGATTCAAACCGGGTTCTAGAGGTCAGGTGGAATGTGAGGAAAGTTATCACTTATAAGCCAACACGACCACAAAAATGTAGAGTGATAACAACTTTGTTCAAAATAATGCACAGTTTTCCATAAATAAAATCTAAACAAAGCTTTCCAAGTAAAGCGCATAAATGAAGTCAAAGTTTATACAGCTTTGCTAGAAACCACTATGCTGTGTTTGCATATCAAGCAGAGCTACTGAAACCGAAAGTGCGTCATAATAGTCAATAACAAAACTGTAAGTTTGAATTCCAGATAGGCCAGTATAGGGCACTTTCAAACAATGGAAAACTTTGGAAGTGCTGTAAAGGTGGCAAAGATGTTTTTATAAGCCTGATCCGGAAACACTCAAGTTGTTCTTAATGATTTGAGCAAAGGTCATGTTTAGATGATCCTTCCTGTAAAGGGAACTCAACAAACGCCCATGATTATGAATTGCACACATCAAGAAAATGTGATTCAGTAACTAGACAACAATACTTATTGTAGTTGTGTTAAAAACCCTTAAAGTTAATGGCATTAAAATGTTTTGGAGAGAATTTTAGTATAAAGCATTTTGAGAAACTTTTCACTTCAAAGAAAGGTGTTTATAAAAACAGATTTTAAATTTATTTTGTTTCTCCAGATTTTCTCATTAGCCCAACTTTTTAAATGAAATTTTCTCCTGCCAGTTTTAACGTATATGTCTACATTTATGCAGGACAAAAACAATCGAACAGTTCCAAAAAACCATTGTATACATTGGTGATAACCCTGAATATTTTCTTCATGTTAATTTATAGGATGCTGGGTTTGAATGTAAGTTGGCCTTGGGCCAGACGCATGGCTCTACTGCCCTCCAGCAGCAGAAAACGGTCAGGAAATGGCGTAACTCCTTCTTGGTCTCCCTTATATTCGGAATCCCAGTCATGGCGACCATGATTTACTTCATGGTCAACAAAGACCAGAAAGAGGATCTGATATTGCTGCCAGGATTATCTTTGGAGAACTTGATCTTGTTCTGCTTCTCCACAGTTGTACAGGTAAATTTATGAAGAAATCATTGCAACATTCCAAGTCCATCACTAAAGGTCTTGTGTTGAAATTAATTGGGTCTAAGATAATTGTGTTAAGGTATTGTTTTCATGCTAAGAATACTTTCTTTTGTTCATACCTTAAACTCAAGCTTTTGGGGTGAATTTTGCATCATGTGCTCAGGTTTTTAAATATAAAACTACTGGTTGAATTCTCAAAAAATTCGAAAACTTACACAGTACGGGCTAATATTTTGGTTACGTCCCACAAGGTTTGGGGGAAAAATTTCGGCCGATTTTACAAATTTTCGAGTTGAAAGACAAAGAAAGGAATATTCACTCATGGGAAAACATAATTGGTTACTTTCAACCTGAAAGCTCATCAATTATGAAGTTTACACCAGCACAATCCTTTAGAAAAACATTTCCTGCAGAAATGCCGTCACAAAGTCAAGAAAATAACTTTTAAAGACACCACAAATCACCATTGTTTGTTCTGCCTGCTCTATTGCCACACTCAAAATAAGCCAAATTAAATGTTCACAAAACCCCTGACAAAATATACATCAATTGTATTTTCTCTTTTTTTTTGACGAGAGCACAACATTTTGTGTTTTTTTGGCAGTTACGTTTCCATCGATGATACATTCAGTCGGAAATATAGCCTCCTGAAACTTGTGAGCCCTTATTGTTCCCCAATAAAGTTGCACATGAGCACATTTGCTCAATGCTCCATGCCACTCAAAGATGTTTTAAATGAATTGAATCCAATCACATTATGAATTTCCCATTGACAGTTTGTCGGAGGACGCTACTTCTACGTCCAAGCCTACAGAGCACTGCGTCATAAGACTGCCAATATGGATGTCCTAATCGTCATGGCAACCCTGATAGCATACTTGTACTCTGTTGTGGTTGTCCTGGTCGCCATTATCAAGAAGTCGGACTACAGTCCTGTCACTTTCTTTGAAACGCCACCAATGCTGTTGATGTTCATTAATCTTGGTCGTTGGCTGGAGAGCATGGCAAGGGTAAGCCTTAATGGGAAATTTGAGGAAGTGGTTTGAAAAATAACAAGAACACTTGTATAGTGTAACATATCCAACTAACAAGTGGGCGCTCAAGGCTCGACAATAAAGAGCAATTTACATGCCGTTGTACGCAATTACTATGAGGTGGGTTTAGAGGAAAGGTTTGAAGGAGTTGAGGGTTAAAATAGAGCGAATAATGTGAGGAAGGCTGTTGCAAAGACGAGGGATCAGCAGTACGGAAAGATCTGTCTTCCAGGAGCAATAAGATCTTGGTTCAGTCAGAAAGTGTTGACTTGCTGAACAAAAAAGACAAGCTCGAATGGAGAAAGGCCTGCTGAGTTCAGATAAATATGATGGACTATGAAGGACTTGGGAGACAGTGAGCCTTCAAACACTTAGGGAATTCAACCTTGATGGTGTAAGGAAAGACACAAGTACAATTTAAAAAATTGTTGATGATCATGACATGCAGATTAAAAGAATTATGGAAATTTTGCCGGTTTCAGTTGAAAACATCCGATGCCCTTTCTGAGCTGATGTCTCTACAGCCAGCCGAAGCAGCCCTTGTCACTGTTGGTAATGAGATGGAAGTCATCAGTGAGGAGAATATCAGTGTAGAGCTTGTTACAAGGGGAGACATTCTAAAAGTTGTACCAGGCGGCAAGATTCCGGTGGATGGAAAAGTGATTGATGGTTTAACATCCGCAGATGAATCTTTGATCACAGGAGAGTCTATGCCAGTTCACAAGAAGCCAGGTATGTGGAGATATGTACCAGAAATATTTGCTTTTAACAATTGTTACAATACCGTGTTTAGACAACACTGCAACCTGACAATGACTAGAGCTAGTCGAGGCGTAAGGCCAAATAAGAACTCACTCCGCTGCAGTGAAGTTAATAACTAGAAGCTCCTCCCTGAGCACGAGATTCAACCTTGACGTTGTGCTAAGGAAAGACAAGTGAAGTTAAGAAACGAGAAGACCCCTGGATCCACAAAGCTAAAAAAAGATAGTCCCCACTGATTTCCTACCCTCTGCCCAGGTTGTTAATATAAGCAGGACAATTCTTTTCAGAACTGAGTCTCCCAAATTCCAGAAAGTCTAATCCACAGTAGAAGTCTCCTGAATTCTGAAAATCTACTCCATGGTAGTAGAATATATTTATAGCAAGACAAGTTCCAAAAAGAACATAATCTACCAGCAAGTAGTATACATGGTGTTACCGCAAACCAATACATTGATACCTCAACCATGCAATGCTTAAAATCTATAGCACAAAAGAAAAGAATTTTGAGATAGTGAAGGGTTTACTTGACTCTTTCTTTTTCAGGAAGCATTGTGATTGGTGGATCTATCAATCAAACAGGCACCGTCTTGATGGAAGCAACGCACGTTGGAGCAGACACGACCCTTGCTCAAATCGTTAAGTTGGTAGAAGATGCACAAACATCCAAGGTAACTGATACTACGTAATTCTATTTTGTTTAACCAATGACCTTCAAATTAAGATGATCTATCCAATGACCTATCCAACTCTACGTTGGCGGCCTCCCTTTTATGTCAATATCTTTGTTCAGGGGTGCCAGTCGTAAGGCACATAACCTTTAATTATTCTCTGAGGACACAAACAACTGCTGAAACCTTTCACTACCACACAATTTATCTGGTCACTAATGATCAGAACACAACTTTAAAATTGCATATTAATAAATGATTTTAAAAGTTGTTCTGATTACACACACAATAAGTAAAGTTGTTACATTAAACAGCAATTAAGACAATTTGGTAAATAGGAATAAGAGCCAACTGCTCATTATACCATCTGAAAGCTGCTGGAACAAATGAGCTGCTTTTGCCATGTTTTGATTCGTCTTTGAAAAAGAAGTTTATAGCCACATCATCAGGTTTGCTATTTTGAAATTGTGTTTCTTTGTAATCCAGGCACCCATTCAGCAAATAGCAGACAAGATAGCAGGAGTGTTTGTTCCTGGTATCCTTATCCTATCCACCGTCACATTGACTGTCTGGATTGCTATTGGTATGACACATCCTGATTTAATTCCGACGTACACTCCTGAGGTACGTAAAGCTCTTTAAATTGTGAAAGTCATGTCAACAGTAACAGAAGTATTTTAAAGTTTGGTTTGACTTTTTGTTTTGTGTTAGCACTGTAGCATATTAATTCTGGCGTCAATGTTTTATTTTTCACAGTTGTTCCCTTAAAAATATACTTGAGGGAAAAATCAGAATTGTAATTTATTTGTAATGTTGAAGTTTTTTACACTTTCTTGTATTATCCATATAATAATTTTTTTGGGATGTTGCTTTTTTATTGCAAAAATTTAGCCATACAAAAATGGGCTCCCACAAATGGCACAACATGAGTGATGACATCACAGGGCAATTTGCAAATCTTTGTGAGAAGAAGGGTGTTCAAAATGATTGTGTTTTTTTTGTCAATTAAAATCTGTTAACTCTTATGTGAACTAAAATTCCTTATTGATTTAGCAAACTTCAGCAAGATCACTTGCTGGCATTTTTGTTAAATTTTCTGGCCAGCCATGGGTTTCAAATCCCAGTCTGGCTTGTCTGGCCAATCACAATGTTTGTGGTTATGACTATAGCAAATTTGTTGTTCTCAATTATGCACATTGTCAAATTGAGGCGAAAAAACAACTTATTTGCTTATAACTGCCCATATATTTTTTTATTAAATCCAAAACTATTATGTTGTATCTTTCTTTTTAGGGTGTAAACAGAACTACTGAAATAACCATTGAGTTTTCGTTCCAAGTGGCAATATCAGTGTTAGCGATTGCTTGCCCCTGTGCACTAGGCCTTGCCACCCCTACTGCCGTTATGGTTGGAACTGGAATAGGAGCCCGCTGTGGGATTCTGATCAAAGGAGGAGAGCCCCTTGAACTTGCCCGGAGGGTAAGATTGGCATTTTGGGTCTTTTTTTCATGTATTTGGGGTCTTATTTCTTGTATTTTCAAAGCTTTTCTCCCCCATCTTGATAATTGTATCCAAACTATGTAGGCTGTTTGTTATAGGGGCAGTCTGACTTTAAAGGTGTAATTTTTTTTGCTGAGAGGTAGATGTTAATTAAATGTTTATTGGGGAAAAGAGAGTTCTTTATGTATGTCAGGAATCAGATTTACTTGGTCCTTTTCTCTGTTACATGAGCATTTTAAAGTTTATTTGTAACTAACATATTGTGTCAGAGACAGGCATTGTTATCACTGTTTTGGAAGAAAGAAATAAGTACTTATAAGTACTTTATAAAATTTATTTTCAGTCAGGTAGATATGATGAGAAAAATAACAAATTGAAAAATGATCCAAAAGAACTACAGGAACCCGAACTTTAACTTAACCTGTAATTTCCCATAAAATGTGCTTTCTTCTATTGTCTTTAAAACTTTCCCATAGTAAACACTTCATGGTTATTCAATACCCAAGTGTTGGCATACTTGGCCCAATGCTAAGTGATAAAAACAACCTGAATTGGGACTGTTCTGGTTAGAATACTTTTTTCAGGCAGAGCAATAATTGAACCTTTTCATCTTTATCAACAGCTAAAGACAGTCATCTTTGACAAGACTGGGACAATAACCTATGGCGTGCCTCGCGTGATGCGCACTATGCTGTTTGTCGCCCTCTCTGAGATCACTGAGGAGGAGTTCCTAGCAATTGCTGGGACAGCTGAAGCAAGCAGTGAGCACCCTCTTGGTGTGGCAGTGACCAAACATGCGAAAGAGGTAATAAACCGTCTTCTTTTCAGAACATTTGCCTTGTATACACAAGAACAAATTGGATACTTCCAACCTATATATGCATTTCTCAAGCAACACTTATAAGCAGCATCACCACTAGCGGTCAAGCTTTTTCTGAAGACAAGCAGAGTATACTACTAGCTTTTCTACTGAGTTTTACTGGTGTAGTCCTCAGTCCAACTGAATCAAACAGAACAACATGCAGGTTTTGGGATGGTCATGGTTATTTTACAATGCTTGTTGTTACAAAGACACCAAATAAACGTCAGATAAGTTTTAAGGAATTCTTTGACGATGTTGAATTAAACAGACTCGAGCATTTTTTTGACATTATTTACACAGAAATTGTTAAGGGATATAAATAACATTGAGATAACTGTTGTTATCACTGGTTTTCAAACTCTAAAAACCGAAGGGAACAAATTTGATGGTTGTGGCTGTACTTAAGTTAGAAAACAGGTAAATTAGTTATATAATAAAGAGAGTTGTTTAAAAAATGTTGCATTCGTATTTGTGTCTGCATATAGATGTTGCAGTCAGATCGTGTGGGTAAATGTACAGGCTTTACTGCAGAGCCAGGGTATGGTCTACAGTGCACTGTCAGCCATATCGGCTTGATGCTCAACGCAAACATGAACCAGCAGAACAATGCAAGTAGTTCTTCCCCACAGATCATCACTCCACCTAAGGAGCTTACCTCTTCAGGTAAGAATCTTTTACAAACTTTTTTTTCCAGGAAGATATGCACCGCTTTAATTTGTTTCAGTATAACCAAGTTGATCAAACCAACTTGTGATTTAACATTGAATTTGACGATAACTTTTATAAAAAGAAAAAGAAAATTGGTTTTGCGCGGGATTTTAAATTAACATGTCTTTTATGTGCCGGCTTAAAAAAATGACAAAAAAGTGATTTTAGGGGGTCCAAAAGTAATTTTGTTGAGAGAAAGCTTCTCTTGAGGTTTGGTACTTTGAAGTTTATATCTATTGCAGCTTTAAGAGTACAAGTTGTAAGTTTGTTCCTATTATTTACAAATCGTGTACTTTGCCTAGAGATAGTACATGTATACAAGGTAAAAACCAAAATGAAAAAATGAATATTAAACATGTGTACAAGTTTTTTTAAATTGGTATTCAATCTGCAGAAGACTTTACTTTTTCTTTCTATCAAAAGAAAAATGCAGAACTAAATTGGCACAGAGGCCTTCGCAAGGCCATGGCAATGGTAAAATAGTCCCATAGACTTAAAATTTACTCTTTCTAAAAGTCCTTGCTCTTCAAAAGATGAAATTTTATATTATTCCAATATGTTATTATACAGATGAAATAGTGCAGGAGGAAGACTCAGGTGTGTACAAAGTCCTGATTGGTAATCGGGAGTGGATGCGTGAAAACAACCTGACTGTAACCGATGAAATGGATCACTCTATGGCACAATATGAAGGGCTTGGACAAACTGCTGTTCTGGTCGCCATCAATGGTATGTACATTGTTTTTATAGCCAATACTTTTCAATTGCAATTTTATTTCTTGCAAATGAAATTTGTTTAGGGAACCAGAGTTCTCTAGCAGCCATCTTGAACAATCCCACAGACCAGGCCTGATACTTCTTGGAGGCAACGAAGGTGAATTGCCTCCATGCCTTGGTGCCCTTAAAATGCTCCAGTTGAACGTTACTATTTCCTCATAGGGTGCCCTTTAAACGAGGAGAAAATGCCTTGATGCCCTTGCCCTTCCAAAAGCGAAGCATACAGGCCTGCCACAGGCTATCAACAATAACATTCTGGTGGTAATTTGGCAAAAACCATCAAAATATGGCCATGCCAATTACAGTGTTTTACTTCGAGCGAGACACTTAAGTTTGTAGTTTATAAACTCACCGAGTTTGAGCAGTTATTTTATTTTATTTTTGTTTTTAATTCTTTATGTTCTGTTTTACAGGAGTGGTGGCTGGTATGGTAACCATAGCAGATGCAGTCAAAGAAGAAGCCAAGCTGGCTGTGATTGTCCTGAAGGACATGGGACTAGATGTCGTACTCTTAACAGGGGACAATAAGAAAACTGCCAATGCCATTGCTAAACAGGTACGTGTAGAGTTAAGTCAAAGCCATATAACAAAGATTAGCAAAAGATAAAAACAAATACTTTGAATATCTCTGGAGACGTCAATCAAGTTAGATTTTGATAATAATTGCAGGCCTTGAGTTTTGTTCTTGATAGGGGCGCAGCGCTATTCCCCTGATAAGGACGGGCACTAATAACTAAGAAGAAATCCTAAATTTGTACTTGAACTTTGCAAAGGGGACCACTGCAAAAGTGCACTGGGCACCACAGCAATTGCTGTGGGTGAAGTTGGTTACTGATATTGATTTTCAATTAATAGGTAAATCAGTCCTATAGATTCACCCAAAGTCCCAAAATAAATTGGGTCAATTCAAGGTATGCTCAACTTTTCTGACAGTTTTGTTTGGCCACTATAAATGAGCGACTAAAATGTTCTGAAAATAATCTAAATTTTCTTGCTCCAGTAACCTACTATCATTGTATCCTTAATTTCTATGGGCAGTTAAATTAAATGTTGTTTTTCGGCAGATGATCTATGACTCTATGACAGTTATGACAGCAATGCTGAAGTGTTTTTATTAGAACTGATGACTGTATGTTTTGCATTAAGTTGGATTGCATTATTTGAAGGTCTCCTTATTTTTATTCTGGATGTTCAATCCTAGGTTGGCATCACAAAAGTCTTTGCTCAAGTCCTACCCAAGCACAAGGTAGAGAAGGTCGAAGAGATACAACAAAAGGGTCACAAGGTTGCGATGGTTGGGGATGGGGTCAACGACTCCCCGGCTTTGGTCAAGGCGGACGTTGGTATTGCCATAGGAACAGGTACTGATGTTGCCATGGAAGCAGGAGACATAGTTCTCATCAAGGTTAGTTGTTTAATTTTTCATGCAAACAATTTTCTGATAAAGTTGTGCTTACTTCAAGATCTTTGTGTATGTCTATCGCTAATCAAAAGGCACTTTATTACCACCATACATATATCTCCAAAAATTACTCCAACCCTATTTTTCCTACAGCCAGTCAGGAAACCCTTGGCCAAAACATCTTGGGGTTCTTATGCCCCCGCATTACGGAACGACTTCATGGGTCATTTTAAACTTTCTCCATCCCTAAACTGTGTTTAAAATACCCTCTGGACTCACCTAAAAAAGACTGTAAAAAATTCCTTTCTTCTAATTTTTTGCTGTGCCATGAGCATCTTAAGATGCCGGGACATTATAAATGCCCATTATTACTATTATTATTATTATTATTATTACTATATCTGTGCTTAATCCTTTGTTACAGATTAATTATAATCTGAAGTTGAACATTCAGAAACACCATTTGTATTCATCAACCAAACATAGCCAAAACGTCTTTTTGACTCTTTCCATCGCAGAATAATCTTCTGGATGTTGCAGCCGCCATTGACTTGTCAAAACACACCGTCCGCCGAATTTACATCAATTTCTTCTTTGCAATCATCTACAACATGGTTGGCATTCCCATTGCTGCAGGTAAGTCTTTTTTCCGTTATAAAGTTGATGATGAGTAAAATGAGCAAGAAAAGAATGTCCAGAAGCCTCGGCTAAAACCAGTCAAATAGTTAGAAAGAAGCTTCTCTCTGAAATGCAACAAGCCCCCGCAAGTAACACCTAGAGTAATTGAGACACACAACTTCAATACAAGATCATGCTGCTTATGTACGGATGTCTGAAGAGAAAATGATTGACTTGATGCATCAGTACAATAGAAAAAATGCAGTGTGTTTTTAAAAGATACTCAAAGAGACTTTTGTGGGTTCAACTGAAAGCCATGATGGATAATGGATACACTGTCTGCTAACAGACCCTCGCCAAGTGAGATACACGATCAAAGCCTAGTCTGAAACAACTGTTGCTTATCTCCATGTCTTCATTACTGCACTTGCTACAACAATTCTTCTTGAAAACGATGGTCCTATTGATAGCCAATTTCAAACAAGCTATATTTTATTTTGTTTCTTCTTCTCAGGTGCCTTAGCCCCTTTTCAAGTCCTCCTGACACCCTGGATGGCATCTGCTGCCATGGCATGCTCTTCAGTCTCCGTAGTACTTTCATCACTTCTTCTCAAATTGTAAGTTTCTTTACCAAAGTAGCAAGAACCAAAAATGATGCCTTTACACAAATGTCCACAGATTTACAATAAACTTACACTGTTTAAAGATATTGATGGAAGAAGGTTTCCCTTAAAATATTACTTGCTCAATGCTGTAGTTTGTGAGAAATGAGTAAAACGATTTCACAAAAATAATTTTCATTACAATGAGACAAATTTTGTTAACATGTTCAACAGATTTACACAACTCTCCTATAAACATCTCTGTGATTTTAATTTTTTACCTTAAAAACATGACAGCCATGAAATGAACCTGAAACTGCTTCACGTAAACTATTACAAACGTCTTCATTCACAGTGGTTAGGAATTCATATCATGGCAAAAAACTTGATCTACAAAAGGTATCAAAACCCTTAGAAAGAAACAAATAGCACAAGAGAATGTACATTGCTCTGGAAACCACTCAAAATAATGGAACAATAAAATGGGTGATTGTTCTGTAACCATTTTAAAATGGGTTGACTTTTTTGCTTGTTGATCTTCCCTTTATATTCCTGTCTTTATTCTTTTCTTTTCTTGCAGTTACAAGAAGCCACAGTATGAACTTTTAGGGATTCATGACACACCAGATCCACATGAAACAGTGTGAGCTGAAAGACTTCTGAAAACCTGACTCCCTGTCTCCGAGACATACCCTTTCAACAAAATCATGCATCTGCTTATTGTTGTTATTTTATTTTTAAATAGCTACACATTTACATTTACTTCACAACACGCAAATTCATGTTTAAGTGTACCCAGGAAAATTTAATTATTTTCTTAGCAAATTGTCCACGTGTTGCTTTAATAATTATTTGGTTTACAAGAGTTAATAAGCAACAGGTTCTTTGAGGTAGTCTTCAAACTCGCAGTATTTCAGGCGAACAAAATGTATGTGGTGGAGCACTGGTATAAATATTACAATCAGTTTAAAATATTTCCTTTTTATGATTTCCTTTTTATGACTATTCCTAGGGTTTACTTGTTCATTCATATACAAATATACTCCAACTCTTATTTCATACTACATGATCACAATATGATTTTCAATACTTTTTATTTTATCATTAAGACGTGAAAACGGACCAAAATGAACTTTGCAGTGAATTAATCTGGTTTGAAAACTTGTCCGACTTCGTAATTCTTTTGGGGTTGAATGTGTACACACAATGAATGAACCTTTATGTGTTTTAGGCAGAACTATTGGGGAATTGAATTGTTCTTATTCTCAAACAAAAACATTCTTCATGTTTTATTTACATTATGTACATTTTTGTTTATAAAAAAATAAGTTTTTATTCTACATGTGTAGTCATTTATTTATGTAGCTAAACATTGGTCAAACACAACTTAAACTTTGTGTTTAATAATTTTGACCTCTCAATTTGTTGTGTACCTTGTTTTGCTAATACTAGCTTAGCATGTGAACAATACAAACTATACTAAGTTTGTAAATCAGAGGTCTGTGGTTATGGGTGGTGTTGGAAATTTGGGTTTAAAAACAAAAGGTTAATTGTGTGTGTAACCTCTAATACAAAAGTATTACAAGTTAATCGTTCAATCATCTTTACTCTTCCATTTACATTTCAAGGCTTTTGTGAACCACACTTAATTATATGTATTATTTGGTTAACTTTTGCCTAAAAGCATCGATTATTTTTTTCAAGTTTCTACTGTTTATTCAATTTGCAAAGCACTGTAGAAATTTGCTAAATTACTTGCATTTATTTTTTACTTTAGATTTCTTGTAAATATTTTCTTGGTACAAATTGGAATTAAGTTCCGGGGTTAAATAAAGTTATAGTTATAGCCCTATAACTATTTATCATGAATATTTTATTTGATTGATAGGAAATTCTATCAATATGAAATGCCCGAATTTGCTTTATCGAAAGAATGGTATATTCAACTGAACTGTATTGTGTGCGGCTTTTTATCAAAACATAAGGACACCTGTCTTAAAAAATTTCTTTATTGTAATTCTATTACTTCTACTAATGATTTTTTCTTTAGTTTTTTTTTTTTTTTTTTTTCAGCATTTACTGTAATGTTTTTTGATGAACAATTTCATCCTAACAGACTAATTTCCTGTATTTTAAAAGGAACACAAAGTGCTAATTTCCAGCGTCATAATCTGTTGCTAATGTCTTTGTCTAACTGCCTTAAGCTACAAAATCAAATAGCAAACTGTTAATTTAATTAAGTTGTACTAAACGGGGGAAACACCGTACTTTGTGAGCCGTATGATATTACGTGGGAGTAAACCAGCGCTGTTATGTTTTCACGCTAATTTACTTACCAGGGAGCTGAGAAAGATTAGAAAAGGGACACGATTTAAAGCGCATTGAGACTGGTATCGTGAGATGCGCTTTATAAGAACTTGTTATTATTATAAATGTACTTTGCTAAGGGGATGGATTCATTTGAGTCGGTTTTGGATATGAGAAGTGTCTCCTTAGAAGAAGAAGGAGCTTACAACAAAACTTGTGTAAAAAATATGTTTATAATAATTGGAGGCCTAATTATTTTGTAAATATAATCTCATGAAATTATGCCAAATTTTGAAATTTTAATATTATTGGTGATGTTTACATTTCAGTGTAGTGCACAGCACAACTGCTTATCGCATACTATTAAAAATTTGCATTCATAAAGATATTCAAAGCTTGTCTATTTATTCTGTCTGTGTTGTCAGAGTTATTACTATGACGGCTTTGTGTTTTGTGTACTGCGATCGGCGCCTTCATAAAATGATATTAATGCCATTGTGACCGGCTGCGTAATGATTACAGGTGGGAAAAAAAACATACTTAAAAAAAATACATGTACCAATTAACTTTTGGCAGGATTACAGTACAATAGGCACTGTGCCTAATTAGGTCCATTGCAAGTTTCCTTTATTATTATTATTATTATTACGAAAAAGTAGAGGCCAATGACAATCAGAAAGCCAATGAAAATACAACTTTACAGGAAGTGTTTAAGCGCAATAAAAACTGTCTCTCTCACTTTTGGGAAAACTTACATAGCTTGATACTGCGAAGTAGACGTGGGGTCCGACCCTGTCTATGAGCCTTTAGGCGTGACGTCAGATATTCAGGCTAACTGCAAAGACAACAAAAATGTGACACAGGTTCATTATAAAGTCCAGACCTAAACAGCATTGTTATAACGGACCCAACACTATCAGAACATTTAACCCCACCATTAGAATTGCTAGCGGGTGCCGCGAGAAGCATCTCACTCAGAGAATTTATTATTTTAGGCGCAGGTATCAGCAGAACTATAGGCCTACATCACGACCAATGGAGATGGAGAAAAACAAATAATCACTTCTGATCGGCAAGTTTTCAAAGTTTGTCTTTTTTTTCGATCGAACTTCTAACAAAGGCCTATACTTTTTTAAATTCAAAACACATAAAAAATATATAAAAGTTTTACAATTGTAATAATTGTTAATATTTTCAACGGCCTCCTCCATTTCCCCACACAGCCGCCCGTTCCTCACCTAACAAAATGGTGTCCTGATCAAGTTTATCTTTTTCTTCAAATAAAATCATTCCAAAAGATTTAAAAAATAAAACTACACACAAAATAGTGTCGATTATTAGGCCTATGCTATCCACTATAATTAAGCCTGTAACTGTGATGAACTAAAGACTCAAATTAGGCCTAAGATAACTCAACAATAAGTAAGATGTATTACCTTGAATTTGATGAAGTACACCGTGCCTTGACCACAATGCTGTTTTTTCTAACCAAGTTCCTCCCTGAAATTCCGGTAGAGTAATTTACGCCGTGCGCATTTATTTTTTTTATTCAGAGGTAACTAATTTTATTTGCCATAAGTAGCAAAAATTGCGTCTTCTTGGATGCTTCCATGAATTAAAGACAACTACATTTCCTGAAATAAAACTTACTTTATTCATGACATTCACACTTAGCCGACGACACTCACATAACATAATGTAAACCCCATAATCATGATAGCATTTTGTACAGCACGATTTTCTAACAAAACACAAATAGCACAATTTGGCTGCCCCCAGAGCCTCTATATTGTTGGAAGAAAATATTTCGTTAGTAACTTCTTCCATTGTCGACTTTTGGTGAACTCAAGTTAGACGCATTAAAATACAATAGTTTCCAATGAACTTACATCTACTAAAATAAAACTTACTTTATTTAGTATGACTTTGACACTTATGAAACTCGAAAGTAATACGTGGTGAACCACCCTTTTATACAATATTTTTCGAAAACGGACAATAAAAAATAGCACAACCCAATGTTTTGGCTGCACAGAGCCTCCATAGAACAAGCTATATCGTTCAAAAAAAATTCTCACTGAGTCCATCATTTCCTGTACTTTACTTCATGACGTCAACAGAGCTTTCTCGCTTATTGATGATCATTATTCTTGCTTTAACCGTTATATACATGTATTGGGGCAATAAATTGTATAAACGTCTACACAAAGTTCGTTGTTCCAATCTTATACATCCACAGACATATCAGAGCACCCACAGTTGCGTTCAACTTTCAATGCAGGTGTTCGTGGTTTGATGACGCGGACTACTCTCAATCGCGGTCCTGATCGGTGCATCCATCCACGCGATGACGTAATGTTTTTAATTCCAGTTTGTAGTGCACAAACGCTTATGTGATGTCACGTGTTGACGTAAAGACTTTGTTGTCTGTTTGACTGAATGGGTATAATGTTTGATGTCTGTTAACGTTAATTGTTTTAGTTTAATTTAATTAAAGTAGAAAGTACCCTTTCAATGGGTTAATTGACTATTTCGATCACACTTTCAAAATTCATTCAATCCACTGACCCAGTACACTCATACTCAGTACTCGTGTCGTATCAAGTGCCACTCACATAACAAATTACGTGTAAAGCTAAATACAACTTAAGTAAACAAATAATAATTTAAACAGTTTTAAAACAAACAGCTCGTTTTCTAGCACCTAGTAGTATCCTCAGGTGATGATATCAAGACTAATACTCCCGGACCGCACCCATAAACACGTCAAGAATGTACCCTTGCACGGTGTGTTCGTGTATAGGGATCATCATCTTGACTCTGTTACCCAAGATGATTTTTCCTTTTTAGCAAATCGGTTCCTTTTTCTAAAAGAGTCCTGTCTCGTCAGCCTTGTTCACGTCGACATTGTTCCCAGCTGGACAAGATTATGCAATGAGACAAGTTTCCCTGTGATATGAAGGTAAAAGTTTGAGCTCTCTCTTGAAGATTTCATTTCCCTTCACAAAGATGAAAGGCAATTCTGGCAACCTATGAGCATATGACTTGCGAACATCTATTCGCTTGGGATCTGAAGTAGTTATGCATGAGTCCCTCTTCCCGCTTCAAACATTTTGGTGCTGCAGCTTTCTTGAGATGTTTAGAGTTTTGCCATTTAGCTTAGGCGGAAATAGAATCTGAAGTCATCTTCAAAGATGAAGAATGCTTGATTTCACAGCCAGGAACAAAGGAGGTTGAAGACGATGAAGTTATGACTAATGTTGTCCTGCAGTAGGCCTGAAGAGTGCCCGTATGTATACACACTTACCTTTTCTGCAATCATTATGTCTTTTCAAGGTCAACAAACCAACATTTGTCGAGGTATCTTCTCTTTCAACATAAAGAAGAAATACCCTTGCCTTAAGATAACAGGAGAAGGAAAACTGGAGGTTTAATGTGATTTTAATAGTCAGAGACACTCAAATATCATGGCAAATGAAGAAGAAAGTAGAAAAGAGTTTGGGAACTTTGACATAGAACGAAAAGTTGAAATTGTCTGCATGCAAAAGTAGTCATGGCTACCAACTCTTGAGGATGACGAACGTAATCCTTGTCAATAGGAGAGAATGTCATGTACAACTTGATAATGAAGACATGCGTTATTCCTTGAGCAATTACCCACCAATAACAACCTGGTTTCCTTTGACCGAATTCCTAAGTTTACATTATTTGTTTAGTTCACCTATAAGTTTGTTTATCAATAGTGTTTAACACACTTAACACACGAAAACCCATCTCTTTTCATTCATCTGATGTCTAACACGCGTTCATACTAAACTTCTATGAAAATCTATCAAAGACAATTTAGATGTTGTATTCGTTTGTGTTAACGTTTGCATGACTGTTTCAAATGAAAAAGTGTAATTTTAAAATAAAATTGTTGGCAATGCGCTTGGTGGTCTAGCTTGTTCTAGCTAGGATGGTGGATACAATTCGAAATGTATTGTCCTTGTCATTTTCCTTGTAAACGTCGCTGCTTTCTATATAATAGAGAGTCAAAATGTTCACTCTAAAAACTGTTCACTTCCAACAGTGTCCTTGTATGTATGTCACTTCCAGCTTGTTCGAAGATTAGTTTGCTGTTTTTCCTCGTTGTAAATGTCTTGACGTAAGAAATTGCTCACTTCCAATAATGTCTTGTAGTTCACCTGTTGTTTGTAATAAGCCGTTTACACTATAAAAAATACAATTATATAAGCATTTTCTTACACTTTTAGAAAAGTATGTAATGACAACCCTTTATTACATAACATTTGTCTTGATTTGTTTATACTCTTTCTCAATAAAGACTTGGAGGTTACATAGATTGTGGCCGATGTGGTCAACCTCAGCTTGAGGATAGGGTACTTGCAGCGAGGTATGGACCCTTTGTTCAGGGATGTATATCTAGTGAGGTTATCCAGTGAGGTATATCCAGTGATACCTCCAGTGAGGTGTATCCATTGAGGTATATCCATTGACGTATATGATCTTTTGAGGTACATCCAGTTAGGTGTATCAATTGAGGTAGACCCAGTGATGTTTATCCAGTGAGGTATATCCATTGAAGTATATCCAGTGAGGTATATCCATTGAGGTATATCCAGTGAGGTATATCCATTGAGGTAAATCCAGTATATCCAGTTAGGTATATCCAGTTAGGTGTATCAATTGTGGTAGATCCAGTGCGGTATATCCAGTGAGGTATATCCATTTAGGTTTATCCAGTGTGGTGTATCCACAGTGAGGTATATCCATTAATTTATATCCATTGAGGTTTTTATATCCATTAAGGTATATCCATTGAGGTATATCCATTGAGGTTAATCCAGTAAGGTATATCCAGTAAGGTATATCCAGTGAGGTGTACCCAGTGCGGTATATCCAATGAGGTTTATCCATTGATCCACAGAGGTATACATAACAGTAAAATTATCAATGTCTTGAGTTTGAAGCACAGAAGTACAAGCTATATCCATTTGCGCACATTGCTGATTTTCTTGAAGTTTAAAACCGCCTAGTAATTCCTCATTGAAAAAATTGTTCCGTGAAGACATAGTTAATGGTTGATCGTCATTGTTCCTTGTAATATTCGCTTGGCACGCGTGTGGACGATGAATTGTGTTTTATATGAAATAATGTTTGAATGAATGATCACAGTATTGATTTAAAAGAACTACTAATGGACAGTTTATTGAAAGTAGTAAATATTACACATCAATCGAGCCAATCAAACATTCACACTTCTCGCACCCTCAAGTTATTTTGTGTTATTATTTCGTTGATACATACTCTTTGAAATTAGTTATTATTTGAAATTGATATTAGCCTTTACTCTTTTATGAAATACTAGGCCTATCTACACATAAATATACACCGCGCAACGTATAAAAAGTTGAGCAGACAAGAGCAGTTGAAGATATCTCCATCAATTCCTCAGACTTTCGAGTTATTTCATTTTTTTCTGGTTTTGAATCAAAGGACTTCCAGAAAAGTTAATTAAATCCCTGCAGTAACCAATAACCCAAGAAAAGAAGACAAAAAGGAGGCATTCCAGTTTAAGATGTGGGAGGGAAACCCGAGAGAATGAGTCCATGGAAAACTCAAGCAGTCATGTAGGGACTGGAAACCTAATCCAAGTATGTGCCCCTGGCGTGATTCGAACCAGGCTCCTAGAGGTGGAAGGCGAGCAAAGACCACATATACGCCAACCTGACAGTTTTCATCATCTTCTCCTCAGGTTGGTAAGAGCAATGAAGCTTTTGAAGATATCTTTCTAACACCATGTTTCAGCACCAAAGAGACCATTTTCAGAACCTATGGAATGGTATTTTCCAGAGCCATTTATAAAATAAACCTATTTAGTTGTTCTTTTACGGAATAGTTGTTTTTACTATCGTATTCGTTTATCACATTCACATTCTCATCCTTCACTTCATACTTGTTTCAGTTATCAGTTTATTTAAACAAAAATAGAACAATTTAAATAAAATTATTGTTTTTTCTCAGTGTAAAATTGTAAATGGTTTTGGGTGTTATACGATGTGTTGTAGTTTGATATAATTTAAACCATTAACTAATGTTCTTAGCGGAATGGAAGACAGTTAAAGTATCAACTGTTCTCAATGTTCAAAACGCTCATCTTTACTTCCGAAGTTGTTCATTATTTGTTCACATACAAACGTTTCCTCCTTTGGAAACTAAGCTGTTTCCGAGTGATGAGTGCGCCCTCGACGTTACGTTCTTTGTCGATAACAAATATTGCGCCTGTGGTGACTCAATAGCTCTATAAAGAGTTGTAAACTCTACACATAAATTCCTCTTGGCCTACAGCAACAGTAATACAATAGTTATTTACTACATTAAAGTTATGACCAGCACCTTGAAGACTGTATTGCAAAGATGCATACCAAGTTGTGTAATAACACAACTTAATATACCAAACTATCGTTTTAAAAAAGTGTACATGAACTGTATATGTCTGTTATTTTTGACCCAATATTACTTTTGTTTAGCCATTGTTTACTCCACTGAAAAGTTATAGCAATGATAACGTCACATTAATGTTTTTTGTCCATCCTTTCTCTTCAGGGTGTGTTAAAAAGATGCAGCCACAGATGAACACACTCACATTGATGCTTTCTTGTTGTCTTGGGTGAGCGATGGTTAATATTGACGCATTCACACTGACCACTTTTTGTTGACTTTGACGGGCGTGGTTAAAAGTCGCGTCCACATTGATGCTTTCTGGGTGTTTGTGATGGGCGCAGCTTAATTGGTCCTTGATGGGTTTTGCAGAAAAACTTGCATTGATGTTCGTGGTGGAAGTGGCGAAATAACATACATGAGCGTGGCTGACTGACACTGATGTTGGAGATATCTTTGTTGGGCGTTTTCTGACATTTTTATCAGTATCCAGAGTCAGTAAATGTTTTTGGTACATCATTAAGAAATGACAACCTCGTCTCAGTTTCCATCTTTGAACACGCAAGGGCTGCATCGTGCCCAAAGCTACGCATTGGCAATGCGATGCGTTTGCTGTTGTAACTTGCATGAATGTTTGTTTTGGAGTTTTATGTTTGGTGGAAATTGTTTAATTTACCTAGATTTTATTTAACTAGGCCCTATATTCAATTTTAGTTCAATTAATTAACTCAAGTTCCATTTTATAGCAGCAACCTATGCATCCATCTCCCATCCATTAATTCACATGCTCTTTAATTCACTCATCAGTTATTCAATTAATTAACTTTAAATCAACAAATTAATGAAGTGCGAACTAATTTAGTTATACATACATTAAATTATTCATCTCTCTATTTTTTTATATTTTTTTTTGAAAACAGTGTAATATGCAGGGCTCTTCCAAAGTCGTGGTCCTGACAGAATTGACCACTGCTTTTATTCGTTGCCGTTACCACGTATCTCCCTTGATCACATCTTTTTGACACGAGCATGTCTCAAAATGTTTACTTTATCCTCTGTTTCCTTAATCATGAAATTAATGTGTTTTGTAAGCTTTATTCCTTATTCGCATACACTTACCTGATTCATGACAAGGCCAAGGAAATGAAAGGAGAAAAAAGGGTAGCAGAAGAAAGGAATGTGAATTGAGAGCGAAAATAGATTGTGCACCATCTATTTTCTTTCCTAATTCTCATCCCAAGATGGGTTTTACAAGCACAGGAGAGGTTTTGTGCTTTAGGACCGAACAACCAAAATAGACACTTGCTGATACATTAGGTTGAAAAGATAACCAGATAAATAGTAGAAAACAAGTTATGCACATATAGTTCCTCCTAATAGCCTAAAGAACTTTTTACATACACACACGGCAATTACTATACATGACTGTATGACCTTTACATAATGCACCCACACAGTATCGTCAGAGGGAACAATGCTGTCATTGCTACTATTATTAGATGTGGCAACTGACAGGTGTAGTACCTACTTACCTTTGAAAGAACATCATGTGTTACCACACAATGGGGACAGGGTCAGGGAAACCAGGGAAGTATAGGGAGGGTCAAAGAGAGCAGATTCCTGTGTTGACTTTATAAGGAAAGTATGAAAATAGATGGTGGATGAAGCTGAGGATACAGTGAGGTGACAACCCAAAGAAACTGAGTGTCTTACACCGACCGTTTGGGGCAAAAAGAAATGGATGAAAAGGGAAGTGGGTCATAAATAAAAGAATAGATAAGTAAAGAAACAAAAAAATTGTTCCATATACTACACTTATTCATTTATCACGCTTCATATACTTGGTGTTAGTATACTTGTATTTTGACCACTAAAAAATATTACCAATTGCACTTAATCTGTATAATCTAAAATATTACCAGAGTGTGAGACAGTGTCAACCAATACATACACTTCCATATAATATGGAGAGAAGATATATTTATAAGATAAAAAATGTATGATAAGGAGAAGATGTTTCGTAACAAGGACAAGACAAGAGGACATGTGATGGTGAAGGAAATGTGTGTAAAGAAATGGGGGAAAAAAATCCCATTCATTTACACCAAAGACTACACTCATTTAACACGCTTACTGATATACTTGTACACTATTATATTAACTACTTACTTTTACAAATGTTTACCACTAAACTTATACACAAAATACTCCTAAGATATTACCAGTAAGACATACCAAGTTGTAAATATGTCTGACACTGCAAACATACCTACACATACTGAAACTTACCTTTGGTCATCCCATACCAAATAGATTGTCATGGGTTTAACAAAGAGATCCAGAGTCCATGATAGAGAAGATAATTGTTGAAAGATAAGACAAAGGAACTGGGTTCCAAGATGAGACGATAGCCCAAAGAAATTGTATCATAGACAAGAGACAAATGGGGTAGGTTGAAAGGAAAAGTATATAAAGGGGGACATTTAAAAACCCAATAATTTGCACCACAGACTAATAAAAATAATAATATACCGCGCATTTTCCATACTAAAAATGAATTAAGCACCTTACAATAAAAACAAATAATTGTAACAGACTACACTTACTCATTAATAATGCCAATACTAATAAACTTGAACCTTATTAACTACTTACAAAAAGTATAAACCCCTATAAATGTTTTATACACTCAGAGCACACCTCTGTTACCAGAATGTTAAGACAGAACAGGTAGTAATTAATATTTCTGACATGGTTACCATACCCATAACATGTACAGAAACTTACCTTGAGCTGCTGACAAAATAGATTGTCATAAAAGTGTAATATAGAAAAAGAGATCCATTTCAGGAGTCAGAGATATATAGAAAAAAATTATACGAAGTATGGATTTCTAAGCTGACATATCAGCAAATAAACTTTCTTACATAAATGGGACAAGAGTGTCCACGTGGGATGAGACAGGAAAGTGTCAACAACAAAAAAGAAATGCAAGCTTTTATAAACTAAGTACAAAACAAACAATAGTATTTAATTACCATGCCTAATGTACCTCATTAAACTTACAACAATCTTAACTATTAAAGACATAAGAAGTTGTAAATATTTCTTACACTGTATACATGTACAGACACTTACCTCGAGTTAGTTTTATCCCAGACAAATAAATTGTCCTGAGATGACAGAAAAGGAGATTATTCACAGGCAGAGAGATTCTCTGAGATGAGGAAATAAGAAGAAAGGTTTGGAGGGGGACTGTTGACATGATCTCCCCAGGTGAGAAGGACAGCCATAAAAAGCTGTTTCACATAGTAATAACCACATTAGATTGATTTTTTCACTTACAACTTACTTAAACTTGCCATAAAAATACTTTCTTTAAAATATAACACCACAAACTAACAAACTAAAATATAAGCAGAAGATATAATATAGTATTAAGACAGAAATTTGTTTTTAAATTTAAACCAGATTCATGTGTTTACTTACCGTTGTATTGAAATCCTTTTATGTGGACTTCACTAGATAATAGGAATCATTCATATCGATGCAAATACAGACATGAACAATGTCAATTTAATCATCAACACAAGAATATGTTATGTTGATAAAGACAAAGAGAGCAGACAGAGAAAATGACAACTGTGTCTTCATGACCCCAAGACATCAATGGCAGACCACCAAAGTTTCCTCAAGATAATAGATTGTGGCAAATACAGATAGAGCAATGTCAAGGTAGGAATCAACACAAGAAGAAAGTTATGTTTATATGACAAAGCACAGAGAGAGAAATTTCCACCTGAGTCTTCATGACCTCAAGACATCAATGGCAGACCACCAAAGTTTACAAACAATCTCTTGACAAATTCAATACAATTCCACTGTCAAATTCTCAACATTATGTACGAAAACACCTTATTGCAAACAGGTGCATGGATACCTGATTCGCACAGAATAATCTC
The DNA here is from genome assembly GCF_032118995.1 of Asterias amurensis. Classification (NCBI taxonomy): domain Eukaryota; kingdom Metazoa; phylum Echinodermata; class Asteroidea; order Forcipulatida; family Asteriidae; genus Asterias; species Asterias amurensis. The sequence continues at coordinate 22,806,004 of NC_092653.1, read as the reverse complement.
CTTATGTGAAGAGTATAAAATGAGACATGATCACAGAACAAGGATAGGCTACTCTGCATTAATGATCCCAAAACCAAGAAAGATGATATGGGTTTTATGAACCCACGAAAGGCAGCATGAACTTGAGTAAAGGACATCAGAAGAAGAAAATGAGGTGGAAATAATTAATTTGTACTAAAAACTGTAAGCCTAATTTGTTTTAATCTAATTTACTTCATAACTCTACTTCTTAAGTAATTTGTTTTCTGTTAATTTATTTCATAATAATTTGTGTATCAACTCATTTAGCAATCATTCATTCCCTCTCCAGGAGGCACACGTTCATCCAATTTAACTGTTATCTCAATCATTCACTCTATAGTACTATACTTGGAACTTGAGTTATAAAAAAGCTAATTGGGCTAAGCACCAAATAATTTGTTTCCATCCTATTACTACTTTCTTCAATTTAAAAAAAGACTAACTTTTCAGTTATTAAAACTTCCCTAGAAGCATTTATTTATATTTAAAGTCAAATGTATATAACTAATAATGTTCGTGTGGTGGATTGTTTTGGTCAGTAATGTTGGTGTTGAATTTGCCTTTGCATCGCATTGCGTACAACAAACTAAAATGTTCTAAAGTTAGCTGTCTGTCTCCCAAAGTCATTTAAAGTTAATTCAATAGAACCTATAATCCGGTTACAGTGCGTTGAAGATCAATGAAGTTTTCTTCCTCTTCTCGTCTCCTTTGAAAATTGTATTACTATTTCTTTTGATGATGCAATGAATTACATCAGATCCGAGCGAAGTGCGTGTGTTTGATGGAAGCTATTGACATACAACCGGTCACGACCTTTCCGCATCATTGTTCAGTTGCGAGTGACAGGTTTGCCACTGCGAGTTCAACAATAGCTGAGTATTCATACCACATTCCAATTCAGGCTATATATGGCTACAACTTGCGTTAGAATTAAACAAAAATGTATCCCTGAATGATTCTAACATGGCAACAAATTATTATTAAGCGTATGGATAATACACACGTTGGGCAAAATATACCTCTTGTAACACTGCTATTAACAGTTCAACACAATTTTTTCACAAGTTTTATAACAAATGACAGTATCCGTTTAGTTTTTTACCCTCCTTTTTAATTATCTTTTAAAAATCTTTCGAAACCTGTCTAATTGCATTATGTATTGCTCTCCTTTTTGACCCAAGATACGTTTAAGCAGTTCATCCAGTAACTTTGGTGCAAAACCTTGCCAATGAATACAAATAATTGTCATTGTCATAAAGAATTTTCGTTTGGTGCTTACATTTTTGAGAAAACAACTCATTGCTAAATAAATGCTTTTCCCACGAGCATTTTACTTCATTTTTTTTTCATTTCACCCACATACGAGCATGAATGAAAAATACAGTTTGAGAGAAATTTGGTTGCGAATCCTACAACAGTTTGAAATTGACAAATTAAACTAGGGTTTCCAACACAGAGCTAAACATGTGCTTGTCCCCCTTAAGATTTGCAGTAAAAAAAAATATTGAAAAGTATCTCTCATACTCATGAGATTTGTCTGCCCTACCGACACATGACCGACACTACTGGTGATTCTAAAAAGAACCGTTTTTGGTGACTCACCCCCTCCTAGTCAGGCTTGACCATGTTCTCCTGCCAGCCAGGTGTAAAACTGTCTCTCTTGTTGCTCAAAATTTGTTCCAAGTTTCAGCACAACTTTCGTCGCCCAGCTGCTGCAGCCAGTGCCTTCGCCCACAGCTGTACGGTCTCACTTTCTCCCGGCACTGTGGCGGTTGGCGGACGCACTCGGGCGAAAAAGTGAGATGGTGCAGCATTTTCACTTCCGAAATTTAGCCGTTTTACTCGTCCAGTTCCAGCTTCAAACAGTTTATATTTGGTCTATATCATTTAAGGCGTCCACTTTAGTCCATGGCTTGACAAAATTTGGCAAAATTGTGAAAAATTGCCGTAAATTAGGATAGCGAAATCCGAAGGAGTCGCAAGGTCATTCCATCCGTTCTAACGTGTGATAATTACACCAAATAAAAAACAAGGAAAATGCCTTGGTGGACCGTTCACTCAAGATTATATTTCTACGCGAGGCGTTTATTTTCTTTAAAAAAGTAAACAAATGTAGATTTTTAATAAAAGTGAAGATTTATTTCTTCAAAAGTAACCCAAATAAAATAACTTGGGAAAACTTAGTTGTGTTTGTCCTTCGCTTTCCAATGTTTTCTCAGTAGAGGCGCACTTTTTCATCAATGCGCGGAAGGAATTTTGTGTTCTACGGTCACGGAAATGTTGTCCGTGAAACTTTGAGCATGAAGCGGAGGCATTGGCATCGTGGGGGGGGGGGGGGTCTTGGCATCGCAGGTATGTCATGTATGTCGATTGTTCGTTGTCTCTCTGTTTTTATGTGAGCACTATTGCGATTTTTAGGGAGGTGGCTGGGGGGGGGGGGAAGGCGGGAAATTTTGTCTGCTCCCAAGACAGCAATAACACTCCACCTTCATTAGTGTGCAGAATATAAGTTCATTTTAAGAATAACTAACTAGTGTGTCTTAAGATATTATTTAGTTTAAACTGTGATGATGCAAATGACAAGACAGTGTAAAGTTAGTCTGTCTGGGACATAATTGAAAGGCTTAATTCATACAAAGCCTTTCTCAGTCATCTGAAAGCACATAATTCTGGGCAACTACAAAGAGTGTTTTTTTTTATTAATTTCATTGTTTTCTTTCAACTTTTGATGTCCAAATTTCACAAGTTTGATATTTGTATGCATTTATTGGGATACACGTGAGAATAAAGGTCTTTGAAAATTACCAAAAGTATACAAGCTGCCATAAGAGGTTCGCTACATGATTAGTCATGGTCAGAAAGTTACTTGGTGTAAACTTGATATAAAAAATATAAAAAATTGACCAACTGCCTTAAAACTGGTTACAATAAAATGTCACGTTCTCTGCAAAGAAATTGTCACTCAAACTCAGTTCTTGTTTCGATTGTAAATCAGAATATATTTTATTTTGTAGTTTTCTCTAATACATAATTATCTAGATAAAATGTTAACGAATGTCAGACTAAGACCTTAAGACCTGTGCTACCACAAATGAAAACAAAGTAACAGAAGTATATAATGAGTTGCAAAAAACATTGTGCACCTTTAAGGTTCGAAAAAGAAACAAATCTATCTCTGTAAGCACAAACAAAAGCAACAAGAAATGGAAGGAATTACTACGTGTATAAGATCTTCTTATTTTTTAATGCATGCAGTGTTAGGGTATAAAGTATCATAAAAAGCTACAGTGCGTCATGGTTTTTTTTAGCTGTTGGTCTGACTTTACAAGCCAAACCTCTATGAACTAGTACGGTCTTGATGACCAAGACTATACAACACTTATTAAGGCAAAATTACACATCCTCTTTATAGAAGTCTCATCACTTGAAAATCAATCACAAGATATTACATGTATTGCAATTCTGATCAAACTGGCTAAAACCAGTTCTACAAGTTCTCCCTCCTGGCTAAAACTGCCTAGATCTCAATTGTCATGAAGGTACTACACCACAGATCTGTCTGTGCACACGTAACTCTTCAATTCTGGCAAGAACTGGCTAGAACTGGAAGGATCTGGATGGTTCTGGTCATTGTTTTTCTCTTTCTTTTTAAATACCTTGATTTTAATGTAGTTGGCCAGAGCTGCCCACGGCACAGAATGCCAGCTCTAATTAAAGTTAAGATACATGTAGTACTCATGCTTGTAGTACACTTCAATTCCTAAATTCTTTACTACAGTTAGGCTTGAAAACAATGTTATCAACATTAAATGTACAGCTCTACATAATAGATCTTGTAGACCAGGGTTGAGCCTGGGATTGCTTAAATGCGAGGGGATGGGGGTTAGCACTGGCGTAGGCGGGGCATTGCATCTCAGTGGGGGCGCAGGGGTAAAGTTTTTCAAAGATGAGGGTCATGAAGTGCACTACTTCGGAGGAAACAATTGTCTTGTTTTTGAAGGCACTACACGATCTTTTTTTCTTTGGGGAGGGGATGGGGGTGACGTGGGGGCACTGGAAAATTGTGTGGTGGGAGGAGATGTGCACCCCAGGGTCCCTCCTCCCCTTGCTATGCAGATGGGGGTTAGGTGTTTAGGGAGCAATATCTTTGGAAATTTGGGATGCCAGCCACACACACATAACCACACGCATTATAAACACCTGCAATTGTGGACCTCCTATTGTCCCTTGTGCAAACTTTCCGGTTGGGGACCTTCACCCAACTGGGTGCCCTATTGTCCCATTGGTTGTAGGTCCTCAGGTTGACTGTGCATATCTAACTAGTACGCGATACATTATAACTGGATCTATATTCGTTTAATTATAGTCAATCAGTCTAGCCAGTTCTAGTCACAGCACTACCTCCATGGTAAGAGGTATCCACCAAACAGGAACTGCCTCATGGTATAAACTACTCCATAATTAATCATCATCTTCAAACAACATCTTGACAAGGTCCGCTTTCTTGCAATCTTCTTCAACCAACCGCCTCGACTGAAAACAAAAGAAATGATGGAACAAAATATTACTCTTGATACAGCAGTTTGAATGACTAAAAGGTTTTTATTTAAATCTAGTTTAAACTGCAGGCCTCAAAATAACCCATTGTGTCCTGCCTACAGCAATTGTCTGTGCCCTTCGCAACGTTCCAATACAAATTTGCATTTCCCTCATCAGAAATGAAACTTTCTAATTACAAAAAGAGGAAATGGCCAAGCCGACACTCAACTTTTGTACAACAAAAGAAAGAGAGGAAATCCCAGCTGATCAGCTGAAAAGTTGCATGCATGTCCCTGCCTCATGGAGGTTTCCTTACCAACAGAGAGAAAACATTGCTGTGTCCCTTTAATATCTGTACACATAATACTTACCGATCCCCATTTGAGTAGTGTGGGTATTGAAGTTAACTTTAGCTTGTTGTTTGTCCGAAAGCCATTTTCAGAATTTTTCCAGCTGTAAGAAAAACAAAGATCTAGAATTAGTTTATAGTCGAAAACAATAAAATGGAATAGGACAGAATTTGAAAAACAAAACCTGTAAGATGAAGTATATCTGGACAATATAAATATGGTTAAACAAAATGTTGTAATGGAAAGTGGTAATGGAAAGTGTAAGAAAAACAAAGATCTAGAATTAGTTTATAGTCGAAAACAATAAAATGGAATAGGACAGAATTTGAAAAACAAAACCTGTAAGATGAAGTATATCTGGACAATATAAATATGGTTAAACAAAATGTTGTAATGGAAAGTGGTAATAGAAAGTGTACCAATTTGGTGCAGGTAAATTTTCATGAGCAGAGACTCTTGCCAAGCATTTTTTACATGGCATTGTACTGTTGAGAACAGTTAAAAAATCACAACAGTTGACCGCTGCTCAACTCTTGCAAAACATTTGCAGAGAAAATAGAGCTGCAACAACTTTGCATTCACATTCACAGGAAATATACACCAGGTTCTAGTCCGTCGACTTTATAAATAAAAGCATAGATCAGTAATGTGAATTAATCAACAATTACAGCAACAAAATTCTCAAATATTTGTATAAACTTACAACTGTCGATCTCCAACTGAGCAATAAATGAAGACCGTGTCTTCAGGGGCCGATTCCAGGCAGGATAATACAACCGGTTCAGCTGAGGAAAGAATAGCAAAGTACATTGTTCTGTTAATGATCACAGTCACACTAAGTATGTTCTGCAAAATCTTGTTTGCGTTATTTTTCACAACCACAAACAAAAACTGTATCTACCTAAGTCCCGATTAGACAGTGCCAACATTCCTTTGAGAATGTGGTAGTTTGTAGTTTTGCACCTACAAAGGTCAAGGAGCAAGGCCCCATCCAAGCAGATCCTAACAGGCTTGGAAAGTAGTGAGATATTTAATTTAAATCAAAATTACAATTTACATCTCTTAGAATAGTGTACATAGGTTTTGACTCCTTACAAAATATTCCAAGTGGTCCATCCTTCCACTACTTTTTTCCACTTATTTTTATTTCTTATTCTTTTGAGTAAAATGGAACCCTTTTTGCTCTTTATTTATATTCCCCAACCACCACTGCAGCATTGTATGCATGTAAAGTTTCACTCAATTGAGTCAACTCATTGACCATGTCCATGTTGACATTGATTGAATAAATTAAAATTAAAATGCTCACCGTCAACACAATCGGAACACCAGCTCGTCCCGGCAGCATCTTTGTCACCAGAGAAGAGGATAAACAGAGGAACCTTCCCTTGGTATTTCTCTATAACAGCATTGCACTCATCCAGCCCTCGAACTGTCTCTTTTACGACCATTTTTGCAAGATAACTCTAGCCGACGACGTAGATTTTGTGCAGCAAAAAGCTCCTTATAATTGAAAACAGGCACCCAGTGTTCTCAACCGATTAATTAACGTTACAACTCCACCTGTTTTTTGGTATCCGTCTAAAAATGTGGCAATTTGTATCGCCCCCTCTGTTGGCGAATTATGAACAGTGGAGAAAACGCTTGCGCCCTCAAAGATAAAAATAACTAGACAAATTAATGTTTTCATTAATTATTGTTAGTTAACGAGCACATGTGTTGCTGCAACAACAAACTTACAGGCCAGAATTAGTGTTGCTGATCTGTTCATTTGTTACCATTCGAATGCATTCAACTAAAAAAAGTATTATTAACCAAGTTTCTGTGGCACCAAAACAAAACAAATTTTTAAACAAATTAACAATTCACTTATTAGGCCTATTATCAAATCCTTTTCTGCATGCATTATCATCATTTGCATGAAGAGCATTGGTCCCAGTTGGTATAATGCTTTTAAGGTGAAAAGAAAACAAACTTGTGCACTTTAACTAGTCACAACTTGAGTACTCTCTAGACTTGCACAGACTAGATCGAGTTAGTTTTTTTTAGTCTGCTTTTACCAAATCAAATTTCTGTTGTATAATTAATGAGTAAGGTTACAGACCACACAAAACAAAACAATCTCCAAACAAAATTAACCATTCGGTTTAGAAAATTTATTATCAAATCCTTCCATGAATTATTATCATTTTGCTAGAAGAGCAAGTTTGTTTGATCCTTTCCTGAATATTCAACGAGCATCGGGAGCAAGAGGCTCTTAGTTTCCCCATCCTCAGAAGACACAATATGCTGATCGGAATTATTTGCAGTTTTCAAAACCTTTTAAATTTCTCGATGTACAATACCATGCAGTGTGCTTTTTGCTGACAAACAACCTTGTAATGATACATTCATCTTGCTTTCGCACCATTCGAGGCATCTACACGTACCAAAAGGAAGGGAAAATAGCTTGGTATCATATTGGGTGCGATAATGAGTATGCGAATACATTTTCAAACTGCATACACGGAAAAGTACAAGCATAGGGAAATCATGTTGATGGTCCTCTACAGTGAAGAGTCTGTGCACATAGTGTGTCTTTTTTCGTGCATTGAATTGCCAAATTAATATCCATTCGGGTTTAGCCAACTAAACTTGTCTGTCTGCAGGACAACCTGGGTTTGAATCCCAGTCATGTGACACTGTTGCCATTGACTGACCCCAAAAATTTAATTGTTATTATTCACCTGGGGGTACATGAGAGCCTAGTGGTGGTTCTTGCTAAATGAGAAAGAAAGCTAGAGGTCCCCCTATGAAGGATGACATCTTACTCCTACATATAATTAAACAGGCAATAAATAACTGCCGGTTAGACAGACCCTGACCCTGCTCAAGACCCTGATTGAAGACGCTGGTGTAATCAACAAGGAGGAGCTAATCAGCTGTATGCAGGATAGAGTTGTGTGGCGTGTCAGTCATAGAGCCAGACTCAAACATGCGACAACGCGCGACTTGGGTCAACTGATTTCTTTCTTAGACGGAACTGTGTGGAAGACCTTCTCAGTAATCCGACCCTTCCGATCGCCATAAGTAAGGTTATTGAAGCACAGGCTGCATACTTGATCCTGAGATAGTTCTTGAAAGAATGAAGTAGGTAGCCCTATGATCAGGGTAATATAACTTTTATGCTCCGTGAGGAAGAGTGTTCAGTTTTTATATATTGTAGCACAATTTCTTCTTGACTGCTTTTAGTCGTAGGCAAAGAAGTTTGAAGTGTCATCTTTTTTGCCAATGAGTCCTTTCGGAGGCTCATATTCCATGTGAGCCGTTTTCATCTTTTTCTTCACCACCCAGTCAATCATCTGATGAGAAGACAAAACTCAATAAAACATTTATAAGAAACAGAAACATTGAGATGTGTTGGTGGAGGTTGCAGAAAAAAAGATTTAGAAAATCTATTTAAAGTAGGCAGTGAAACAAAGATCATAACTCATAACATACAAACTGGGGAAAAAGTTCAGACAGAAACGTTGTTTATGAGAAAGTTCCCCTTTCGAAAATTATGCAGAGAAGTGTACGGTTAAGTTATGCAAACATTCATTCATTCCAATAACCACATACTAGTGGAAAAATCAGTCATGACAACCCTATAAATGCAATGGTGCAACCTACCTCACTTGTAGACAGCTCCAGGTACTCTGAGATCTCCCATTCTACTTTAGGGAAGGGTTTGTCAATCTTGGAAGCAGCTGTAGCGACCCCGGGGTGGTAGTGTGACTTGAGGGTTTCCAACTCCCAGAGGGAGCTTTCTAAAGCCTTGCTCTTTGCTGGGTCTGTCTCATCCATTAGGTATGGATCATCCGCAATTTCTAAGACAAGAATTAAACACCAGATTTAATACAACTTGACACTGGACAGTATGATAATAAAAATAGTGGTTTTCTTATATAGGGTGAATATTCGTTACTCAGTGACCCTTAAGGCGCTTAACATACAGTATTTCCTGCAAAGTATGTGGGACTCCGTTTTGAATTAAGAGACTCACTCCTTTTACATAGCACTATACAATGGTTTACAAGGTGCTGTGGCACAATATGCTGCCGGTCAAACCAGGAACACCGGGCGAACCCGCTCTCTCTTCAACAAGTGCACTGGGTTCTTTTAGGTGCGTTACACAACACACGGGACCAATGGCTTTACGTCCCATTCAAAGGACAAAGCATCATGGTTAAGTGGCTTGCTTAAGGACACAGGTGTCACAACTGGGACTCGAACCAACATTCTGCTAATCAGAAACACCAGAGTTTAAATCCAGTGCTCTCTTATTCGCTACACCATGACACACCACGATACCTGACCTGGATTTTACTTTCCCCAGGTCACGCCTTCGTACGTGTGTGACTGATCCAAGACAGGAGGTCAGGCTAGGCACGCTCCACAAATGTGAACAAGCATCACCCGCACGGCATAGCCAACCACTATGTCCACCACTGAGCATAAAGGCATTTTATAATTAATAAATGAACAAAAGAATGTAATAATTTACCTGAGGGACCGTCTGTTCGCTGAATCAAAACCCGACAGCTCCTGTGTCTCAAAAGTAGGTTACAGACAAAGGGAATGACCATCATCAGACCAGCAGGGGGCGCTGTGAGGGCTAGACGAGAAAGACGCTTTGCGCAGGCAGCCACCAAATAAGCTGGTAAATACCTAGACAAAATTATATAAGTTATATTCTTGTTACCACATTATTGATTTGGTATGATGCAAATGTTTGTATTTTGCAGTCTTACAGCTGGTTTAAAGTGTAAAAATACACAATATAAAAATACAAGAGCCAAATTATATGCATTGTCACAGGTAAATAATAGGCCTACAATTCACAATAAGGTTAAGGCACAAAAGCCTCTGCTTCAGCTTAACCTAATTGTTGTCCTACTTTAAACTTCTTAATATCTGTAACTATCTAAATCATTGTGAACTTTCAACTTTTTCATATCCTAAGTTACTATGTATTACTGTGAACTACTCATAATTTGAATCTAATTGACAAACTTATGTTTAAATGTGTAAATGTAGGGCAGCAATAAAAAATAAATGTGTAAAATGAAAATGTGCAAAATGACACAAATAAAACAACAGCAAATTTGTACAGTAACCATGGGTACATAATCATTAATGCAATATATATGACTAATGCACAGATATAACAACAGTTACCCCATTGAGTACAAAATATACAATTTGTGCAAAAAACAAATTGCAAGGTTTACCATCATGGGTAATGCAACAAACATGTACATACAAAATATGATCAATGCACAGATAACAGAATTTTTTTGACAGTTAATGGATCGTGTACATAAAGCAAAATATACAATTGATGCATACATAAAAATAACCAATTTGTAAGGTTCACCACGGGTTATATGCAAAATACAATGCAAATGTCCAGTGATATATAATACACAGTGTCAAATACACAGTGCAAATGTTACAACAGGATATAAAAACGAGCAATTTGTAAGGTTTACCACGGGTAATGCATGAAATATAAAAGGCAAATATTCAAATGGTAAGTATGAATGTTATTAGCACAGCTACTGGTGTAAAATATACAGTGCAAACTTTACAACAGGAAACAAATATACAACAGAAACAGTATAAATACAAATCAGCAATGCAAAGATTTCGGATATGCCATATAAGACGTTAAACTGAACATAGTACATGTAGGTATTGATCGAGTTGCAAAAGAAATACTTACGTTGAGCTGAGGAATAAATCTGCAAGGTGAAAAAATCGAGCTCGGAACTTGACATGGAAGATGCTGGGTTCAAACAATGCATACAGCTTCTTGTAGAACTGCGGATATTCCCTAAAAAGGAGTTTAAGATTTGGGAAAACACACAATACAATGAAAACAAAAAACAGTCAGGTGGTTTGAAGGTTACTATAGCTAGCTGTTGGTTTCAGTGTTTCATCCTACTACAGATTCATCAGCATATTTCTTGAGACAACCAACCCATACCTCAATATGCCACAACAGTAGCATTTTTAGGTACACACATCCTCACAGAGTAGAGCCATTGCCTAAAGTGCTTCAATAAGAGTGGTTAACTGGAGAAGCCACTAGCTGTGCTCAATTCGAACTTGAATTCTGGCCACTGCAAGCCTTTGTCAATTTCTGTTGTGGCAATCTGTAGCACTGATAGCACTAGATGGTGAAACATAAAAATACAACAACAGGAAAGTGTGGTTTGGGTCAAGACTGGGACTCAAACAACACTGATTAAAAGCACCAGAGCTTGAGTCCAGTGTGCCACTTCGGCCACGACAAGCCAAAGTTGACATCAAATGGCTTCAAATGGTTGGTCAACTCACTAGAAAATGTAGGACGATTAAAGTTATACATGTGTAATACACAGAAATTAGCAAACATGCTGAAACTTACAAATTGTGCTGACTGATGAGGACAAACAATCCATTGAGAGCCAACAGACTAACTGCACCTCCTGAAAAACAGCAGATAATGAACAAAAACAGATTCAACTTTGAGATACACAAAGTGAGAAGACTTGTCTTTGACAATTACCAAAGGTGTCCAGTGTCTTTAAGAAAACAACAACAAGAGAAAATATCACAAATTAATACCTAACCAAAATTGTGGGAGATTGTAAAGGTTACAAACCAAACAAAAAGAGAAAATACTGACCAATATTGTAGGAGAACGTTAGGAAGTCTGTCAGCAGAAGTGGGTTGGTCATGTGTGGCATTACGGCATCATGGAGAATAACCAACGTCTTCTTGTAGACAGACGGCGGAAGAGGAAGTCCAAGGAATACAAGCCAAGAATCACTGAATAATTTCCGATGTTCCTGGAACAGAGAACAAATCATGGAAAATTTCAGTGTAACTGCAGAGGATATTGTGGATAATTAAGCAATTTATCATTGATTTGAAGAACATTGAGGATATTGTGGATAATTAAGCAATTTATCATTGATTTGAATCAATAAACCATCTAAATACAGACAGTACCTTGATGTCTAAACACTACTCAAAAGCTAGTAGTTTAAAGTCTACAACAACATCAACTAAAACCTAATACATTTAACCAAAGCACACATCATTCTACCAAAGCACACATCATTACTCAGGGCCTTGTCACAAGAGGCAACTTTTACAGACAACTTGGAGGCAACCAACTGCAGTGCATGCTACAGGACCACAAATGAGTCGTTTTTAAAATTGTCTAATATAGGCCGGTCTCTGGCGTTATTCACAAGCCACAAAGTGTGACGTCAGATGTTCAGGCTAGGGGTTGTTGAGAAGGCTTAAGGGTAGGCCTACTTGAGGGTACATGTACATGTGTACCTTGAGGGATGTAACTTTAACATCTGCATCTTCATCTGGAGGTTTACAGAGGAAGTTAGTGATGTCCTCCTGAGACGTTGGCATCGTCAGCTTTTCTAGAAGGGCGAACATGTTGGTGCAGAACATTACGAGGTCCTTTAGAAACAGAAAATATATTATATGTTAATGGTTTATTTTAATCTGAATAAAAACAACCAAAAGGTTGACAACATTCAAATTTACAAAGTTTTTACAGAAAAATGGGATTAACAACAAACAGGCAAAATCTATACACAATCACAATTTATTTTTTTAGAAAATAGAAATTAGGCAAAAACTGGAACCAAACAGAAACAGAAACACTCAGACCTCAATTTTATTGTTACTGACTACATAAAAATGTTTGGGCATTATTCAATTAAGTCCACTGTTTGGGAAAGAAATTACATGGAGATAACAGGTGTGAGTTGCCAAACGAAAATGATGTTTTATTTTAACCTCTTTCTTTAAAGGAGCCTTCTTGTAATGCTTACCTTTTTATCAACCTCCTCATTTAAATTGGTGATGTGATATTTGATGTGGGCGAGAACGAAAAATCTGACATCATCATACTCCAAGTATTCCTGAAATCTTGCAATGAGCTTTGTCATGTCTTGCCTCCTAGATAGGAGCTTCCGTACAACATGCTGTTTATAAACAGAAAGTAAATTTAAAAGGAGGGTCAGGCCTGTATGCTTCGTTTTTGAAAGGGCAGAGGAACCAAAGCATTTTCTCTTTGATAAAGGGCACCCGATGAGGAAATTATAAGTTTCTACTGGAGAATTTCAAAGGCCCCAAGGCAATGATGAGTGGGCATAGAGCCAATTGCCTTTGTTGCCTCCTTGAAGTATCAGGCCTGGAGGGTCATAGATTGGTGTTTGACATGGTCTATAGATGATGTGACCTATGTTTACATTCAAACCGCCCTCTGTTGAAAAACACTGTATACGTCATGTTTCGCCGGGCAAAGAGACGCGTAGTCATGGTAAGATTGCATACACTTTCTAGCTGGCTGCCAGAACACAAAGGTTTTGCCCGGCGGTATGCGCGCGAATCATAGTATGGTTTTCGAGTGACGTCAGAGGTCACATCGTCTATAGATAAAAGTATAAAGAAAAGTACATACTTAAGCATTGCAGCAGGGAGCAAAAAGGGTTAGGGTTAGGTTAAGGGTACTTCCATTGATAAATCTTAGAAAGTTTTAGAGAAACTTTTGAAAGGATATCAACTCCATGATCTATATTTAATTCCAGGCCAGTAATAGGCTTGTGGTCTGAAATGCCCTCTTTATTGAACACCATTGAAAATAATATACTTACATTTAGAACATCGGCAGGGAATGCATATCGCTTTGCATCACTCTTCTTCAATGGATGGTTGGACTCGACCTGCAGCAGTTTCATCAAACTACACAGAGCTAATTCCTGTGACCAAAATAATGAACAAAAATTAGCAGAGGAAAAATCTTTTTCCCAAAGAATCAAAGCACCGCAATCTATTTATATGTCAAATATTTTGGTTTACTTGCTGGCATTTATAGAAAGAGAGAAATTGACGGACTTTATTGCTGGCTTAGGAAAAGACCAAAAGACTGCATGGCTTCTTTTGAATCTCCCTTCTTTTGTACATGTTATGTAGCTTGAAATTTTTTGCTGGACCAGAATTTGTTTTACAAGACCAGAATCAAAATGGGTTTGAACAAGCAAAGAGAAGATCTTTTTCATTTATGTTTATGTGATGTTTAAGTGAAAGTGTACATGTACTTCGATACTATTGGAAGAAAATAGAAAAATATAATTATCACATTAATTTTTTAACAAGATATTACACAATGAGGTATTTTATTCAAATGAAAACACAACACCAATTGAGCTTGTCCCATTTAGAGTTGACTGGCCCTACGCTAAGATCAAAGGCGTCTGCCCAGTCATACTTTGGACCCCCTACTAAATGGATAGTCAAACAAAAATCAGTCTCTTACACTGTATATCGATGCGGTACCCCTGCCAAAACATAGGATTCGAACTGCCTCTAGCTACGGGCAACCTCGGTAGTCTAGTTGTTGGTAAGACACTGCTCTAGAATTGCAAGGGTCGTGGGTTCAAATCCCTCCCGAGTAACATGCCTGTAATGCTTTTTCACAGGACTCGGGGAAGAACTGAGTATACAGTACTTACACACATTGGTGGATGGGTAAACAATCAAAATTAATATTCTTTATCCCCATGCAAATTTAACATCTCTTATAAAAATCAGTCCGGTCAAACTCACCTGAACAGCAGTGGCATCTGTGAAGGCTTCTATCAAACGTGAAATACATCTCAAGCAGTCTTTGTATCTCTTGTGAAGCCAGTCCTTGTACTGCTCTTCTGGACTGGCCTCTGTGGTCTCTGTGCTTTCCTCCTTAGGCTTCGTCTGTGGTTTGCCGGATGTCATGGCATCTCTGTTGAACAGAGTGGTGAACACATGCACAAGGCTCCCCAAGGCGGCACTTACTATGTCTTTGTTGTCAGACTGCAATGCAAGAAATAAATATTTATAAACAGCTTCCAATACTAACATTAATAAGGTGATGTTTGCAGTAACACTTCTCAAATCTCATTTTCACATGATTTTCACATGGTGTTAACGCAAGCAAACCTTACCTTCTTCCACCATGCAAAGTTTCAAATCGTTGTATTACTATTACTAGTACTACTAGTCCACAATTGTTTGATTTAATTTAATAAAAATTTCTCCATGATCTGGTTGTATATTAAATTTAAAGCGGTCATTAATTTTTATAGTGTCTTTGATGATTGACAGTTTTATTGATATTTTGTCTCGATCTGATTTGAAAGAAAGTTCTGAAGATCTATTTCTATTTACTATATTTTATGGCACAACACTTAATAATTAATTCCTCTGCCCTAGTGCACTACTACTGTACTGACTACGTTTGTAAACGTAGATCTGTGCTGTGTAGTGTGGGGACGAAAGAAAAAGGGCCTTATTATTTACCTGGACTTTCCTAAGGCTAAGTAGCTCTACCAGAGAGTTGGCATTTTCCCGGCTACCAAGGAACAATTTTTCCTGCTGTTTAATATCAGAAATAACCGACTTCACTTGTTTCTTGGTCATTTTCTGAGACTCCATCATGTGCTCACCGAATTTACACGCGGGCGCCGCCATATTGGTTTAGCTTCCGTGTTCAGACCTCTTGAGGGCGCACCAGCTTGAATTATTTTTTACTCAAATATTTCTGGCAAAACAACTTCTGCTCTCACCAAGTCTCTGTCCTTACTCTATGTTCTCACCAGACATTATGCCCCCTGTTTCGGGGAGGGGCAGCAATAGTGGTGATATGGATACCATAGTTAACTTAATTATAATATATAGGCCTACCCACAACTTATCTTGTGTAGCCTACATAAGCGCAGCACCAACTCAACAAAGAAAACAAACAAAAAGACTTAATAAATAAAAGTTTTCCTTTTTTAATACAAATTTTTACCTAGAAAATGTATTCATAAAAAAGGACCTAACTGGAATGTATAATTCAAGCACAGAACGTTGAAATACTAATTTCACATTTACTTGGAATAATTTGTTGTACAAATTGCATTTTTGATGAACTGTCAAACATTGGTTGTTCACGCAGGAATATTAATCTACAACCTGACAACTGAAATACACAATCTGAGAAACATTGCTTTCAGATTAAAACTGTTGGGGATAAAAAGTCAAATCTTTTTCCACAACCGTAGAACTTCGAAGTGAAGCGAGTCGATCACCAAATGTCTATTTTTGAAGTCTGTTTACCAATATTCTGATTAAATTCTTCATGCTTTTCCAAGGGTTGTATTTCATTTTTTTAGCAAAATATTTTGGTATAAAAACTTTGTCAACCAATAGGTGCCGTGTCATCATTGACATATCATATATTTTTTTAAGACTGTTTGCGAACCTCCTGCATTTCCATAGGCTATAAATGGTTCAAGTTCATTACCCAAAAACATTTGGATATAAAATATATATTTATACATTATACAAAAACACATGTTTTCAACCCATGGAGGTAGAAGTAGAAAATAGAAAGTTTTACCTCCATGGTCAACCATAACAGGGGAAAGTGTCATTATTAAATGCTTTGGCAATTTATTAAACGATTATTTTGAAGTATGTTCGAATAACAATTATAGCATATTTCTAGATGATGTTTTGGCCAATATGTTAGTCAGTGTTGTTAGTCTTTGGTGTGATGCTGTGTTGTAGTGTCTCTCCGTAGGTACAGGAACAAAAGCATTTGCTATAGTATAAAACATTGTGAGAAATGGCTCCCTCTGAAGTAACATAGTTTTCGAGAAAGAAGTCATTTTGAACAAAATTGGTTTCGAGACCTCAGAATTAGATTTTGAGGTCTTGAAATCAAGCATCCGAAAGCACACAACTTTGTGTGACAAGGGTGTTTTTTCTTCCATTATTATCTCCCAACTTCGACGACCAATTGAGCTAAACTTTTCACAGGTTTGTTATTTTATGCATATGTTGAGATACACCAAATGAAAAGACTGGTCTTTGACAATTACCGATAGTGTCCAGTGTCTTTAAATTGTTAGTGTAATTTGGTTTGCTATTTTGTAATTGTTATCATGTACCTTCACTTCAATGATGTACACTATAATCAAATTCTAAATCTGAGGTCTCGAAATCAAAGTCGTGAAAAATCACTTCTTTCTCAAAAACTACGTCACTTCAGAGGGAGCTGTTTCTCACACAAATATTTATACTACCAACCTCTCCCCATAACTCGTTATCAAGAAAGTTTTTATGACAATAATTATTTTGAATAAATACCAATAGTGTCCACTGCCTTTAAGGTAAGTTCTTTACAGCAGTTTTTGGGTACAAAATAAATATTTACACATTATACACAGAAATCATCCAAGTTAGTCAACCATAACATATGGCAATGACTGTACCAGAAAGTCTACTTACAAAATGTTTATACACAAGGTTTGAGGCAAAGTATACCTTTGGTTTTTGGAACTGTTTGACTGTTTTAAACGTATATAAATGTAGATATGTACAATAAAACTAAGTTGTCAAAACTTCATTTCAAAAGGTTGTTCCGTTTTTTTAGATGAAAAATTTGATGGATTATGGAAGAATAATCCTTATTGGAATACACAATCTGAGAAAGGTAGATTGAATTTTTTGGGAATAAACCACACTCCTTTGAATGAAGGGAATTGTTTCTAATTATCATCAACTGCAGTGTTTTTTTTTTCTGCCAAGCAAGCTTTACATGATGTTGAAATGGTGCCCTGGTCCCAGTTAATACTACCAACAGTCAATTTCAATAGGGACAGCACACCATGGTACAGTGCTGATTTCATTGTGGCGACTTGTGTCCCACTATCGATCATTTTAACTAATACATTTCCTGAGCAATATGCTGAATACTTAATTGAGCCATGGTCCGTCTTTGAATGAATTATTTACAAACAAGTGAGTACGACTGCTTTCAGTTCACAAACAACCTTATTACATATTTTACTGCGTTGCGATCCAACCCACGGACCGATTCGACCGATGTGATGAACAAAACCATCAATATGACTATCCAGTCGGCACATCTCGGTCAAGTCATCAAGAAGGCGAGACCCACTAAACCTCAAAGAGCTCTGCTGAAAAGCGCCCTCGTTGGACACGGACGTCATCATCTCATAGTGTACTGATGTCTGTGAGTACGCTTTGCAACTACCCGCATCTGACGTCTCATTGAGGTTCAAGTCAAAACCGATAATCGATCCATGCTGACTGTCTAGATCAGCTTTGATGGGTACCAGCTTATGAACTCTCAGGCAAGACCGCAGGAGATGGCAGACCAGGAGGCATAGCTGTTCACACCTCTCGGCTGGTATGTACACCTTGGGGCCGCTTGAAGAACCCAGCACACAGGTGTACTCTTCTTCGGATGGGATGCCGATGTCCCGCAACTGTCTAGAAGGAGGCGAAGGAGTTGAACTCTGGGGAACTTCCTGGGAGTCAGATTCTGGCGGAAAATATAAGAAATGGGTTCGCTTAGAATGTTTTAATAAACCACATGAGAAAGTGACTTGGATAAATGATTTCGGGGTTGATCAAAGAAAGATTCCTGTTTGGTTTATAACTTCATATTTGAAATATAAGTCGCATCCCTTTAAGGTGATACCCCGGCTGCTTCCAAGGTTGTATCCTAAAGGCATGAATAGCTTCTGACTTGCACCCCGAACAAGAATATTACCAAAATAGGGAGACTGCCAAAAAAAGGTTAGAAAGCTCAGTTGGTGGAGCACAGGTACGCTAATCCGGAGGCCCTGATTCAACACCAATATCAAGGTTTAATATCGGTTACTTTTGTTGCATCTTGGCGCGCCAAAGAGATAATCACAAAATATCCACTTTTCTCTTTTTTGGCCTAACCTCCAATGTGTGCAATACGATATACATTACCCTTACCCATTACATTTTCTTTATTGTGATCTTTACCAGGCATCGATGGTTCAGATTTTGTATCAGTGCTCAACACCAGAGCACGCCTCATGGCATTATCAGCGGTCAAGTCTAGAGGAGTGAAACCTGCCTTGTTACGTGCCATCAAAACAGCTTTACCTGTGAATGATAAACAAGTTGATTTAGAAACCAAATATGTGACAGTGTTTATGAAAATGCGTTGATTGTCCCACAGCCAACTTTCAAGTAGAGTGTTGGGAGGGTTAACAAAAAAGGTGAAATTAACTTTTGTGATATAGGTTTCTTGCTTCTTAAAAGTCTTTATTTTCAATACAAATTAACAAAAACAGAACTTTCTGACCCTTTTGTTTCATTTGTGTACTTTGTTTCCTTTACAATGTATGGTTTTTACCAAATTGGCTGTTTCTCCCTTACGAGCCATATTCAGATTATGACATAATTAGGTCAAGACTTCAGGAGCATAAACATGACACAAGTGTGTAAGTAATGTGAATATGAAGCTTGTTGTATGCTCTTTGCAGCCATGCACAACACTCAAAAGTTAATTGTCTCCCTGGGAGAAACCCATGCCTGCATCAGTAAGACTTCAATTTTAAAAGCATGTTAAAAAGATTGTATTACCCCCAGCTTTGACAAGCAGTCTTGCTACTTCTACATGGTGGTTGTTGACGGTGTCATGCAACGGAGTAGTTCCACATTCAGCAGGGGCTGCCAGAAGATTCAATCCATTCGCAGATTTCTTGTCTTTACCTAGTTCAAAATAATTTAAATCCATTTAATTGTTTTAATCCTAAAAAAAGTATATACAGTAAAACTTGTGAAAATTTCAAAGAGTAATTGAGGTACCGACGAATGTCTGGAGTGGTTAAGTCCTCGCAGGAAGAATGCAGAAATCTTTATCAGATGGAAATGCTTTTAAAGGCAGTGGACACTATTGGTAATTGTAAAAGACAAGTCTTCTCACTTGGTGTATCTCAACATATGCATAAAATAACAAACCTGTGAAAACCAAGTAGGTTTTTATGGTAATTTATTTTCGGAGCAATTATCAACGATATACCCTCCCTTTAAGTTTGTAAATCTTTATGAAATTCGACCCACAAAAGAACATTCTTACTAGGTTTCCCCCTAAATTAAACAATGATGTGTAAAGCACTGCATACTCGTTACTTTCCTGAGTTCTGCGAGCAAAATCACAGTTGCACCTACCACCTTTGCCAATCTAGAGCAAGCGTTTTACCAACTAGACTATTCAGACAGCCTGGTAGATATTTGAATTCTATATTTTAGCAGCGGGTGCCGCAACCATTTAATAGATTGAAATTTTATTACAAAATTTCAATGACATGTTATTAATATTGTACCTGGACTGAAATAAGATGCAATCGTGGCCTTTGGTTTATATTTCAATAACTCCTTGACGCAGTCTACATGGCCGTGATTTGAAGCTTCGTGAAGTGCAGTCCAGCCGGCAAAGTCCACTTGGTTAATCTCGATGGCAGGATTCGATAGCAACTCTCGTACCTTCGCTACATTGTTTTTTATACAGGCTAAATGTAAAGGTGTCTCCCCTGTCAATACAACATAAAACACAAAAGTTACAATTTGTTGATACACTATGGGAAAGCTCCACTTAAACATCCTTTTTATCGGACAAATAACACCTGGTATCTCCATGTAATTTCTTTTCCAAACAGTGAAAGAAATGAAGTGGATCATGCACAGATCATAAAGGCAGTTGACCGCCCGAAGAAATTATCTGCTCATCCAATAAGTTCAATGGCGCAAGTAATTCAAAGTTTTTGTGGTGAAACTCAGATAATTTTTTTAAATCAAGCTTTCGAAAAATGGCCTGTAAATTTTAAAACTTAACCCGTATCTGCAGACTATTGTTTAAACATGTGAAGGGATGAAAATAGGGTGAAAACATACCTCTCATATTTCTGCGGTTGACTTTGTTGATTTTCGTCTTTGGAGCTTTGATGTTGGGACGGTCTTGGAGTGTTTGTAAGTTTCTGATGTTGTTTTTTACACTGACAACACAAACAGGAAGCAAAAGGTATTGTTAAACAAGACATGTTGTCAAAATTTCAAAATCATAATCTGCCTAAAAGTTACACAAGTTTTTCTTTTCAATAAAACATGTCACCAAACTGAGGTCATGATGAAGTCTACTACAACCATAACCCTGGCAAATACAACACGACGTATCAAACTTGTGTCTTACTTTGACTGCTTCTATCTTTCTTTCACTTTGTACTGTTCAAATCAAGACCAGTTTTAATTTCCCAAGTGTGGGAAGTTTTTTTCTTATCTTATGAATACCTTGATTGGTAAGAGTTGTTGTAGTTTGTTGCAATTAACAGACTCAAAGTCCATACATAATAACAATTGCAGCAGTTGATACTTACGCCAGAGTCTTGAGGGGTCCAGCTTGGACAGTATCTTGATGCGGTCTTTTCCTGGACTTAGTTATAACTGCTTGGCTTGGCTTTTCAGGTGTCTTAGGATGCAGGGAAGCTGTCGTCATCAGAGGTAGCAGATAAAAGTAATAGTTCACCTGTGGGGAAAAATCACCATGAACAAAAACAAATCACTAATTTTCTTTCTGAAAAAATAGTTAATGACCTCTTTCCTTCCTAGCAGAGTCTTCCACGAATACTAATTTAATGACAACATATCACACTTAAACAGGTATACTGGTGTAGCAGAAGCAGTGGAAAGACATAAAAAGAGAGAGAAAATACACAGAATAGGCAAGGGATGAACACTAAAAGACAAGGGGTAGATACATAGTGGGAACAGGCAAGGAGACTAGTTTAACCACAGGGGATTGGAAACACAAAAACTAAAATCGAAGGTGGGAAGAGGGAGGAGGAACTTTTCTCATGTACTTTGAAAACAAAGAGCTGGGATGGACACAGGTTTAAACAAATACCACATTAGCAAGTCTTTTCCTTGTTCCTTTGTCAGTCTAAGGGCTACCCTTTAAACTGATTAGGGCTGCCAACCCAGATCAAATGTCACCTGGGATATCTTGTCACCTGAAGCTGAAACAAGGTTAGCAAGTCCATAAGGATGTAGGCATGAATGTATATTTGGTTTGCAGTAACACCATGTGTGTATCAACTTGCCAAGTAAGGTTTGTTCTTAGAGAACTGTCTTGCTTTATTCTACTACCGCGGAGTAGATGTTCAGGGGTTCGGGAGACTTCTCATTCTGAAAAGAACTGTCCTGCTTTGTAGGCATGGTTATCATCCACTAGGAGCCTGGCTGCTAGAGCGTCATGCACAAAATGGACAGTAGGAGAATTTTTAATAAGTGAAATATTGACTTTGCTGTGTAACTTCTGACAGATGTTGGAAACTAACAAAAACTAGACGCACCACTTTTTTGAGCGATAGAGGCTGAGCTACCAGATCTCTGAACTCCTCTCTCACGAGGCTGTCATCATAAGCGCACAGTAAACTCTCTACCACCTTCAGTTTCAACCAATCAGGACGCAAGAGGGACAGAAGAACGTTGAGAGATTCCATATTCTCCATCAGGCCCTCTATAAAACAATATAGGAAAATTTATAAATAATAGTACAAATATTTATGGGAAAAAAATCAAATGTGATTTTGCTTTTGAAAAAACATTGCCTCACAACAGCAGCTAAGATCCTTAGCAGTTAAGATGGTTGAGTTGGCGTAGTGGTATCTTTCCTCGGTCGAACCCAAGATGACCTTAAAAAACTCTGTAAAAACCTTTAGGTTAACCAGGAACTACTGTTTGCCATTCGCAGTGCTTGCCGAGTCTGACTGGCTCGAGTCCCACCGACCAAACTAACCTTGTGATAGCATCGAAGCGATCTCGGCAGCAAAGTCCAGATGTACTCCCGTCTCAGCATGTCCCAAAATGCTACTGTCTCCTGTGATAACTCTGCAGGTCTCTGCCGCCATTTCCACTAAACTTATGATCATCCTCAGACAAGGGTACTACACGAAAGAATAATGACACCTTAATAATAATAATAATACAGGGTTCTCATACAACACTTTAACACCCCTAGGGGCATGTCAAAGTGCTCAGTATTTTTCTTTTTTCCTGTAAGGTATTTGGAGCTACTTCAATTCAATTTAAATTCAATTCAACAAACATTTATTTCCATAAAGGGTAATCACTTAATAAGAAAACAAAACAATAGATACAATAAAACTAATACGTGGAGGCATTAATACGGAATGCCTTAAACTTCTGAAGTATGATGAGACCTATTCCGATGTATTGGTTCAACTGTCATACTTTTTAATATTTTTGAAGGATCCGTACAACAATCAGGAACTTAATAAAATTTCTCCATAGTCAGGGAAATTTACAAATTTGTTCATACAACAGTAGGAAAAAAGAAAAACAGTGTGGTATTACATCATTGCGGTAACCGCTGCTAAGGATTCAAACTGCATCTATCCATCGGGCTAGTTCAGTGGTTTAGTGGTAAGACATTGCTCCAGCAATACAAAAGTTGTGGGTTCAAATCTCACCCGAGTGATTTTCCTGTGGGAAAGTACTTTGGAAAGTACTGAGTACACAGTGCTGACAGTGTAAGGATAAAAAGCAAATTATAGGATTGTGTAGGATTGAGTTTCTCACCATGTGTGATGCACTGCCAATGGCCGCCACAGCCTGAAGCATGAAGCTGATCAGCTGAGTGGCAAATGGACCCGATGCTTTGACATTACCATCTGGCCATAGAATACTGGACAGCATACAGTGACATGACTTCTGCTCCTTGGTGGTTGCATTGCCTTGGCTGTACATTAGGCAGGTTCAAACAAAGAGAAAGAAAGAAAATTGGACAAAGGTTTCAACAAATTAATTTTGGTCTCCTCCCAGTTCCAAACAAGAATGAATGATGCTCCCATTGAAAGCATGATTTAGTATTGAAGCATTCAATAAGGAGTGTTCAAACAAGAAATACAGCCTGTGTCATAGGAAAGTCTGTCCCCCGGGAGATTAACATGCGCTGAGGGAGGACGATTCAAAGAGGACGTTATCAGAAGGAGGTACATGTACACAGTTTGCCAGAAAGGTGGGGGGGGGGGAGGCGCACAGAATCTCCTGGGGACAAAATCTCCTGCCACACCAGCATGTTCCCAGACAGAACTGTGGACATTGGGAAAGGGACAGTGTCACCATCTTTGACTCATTTTGTGGAGGATCACAATTAAGGTTAAGTTCACTTTATGAGAGTCCTTGGCTTCACAACCAGAATAAATCATATGAAACTTTGGAAAGGGGGGAATCCACAACACTGATGTGATTGCTTATAATATCGGCCCTAATACAAGCCAAAACACTCACCGATGCACCCAGACCTGGAAGTCCTGCTCTACTAGAGCCACTATATAGCTCAGTAACATCTGATGATTGTTCCTTAAGACGGAATTCTGAGCTTGCTCTTGCTCCTGTATATCCTCTTCAGAATCTCCTAGAGGCAGCTGTAAGGACTTCCTGTAAGGTGAAAGTATTTGAGGAGTATTGAGGGAACCTTATATATTCCCCTCATGTTGATGTCGTTTGATCGGCCATGCTCATCGGAGACCTGAGGTGCCTCTCGCTACTTTCGTAAATCCACAAAACCAGCCATCTGAACCCTTTCGACAGGGTGGAAGCCTCCGCTGCACCTACATATCACAGCTTATAGATGACCTCAACGCCATCGGCCTACAACACGATCAAGCTGTTCAAGCTGCCCAGGATCGGCCTGGATGGCACAGATGAATTTCTAACATTGGACAAACACGTGGTCACAACGTCTCGAGCCAAGTTCGGCCCGAGTAGCGTCAAGTATATGTTGGTGTCCTTGTGACCCTATTTAAGGCTTGATGGTGTGTTCTACATGCAAGGCAGCTTTTCCATTATTACTGGCAGGGTATACTTTTGGTAATTGTCAAAGACCGGTAGCTTTATTGCTGCATAAAAACACAAACCTGGGAAAAACTTAGGGCTCAATTGATCATCAAAGTTGCAAGAATATGGAAGAGAAATAAAAACACCCTTATTGCATGAAATTGTAAGCTTTAAGATGCATGAGAGAAAGGCTTATGCCTGAAACTTTTCTTACATTAGGCTAGTTGGGGTAAACTTGCAATAAAAAAATAAAAAATTACAACAAGTTCTAACCCTATAACTAAACAAATACTGCATACTAATGTTTTCCAGCACATACAAAAATGTTCACTTTTTAGTTTCAAACTGCCTCCTCAAAGTTTAGGCAAATAAACAAAAAGTACAAAATACTCTGAGTCTTGTTAGCTACATTTCACATTTCTGGTCCAGTGTAAGTTACAAGTTACAAGACCTATAGTAAAGTGGAGGTTCTTGAAATTTGAGCCCTGAATGTCATTAGAAATGTTTTAAAAGAAAATAAAAATAAAGAAAGAAAGAAAAACATTCTGATGTCTGGTACCTGATGACACTACCAACAAAATCCCATGGTGTATTGATGGGATCATCACTCTCCAGACCAAACATATCATTATCGGACGGCACAAACGAATCAAGGTAGACCTGAGACATCTCTGGTGTTGACGGTCGGTGAACGCAGAGAACCGATTTCAATAGATTGATGGCTTGGGATGTGAACGCAACATCTTTCCACTAAGAAAAGTCAATGAAAACAAAAACATACTGTTATTTATCACACAAGCACAAGGAATACTGGTTTGATTGGCTGCATATTGTGCCACAGCACCTTGTAAACCATTACTAGATGATACGTAAAGGAACAAGTCTATTACTTCAAAATTGTAGCTCCGCATATCCTTGCAGGAAACATACTGAATGCTGAAGCGCCATAAGTGTCACTGAATTTGATCTTGCAAAAAATAGTTAATGGCCTGACGTTTCGACCCTAGCAGAGTCTTTCTCGAAGGCTAAATGACAACACAACAAACACGAACAGTTACAGGTAACTAAGTGAAACATAAGCAGTGAAGTGGAAATACATGAATGGGGTTAGAAAGCATACAGAAAAAAGCAGGGGGTAAACAATGAATAGGGGGACAAAAAGGGGGGGTGAAGGGAAGGGACTGGCTTGACCACAAGCAAGAGGATGGAAACACAAAGGACAACATTTGATCTTATTAACATGTTAAGCTTAATATCAAAATATTGCAGAACATTACGCAGGGATTTAAATGTATGATCGACAATGGTAGGATAAAACCAAAAATTGCAAAAATAGGTGAAACAATATACAGAAACCAGATCAAACCTGTTTCAACCTGCATGACCCGTTCCAACCAGTTTCAACCAAATTTGAATTGTATACAATAACATAAAATGTCCTTCATAGTTTAATTGGAAAGTCTTTTGAGGGTCTCCATCTTACCTCTAAAACCTTGCTCATGATGACGTGTAGTAACGATGATGGAGGGTATTTCTTGACAGACAAGTAGGAGTGGATGCTCTCCACTGCTCTCAGCCATAGGCCTTCCTCCAAATACGCATCAATGAGATTGCAGACCATGGTCGGGAAAGGCATCGTCATTTCTTCATGGTCCTGTAAAGATCACACCAAAGTTAGCAGAGGATAAATACTTTGAAATAAGCATTAGCTGTTGCACACTGCTTAAAGACCTATGGTATAAATGGATAAAAAAAAAGCTAGTGGCTTGATGTTTTGACCCTAGCAGAGTCTTTCTTAAAAACGACTGACAACACTACACTTTCATTTAGCCTTTGAGAAAGACTCTGTTTGGGTCAAAACATTAAAGACAGTGGACACTATTGGTAACTGTCAAAGACTAGCCTTCACAGTTGGTGTATCTCAACATATGTATAAAATAACAAACCTGTGAAACTTTGAGCTGAATCGGTCATCGAACGTGCGAGATAATAATGGAAAAAAAACACACCACTGTCACACGAAGTTGTGTGCATTTAGATGGTTGATTTCGAGACCTCAAGTTCTAAACTTGAGGGTCTCGAAATCAAATTCGTGGAAAATTACTTCTTTCTCAAAAAACTACCTCACTTCAGAGGGAGCTGTTTCTCACAATGTTTTATACTATCAACCTCTCCCCATTACTTGTCACCAAGACATTTTTTATGCTAATAATTATTTTGAGTGATTACCAATAGTGTCCACTGCCTTTAAGCCACTGATTTTTGAGAGGGATAAATATTTGGATTCAAGATTCAAAGTAATGACTGTTTTGATAAATAAAAAAACATGAAACTTGTTTTCCGTATGTACAAGGAGTATGTTACAACAATAGGGCATATAAAACAATAAACACAACGATTGAATTGACAACAATCTTTATATTTTACCTGATACTTAGGAGGTTTGACTTGAATCCAGTAAGGAACACGGGAGTAATACGCTGGCGAGTACTGCAAGAAGAAAACATAAATATTGTGTTAAGTGTGACATCTCCTCACCATACCATCCGTACTAATCTTTCGGTTCAAGGACTTTCTCTAGTGCTGCCCCCCAACTTTGGAACTCTCTTCCCAGCTACATCCGCTTTCAAAACTCAGCTCAAATCCCATTTGTTTTCTATTGCCCATTGTTCAGTTTATCCTTTTGTTTGCCTATTATACTAGTTTGTTTTTTAAGTGTTGCTCTTTGCCTTTTGTTTTTTTGTAAAGCGCATTGATATTTCTTTCAGTTATGAAATGTGCTATATAAGAATTAGCTACTATTATTATAGTTATTATTATTACGACATCCAGTTGGGGCCAACCTGGTAAAGTGAGCATGGATTTCAACCACATTCCAGTACACCGCACTTAAAAGCAGGACTAAATCAAAGATAATTTGACTGCTTTTTCATTCACCTTTTTCTGAACCTCTTCCACCGTCTTCTGAACCTGATGTGACGAAAAAAGTTTTCTATTCACGACCGTCTCACTCTTAACACTAACACCAGGATCGTTGCTCTTTGTGGTCTGTTTAACAAATGTCCCGGGACCACCTGGTGTCTTTGAACGGGTCAAAGGTGTCCGTTTCAGGGTCGTCTGGGTGAGGGAAGGTGTTTGTGGTGATTTGGTGAGTGGTGACCGATGCTTTGAAGATGCTTGTGGTGACTGGCTCTGAGAGTCAGAAGTCTGGCTCTGACTTGGACTACTCTGACTGGATTGAGTGAATAGTGATGCTGGAAGTTGGCTTTGACGGTACCGCTTTGGCTTCACGGCGTTGGTAGAAGTTTTAAGGGGTGTTGTTATACGCGGTGTAGAAGGACCAAGGCTTACGGAACACCCTGTGAAAAGTCAAAAGATACGTAGTTCAGATGAACATTCCTTACACAGGGGTGAAATTCTTCTCTTTACAATAAGTGCACTGGGTTCTTTCACAACACAAGAACCTACGGCTTTATGTCTAGTTCGAAGGACACAGCAATAATGGTTAAATGCCTTGCTCAAATATCACGACCAGGACTCAAACCTACAGTCTGCAAATCAAATGCTCTTATCCGTTATGCCACCACATAATGAAGCCAAGACCAGAATTACAAAACTTACCTTTGAGTGGTGAGCTTGCACAACTCCCTGCTGTGCTGGAAAGGCTGTTAACCAGTGAGCCTCTCTTATTTTGGTTGGGTTCAAAAGTCCTGATGTCATACTTCTCTAAATCAGGGCTTTCCTAGAAGAAAAATTGACAAAGTTATAACATTTTAATCTCTGAGTATTGATTGATCCATTCTAGGAGAAAAGTTTGCCATGACAAGAGCCAACATTTGTATTTTCACTTCTTCCTATGAGAGATTAATACATGGAGCACACTTTTCTCATGGCGTGTTACTGTTGTGTCCAAGCGGATAAGATTACCAGACTCAAGCTTCTTCTTTTTTCTGTTCAGCAGAGTGTGGGTTTAAGTCCAAGTTGTGACACTTGTGATACTTTACCATTAAAGGAACCCAGTGCACTTATCGGTTGGCTGCATATTGCATCACATTACCTTACCATTGCATGGTGTTAATGTCAAAGAAAAAGGTATCACACTTCAAAATTGCAGCTCCACAACCCCTTGCAGGAAAATACTGACGGTTGAATATTTAGAAAATGCATTTTGCAATACATACCTGAAACAAATACTCTGCGATGAAGTCAGGGGCCAAACATGGCACCCCCTCAGCCAGCAGAGGGCGCACTTTCTCTAGGTAGCACTTGTCCATGAAGATGTAATTAAGTGTCTTGGTGAGACTTTCAAGGTTCTTGGAGGAGGACCGTAAGGACATAACATTCCCTCCACCACACTCTATTAACCTACAGACGGTGAAGAGACAAACTTGCTGATCATGTACCATCTTGTTTTGGGGAAATCAGGTTGTCCTTGTGGGTTTTTTTTCCTCTTTTTTTTAAAGCGACTATGGCCCTTTTCCGAAACCACGGTTTCGTCTTTGGATTTGAACTGAGGCCCTTTCTCTTTTCTGAAGCCCTGAGCGCGTATACGCAAAGCATGTGCAAATTGCCAAAACAACCGCAAAGCCAAGCAGGCCTGAGCCAAATCCAAAACCGAAGCCGTCGTATCGAAAAAGGGCCTGTGTTTCAAATACCATCTCAGACCTAAGCCTTCTATATAAATTGTCAGGGTACGAATTTTACACTGGACCACAGGCCTATAGTGATTTTAGTGTCGAACCAGTAAACCTGTGACTTAACAAGTCTGGCTGGCTGGTGTTTTTCAATTGAATAACAACTTTTCACTGTGTAATAATACAAACAAATGTTCAAATGACTTAGAGCCCAAGAATAATGAGTAATGATGAAAGAAGGTGTAGAAAAATGTACCTTCTGTAAACAGCAGGTCTGTTCTTGGTGTTAGTCACAAGTATAGCGACATTCCATCCTTCAAAAGCTCGCTGATTCTTCATTTCTAGGTGTTCTCGCCATCGCTTCGGGGCATTCACCATAGATGCACTAGTGATGCTAATGTTACTATCCTCAGAAGTCTCATTGTCCCACACGTAGCTGGCTTCTTCTAACCAGCGACCTGCCGCTGTACTGTCATGGATGTAATCAGGAGAAACGACCCATCTCCCTGAATAGAGACCAACAAAAAAGTTCAACTCAAATCGCCAAGTCATTCTTGCTATTTGTAGGAATAAAGTTATCTTCTCTCAAACCCTGGTAAAGACACTTGTGTCCTTGAGCAAGACATTTCATTATAAAAGCACTTCTCTTCACCTCGGGGTAAACATAGTCGCCTGCGAGGTTAGAGGTTGATGTTTTGTTTGAAAAAATCCTTTGGAGTGCCATGGCAGCCCAGGGCTGTATACTTCCCAGGAAGCTAAGAAGCTGAGAAATGTTACAGGAATGTTACTGGGTCAATAATCAGTGCACTAATGTAAAGAGCAATTGATACATTATTGTAAAATCTGATTTATAGGCCTAACAACTATGAACTTATTAAAATGTAAGTAAAAAAGAAAGCTGTGATCTTACCTGATGCACATCCACATAGGAACTTCTCACTTCTCATTGGTCGGATGCAGACAACATGGGTGCACTCTGGTGAAAATTCCTGCCA